>NC_138861.1:15683348-16283348 GCF_965194805.1 Balaenoptera borealis
ATTGAAGTTTGCACAGTGTTAGGGCAATGTTGTCACACTTGATTTTAGTTCACATTTGTCCCTTTTTAATTTTAAAAGATTGGCTCTTTCAGGATTTCCTTTTGAGAATACTTTATATTGCTTATTGCCCCCAGTAGAACAGTTTAAAAGATATTTATGAAATAAGACATGTATTTTCTTTGACGTATCATTAGATTGCTTTTCTAATAGGGAGGAGTTGTAGATTTGACTTTTGGTTATTTTGGAATTATTTGAAGAAAGGAAACTTCCTATTTTTTTCAACTTGCTAGTTTTAGGCACTGAATACTGAGAGAGGCTGCTGGGTTTTTTTTTGTTTTTTGTTTTATTCTTTCCCATTTTAGTGTACTTCTTACTATGACTGTATAAAGAGTCTTTTGATCATTATTGGATTTTTAAAAATTATATTAAATCCATCATGATTCTACTAATTTCTTCTTCGTGGTTCTCTGAGGATTAGGCAGAACAGTTATTCTGCAAGTACCAGGATACAGAAGAAATAGTAGTAGAAAACAGTTATTATCTATGTCTTAAGTTCTTTAATGTAACTTCTCATTGGAGAGACCTGGTAGTATCATGTCCAACTATTAATGTAAACAAGTATCACAACATTCTTTTTTCTCTTGGTTTTACAGTTGTATAGCTCGTCCAAAGTTGAAAATGTGTTTGTTCTTGAAAGAAAAATATCCCTCATTGCTTAGATTAATGGTGCTTCAAGACATGTTTATTCAAAAATGGCAGCAAAGAGGTGAATAGGCTAAATGCACTACATTAGAGATCAGTGTCATATACAACAGATGCAGCCAGTGGGCTGTTTATGTAGCTGCCCTCAATTTTTCCTTGATTTATAATCTATGAGAAAATTGAAATGTTTTGTCTATTTTTAAAAAAACAAAAATAAGGACGTTTTAGGCAAAAATCTGTTGATTCTGAAATTCACTTCATGAAGAAGGCTTAGCCTGCTGTGATTCAGCTCTGATGTTGTTATACATTCAGGTTCTTTCAAGAGTTGCTCCGTCAGGCAGTTGAATCAAGGGAAATTATCTTGGTTTTGGTATCTTAGAGGCAGCTTACAGTGTATACATATAATCCATTGGTTGAATTTGAACTTACGGCACTTGCGAGTAATCATTAAGAAATACGCTGGTGTTTACGAGGTGTGTGACGTTTGTCTTTTTTAAAGGTGTCAAAAATATGTTCTATATATCACTTAATTTTCTGATTGTTTGATTTAAACATTTCCTAAACTGGTATGTTTCTTTTGTGTCCAGCTACTGAGAATCATCATATGAGTATGCTAAAATATGCAAAAGTGATTGCACTATATACTTATTTAATGCTAAAATGTGACACAAACATACCAATCACTACAAAAAAAAAAAAAAAGGAATCAACGTATCTGTGTTTATATATAGGGTTTCTTAAAAGAGCCTCTGATTGGCATTTGAGTTGAAGTCTATTGGTGACATAAATATATATTTCAATGTTTTGTGTGACCACTCACACCAGTATGACATGTTGGATGTTACTAGCATTCTTTTAGCAAGGATAGCAGTAAAGACTTTATGCTTCTAGAAATTTATTTTTCATTGAATGATGTAGTCCTGGTTAAAAGCTCTTTGGGGATTTATTAAAGAAAAAACAAACTTCCCTAATACTCAAAGGATAAAAGTGAATAGTATCTTTCTTTTAGAGGTTTGAAAAAATGTTTATCCCCTTATTATTGTTGAAGTTGATGTAACTCTCAAATTAGTGGTATATATGTGTGTGTCTACATAGCCCATGAGTATTTTTGACAGTTAAATTTAGGTTGATGATCAAAATATCTGTTCCAGTACAGAAAGAGAAAAGTTTGAGAATGGAGTCTTTTAAATTGACGTTTGATATTTGGTCTTACGTGATTGATCTTCTGATGCTGAGTTTGCTGTATATAAATCAAAGTTGAAAATTAGCTCTAATTTGAGCATGGTTTTTTTATACCAATAATTATGAATATCATTTATTTGGTTATATTTTAATGTTAGGAACTTACCAAAGTTCAAAACTACTAAAAAACAGTAAAGTGCTCTAGAGTATATTTACAATTGTAAAATGTTTATGAATTGATTCTACAATCTAAATGAGAATATAAACCTTTTGAAAAAACATAACTATGTAGTTATAATACTTTTTTTTTTTTTTTTTACATATTTTGGGTTACATTAAGTCTCCAGAGTTTTGTAGGAGTTTTTTCATTTGTTCCAATAAGTGAAATTAAAGCAAATGTTTGCCAAAAATTGTTGGCTTTCAGAATATTAGAATATGTCATAAAATGATTAAGAGCCAAAACTAAGACCCTGTTGTATAGAGAGTCTTGGGCAAAAAAAAAAAAAATAATACAAACTATATCCTGACTCAAAAATAAGGAAAATGAAAGGATGGTATTGATTTGAAAGGTTGGGTATCTCTTGTATTTATATTTAGTAGTCAGTTTATAGTAGGTTATATATAGTAGGCAGTATTTATAAAATTCTGATTTATTTATACCTTCGGTTACTCATGAGTCTGAAAGGTTATAGGGAAACCTGAGGTATTTACCTGATAGGATTTCCATACTTAAATATCAGCCAGTCTCTGAGATATTTACCCTATAGAATTTCCATACTTAAATGTCAGCCAGTCAGAATAGGTTTGAGGCCTCAGCCTTGTTTTTCTAAAGCTTTCTGGTAAGGTTGCCCCCTCCCCACGGCTAAGCCTGGCTTTGCTGCTACACCACCATTACAGAGAAGGGGAATCAGCCTCCTGACCAAAAAGACATGATGCGGCTTTTGTCCCAGCTTTTCTGCTTATGTAGGATGACTTTGAGTGGACTCCGAAACTTCTTGTACTCCCAATGTAAATAAGTGATAGTAATACCTGTGATTCACAGAGATTAAAGTCATTGTAGATGATATGATATATTTGAAGGCATTTGGGAGATCTGTCTGGTGAGGTATTAGTCTTATGTCTTCTAATCACCCAAAAAACTGGAACATTTGTATCTGCCGACTACCCCTTTTTCAGCACCTCCTGCCCGCAAAGTATCTACTGTATTTTTAGTAAAAGTTAAAAAATTTGGAAGAAGGAAAAAGTCAGCTGTAACCCTGTATATTTCTTTCTGGTATTTTTTCTATGCATTTAAAATAAGAATTAAAAGCAATAATGTATATATTCTTTTGTAAGTTCCTGTTTACATGTAATATCATAACTTTTTTTTCTGAATTCTTTTTAAACATTATGTTTGATGGATATATAAGATGTTCACCCAAGAAGACATACTGTGGTTTACTTAACTCTTGTTCTATACTCAGAAGTTTGGATTGTTTCTAGTTTTTTTTTTAATGCACAGAAAATTTTGTATTCAGTTTTAATGCATTAATTAGATCTTTTTTTTATATTTTTCATTATGGTTTATCATAGGATATTGAATATAGTTCCCTGTGCTATACAGTAAGACCTTGTTGTTTATCCATTCTAAATATAATAGCTTCCATCTGCTGACCCCAGCCTCCCACTCCATCCCTCCCCCAGTCCCCTCCCTCTTGGCAACCTCATCTGTTCTCTATGTCCATGAGACTGTTTCTGTTTCATAGGTAGATTCATTTGTGCCATACTTTAGATTCCACATATAAGTGATATCATATGGTATTTGTCTTTCTCTTTCTGACTTACTGAATTTAGTATGATAATCTCTAGTTGCATCCACATTGCTGCAAATGACATTACTTAGTTCTTTTTTATGGCTGAGTACTATGCCATTGTATATATGTGCCACATCTTCTTTATTCATTCACCTGTCAGTGGACATTTAGGTTGTTTCCATGTCTTGGCTATTGTGAATAGTGCTGCTATGAACATAGGGGGTTATGTATCTTTTTGAAATATAGTTTTGTCTGGTTATATGCCCAGGAGCAGAATTGCTGGATCATATGGTAATCCTATTTTTAGTTTTCTGAGGAACTTCCATACTGTTTTCCATAGTGGCTGCACCAACTTAACATTCCCACCAACAGTGTAGAAGGGTTTCCTTTTCTCCACACCCTCTCCAGCATTTGTTATTTGTAGACTTTTTAATGATGGCCATTCTGACCCATGTGAGGTGATAACTCACTGTAGTTTTGATTAGCATTTCTCTAATAATTAGCGATGTTGAGCATCTTTCCATGTGCCTATTGGCCAGATTGTTTCTAGTTTTCATATTAAAGATATGTGCTACAGGAAGATCTTAATCCATAAAATTTGATCTGATTTTGGCATGTTTTCTTAATATTGATTCTTAGCAGTGGATTACTGAATCAAGGGGTAAAAGTACTTTAATAATCTGTTAATTACCGAGAAATTATTTTCTGGAAGATTTTAAATGTAGTTTAAAATTTTCCCCTGGACTAGGCATTTTCTTTGCTTTTCACGCTTTAAACACTCTTTATTTTTAGAGGCCTAGTTCTTTCTTTTTTTTTTCTAAATTTATTTATTTATTTATTTATGGCTGTGTTGGGTCTTCGTTTCTGCGCGAGGGCTTTCTCTAGTTGCGGCGAGCGGGGACCACTCTTCATCGCGGTGCGCGGGCCTCTCACTGTCGCGGCCTCTCTTGTTGCGGAGCACAGGCTCCAGACGCGCAGGCTCAGTAGTTGTGGCTCACGGGCCTAGTTGCTCCGCGGCATGTGGGATCCTCCAGACCAGGGCTCGAACCCGTGTTCCCTGCATTGGCAGGCAGATTCTCAACCACTGCGCCACCAGGGAAGCCCGAGGCCTAGTTCTTTCTAAAACCCTTTCCAGACTCCTCCCAGCACACTTGATGAAGCTCTCACATTTTCCCAAGTGCTTGGGGACCACCCCCCCTCATCCCCAATTTTATTAATTTATTTTGAAAATTCAGTCTGTTATCTTGAGATAGTAGCAATTATATTTGTATTAGTTTCCAGGGCTGCTGCAATAAAATACCACATCTTAGTGGTTTAAAACAACATAAATTTGTTCTCTTATAGTTCTTGAGGGCAGAAGTCCAAAACCAGTTTCACTAAGGCTGAATCAAGGTGTCAGTGGGTCCAAACTCACTCTAGAGGCTCCAGGGGAGAATCCATTCCTTGTCTCTTCCAGCTTCTGGTGGCTGCTGGCGTTCCTTGACTTGTGGCCGCGTCACTCAGTCTGTCTCCATGGCCACATTGCCGCCTCTTTTTCTGTGTGTGTGAAATTGCCCTCACTCTTTCTCGTATAAGGACACTTATGATGGCACTTAGGGTCCACCTGGATAATCCTGGATACTCATCCTGTTACAGTGTCCTTAATCACATCTGCAAAGATCTTACCATATAAGGTGACATTCACAGGTTCTAGGGAGTGGGACCTGATGTCATTGGTAGCCACCCTTCAGGCCCCTACGGTAATTTATTACTAAGATGAGTAAGGTAATTTGAATGATGATTTGGATTTTTAAAAAAATTTCATGTATTTAGAGCAAAATAACTGATACTGCTGGGAAATGACATAGTTGAATATGAAGTATGAATATGAATATAAAGATGTGAAGAGCTCCAAGTAGTATTCTCTTACTAGTATTATGTGACCTACTATGAAACGTGGTTTATATATATTTATGGAGATAACAACAAAAGAAGAGTTGATATTTATAGTTGGTGTTTAACAACTTTTCATTAGAAATGTGAAATTTCCTAATTCAAATTCATGTAAAATTCCTGAGAAAATTTATTATAGTCACCGTCAAACTTAAGCAAGATAGTAAAACTTTTCTTTTTGGTGTGGGAATGTTTCTACTAGAATTAAGTTGGGCATTTTTCTCTCTCTAGATACCTGTGACATCAGCTAAGTTTCCCTGTTCACCCACACATAGTGTAGTTATAGTTTCAGGTATGTATTTCTTTAAAAATCTAAAAAAAAAATTGAGATGTCATTGACAAGGTATATATTTGTGACAATCTATACCAGGTTCAGAGCTTGCTATTCAAATTGCTACTGTACAGTTCCAGAAAATAGCAGGTTGTTACTTCCAGACTCCCAGTATGAGAGAGGAGCTCAGGGAAAGTGCGAGAAAAGGCAAGGGTTAGAAGTAACCTGCCAGTTCTAATCTTCAGAACCTTTGCATAAACAAGATTGGAATAAAAACAGTGTTGTTGTTTTTTTAAAATTTGGAAACCTGTAATTTATCCAATCATAACATTCCATGCTGAGTGCATGTACACTTTTAGAAAGACACCACACTGTAATGCACTAGGTCCCCAAATCTGCTTCAGTACTGCCTTTGTGTATAACTTGAATTTCAGATTTCAGTTGGCTGGATGGTGTATTTTTATATTGCATCCAGTGAAATGAAAAGATAAAATAGCCAGCAAAATATAGTCAGCATAGCACTAGTAAGTTTTAAGAACATTTTACGTGTTAATCAGAATGTTAGGTCCTGTATTTTTAATGCAAAATCATAAAGGTACAGTATAAGTTTTCCTGTGTATATGCAAACAGAAATTTTCAGTGCTTAGGATTAGCTTAGGACCATTGAATACAATGGAAGTATATTAAAAACAAGGGCAGAGTTCTGAGAAAAAGAAAAGTTAGCCAAAAAAGCAGTTTAGAATAAGCCGAGTGTTCTAAGCCTGATTATTTTGTGCAAGAATGCAGATGTCCATATTATTTGAGGCTGTATTTGGAACAGCAAAGAAACTGTCTGAATTATTTGATTAACAGGAATATCAATAAGTTGTTTGCCTGCTTCCTAGGGGCGTGGAAACAATTTTGCCTTTTGTTAGGGTGAATCTTGGAACTCAAATAACTTAAAAAATAAAGTATGCTTCTAGGCATATTCAAAATATGCCCCTGGTCCATATCTCTGGAATCTGAAACATAATTTACCATAAAACAAAACAGAACAACAAAACCCTAGAATAGTTAAAATAGCTCTTAAAAATATGCCTCAAGAGTGTCAGACCTCCTATGAGCCTGTCCTATGCACATCTATGTGAAAGGTAGAAAGAGGTCTTGGGACACTAATGGACTGAGAGCTTGGAACTCTTTGGGCTGATGCCTATTTAGGCATACTTTGCTATCAGTATATGTGTGGAGTAGGTAGGGGGCCTTAGGTCATTATAGGTTGAAACTTGTAAATGTATTCTCTTCTTTCTAGGCACTTTGGGCCTAGAAAAATCCAGTGTTTCTCAGATTGAATGTTGTGACCCATAAATGGAGTTATGACATCAATTTAATAGGTCTCAACTAGCAATTACATACATTGAGATACAGTAAGATAGAAAATATCAGAGTGCTTCACATGTAAGGGCAAGCATTGTTTTGTGAATTTGTTTATATTCTGCAGTGTAATGTACAGATCTTCTAATAAGCTATTCTTAGATCTCTCTCATTCATGGGGAAGTACTGTAATATATGACTGGATCGTTGTGTTCAGACCTTGGGAGGGGTGGAGACACCTGTATGGCAGTTTATTATTGCTGGTATGTAGATGAGGTAGAAGCAGATGGAGAATGATCTTAAGTGATAAACTGTATTTAACTTGGCTGACAG
Source organism: Balaenoptera borealis (assembly GCF_965194805.1). Classification (NCBI taxonomy): domain Eukaryota; kingdom Metazoa; phylum Chordata; class Mammalia; order Artiodactyla; family Balaenopteridae; genus Balaenoptera; species Balaenoptera borealis. The sequence goes on from NC_138861.1 coordinate 15,690,912, forward strand.
ATTTTTCCCTTGCATCATTTAAAATGTACCTGAGGTCCAATATTTTTAACAGAATTTGGTTATGAACTTTATAAAGCGAATGCTTATTTAATATTATGGACTGAGTTGTATCCCCCCGAATTCATATGTTCAAGTCCTAATCTACATACCTCAGAATGTGACTGTATTTGATGACAAGGTCTTAAAAGGGGGGTAATTAAGTTAAAATGAGGTCATTCGGGTGAGCCTTAATCCAATGTGACTGATGTCCTTATAAGAAGAAATTAGGACACAAACAATATGGAAGGAAGACCATGTGAAGATACAGAGATCATAAAACTAAAATATGAAAAAGGTTGGATTCGAACCTGCTCACTTTTTAGCATTGGTTTGCTTTTATTCTACAACATGGCAAACATCAAGAAAAGCAGGCTTGGAATATCTCGCATTCTGCTATTTGTTTTTCTTCATCATTCCTCACAATTCCATGTGTATACTTCAAACGCTACCAGAAAATAAAAACATATGAAGTAGTCTATCCTAAATTTTGAGTCCTCTATTTAAGTAACTTTGAGCTTTAAAGGTCTTGGAATCCTTAAATAATCCCTGTTTTCGGCAGGTACCATGAAAATTTTCTTGTAAATTATTTTCAAATAGATATCTTCATGTAACTCATGAGCTGTTTGTGAATCCTTTTACAAAATCTTTCAAAGATAGGAAGTTTTTCCTTTAGTTCAAGATGGTCATGATTGTTAGTGTTGTGAATTTCTCAACTGACCTAGTGGCATGAGTTAATTTAAATGAATTTTCTCATTTTTATTAATTAAATAGCAAATTATTTTTCATTTTTCATTGGACTGCTTGAAATTTCCCAGTTTTAATCATATTTAGAATATGTAGATTTTACTGCCATTTAGTATTGCTTCTGTAGTGAAAGCAACTAATTTCTAATGCAAACAGTTAACAGTTTAAAATATATAGCTCTTATAATCAGTTTATAGTCCAAAAACAACCCCTAACTATAAATATTGTTTATACAGATTACTCAGTGAAAATTAATCTGTAGCCTTCCTTCAATTTCCCTCCTTCAATTAACCCCATTACCTGCGTACCCAAAAGGTGGTTGGTGTGATCACGTTATGCGTTCTGCACTCCTGTACGTGCCTCGAGCTGTGATGCTGGGGTTCCCTATGTAGAATGCCTACCTACCTCTGGCTTTACCAGCTTACTTAAAGGCTATATTTATCACAGCTAGGCATGTGGAGGGCAGGGCAGTATGTCTCTCTCTCTGATTTTCTTTGCTTTTTTTTTTTTTTTTTTTTTGTCTCAATGGAAAGTTTGGAATTTTTACATTTACTAAGGAAACAATGATATACTTTACAATTTAAATAGAAGTCATCTTTTTAATAAACTGTTCATTCTGTTTTTTCATTGATAGAAATTTATTTCCCTTTGGGAAAATATTAAGCTACAAAGGAATATTGAGTGGATAGTAAAATTAACAAAGTAATTTTAAAGAAGTATTTCACAGCTAAGGTTTGTTCTTCTCAAGGAAACTCTTAAGTTTCTGCTTAGCCAGGATTTTTCTTTTCTGAATAGTATTTGGATGTAATTCACGTTATCTCCAGTGACTCCACTTTTTCCTGGCTGCTAAAGCTGAGTAACTCTTCAGATTGATATTTTCTTTCTGTAGGTATTTTGATAAACCAATCAGTTTGAGTTGTCTGGTTGATTTGGGAACCCAAATGAGTAAATCCCTTGAAAATGCCTCTGGAGACCAAATAAAATTGAAACCTTTTTTTCTCCCTTTATATTTGTTATTTTTGTTGTGTCAAAAAGCCCAGTTCAAATACCAGTGCATTTCAGACCAGACATTTGAGTTTTATGTGGGCAAAATAATCACATAAAATATTCATACTTGAGGGGCAGTAGCCAAAAGCAGAAATGTTTTATGACTCACTGTTAGTCTTCCTGACCGTTCATCCAAGAAAGACACATCCTTTTCTTTTACATCTCTCTGGCCTGATCTCTCAATGCCGAATTAAACACTTGAGGGCAATCATATGTCTTTTATTTTTAATTTTTAGGGAATAGCTCACATTTTGTCTCTTTAATAAAAACAAGATCTTTTGTATTGTAATTTGGTTAATTTATGGGTTTTGTGGAGCAACTTTTGGATTATAATCTCTGCCAGGATTATTCCACCCACATCCAGGTAGACATCTCAGAACATGTCACCAGCCGTCACCTTTGAGTACCAACTAGCATAATGTTTATGCCACAGCCCTCAGCTTCAGATCAGTAATTCTGGGAAGTGTAATAGAATCAGTCATGCAGGGAGGTTTTTTTAGAATGTGCATGGCTGTGTCCTATTCCAGACGTACTGCTTTAGAATATTGGAGGTGGTAACTGGGCATGTGCATTTTGGAAAAGCCTCTCAGTGTATTGTGATACACTCTCATGGTGAAGAGACATTGACTATACCATAAACCCTGAAAATGTGTCATTGGCAATACTCTTCATTTAAATGAGAGGAACGCATTTTATGCGGTTTGTGACCCAGAATGGCATTACCTATGACAGGTGAAAGAAAATCATGCTTTATTAACAGGAAACAGAATTATTCAGCATTAAGTCATCCATGCAGGAAATATTTATTTAGTGCCTATGATGTGGTAGGAGCATTCAGGATTCAACACTCAAGCCACAAACAATGTAATTGCCTGTCCCATGTGCTCAGTCTCTGGAACTCTTCTCTTCTCCATTCTCTCTTTACCTAGCTATCTATTAAGACATAATTCAGGCAGTGCCATCTTATTTCACTGACACCCTTACCAGAACCTCTAGGTAGAATTAGAGGCCAACTCTATAGCTGTCTAGAATCCTTAACATGTCACTGTTGTCTGTGTATTATCATACTGTACAAAAACGTTATTTGTTATGGCTTACTGTGTGTGCCCCCCCAAGCCTGTGAATTTATTCAGGGAAGGGACAGCACCTTACATACTAACCTGGGAAATCTTTGTTTCTCCAATGCCAAGCATAAGAGGTGGTCTTAAGTGTTTGCTGAATGACTTTGCTTTCTCTATTCAATAGTAGGGTTAATGGGAATGCACATGTCTGAGATCTTTACAAGTTAAAAGGTCTTCAGGGAGGGTCCATTCTAAATAAATATGGGAGATTTCACCTGCTAACCTTGAATAGGTGACAAGAAGATGTTTTTCATAAGAATTGTTCTTTCTAGACTGAATTACAAGTTTTGATACTATATTGGAATTTCAGAATTTTGTAAGAGTAAATTTAACACACTAGTGTGTGTCTGATTTTTTATACACTACGTTTGAATTTGGCTTTTTGGTCACTTGTTAATTCAACAAGCATTATTTCAGTCTCCTTAAGACATTATTATCATGTTTTCTTTGATGCTCTTCTCATAGTTATCTTACTGCTTTTACCTCCTTTGTCTTTCTTGCTTGCTTCTCATCCTAAACTTCTAACTGGTAGAGCTCCTCAAGGTTTTGTTCACATTAACTTCTTTTCTTTTTCTATACCGTTACCTGTAATGATATCACTGAGGCCCTCCATGCCATCTGTATGTCAATGATCCCCAGATTTTATCTTCAGCTTCAATCCTTTTATTATAGGTAGTAATTCATTTCAGAAGCTCAGTCATGAGTAAAGGGTAGACTGATGGATATCTGCAGATGAAGACAGGACTTTTCATCAAATCCAGTGGTGCTTCATTAATGCATTCGTGTCAGGTGTCTTCTGTTTAAATGAATCATGAAAACCCCATATTCTTTGCTTGATTAATTCTTTTTATATAGTTCTTATGTGCTCCTCATGAACTTATTTTGTATTGAGGGAACATTGGTTTATCACTTTATATGTTTTATGTGTTCAACAGTATAATTTGACATCTGTATACACGGCAGTGTGCTCATCACCAAAAGTCTAGTTTCTGTTTGTCACCATACAGTTGACCCTCTTAATCCATTTCACCCTTCCTCTGCCCCCCTTCCCTTCCCCATTCCCCTTCTGGTAAGCACCAATCTGTTCTCTGATTCTGTGCATTTACTTTTATCTTGTTTGTTTATTATTATTTTTTAATTCCACATGAGTGCATTCATATGGTATTATTATTTGTCTTTATCTTATTTCACTTAGCATAACACCCTCAAGGCCCATCCATATTATCACATATGGCAAGGTTTCATCTTTTTGTGGTTGGGTAGTATTCCATTTGTGTGTGTGTGTGTGTGTGTGTGTGTGTGTGTATATATCTCTCTCTATATATATCTACTTTATCCATGTATCCGCCCATGGGCACTTAGGTTGTTTCTATATCTTGGCTATTGTAATAATGCTGCAGTGAATATAGGGGTGCAGATTTCTTTTTGAATTACTGTTTTTGTATTCTTCAGATAAATACCTACAAGTGGAATAACTGGATTATATGGTAGTTCTGTTCTTAATATTTTGAGGAATCTGCATTCTGTTTTCTATAGTGGCTTCACCTACATTTCTATCAATACTGTATAAGGGTTTGCGTTTGTCCACATCCTCTCCACTTGTTGTCTTTTGATAATAGCCATTCTAGCAGTCATGATGTGATATTTCATTATGGTGTTGATTTGTATTTCCATCGTAATTCATGACGTTGAACATCTTTTCATGTACCTGTTGACTATCTGTATATCTTCTCTGGAAAAATATTCAGATCCTCTGGCCATTTTCTAATCAGGTTGTTTTTGTTGTTGTTATTGAATTGTATGAATTTTTAATATAGTTTGGATACTAACCCCTTATTGGATATATGATTTACAGATATCTTTCCTCATTTGGTAGGTTGTCTTTTTGATTTATTGATGGTTTCCTTTGACGTGCAGAAGCTTTTTAGTTTGATGTAGTCCCACTTGTTTATTTTTGCTTTTGTTTCCTTTGCCTGAGCGGATATATCCAAAAAGATACTCCTAAGGCTGATGTCAGAGAGCATACTGCTTATGTTTTCTTCTGGGATTATTATGGTTTCAGCTCCTACATTCAGGTCCTCCATCCATTTTGTGTTAATTTTTTTGTATAAGATAGTGGTCTAGTTAAATTCTTTTGCATGTGGCTGTCCAGTTTTCCCAACACCATATTGAAGAGAATTTCCTTTCTCCATTGTATGTTTGTATCTCCTTTGTTGTAAATTAGTTGTCCATATATGTGTGAGTTTATTTCTGGGCTCTCAGTTTGGTTTCATAGATCTGTGTATCTGTTCTTCCGCCAATACCATGCTGTTTTCATTACTATAGCTTTGTGGTATAATTTGAAATCAGAGTTTTGATGATTCCAGCTTTGTTGTTTTTTCCCTCAGGATTGCTTTGGCTATTTGGAATCTTTTGTATTTTCATGCATTTTTAGGATTTTTTTTGTCCTATTTCTGTAAAAACAACAACAGCAACATGTCTTTGGGATTTTGATAGGAATTGCATTGAATCTGTGGATTGCTTTAGGTAATATGGACATTTTAACAATGTTAATTCTTCCAGTTCATGAACATGGAATATCTCTCCACTTATTTGTGTCTCTTTCAATTTCTTTCAACAGTGTCTTATAGTTTTCAACATACAGGTTTTTTACCTCCTTGGTTGTATTTATTCTTAGGTATTGTTGCGATTTTAAATGGAATTGTTTTCTTAATTGTTTTTCTCTGCAAGTTTATTGTTAGTGCATGGCAATACAACAGATTTTTGTATATTAACTTTGTGCCCTGCAACTTAATGTATTCATTTATTATTTCTAATTTTTTTTGGTGGTGTCTTTAGGGTTTTCTGTATATAAAATGTCGTAAATAGTGACAGTTTTCCTTCCTTTCCAATTTGGATGCCTTTTATTTCTTTTTCTTGCCTAATTACTCTAGTACTTCCAATGCTGTGTTGAATAAGAGTAGTGGGAGTGGGCATCTTTGTCTTATTCCTGAACTTAGAAGGATAGCTTTCAGTTTTTCATCATTGAGTATGATGTTAGCTGTGGGTTTGTCATCTATGGCCTTTATTATGTTGAGGTACAGTTCCTCTATACCCATTTTATTGGATGTTGAATCTTGTCAGATGCTTTTTCTGCATTTATTGAGATAATTGTATGATTTTTATCTTTTCTTTTGTTAAAGGGATGTATCATGTTGAATGATTTGCAGATGTTGAACCATCCTTGCATCCCTGGAATAAATCCCACTTGATCATGGTGTATAATCCTTTTAAAGTATTGTTGAATTCGGTTTGCTAATACATTGTTGTTGAGGATTTTTGCGTCTATGTTTAATCAGTGATAGTGGCCTGTAATTTTCTCTTTTTTGTGTTATCCTTGTCTTATTTTGGTATCAGGGTAACACTGACCTTGAAAAAATGTGTTAGGGGACATTCCCCTTTCTTCAGTATTATTGGAAGAGTTTGAGAAGGATAGGAATTAAGTCTTTTGAATGTTTGGTAGAATCTACAGGTGAAGCCATTAGTCCTGGAGTTTTGTTTTTTGGGAGAGATTTTTGATTATTGCTTCAATCCCCTTACTAGTGATTGGTCTATTCAGATTTTTTATGTCTTCCTGATTCAGTCTTGGAAGGTTGTATGCTTCTAAGTATTTATCCATTTCTTTTAGGTTGTCCATTTTGTTAGCTTATAGCTGTTCATTGTAATCTGTTACAATGTTTTGTATTTTTTCTCTTTTATTTCTGATTTCATTTGTTTGAACCTTCTCTCTTTTCTTCTTAGTGAATCTAGCTAAAGGCTTTTCAATTTTGTTTGTTTTTTCAAAAAACCAGTGCTTAGTTTCATTGGTCTTTTCTATCATCTTTTTAGTCTCCATTTCATTAATTTTCCTGATTTTTATTATTTCCTTCCTTTTATTGACTTTGATCTTTGTTTGTTCTTCTTTTTCTAGTTCCTTTAGGTGTAAAGTTAGATTATTTGAGATTTTTTTGTTTCCTGAGTTAGGCCTGTATTGCTGTAACTTTCCTCTTAGTACCTCTTTGCTGCATCCCATAGATTTTGGTATGTCATATTTTAATTTTCATTTGTCTTCTAGTATTTTTTGATTTCTCCATTGACCCAGTAGTTGTTCAGTCGCATTTTGTTTAGTCTCCACACATTTGTGATTTTTCCAGCTTTCTTCTTGTAGTTGATTTCTAGTTTCATACCATTGTGGTTGGAAAAGATGCTTGATATGATTTTAGTCTTCTTAAATTTATTCAGACTGATTTTGTGTCCCAACATATGGTCTATTCTTGAGAATGTTCTATCTGCACTTGAGAAGAATGTGTATTCTGCTGCAGTTGGATGGAATGCTCTGTATATATCTGTTAATCTGTATGATCTGATGTTTCATTTAAGACCCGTGTTTCCTTGTTGACTTTCTGTCTGGATGTCCTATCCACTGATGTAAGTGGGATGTAAAGTCCCCTATTATTATTGTACTGCTGTCAGTTTCTCTCTTTAGATCTGTTAAGAATTGTTTTATATTTTTTAGTGCTTTTCTGTTGGTGCATATTTATTAATAAATACTATGTTTTCTTTCTGGATTGTCCCCTTTATCATTATATAATGTCCATCTTTGTCACTTGTTACCTTTTTTTGTCTTGAAGTATATTTTGTCTGTTATGAGTGTAGCTTCACCCACTTTCTTTTGGCTGCCATTTGTGTGGAGTATCATCGTCCATCCCTTCACTTTGAGCCTGTGTTTGTCTTTAGAGCTGAGGGTGAGTCTCCTAGAGGTACCATATAGTTGGGTCTTGTTTTTTAATCCATCCAGCCACTCTGTGTCTTTAGATTGGTGAATTCAATTCATTTACATTGAGTGATTATTGTTAATGGGGACTTGGTATTTTCTCTCTATCTTTTGTTTCTAGTTGCTGTATATCTTTATTGTTCCTTTTCCTTTGTGTTTCTGTCTGCAGTTTTAGTTTGGTGGTTTTCTATGATGTTTCTCAGGGTCTTCTTTTTTTTTTGTTTCGTGTCTCTGCTCTGCGTTTTTGTATTGTGTTTATCATGATATTTGTATAAAACATCTCATACATAACATAGTCCTTTTTCTGCTGGTAGCACCTCACCTTCATTTGTGTATACAGGTTTTGTCCTTTTCCTTTCCAGTTTTTTATTGCAAATTATTTCTTTGTTGTTGTTGTGCATTTGTTACCAAATCAAAGTAGTTATAGTTATTTTTGATGCTTTTTTCCTTTAACCTTTATACTATAATTGTTTAGCAACTTGTTCTGGTATAGAGTTGCAATTTTCTGATTCTGTCTGTTTATCGCCTTATTTAACACATTATTGACCAGGGGATTTTTGCAGAAACCAATGCCTGTGGCCGTAATATGCCTCCGGTCAAAAATGTGTTAAAGTTTTGTGTACTTTTGCCTTTTTGTTTCTGATAAAAGAGCTCCTTTCAACATTTCTTGCAAGGTAGGTCTAGTGGTAATAACTTTCTCAGCTTTTGTTTGGGAAAGCCTTTGTTTCTCTTTCCTATCTGAAGGTAACTTTGCTGGATAGAGTATTCTTGACTGACAGTTTTTATCTTTCAATATTTTGAGTATGTCACTGTACCTTTTTCTGGTCAGTACAGTTTCTCTTGAGAAATCTACTGATAGCCTAATGGTACCTTTGTACGTTACTGTCTTTTTTTTCCCCCCGTTTGTTTTGAACAGAACAAATTCTTTCTTTGTTATTGACTTTGGTTGTTTTAGTATAATGTGTCTTGCAGAATGTCTTTTTGCATTGAGATAATTAGCTGTTCTATTAGTTCAGTAGGCTTGTATACCTTCCTTGTTCCTTCCCCAGGTTTGGGAACTTCTCAGCCATTGTTTCTTTAAATAAGCTCTCTGCTTTCTTCTCTCTCTCTTCTCTTTCTGGGGTACCCAGTATCCCTGTGTTGCCTTTTCTTAGGGGAGCTGGATAGTTCTCATGGAGTTTCTCCATTTAAAAAAAAAAATATTAGTTCTCTCTCATCTTCTACCTGAATCATTTTCAGATTTCTGTCTTTGAGCTCACTAATTTTCTTTTCCAAATGATCTGCTCTATTTCTGGCGCTTCCTAATGCATTCTTCATCTCATTTATTGAGTTCTTCAGCTCTAGAACTTCTGTTTGGTTCTTATTTTTTAGAGTTTCAACGTCTTTGGTAAAGTATTCCTTCTGTTCATGAATTTTATTCCTGAGCTCATTGAACTGTCTTTCTGAGATTTTGTAGCTCATTGAGTTTCTTTGTGACAGCTATTTTGAATTTCTTATCAGATTACAGTCTTCTGTGGTTTTAAGTTTGGTTTCTGGAGAATTATAATTTTCTTTTTGTGATAATATTACTGTGGTGTTTTTTTTAATAAATATTTTTTATATTACATGGTTTATTTAGATTTCTGATAGGCCTTTTCTTTTTATTTATTTATTTATTTATTTTATTTTTGGCTGTGTTGGGTCTTCGTTTCTGTGTGAGGGCTTTCTCTAGTTGCGGCAAGCGGGGGCCACCCTTCATCGCGGTGCGCGGGCCTCTTCACTATCGCGGCCTCTCTTGTTGCAGAGCACAGGCTCCAGACGCGCAGGCTCAGTAGTTGTGGCTCACGGGCCTAGTTGCTCTGCGGCATAGTGGGATCTTCCCAGACCAGGGCTCGAGCCCGTGTCCCCTGCATTAGCAGGCAGATTCTCAACCACTGCGCCACCAGGGAAGCCCCTACTGTGGGTTTTCATGGTGCTTGATGAGCTGTTCTTTTGCTGGTGTATTTGGAGTAGTGAACACTTTTCTTATTTAAGTAAAGCTTTGTTTACTTTGATTCTAACAGTTCAACAGATTGGTATTTAGAGGCCCTTCTTTTGCTTTTCAGTAGATGGAGCTGTAGCAGTAGTTTTTGATTTCTCTCACCTGAGCTGCCTCTGAGATGTCTGTGAGAATTGGTGCTCTCCACCCTCCACCACTTACGCCAGAGGTGTTACCAGTGCCCTTGTCCTCACTGCTGGTACCTCCAGGGTAGCTGGTGCTTTGCTACTGCCAGTTTCGCTGCTGTAGCTGATGTTGCCACTGAGGGCACCATGTTGGCAGGCTCGTCCGCCGTGTCCAGGGTCGCCTGGGTCATGGGCGGTGCTGCCACAGTGTAGAAAGGGGGAGTGTATGGGGAAGCTGGAGTTGTCAGGTTCATGAGCACCTGCCACCGTGGGTGAGCGGCAGATTTGCAGGCACTGCAGCGGGTGGAGAGACAGGGTCCCAGGCCCCCCCACCTCTGCTGCCTGGTCCCCTGTCACTGCAGGTGCTGCCGTGCCTGAGAGGCTGCAGCTGTGTGTGCTGCCTCTGCGGCTGCTACCGAGTTCTCTGGGGCCGTGGGCTCGGCTGTCAAGGCTGGGGTCTGGGGTGGGGCCTTTGCTGGACCCCAGTGCTGACTGCTCTGTGTGTCCAGCCCACTCACATGCAGAGGTACAGATGTGTGGGTCTCTCTGGCATCCTAATGTGTTGGGCAGAAAAGGAACCTGTTTTTGAATCATGCATGTTTTACTAGATGTAGATCAAAGGGACGAGACAAAGGGAACGTCTCATTCCACCATGATGCTGATGTCCTTGTCATAATCTTATTCCTTGGATTGGGTTTCCTAGGGTTGCTGTGAGAAATTGCCACAAACTTGGTGGCTTAAACAACAAAAATTATTTCGCTCATAGTTCTGGAGGCCAGAAGTCTGAAGTCAAGGTGTTGGCAGGACCATGCTCCCTCTGTGAAGGCTCTAGGAAAGAATCCTTCCTTGCCCTTGCCTAGCATCTGCTGGCTTCTGGCAGTCATTGGCATTCTTTGCTTTCTAGCTGTGCCGCTCTAGTCTCTGCCTCCATCTACACATGGTCTCTTTCTCTGTGTCTATCTCTGTGTGCCCTCTCCTCTTTCAAGGATATAAATCACTGGAGGTAGCGCCTTCCCTAATCCAGCATGACCTAATTTTAATTAATTATTTCTGCTAAAGACCCTATTTCCAATGTTCTGAGTGGAATGAATTTTTGGAGGACACTAATCCACTGTACTGTTGGTTGATCCATGCCAACTAACCAAAATGAGAGGCAGCTGTCATGTAGAACTAGAGTGCAAAGTCTAGAAAATGAGTGTCAGATTCTGCCACTTATAGGTGTGTGGCCTTGGGCAAGGTACTTAATTACTCTGTGCTGTAGCTTTCTCAGGTATAAAGTGGAGATAATAATAGTGCCCAACTTACGAAATTGTTGTAAAGATTACAATATTTAATATGTGTGTGGTGCCTAGAATACCTAGCACAGAGCAAGCAAATTTTAGTGATAAGCGCCGTCACAGTCAGTCTTCTTACTTAATAGGCCTATGAAGATGCTTTCCTGAAAACTTTCTCCCAGTTTAGTTTCTCCTCCCTCTTCCTGATCTTAAATACTATTCAGTCCTTTCTCCTTCTCCGTGTCATCATTTGTGAGGTGTTGCAAGAGGTACACTATGGTAGTGTAGACGGCCTTTGCACACGTTCAAGGTCAGTTCTGGACCATCCCACTCAGAAGCCTCTACATGGCTGAATGGCTGGAGATTGTGGAGCCTATTGTTCTTCCAGATGCTGGAGATTGTGGAGCCTATTGTTCTTCCAGATGCCTGGGGTTGCATGGGATCCCTGGAATGTTAATTAATTTTCATATTTCCCTTTAAGTTCCTTCTGTAGCTGGAACAGAGAGTTTCTGAGCTGGGTTCCAAAGTGGCATTCTCGTTCACTACCACCGTCAGAGAAGACTGTACTTGAAGCTTTCCTGTCATTTTTAAGAGCCTGTAAAAGGCATTCTAGGTTTGCAAAGTTGGTTTAAAATATGTTCCCAGATCTAGCAGTGGAGCTTTTGGTCATATATTCCCACTGAAGATTCTGGGATTACTTTAGACAGGGTGCTCTGCAAGGCTGAGGTACATTTCTGACAACTAAGGGACCTTGAGATAAGGAAAGGTACTCTCATATTTCCTTTGAGAACCTTCTGGCCGCATTAGAAGTGATTTTTATTTCAAAGCATGCCTCATTTCATATTATTCTCTGCAGTATTATTTTTCTCTCAAAATTAAAGAAAAAATATACCAAGTATCTCTGGTCATAGAAGTGCTGTGAGCTTACTTTGGGACCCCTGAGGTAGTTACTGAAGTAAATTCAAGTCTATTGAATTGTTTCCTGTCATTACAGGCCAGGGGCAAAAAATTAGACTCAGTCAAGCCTAGTAAATGATACATGTTAAGTTTGGTTGTTTGATATCATTTATAAATGTGTGGAAATGTGTGGGGTTTTTTTTTTTATATATAACTGCTTATTTCTACTATATTTTCAAGTTAAACTACAGTATTAAAAGTTTCAGATAATCAGTATAAAAATTTTTATTGATAAAAGAGAACCTTTTTTAGATTAAATTGACTCATCCAGTACTTATATTAACCACACATACTGTATCCTGCTTTCCACCGCCTTGACTTGTTTTTGGATATTTGATACATACTAATGTATGCAAAACAGACTAGTCTACTTTCTTGTCTTTGTACAGTGAGATGAGCTGAGAGAATTATTCACTCATTCATTTATCAATATTTATTTAGAGTGCACATTTTACTGACTTGGTGCCAGCTTCTGAGATGAATGAGATTCAAACTTTTGGTTAGTAAATCTAGAAGAGAGAATTGATGTGTAAACCACTAAATTACAATATGGTGTGAAAAAGGCAAGAAGCGGCAATGATTAACTCTATCAAGGATTGAGGGGGGGGGATTGAAGTTTTTTCAGAGAAGGTGACATCTGAGCTGTGTTTTGAAACATAAAGGAAGCTTGTTGGCTGATATGAACAGAGAAGAAAGTATGTATCATAAAATATAATGATGTGTTTAAGAACTACAGGCAACTTGGTTTTGCTGAAGTTTATAGTTAATGGTCCCTCTATTTCTAGGACTCCTAGTAGCTGTAGTTTTTGTTGTAGTTTGTGGAAATTTAGGAAATTTTATTTACCTCATGATACTTGCCAGATCGTTTAAAGAGATAATATGATATCGAATTAATATTTGCATAAGGGAATGTAAATTAAGCCCTGATAATTGATATCACAATATCAGGGGTTTGAGAAGTATTATATAATACTATAATCATAGCATTTTCCGTCTCCCTTCTGCTCCAGTACATCTATGTAATGTACTCCCATTTGTAGTGGTGACTCACCATGGTGGTAAGTCTCAACCTTGGGCAGTGGTATGGGGTGTGCCCACATAGAGGCATATACTCGCCAAGGTTAATCTAGTCCTAGTAACATATAAATCTCTAAATACAAATGGATTAACACACTAGGTATTTATTTCTCACCTAAGTAAAGTACAAGATGAGAGTTTTTGACTGGTACCTGGGTATGGGGTGGCTGGGGGTTAGGTAGGAGGCAAGAGGGCTTGGCTTCATATAGCTGCTCAGGGATCTAGGCTGGTAGATGATCCACTGTCTTTAGCATACAGCTTCCAAAGCTGCCTTGGGTATTCCCATCCAAGTTTCATATGGGAGAAGAGAGAATGTGGAGAAGGCCTGTCAGCTTTTTATCTACGCTAAGCCCTGAAGTGACATACATCACCTCTGTTCATGGTCCATTGGTGAAAAGCAGCCACAGGGCTCTACCTAAATGCAAAGGAGGATGGGGAATGCGGTCCCCCGCTGGACCACTGCTTCTCAACGACTCAGTGCCACGGAAGATGACCGTGAATCTTTGCTGGGCAATCAGCTGCCTCTACAACCAGGGTATGTGAGAATCCCTAGGAAGGAGTAGGAGGATTTCAGAATTATAAGCAGCTTGAGAAAGCCTTGCAGGTGACTCGGACATGTCCTCTTAGGGCATTTTTCTCTTCTTAACTTACTTGAGTATTAATACTAGCTAAATGTCTTCCTGTACAGGTGTAGATTCTGAAATTCAGAATTCAGGGAGGGTAACTCTTAGAGTTAAATGTTAAATTTTGATGTAGCATTTCATGTACATCATTTTGACTTTGATTTTTCTAGCATAGTGTGCTTAGTGTGTTTTGTTTCTTTTGTTTTTTTTTTTGCTTTTCCAGCCAATTTTCAAAGTCCGTTTTTCTTAAAGTTGTTTAAAATTCTTACAACTCCTAGGAAACATTAGTTTTAAATACATGTTATACTGCTTTTGGGAGAGGTGACAATCTTTGGATTCGGGGAGATTTGATTTAATTTTTTATTTGAATATAATTTTAGCCACAGTTATTGAAGATTTTAGTAGGAAATAGTTGCCAGGTGGATAATATATGTGTATAGTCAGTTCATAAGTAGAGGCTGTGCGTTCTGCTTTCCTTTTCCATTTCAACAACGGATGCTGTAAGATGTACGTTAGTATCTTATAAACTTATCTAAGAAGCAGTAATGAGTCCTAAGGTTAATAACAACAACGATACCCCCCCGTTGGAATGAGATCCAGAATTTCTGCCACTGCTGATAATTGTGACTTTTAAAAAGTCATTTCTTTTCACCAGTTCTTATAAGGATTGGAGCTACTACAGTAAGTGAGATTCATAGTGTGATGGATTTGAACCACGAGTGATTTCTGATTGTTGTCTCACCGTCTTACGTGCATTATTACTCAGTAGTTGTGTGTGGGTGTGCCTGTGGCCTGCTATGTTTCAGGCCCTCTGATAAGTGCCAGATTGTGGATGGTGGGTACACAGTGCTCTCATGCAGCTTACGTTTTAGTGTAGCACTGTTAATAGAGATGATGGAAATGTTGTTGATCTGTATTAGTCAGTATGGTAGCTGCTAGCCATATGTGGCCTGTTAGGCATTTGAAATGTAGCTAGTGAAACCGAGGAATTGAATTCTTTTTTTCCCTCCAGTTTTATTGAGTTATAATTGGCACACAGCACTATATAAGTTTAAGATATACAATATAGTGATTTGACTTATATGCATCATGAAATGATTATCTCAGTAAGTTTAGTGACTCTCCATCATCTCACGTAGATAAAACATTAAAGAAATGCGGAAAAAGTATTTTTTCTTTGTGATGAGAACTCAGGATTTAGTCTTAACAACTTTGATATGTCAGTATAACTTATAGCAGAGTTAATTACATTTATCCTGTTGTACCTTACATCCCTAGCACTTAACTGTCTTACAACTAGAAGTTTGTACCTTTTGACTGCCTTCATTCAGTCCCTTCTCCCCCTTCCCCCCCCCTCTGTTAACCACAAATCTGATCTCTTTTTCTGTGGGTTTGTTTATTTGTTTTTGAAGTGCAGTTGACCTACAAGACTGTAATAGTTCCTGGTGCACCACATAGTGATTTGATACTTCTGTACATCACAAAATGATCACCATGGTAAGTCTAATTGTCATCTGTCACCATACAAAGATATTACATAATTATTGACTATATTCCCCACACTGTACGTTTCATACCTGTGACGCATTTGTTGTAAAACTGAAAGCTTGTACCTCTTAATCTCCCTCACCCATTTCTCTCCTCCCCAAACCCCCTACTCTCTGGCAATCATCTGTTTGTTCTTTGCGCCTATGACTCTGTTTCTGTTTGGTTATGTTTATTCATTTGATTTATTTTTTAGATTCCACATGTAAGTGAAATTGTACAGTATTTGTCTTTCTCTGACTTACCTCACTTAGCGTAATACCTTCTATGTCCATCCATGTGTTGCAAAGGGAAAGGTTTCCTTCTTTTTTACGGCTGAGTAATATTCTATTGTGTGTGTGTATATATATATATATATATATATATATATATATACACCACTTCTTTATCCACCAATAATAGATGGGCACCTTAGGTTGCTTCCATACCTTGGGTATTATAAATAATGCTGCATTGAACATAGGGGTGCATATATCTTTTCGAATTCGTATTTTCATTTTCTTTGGTTAAATACCCAGGAGTGGAATGGCTGGATCATATAGTAGTTACATTTTTAATTTTTTGAGTAATCTGCATATTGTTTTCCATAATAGTTTCACCACTTTACATTCCCACCGACAGAAGACGAGGCTTCCCTTTTCCCCACAACCTTGTCTCTACTTGTTATTTGTTGTCTTTTTGATAGTTGCCATTCTGACTGGTGTGAGGCGATATCTCGTTGTGGTTTTGATTTGCATCTCCCTATTGATTAGTGATGTTGAGCATCTTTTCATGTGCGTGTTGGCCGTCTGCATGTCTTCTTTGGATTGAATTCTTAATTTTATTTGATCTTACTTAATTTAAATTTAAATAGCTGCATGTTCTGGCTAGTGGCTATCTAATTGGACAGTGCAAGCCTAGGGAAAAAATACACATTGTTCAAATAATCACACTACAAAATGTGAAATTGCAAGACTGATAATTCGTGTGAAGTAGATGCATATGATGCTTTGAGCACCTATCGAGTTTTATTTGACTTATGTAGGCAGGTCATTAAGGCTTAGGTTTGGGTGCTAGAGATGGAGAGAAGTGGATAAATTTGAAGGATAAATAGGGTATAAAATGGACAGGGTCTGGTGATGGTTTCAAAATGCCTTCTAGATTTCTTGCTTGAACAACTGAAGAGATGAGACTTATTCACTAAGAGAACGTTGAAAAAGAACCAGGTTTGTGGGTGAAGCAAATGAGCTTGGTTTTGTAATCTACAGGCCCGAGACACAGAATAGAGGTTTAGGCTGGACGTAGACATTTGGTAATTGAAGCTATAAGCAAGAATGTGTTCACTTAGAAAGAGAGCATAAGTTGAGATAATGAGAGTGCAGAGGACTGAACTGAGGAACTCCCGTGCTTGATCGTGGGTTAGCATGTAGAGGAAAGAGAAGGATGATGGATTCTGAGAGAATTGAAGATTCAAGGAACTTGAGATTCCAACGAAGTTAAAGAATAGCCTTAGTTGATATAGTTGGGTGAGTAGGCTTGGAGGAGAAAAGGTTATGGTTTAAGATGTATGAAACAGTGAATTTTGAGATTGAATATTTAGGAGCCATGGTAATCTTCAGGATCTGCCTGTGGACATGGATGATGACCAACATAAAGCAGAGAAAGGTGGTCATGGGATTAAGGGAACCATACAGGTTAATTATAATGAAAACATATTTAATCCCATTTTGACAAAAACTCAAAAAGTCTAAAAGTTTCTCTTGTTAGAATTACAAGGTATTAAAATGTGTTTCATAATGTGCATATATTTAAGTAGTAATACCTACACTATATAATACTTGTTATGGTACATAGTAGAGCTAATGATCACATAATATCTCTTAGGGAGCTTTTGATCATTCAGAATTTGAAGGTTTGTTGTGGTAAGTCATTTGAAAATGATTAAAGATGATTTACCCTGTTATTTAAAAAATTTATATGGCTCCTCAACCTTGGCAGATACCAATAATAAAATGCCTCGAACTTTGCATTTGCGGCTTTGAAGGTACTATGTAAATTAAATCACCTGTCCATGCTTTGAAATCTTTAAAACTGAGTATTTGATCATTCATCTTTCATTGGCATTGACTTTTTAGCTGCCCTTACATTTTTTCTTCCTTTTATAATTAACCGACACCACAACCTGGGAAGAACATGAGTTGTTTGAATCTTATTCTGAAAAAGCCAATGAAGTTTTAATACTTTCAGGGAAGTAGGTAGTTATCAAAATGATTTTGAATTACCTCTCTGAATCAATTCTCACCCCTCCCCTCATGCTTGCAAAAGCACACATAAATTGACCTTTCTAGTTCAGGCTAAGTTGTAAAATATAGTTCTAAAATTAGTTTAAAATAATTTGAATATAATTGCCCAGTTTGACAACTGTTACATCTTGCCTCTCTTTAAATAAATATTTTTGAAATCAAGACATTTAATTAACTAATGAAGATATTAAGATAAAGGAATGACATATAAATGTAAATATCAATTTTCAGTTATGATTTATATGATTAATTTTTTGGTACTTAGCACATAACAATCTGCACTTTTGGGGTGGTGGTGATGGTAAAGTATTTGATTTCAGTGTTCTTTTTTATGTTTTTTTAATTGAGGTATAATTGACATTCAATATTATATTAGCTTCAGGTGTAAAACATAATGATTTGATATTTGTATGTATTGCAAAATAGTTACCACAATAATTCTAGCTATTATCCATCACCATACATGCAGTATTTTTTTCTTATGATGTTAAGACTGTAAATCTTAAAAGTTCTCAACTTTCAAATATGCAATACAGTGTTATTAACTCTAGTTGCCGTATTGTACATTACATCTCCATGACTTATTTATCATATAAGTGGAAATTTGTACCTTTTGACACCCTTCACCCATCGCACCCACCCTCTTCCCCTCTGGCAACCACCAGTCTGGTCTCTGTGTCTATGAGCTTGTTTTGTCTGTATTTTAAAAATTCCACATATAGGTGAGATCATACAGTATTTGTTTCTCTTTGTATGACTTATTTCATTTAGCCTAATGCCCTCAAAGTCCGTCCATATTGTTGCAAATGGCGAGATTTCATTATTTTTTATGGCTGAAGAATAATCGTGTGTGTGCGTGTGTGTGTGTGTGTGTGTGTGTGTGTGTGCCACATTTTCTTTATACATTCATCTGCCGATGGGCAGTTAGGTTGTTTCCATATCTTGGCTATTGCAGATAATGCTGCAATGAACAGAGGTGCACATATCTTTTTCAAGCTAGTGTTTTCATTTTCTTTGGATAAATTCCAGAAGTGGAATTGCTAGATCGTATGGTAGTTCTATTTTTATTTTTTTGAGGAAACTTCATACTGTTTTCTATTGTGACTGCACCAATTTACATCCTACCAATAGTGCACACAAGTGTTCCCTTTCCTTCACATCCTCTCCAACACCTATTTCTTGTCTTTTTGATATATCCATTATAACAGGCCTTATTGTGGTTTTGATTTATATTTCCTTATTGATTAATGTTGTTGAGCATCTTTTCATGTAGCTTGGCCATCTGTATGTCTTCTTTGAGAAAATATCTATTTAGATCCTCTGCCCAATTTTAAATCAGATTTTTTTTGCTATTGAGTTGTATGAGTTCTTTGTATATTTTGCATATTAACCCTTTATCAGATATATGACTTGCAAATATTTTCTCCCATTTAGTAGGTTGCCTTTTCATTTTGTTGATGGTTTTCTTTGCTGTGCAAAAAGCTTTTTAGTTTCATGTAGTCCCACTTGTTTATTTTTGCTTTTATTGCCTTTGATTTTGGTGTCAAATCCAAAAAATCGTCACCAAGACTGATGTCAAGGAGCTTACCACCTATGTTTTGTTCTAGGAGTTTTATAGTTTCAGGGCTTAAGTTGAAGTCTTTAATCCATTTTGAATTAGTTTTTTGAGTATGATGTATGATAGTGGTCCAATTTCATTCTTTTGCATGTAGCTGTCCAGTTTTCCCAACACCATTTATTGAAGAGACTTTTCTCCATTGTATATTCTTGGTTTCTATGTCATAAATTAATTGGCCATGTATGTATCAGCTTATTACTGGGCTCTCTATTCTGTTACATTGATCTATTTGTCTGTTTTTCTGCTAGTACTATACTGTTTTGATATTATAGCTTTGTAATATAGTTTGAAATCAGGGAGCATGATGCCTCCAGCCTTGTTCTTCTTTCTCAAGATTGCTTTGGGTATTCGGGGTCTTTTGTGGTTCCTTACAAATTTAGGATTGTTTGTTCCTTTCTGTGAAAAATGCCATTGGAGTTGTGGTAGGGATGCATTAAATCTGTATAGTGTCTTGGGTATTATGGATATCTTAACAGTATTAATTTTTCCGGTTCATGAGCACAGCACATTTTTCCATTCATGCCATCTTCAATTTCTTTTTATCAATATCTTATAGTTTTCAGTGTACAGGTCTTTCACCTCCTTGGTTAAATTTCTTCCAGGATATTTTATTCTTTTTAATGAAATTGTAAATGGGAATGCTTTCTTAATTTTTCTTTCTGACAGTTCATTATTAGTGTGTAGAAACACAACAGATTTCTATATATTGATTTTGTATCCTGCAACTTTAGTAAATTTATTTATTCTAAAATTTTTTGGTGAAGTCTTTAAGGTTTTCTATATATAACATCATGTCATGATTATTTAATGTTGCTTCATAGTTGCCACTTGTTTGTGTATATGCGTAAACACACCTGATCATCTTACCAACAACTCTGCATATAACAACCAAAAAGGATTTTTTCCAACTAAATTATTCTGGAATGAAAGATACTATTCTCTAATTTTCTCAGATTTAAGTATTGAGGTAATTCTACTAAAACTGTATAAATATGCATATTATAGCAAGTTAATTAGAAGTTAAGTTCTTTATTCTTATGTGTGGCCTCATCTTAAGTGGTAGATTTAGCAAGAGGGTAGTTTCACTCATTACTATTCACAAAGAAATATGACTTCTACCTTTAATAGATTTAAATTTCCTCATGAACTCACTCTGCCAAGTACCTGGCTCTTAAAAATATAACCTTGCCAGTTAATAATTTTTTAGCCAGTTCTTGTTGATTCCGTTTGGTGTAAATACTCAATCTTTTATTTTATCTTATCTCTTCCCATATTACTCTGTAAGATATCATCTGTACCTGTCTCAGGAAACTTACTTCTCCTGTGACAATTAGTCAGTGTTGTGTTCATCATAGTGGTGGTGAGTTCTTCACTGTTGGGAGCCTGGTTTGATGTGAGTCTAGACATGTGTCTGTTGAGGGACGCCTGGTTCTCTCTGGCCTTTTTGATCAGCATGTAGGTATGTACTACTGAAGCCCATGATCCCAGCTATTTACTTTTAGTTTTGAAGACCTCAAATAATGCAGTCCTTCATTCTGATCCTAGGCCTCCGCCAGCTCACCAGCCCTCTCAGTGGGTTTTACCTCTCAGTAGGACCTGGGGGACGTTCTGAATCCCTTGCAAGCCATACCCATACCATGAGTTCCCAGAAGTGCTGCTGTAGGTATATCTGTCACCACCCTCTTCCAAGCTGTATTAATATTCCCATGTCATGCAATAATATGGAGTTGAACTGATAGTTGGTCTTCTCCTAGGGCAATTGCTTTCACACTGTTAGGCTATGAACTATAGCAAACACATTTAAAACTATAGCATGGAAACAAAGTTTCACAAATCAGTATTTATCTTTGCTACTTAAGATAAACTTGGTATCTTCTATATTATTCTAATAAATTTTTAAAAAATGCTACTTGTGACCTGGTAAATGATTTATGACCTAGTAACAGGTCTTCACGCGAAGTTTAATGAACGTTGTTTTAGAGGCCTGCAGCCTCCCCCAGGTTATGCCTGAGTTGTGGGTCTCTAGGGGAGATGTTCTTTGGGTGCCTTATATCTAACTGGATGTTTTAACAGAGACACTTCTTTACTTCCCATCCCCCTCCCCCCGCCATTCTCCCCCAGTAAAATGTTCAGGCCATACAGTCTAGTTTTGTGATATCATTTAAATTCTATCTCCTTGCTCTCCATCTGTCTTTCCTTTCCATACTCTCCCATGGTCAAAAGGGGAAGATCTTCTTCTGTTTGTTGGGGCTTCCCTTTCATCATAGGCTGAGCCCTTTCTATATTATGGGTAAATTCAGTGATCCAGTCATCCAGCCTTTGGTATGGGAATGGGGATTACCAATGAAATTAATTTTCCCAAAAATGTAAACCCCAAGACCACGATTAGGATCATGCTACTATGTTAGGATATACTTTGAATCATTTTTTTCTATTTGAAAAAGTTGGTGACTAAAAGGAACAGTGCTGTTACTTCGCTGTCATATTCTTTATTCTGTTCTTCAAAAGTAATTGTCTTTCAGTTGTATATGAATATTAATAATTCTTTGAACTCTGTATTGGATTGTTGTGCCACTAGTAGAAAGAGTGTGTTCTTGCAAGTTTTCACTGTTTTAGGGTTCAGAATTTCCAGGAGATTCTGCAAACTCAATTTTGTATGAGGTTTAAAAACAGATGTGGCACAGGGAGATCAGCTCGGTGCTTTGTGACCACCTAGAGGGGTGGGATAGGGAGGGTGGGAGGGAGACGCAAGAGGGAGAGGATATGGGGATATATGTACATGTATAGCTGATTCACTTTGTTATAAAGCAGAAACTAACACACCATTGTAAAGCAATTATACTCCAATAAAGATGTTAAAAAAAATCTTAAAAAGAAGAAAACAGATGTGGCAGACTTATTTTTCTTATAACTGGAGGTTGGTGCCTTTGACCACTTCCACCCATTTCCCTCACCGCCTGCCCCTGGCAACCACCAGTCTGTTCTCTGTATCTACGAGTTCGGTTTTTGTAAGTCCTGGGGATATAATGTGCAGCACGGTGACTAGAGTTAACAGTATTGCCTTGTATATTTGAAAGTTGATAAGAGAGTAGATCTTAAAAGTTCTCATGACCAGAAAAAAAAAGTTTGTAACACATTATGTGTGGTGATGGATATTCACTAATCTGTGGTAGTCATTTCATAATATATACATCTATCAAATCATTATGATGTGCATCTGAAACTAATAAATGTTTCATGTCAATTGTACTTCAATAAGAAAAAAGGAATCATAAAACAAAACAAAACCAGATGTGGTAGGAACATTGAAAAAAGGAAAATTGATGTTAATTGTGTTTTCTCCGTGAGTGAGTTAAACGGCATCCTGAGAAATTCTTCTAAATGTAACAACAAACAAAACCACCTCACCAATACACAAGGAAACTCCTCTTTCTAAAGAGCAGTCATTTCAACTTCTTTTATAAATGTAAAATATTGCCCAGAGTTTTAAAGTTTTTATTGCTTTTTGATTGTTTTTATTGAAATGCTTATTGTCTCTTGTTAAATAACTGCATTAATTATACAGCGATGGCCCACCTTCTCAACCTTTTCCAGAAGAGGCCCCCAGTTTCCATTAAAGAGTTTTATGGGGGCTTCCCACACATCAAATTTCACACAGCCAGCTACATTCGCTTTTTATAAAGGTCTTTGAATGCAATGCCAAGGCCTCCCACTAATTGTTTTATGGGCTTGGGGTGGGATCTGCATCCCTGACTGAGGAAGCCCCATGTTAAAAGACTGTGGGAGTAACGAGTTGTCAAACATACCCAGAAAGAACAGTAAAAAAAAAAACAACCCTGGTTCGCTGTACTGTTGTTGCCAAGGAGCATAGGCAGAACACAGAACATGCCAAATGCTGCCTGATTGTAAACAGCGACCCCCCTCTTTCAGAGAATACTCACTTCATTACATTTTTGAAAGAAAATCAAATCACAGATAGATCCGAAATGGATTTTAATGTTCATTTGAAAGTTTGGCACTGGTAAATTACTGTTTCTTCAGGTGGTTAAAAAATACAAGTAACTAAATATTTTTATGTGTTCTTTCAAGGGGAGATAACTAATCATGGTTATCTGTGAACATTTAGACTTGGACTAATGTGTTCGAAGGTCTTTGTTTCATTATCTTTTTTTTCCTCTGAAAAGGCTAAGGAAGTATGTTTTTACCCCCTATTAACCATTACATTACATGTATCTATACTAAAAAACAGTACCTTCTAAACTTTAAAGAAGAATTGTAGTGGCAGAATTGAAACTCCTATTCCCTCATCAGGGCCTGACGTTGTGTTTTTCTCAGTCTCAAGCATTTGCTTGGCATTCTGAACCTGTCTTCCTTCTAGACACTGAACAGGATATTTTTGAGGTACACCATGAACTTAGTGTTTTTAGCTTGGTTAATGTTGAGATGTGAACAGAATTATATGAGTCATACTTCAGTAAGGCCTAGAGTAGAAATACTGTATGCTGTAGGAAGGTAGTACAACCTGTCTCCATGCAGGTTGATAGCATTAAAACTAAACGAAATATTGAGATTTTTGCGAATTTTGAAGTATCTTTTTGGAAGTTGGTGAAGGAGAAAAGCGAGTAGAGTTCTTCTTTGTAATTGAAATATGCTGATTAAAAAGATTCTTATATTTTAAATAATCTTGAGTTTGCAATTCTTTATGACAAAATTATTCTCTTTTTCTTAGCATGTTTCTTGTGTGTATAACATGTGGATATTTCTTGGGTGTGGTGCATGTGTATAATACTTATGCCATTCTGTTATACTAGTAATAATACAACATCAATGTATAATGTAGAAAGCAAACCACAAATAGAACATTATACAATATTAAGTACGAAATGAGTTAGGTTTTGCTACCTTCAGTTGTCTGTTAATAGTCTTTTTTTTTTTTTAATTTTTATTTATTTATTTTATGGCTGTGTTGGGACTTCGTTTCTGTGCGAGGGCTTTCTCTAGTTGCGGCAAGTGGGGGCCACTCTTCATCGCGGTGCGCGGGCCTCCCATTATCGTGGCCTCTCTTGTTGCGGAGCACAGGCTCCGGACGCGCAGGCTCAGTAGTTGTGGCTCACGGGCCCAGTTGCTCCGCGGCATGTGGGATCTTCCCAGACCAGGGCTCGAACCCGTGTCCCCTGCATTGGCAGGCAGATTCTCAACCACTGCGCCACCAGAGAAGCCCTGTTAATAGTCCTTTATTCATACAATTATATTTTTTCTTTCAAAGTTGGATATAAGATTGCAAAATTTAAAGCAGAGAGAAACCCTTGATGGTAATTTCCTCATCACTGTGACTCCAAGAAATTTTAATCTCAATTTTAATGTATATTATAATTATCTATCTATGTAAACATAACTTTAGTCAACGTGCTATTACTTACTATACGAAAAATTACTCCTTAAAGCCAGATATTCTCTCTGGATGACCCCTTGCTGTATCTTTATTTTGAATAAGAACCAACTTAGTTGTACGATCCATAAAACCAACCATACCCGGTCTATTAAAGATAAATGTTATCGTTTACATCTTCTTCTTGAGCTTAAATTTGTCACTTTAAGTTCAAACCCCAAATTATGAAATATTTTAACCATTGCCAACACATCTTCTGTAGGCTGTGCTAAACGTTTCCCTTCATTTTCAATTCTGAGGGGCCAAATTACATGGAGTGCTTACCACTGCTTCTGTGCTGCCGTTAGATTCTTTCATCCCAGTGGAACGCACATCAAAAGTGCTGTTTCATTGACTCCTTTTCCATTGTGGGCCTCTAAAATGCTTAGTCATGCAAAATATTCTTGTGTATAATTAACCCATCTTTAGCCAGCTTGCTTTTCTTCATAAGACACTTTGCTGTCATTATAATTGTTCTATTGAATATCCTGTGTGCGTTTTTTATGTACATGATGGTGAAGTTTGAAAATGAAAAACAAACCCTGTGCCACACAGTAATAGAATTCATAATAGTGTTCTGAGTTGTTTTCAGTTAATGTTACAAGTTAACATATATTTAATACTTTCTCAATTCCAAATTCATTTCATATATATATATATATATATATGTGTGTGTGTGTGTGTGTGTGTGTGTGTGTGTGTGTGTGTCTTCTAATCCTGTAGAGGTAGCATTATGTTATTCCTGTTTGCAGATGAGAAAATTGAGTCTTAAGAAAATTAGGAAGCTATCCCACAGTCATGTGGCAATTCAGCAGAGTTGGGATATAAATGCAACAGGCTATGTTCAGTCATCTCTCAGTATGTGGGGAGGGAAGGGGATTGGTTCCAGGACCCACCACAGATACCAAAATCCACAGGTGCTCAAGTCTCATAGTTCGCCCTCTGTATCTGTGAATGAGGAACTGTGGGTAGGGTGGGCTGACTGTATATTTACTGAAAAAAGTCCACCTATCAGTGGACCTGTGCAGCTCAAATTCATGTTGTTCAAGGGTCAGCTGTACTCTGAAATTTTATGTTTATGAAAGGAAGTATTGAAATTGAAGGGATTGTTTAGATATTTTGATTTATTTTTTATTTTTGGTGATTGGTGTCTGGTTTACAGAGATTGCTCTCGGATAACTACTAATAGTATATGCCCAGTCATTGTCGAATGCATTCCAGAGCCCTGGCTTCAAGTTCTGGCATTTAGACTGGATTCCTATATATGATTGAACCTTCTAGAACTTAAGTTTCTCAGATCAAAAAAGAATGTATTTAGGTGTTGGAGAAACTGGGCATCCGTGTGCAAAAGAATGAAACTGGACCCTTCTTTTACATCATACACGAAAATCAACTCAGAATGGATTAAAGACTTAAACATAACCCTGAAGCTGTATAGCTCCTAGAAGAAAACATAGGGGAAAGGTTTCATGGCATTAATCTTGCCAATAATTTTATGGATATGATATAAAAAGCAAAGGCAGCAAAAACAAAATAAACAAGTGGGACTACTGCTAGTGCACAGCAGGGGAAACAAATAACAGAGTAAGAAGGCAACCTGCAGAATGGGAGAAAATATTTGCAAACCATTTATCTGATAAGAATTAATCTCCAAAATATATAAGAGACTCCTATAACTCAATAGCAAAATAACTATTAACCTGATTAAAAAATGGGTCATGAACTTGAATAGGCCTTTATCCAAAGAAGACATGTAAATGGCCAACAGGAACATAAAAAATGTTTAATATCACCAGTCACTGGGGAAAAAGAAATCAAAACCACAATGAGATATCACCTCATACCTGTCAGGATGGCTGTTATTTAAAAAAATACAAGTATTGGCAAGGAAATGGAGAAATTGGAATGCTTGCGCACTGCTGGTGGGAATGTAAAATGGTGCAGCCGCTATGGAAAACAGTAAGGCTCCTCAGAAATTAAAAATAGAACTACCATATGATCCAGCCATCCCACTTCTGGGTATTTATCCAAAGAATTGACACCAGGATCTCTAAAAGATATTAGTACTCCCATGTTTATTGCAGAACTATTCGTAATAGCCAAGATGTGGAAAAAACGTGAACATCCATGGGCAGATGAATGAATAAAGAAAATATGGGATATACATACTGGAACACTATTCAGCCTTAAAGAAGGAAATTCTGCCATATGTGACAACATGAATGAACCTTGAGGACATTATGCTAACTGAAAAAATCAATTCAGAGAAAGAGAGATACTGCAAGATTCCACTTACATGGGGTATCTATCATAGTCAAATTCATAGAATCAAAGAGTAGAATGGTGGTTGCCAGGGGCTGAGGAGCGGGGAAATGGAGAGTTACTAAACAGCAGGCATAAAGTTTCAGTTGCGCAAGATGAATAAGCTCTAGCGGTCTGCTGTACAACATTATGCCTGGAGTCAGCAACGCTGTATTTTACACTGAAAATTGGTTAATAGAGTAGATCTCATATGATGTGTTTTTACCACAGTAAAATAGCATTAAAAAAATTTTTTAACGTGAAAATATTTTAAAAATAAGTTTAGATGAGCTATTTTTGTATAATAGATAAGAGCAGACATGCTCTTCTTGGAGAGGTAATAGTGGAAGGCAGGAGTCCTTATGAAACCTCCTTTGCTCTGTTTATCCCTACCCCTAGGCTGCGTGAAATATACTAGATGAGGTGATCTTTCAGCTCAAAGATAATTTGGGTTCCAAATCTCTTTGCCACAGTCTTTTGAAAGGTCTGGGTTGGACCGGGCCTTAGGTGAATCTACAGTATGGAGCTAAATAACATGGTGAGTAAACTACTCTTGGGGGTTTGGGGGGTGTTGCCTTCAGCACTCAGTCATTTCCAATTATTTATTATGGGACCCAGTTTAAGGGTGTTATGTATTGAGTAGCATATGGTGTGCTGGGGACTGTGGTATTCTCTTTCATTTTGGGAAGAAATTCCTCTTCCTTCTGAGAATAATTTTCCTTTTCCTCCCTGCCCTTAGGCATTTAAAACATTTACTTGATATATCTCTGTTACTCCTATTTGGCAACTGTAGTTACTTGTCTTCACTTTTTCTGGGACAAGCAAGGTAAAGTTGGAGCTGTAGAATTACTGAAATCATCCTACCAGCTGAACTATTTCCTTGTTTAGTAATTCTTGCTCTTATATTTCTAGGCAAAACTTTACTCATAAATCGGAGAAAAACAATATTAATTTTTTTCTTTATGTTTCTTTTTTTTTTTTTAATTAATTAATTAATTAATTTTTGGCTGTGTTGGGTCTTCGTTTCTGTGCGAGGGCTTTCTCCAGCTGCGGCAAGCGGGGGCCACTCTTCATCGCGGTGCACGGGCCTCTCACTATCGCGGTCTCTCTTGTTGCGGAGCACAGGCTCCAGACGCGCAGGCTCAGTAGTTGTGGCTCACGGGCCCAGTTGCTCCGCGGCATGTGGGATCCTCCCAGACCAGGGCTCGAACCCGTGTCCCCTGCATTGGCAGGCAGATTCTTAACCACTGCGCCACCAGGGAAGCCCTCTTTATGCTTCTTGATTACAAAATTCGGGAAGGTGTAAGAGCCTATTGGGAGACCCCGTCTACTAACTACCTTAATTTGGAATAGGGACATGTAGTGACATTCTGCTTCATTTCAATGTAAATTTATTCTTGTTTTACCTCACCATAATCTGTCAAAACAGAGACTTTAAAAAAGGGCAGAGGCAAAAGTCTCAGGGTCAGAATGTGTCCCAGACGTGATTTGTAGGGTGGACTGTTTGCCTACCCTCCCTAACATTCATTTGCCGACTTTTCTCCTACCGATAATCTATGGTTTCCTTCTGAGTATCTGTGAATTTCCAGAAAAGCAGACTTTACTTCCTGCATACATTTTAGATCAAGACAATGAGTGTATTTCATTCTTCTGGCTCTAGTGATGTATACAGGTTGGGTATGGAACCTAAGCCAATTCAGTCAAACCGAATCATAGAGCATTTTAGAACAACAGTGCTTTCTTTCTTGGTGAACTTGGGGAAGGGGAGTATTTAGCCTCAGGAATTGCTGGTCCCAGTGTTGGAATAATGAGCTAAAATGGTATAGTGGAGAAATGGGTCCTTTGTTATTTCATGAACCATTGGATCAAGTCTTACCTGAAGCTCATCCTACTTCTTAACTTTTCAGTTATGGGAACCAATAAACCTCCTTTATGTGTAAGTTAGCTTAAATAAAGCACTGCCACTGAATGAATTTTGACTGATACATGAAAGTGTTTTGTACTTCTGTGTAGACCTTCCTAATTTAATTTACTTTCCTAGAAGAAAAATTTCCTGTCTGTTTAGACCTTAGTTCCTTAACCTGTTAAATGCAGAGTTTGAATTGCCTGTACAAAATATCCATTGGATCACTTTTTCTCTCTTCTTCCAAGTAGTGGAACTTGTATCTGTTAGATCAGAAATTTGCCAACCTCTCTCTTCCTATTTAGAAAGACCTATCCTGCTGCAATCCAGAGTCTAGGAATGTGGATTCCTTCAATACCACACATAGAACAGCATAAATGTCATATACTTTTAGTCAATTTCACAATGTATGATTACCTCTCTTTTTTTACCCAAGAAATAAGTACTTTTTTAGAGATGCAAGTTTAGAGAAAGAGATGGACACAAGAATGATGAAGAATGATTATTTTCCCATTAATGTTCCCATTAATCTATAATTAAGAAACAACAAGTGATAATAGGGAAGCCTAAGAATTAATAGCGCTAAAGATAAGCAGTCTGTCCCAATATAAATCAGTTAATTTTGCTGATTTACTTATTTCCTTACTTATCTATCTATTTATCTATCTATCTATAACAGACTGGCTCCCTAAACTTAGCCAGCTATATCCTAAATGTTGTCCACAGTTAAAATAATTATTTTGAGAATAGTCACAGATCAGCCCAAATCTTTAACCCAGTATTAGAAAAACAAGTCAGAGCAGATGCCTTAAAGATATTCTAAGTCCAGGTCAAATTCACATGTAAAGAAAAGCACAGAAGTGCTTTGACACTTGGACATGGTACTAGGGGAATCTTAATAGAGTTTGGATATTTGTAAGGACATTAACCATCTGTTCAAAAAGATAATGTAAAGAACCGAGTAGACTTTTAAAGCTGAACTGTGGTGCTGGTGGTGGTGGTGGTGGAAGGGTGGTATTGGTGAGAATTAACTTTTATTGGATTGTGCCAAACAATGGCAGGCCGCAGTCAGGGCTTTATATGAATTTAGCGAATGGTACTCTGTAGCAATCCAATTTCATGCAGCAAAGATTACTTGCAAGGCATAAATTTCTTTTTCTTTTTTTCTTTCCTGTTTGTTTTTGAAAATGACAGCTTTTGATATATGTGACTCAACAATAAATGACTTTGTGAAATACTGTTAATGAAAAATAGGTATGTTCCTCCAGATTGCACTGTAGGACATTTAGTGCTTTTTCTTCTGAACAGATGTTTTACAGATTTTGCAAAATTTGTACCAAATTCTTCTTGGTCTTATCCATAGAGAACAATTAGGCCTTATATTGCTCTAATTTTTCTGTTATGCTTGCTAGCCAGACTTTAGCCACGAGTTTTCCTATGTTCTAAAGTATTACTTAAATATATTTAAATTTTATAATTTTTCTTTAAGGCCAACCAAAACATTAGCCTAGAGGAGTTTGCTCTGGAGTTCAGATGCATCTGCCGTTTTGAATGGATGCTCCGGGGACCTGTCTTATTTTGTTTCTCTCCAGAACACCTTGTTAAATTTGGTCATCATGTCCAAAGTCAGCAATGCAAGCTGAGTTTCATGAGTTATTTGGCTCTACGGTGGGTTGCATTTTTTAGAGCTGTCACTATTTTCATTGAATCTTATAGTGTTATATTGATTTATAGTTGGTGTGTGTGTGATGGCCACATATGCTTCTTGCAGTTTAAAAAAATAGTTAAAATACCTTTGAGTAGTGTTATAAGGTGGAAATCTAGTAAAGTTTAGAAAGCAAATGACCTGAAATTAACTTAACGTGTTGGCTTCTAAAAAACATTTTTAATTTAAAGCATTTTATTTTATCTTGAAACTTACTGAAAGGATAATTTTCCCTGTGGTAGAATGATAGGAGTTACTTTGAAAAAGATAGTTCCTCTCTTAAAATTAACCTAATATTTACTTTGTTTGCTTGAAAGGTATTTGTATATAATCCATTCATCCAGAGTTACTGTTGCACTGACAATTACTGGTAAACTCGGATGATCTGCACACAACCAGCACAAGTCCCAGTCTTGGTGCCCAAGAAAGGGGCAGTAAAAGCGGTGGTGGACAGACCAGTTCATTCACTCCTTGATGAATTGATTTGCTTCCAAACCTGCATTAATGCATTTACATTTTCAACTAAATTCTACAAATACTGACAGTGTTCTATGATCAAATCATTAGGTGCCTCTAGATGAGAAATAGCTGTGGCGCATTTCCTGTCCCTCCTGGAGCCGATGGATTACTAATGGCATTATGTAAAAGCAAAAATAAACAATGTTCAAGATATATATAGAAACTATACAAGACACAGTGTTCTATGAAGGCATGGTCAGAGGTGGATGGGGAAAAATAAAATTACGAACTAACTGATGTTTGAGATTATCACTGAAACGTCAAGCAGCCTTTTTGGTGAGAGGAGATGGGAAAAAGGGGCATTCAATGGGCAGAAATGGCATGAGTAAAGAGAGGGAAGTACGACCAGGAAATGGTGGAGAAATGAAGTTTCAGAATAGTAAACCTTAAATAGGTTCTGCATGAAGAAAACTGCCATGTAATGGCTCTTAAATGCCAGGCCAAGGAGGGTTCAGTTAATTTTATTGGTAGAGGGGAACCACTCAGGGCTGAAAAAATTGGAACTCTGCTTAGGAAGAACTGGAACGCATTCGGAAGTTGCACAGATAGTAAAAAGCTGAACTGCATCGTGGCAGAAGTAATGGAAAGAAAGAGACAAATTCCTGACATATTGAGTATGTGGAATCCATTGTATTTGGCAAATATTTGGGTAAAGAGGATGAGGGAGACTGGTGCTAAGGATAACTCCAAAGTTTTGAGGCTGAGTGTCTCTGGAATGTTGGTTATTTTATTAACAGAAATTGAGAAGTCAAAGAAGGAGCTGTTTGTGAAGAGAAAACATAGGAATTAGATAAAATGAACTTCACATGTGCTCTTTTCCCCACAGCTCTAGCAGGAAAAAGTTTCATCTGATGATTAAATGCATCTGTGTGTTTCTTTATATTAGTATTTGCAAGTCATTCTAATTTGCGAAATTCTTTTATAAATTTCTTAGATTTGGAGTTATATGCAAAAACGTGTGCTGTGCATGATGGCAGACCAATTACATTTTTTTTTGAATTTTATTTATTTTTTTATACAGCAGGTTCTTATTATCCATTTTATTCACATCAGTGGATACATGTCAATCCCAATCTCCCAATTCATCCCACCACCCCAACCACCCCCCCTGCCGCCTTCCCCCCTTGGTGTCCATACGTTTGTTCTCTACATCTGTGTCTCAATTTCTGCCCTGCAAACCGGTTCATCTGTACCATTTTTCTAGGTTCCACATATACGCATTAATATACAGTATTTGTTTTTCTCTTTCTGACTTACTTCACTCTGTATGACAGTCTCCAGATTCATCCACGTCTTGACAAATGACCCAATTTCGTTCCTTTTTATGGCCGAGTAATATTCCATTCTATATATGTATCACATCTTCTTTATCCATTCGTCTATCGATGGGCATTTAGGTTGCTTCCTTGACCTGGCTATTGTAAATAGTGCTGCAATGAACATTGGGGTGCATGTGTCTTTTT
The DNA here is from genome assembly GCF_965194805.1 of Balaenoptera borealis. Lineage (NCBI taxonomy): Eukaryota > Metazoa > Chordata > Mammalia > Artiodactyla > Balaenopteridae > Balaenoptera > Balaenoptera borealis. The sequence continues at coordinate 15,723,492 of NC_138861.1, forward strand.
GAATTACGGTTTTCTCTGGGTATATGCCCAGTAGTGGGATTGCTGGGTCATATGGTAATTCTATTTTTAGTGTTTTAAGGAACCTCCATACTGTTCTCCATATTGGCTGTATCAATTTACATTCCCACCAACAGTGCAAGAGTGTTCCCTTTTCTCCACACCCTCTCCAGCATTTGTTGTTTGTAGATTTTCTGATGATGCCCATTCTAACTGGTGTGAGGTGATATACCTCATTGTAGTTTTGATTTGCATTTCTCTAATAATTAGTGATGTTGAGCAGCTTTTCATGTGCTTCTTGGCCATCTGTATGTCTTCTTTGGAGAAGTGTCTATTTAGGTCTTCTGCCCATTTTTGGATTGGGTTTTTTGTTTTTTTAATATTGAGCTGCATGAGCTGTTTATATATTTTGGAGATTAATCCTTTGTCCGATGATTCATTTGCAAATATTTTTTCTCATTCTGAGGGTTGTCTTTTCGTCTTGTTTATGGTTTCCTTTGCTGTGCAAAAGCTTTTAAGTTTCATTAGGTCCCATTTGTTTATTTTTGTTTTTATTTCCATTACTCTAGGAGGTGGGTCAAAAAATATCTTGCTGTGATTTATGTCAAAGAGTGTTCTTCCTATGTTTTCCTCTAAGAGTTTTATAGTGTCTGGTCTTACATTTAGGTCTCGAATACATTTTGAGTTTATTTTTGTGTTTGGTCTTAGGGAGTGTTCTAATTTGATTCTTTTACATGTAGCTGTCCAGTTTTCCCAGCAACACTTATTGAAGAGACTGTCTTTTCTCCATTGTATATCTTTGCCTCCTTTGTCATAGATTAGTTGACCATAGGTGCGTGGGTTTCTCTCTGGGCTTTCTATCTTGTTCCATTGATCTATGTTTCTGTTTTTGTGGCAGTACCATATTGTCTTGATTACTGTAGCTTTGTAGTATAATCTGAAGTCAGGGAGTCTGATTCCTCCAGCTCCATTTTTTTCCCTCAAGACTGCTTTGGCTATTTCGGGGTCTTTTGTTTCTCCATATAAATTTTAAGATTTTTTGTTCTAGTTCTGTAAAAAAATGCCATTGGTCATTTGATAGAGATTGCATTGAATCTGTAGATTGCTTTCAGTAGTATAGTCATTTTCACAATATTGATTCTTCCAATCCAAGAGCATGGTATATCTCTCCATCTGTTGGTATCATCTTTAATTTCTTTCATCAGTGTCTCATAGTTTTCTGCATACAGGCCTTTTGTCTCCCTAGGTAGGTTTATTCCTAGGTATTTTATTCTTTTTGTTGCAGTGGTAAATGGGAGTGTTTCCTTAATTTCTCTTTCAGATTTTTCATCATTAGTGTATAGGAATGCAAGAGATTTCTGTGCATTAATTTTGTATCCTGCAACTTTATCAAATTCATTGATTAGCTCTAGTAGTTCTCTGGTGACATCTTTAGGATTCTTTATGTACAGTATCATGTCATCTGCAAATAGTGACAGTTTTACTTCTTCTTTTCCAATTTGTATTCCTTTTATTTCTTATTTTTTTCTGATTGCCGTGGCTAGGACTTCCAGAACTATGTTTAATAATAGTCGTGAGAGTGGGCATCCTTGTCTTGTTCCTGATCTTAGAGGAAATGCTTTCAGTTTTTCACCATTGAGAATGATGTTTGCTGTGGGTTTGTCGTATATGGCCTTTATGATGTTTAAGTAGGTTCCCTCTGTGCCCACTTTCTGGAGAGTTTTTTTATCATAAATGGGTGTTGAATTTTGTCAAAAGCTTTTTCTGCCTCTCTTGAGATGATCATATGGTTTTTATTCTTCAGTTTGTTAATATGGTGTATCACATTGATTGATTTGCATATATTGAAGAATCCTTGCATCCCTGGGATATCCCACTTGTTCATGGTGTATGATCCTTTTAATGTGTTGTTGGATTCTGTTTGTGAGTATTTTGTTGAGGGTTTTTGCATCTATATTCATCAGTGATATTGGTCTGTAATTTTTTTTGTAGTATCTTTGTCTGGTTTTGGTATCAGGGTGATGGTGGCCTCATAGAATGAGTTTGGGAGTGTTCCTTCCTCTGCAGTTGTTTGGAAGAGTTTGAGAAGGATGGGTGTTAGCTCTTCTCTAAATGTTTGGTAGAATTCACCTGTGAAGCCATCTGGTCCTGGACTTTTGTTTGTTGGAAGATTTTTAATCACAGTTTTAATTTCATCACTTGTGATTGGTCTGTTCATATTTTCTATTTCTTCCTGGTTCAGTCTTGGAAGGTTATACCTTTCTAAGAATTTGTCCATTTCTTCCAGGTTGTCCATTTCATTGGCATAGAGTTGTTTGTAATAGTCTCTTAGGATGCTTTGTATTTCTGCGGTGTCTGTTGTCAATTCTCCTTTTTCATTTCTGATTTTATTGATTTGAGTCCTCTCCCTCTTTTTCTTGATGAGTCTGGCTAATGGTTTATCAATTTTGTTTATCTTCTCAAAGAACCAGCTTTTAGCTTTATTGATCTTTGCTATTGTTTTCTTTGTTTCTATTTCATTTATTTCTGCTCTGATCTTTATGATTTCTTTCCTTCTGGTAACTTTGGGTTTTGTTTGTTCTTCATTCTCTAGTTCCTTTAGGTGTAATGTTAGATTGTTTACTTGAGATTTTTCTTGTTTCTTGAGGTAGGCTTGTATAGCTATAAACTTCCCTCTTAGAACTGCTTTTGCTGCATCCCATAGGTTTTGGGTCGTCGTGTTTTCATTGTCATTTGTCTCTAGGTATTTTTTGATTTCCTCTTGGATTTCTTCAGTGATCTGTTGGTTATTTAGTAACGTATTGTTTAGCCTCCCTGTGTTTGTGTTTTTTACGTTTTTTTCCCTGTAATTGATTTCTAATCTCATAGCGTTGTGGTCAGAAAAGATGCTTGATATGATTTCAGTTTTCTTAAATTTACTGAGACTTGATTTGTGACCCAAGATGTGATCTATCCTGGAGAATGTTCTGTGAGCATTTGAGTAATCTGTTGTAATCTGTTGTTTTTGGATGGAATGTCCTGTAAATATCAATTAAATCTATCTGGTCTATTGTGTCATTTAAAGCTTGTGTTTCCTTATTAATTTTCTGTTTGGATGATCTGTCCATTGGTGTAAGTGAGGTGTTAAAGTCCCCCACTATTATTGTGTTACTGTCGATTTCCTCTTTTATAGCTCTTAGCAGTTGCCTTATGTATTGAGGTACTCCTATGTTGGGTGCATATATATTTATAATTGTTATATCTTCTTCTTGGATTGCTCCCTTGATCATTATGTAGTGTCCTTTGTTGTCTCTTGTAACATTCTTTATTTTAAAGTCTGTTTTATCTGATATGAGCATTGCTACTCTATCTTTCTTTTGATTTCTATTTGCATGGAATATCTTTTTCCATCCCCTCACTTTCAGTCTGTATGTGTCCCTAGGTCTGAAGTGGATCTCTTGTAGACAGCATATATATGGGTCTTGGTTTTGTATCTATTCGGCGAGCCTGTGTCTTTTGGTTGGAGCATTTAATCCATTCACTTATAAGGTAATTATTGATATGTATGTTCCTATGACCATTGTCTTAATTGTTTTGGGTTTGTTTTTGTAGGTCCTTTTCCTCTCTTGTGTTTCCCACTTAGAGAAGTTCCTTTAGCATTTGTTGTAGAGCTGGTTTGGTGGTGCTGAATTCTCTTAGCTTTTGCTTGTCTGTAAAACTTTTGATTTCTCCATCGAATCTGAATGAAATCCTTGCCGGGTAGAGTAATCTTGGTTGTAGGTTCTTCCCTTTCATCACTTTAAGTATATCATGCCACTCCCTTCTGGCTTGTAGAGTTTCTGCTGAGAAATCAGCTGTTAACCTTACGGGAGTTCCCTTGTATGTTATTTGTCGTTTTTCCCTTGCTGCTTTTAATAATTTTTCTTTGTCTTTAATTTTTGCCAATTTGAGTACTATGTGTCTCGGCGTGTTCCTCCTTGGGTTTATCCTGTATGGGACTTCTGCGCTTCCTGGACTTGGGTGGCTCTTTCCTTTCCCATGTTAGGGAAGTTTTCAACTCTCATCTCTTCAAATATTTTCTCTGGTCCTTTCTCTCTCTCTTCTCCTTCTGGGGCCCCTATAATGCGAAGTTGGCTTCAACTTAAAGTCACCAGCTGCATTAGCTCCTACCAAGACAATTAGTCTCTCCTCTGAAGCTTTGAAGCCAGGTATTGACTTCTCTCTAGCTGTGAAAGTCATTGATGGCGTCTCCTTCCAGTAGAAGGCTGTTTCCTTTACATTGAAAATCTGTTGTTTTGTGTAGCTACCTTCATGAATTATCGTAGCTAGATCTTTTGGACAAGTTGCTGCTGCTGTTGCGTTTAATGTTGTTCCAGAGGTCTCTTAGGCTGTCTTCATTTCTTTTCATTCTTTTCCGCAGCAGTGAATTCCACCATTCTGTCTTCCAGGTCACTTATCCGTTCTTCTGCCTCAGTTATTCTGCTATTCCTTCTAGTGTATTTTTCATTTCAGTTATTGTATTGTTCATCTCTGTTTGTTTGTTCTTTAATTTTTCTACATCTTTGTTAAGCATTTCTTGCATCTTCTCGATCTTTGCCTCCATTCTTTTTCAGAGGTCCTTGGTCATCTTCCCTATCATTATTCTGAATTCTTTTTCTGGAAGATTGCCTATCTCCACTTCATTTAGTTGTTTTTCTGGAGTTTTATCTTGTTCATTCATCTGGTACGTAGCCCTCTGCCTTTTCGTCTTGTCTATCTTTCTGTGAATGTGGTTTTTGTGCCACAGGTTGCAGGGTTGTAGTTCTTCTTGCTTGTGCTGTCTGCCCTCTGGTGGATGAGGCTATCTAAGAGGCTTGTCCAATTACATTTTTTTAATATCTTTTTAAAATTTATTATTTTTTATTGAAGTATAGTTGATTTATAATGTAGTTTCTGGTGTACAGCAAAGTGATTCAGTTATATAAATATAGATATATGTAGTATATATATCTATATACCATACTATATATTATATACTGTATACATAGATATATATATATATATACTATATCTCTATCTCTATCTTCTTTTTCAGGTTCTTTTCCATTATAAGTTGTTATAAGATATTCAGTATAGTATTCCCTGTGTTATGCAGTAGGTTCTTGTTGGTTATCTATTTTATATGTAATTGTGTGTATCTGTTAATCCCAAACTCCTAATTTATTCCTTCCCCCTTACCCTTTGATAACCATAAGTTTGTTTCTATGTCTGTGATTCTCTTTCTGCTTTGTAAATAAGTTTATTTGTTTCATTTTTTTAGATTTTGCAGGTAAGTGATATCATATGATATTCGCCTTTCTTTGTCTGATTTACTTCATTTAGTATGGTAGTCTCTAGGTCCATCCATGTTGCTGCAAATGGCATTATTTCATTCTTTTTATGGCTGAGTAATATCCCATTGTATGTATACACCGCATCTTCTTTATCCACTCACCTGTCGATGGACATGTAGCTTGCTTCCATGTCTTGGCTATTGTAAAAAGTGCTGCTATGAACAAAGTGCTGCCAGTTATGTTTTAACCTTGGTAAACTAAAAACAGTTCAAAGATTTGAGACCTCAGTCTAATATCTGAATGATTCTTCTGTGACAACAGTAGGTGGGTCCACCTTTTGCTGTGTTGTCATGCAAATGAAAGGCTTAAATTTTTTTTCGAGAAGTTCTACAGTGAAACAAAAGGAGAATATTGTTTGGCCAGGTGCTGTGGAAATAAACAGCTGGCTAGGACTACTTTTTTCTTTTTTATTGTATGTTTCAGGTGTACAGCATTATAATTCAACATCTGTATACATTACAAGGTGATCACCACCACAAGTTTAATTACCCTCCATCACCATATAGTTGACCTCCTTCACCTGTTTCGCCTACCCCAGGCACCACTCCCTTTTGGCCATAGGTATTAAAACGTATTTGGAAGATGTGTTAAATAGGGTCCTTGCTTTTGCTTTTTGATCTTTGGTTCATACCAGCTACTTTACCTGCTTGTATCTTTATAAGCCCTTTTATGTATCAATTTTATTTACAAATGATAACATGCAATTCTTTAATTTTTTTTTTTTTTTTTTTTTACAATTTTAAAAAAACATTTTGTTTTTGGCTGCATTGGGTCTTTGTTGCTGTGCGTGGGCTTCTCATTGGGGTGGCTTCTCTTGTTGTGGAGCAAAGGCTGTAGGTGCATGGGCTACAGGTGCAGCACGTGGGCTCAGTAGTTGTTGTGGAGCACAGACTCTAGGGCATGCAGGCTTCAGTAGTTGTGGCACGCAGGCCCAGTAGTTGTGGCTCTTGGGCTCTAGAGTGCAGGTTCAATAGTTGTGGCGCACGGGCTTAGTTGCTGTGCGGCATGTGGGATCTTCCTGGACCAGGAATCGAACCCATGTCCCCCGCGTTGGCAGGATCGAACCACTGCACCACCAGGGAAGTCCGCAATTCTTTAATTCTTAAAAGCTCCTAGACCTCACTGAAATGTGTAATGGGTAATATAAGGAGACAAATGAACTCATAGTAAGTACTTCCTGTCCTGCCAGTGATATTTAATAATAATCAATTGAACAATGAATTGGGGTAACTTTATTAAGTTACGCAGAACCCATGGCATGATTTAGTTTGATATTATATTTGTATTTTATATGTTTTACACTTCACATACAGTCATATCTTGAAGATATTGCGGGTTCAATTCCAGACTACTGCAATAAAGTGAATATTGCAATAAATTGAGTCACATGATTTTTTGGTTTCCCAGTGCATATAAAAGTTATGTTTATACTATACATGCAGTTTGTTAAGCATGCAATAGCATTAGGTCTAAAAAAATGTATATACCTTAATTAAAAAATATGTTATCGCTAAAACGTGCTAACCATCATCTGAGCCTTCAGCGAGTCATAATATTTTTGCTGGTAAAGGGTCTTGCCTTGATGTTGATGACTGCTGACTGATCCATGGGTGTTAGTTGCTAAATTTTGGGGTGGCTCTGGCAGTTTCTTAAAACAGGGCAACAGTGAAGTTTGCCACATTGATTGACTCTTCCTTTCATGAATGATTTCTCTGTAGCATGCAATTTACCTACAGTAGAACTTCTTTCAAAATTGAAGTCAGTTCTCTCAAACCGTGCTACTGCTTTGTTTCAACAATCTTCACAGCGTCTTCACCAGGAATAGGTTCCATTTCAAGAAACCAATTTCTTTGCTCATCCATAAGAAGCAACTCCTCATCCATTAAAGATTTGTCATGGGATTGCAGCAATTCAGTCGCTTCTTCGGGCTTCACTTTCAATTCTATTTTTCTTGATATTTCTACCATATCTGCAGTTCATTCTTCCACTGAAGTCTTTATCCATGAGGGTTGGAATCAACTTCTTCCAAATTCTTGTCAGTGTGGTTATTTTGACCTCTTCCCATGAATCACAGATGTTCTTAATGGCATCTAGAATGGTGAATCTTTTCCAGAAGGTTTTCAGTTGACTTTGCCCAGATCCACCAGAGGAATCACTATCTATACCAGCTTTAGCCTTATGAAATATATTTCTTAAATAAGAGTTGAAAGTCAGAATGACTCAGTGATCCATGTGCTGCAGAATGGTTGTTGCGTTAGCAGGCATGAAAGCAACAGGAATCTCCTTGTACATCTCCATTAGAGCTCTTGAGTGCCCAGGTGCATTGTCAGTGAGCAGTTATATTTTGAAAGCAATCTTTTTTTTCTGAGCAGTAGGTCTTAACAGTGGGCTTAAATTATTCAGTAAACCATATTGTAAACAGATGTGCTGTCATCTGGGCTTTGTCCCATTTATGGAGTACAGGCAGAATAGATTTAGTGGAATTCTTAAGACCGTGTGATCTTCGAAATGGTAAGTGAGCATTGGCTTCAACTTAAAGTCACCAGCTGCATTAGCTCCTACCAAAACAATTGACCTCTCCTCTGAAGCTTTGAAGCCAGGCATTTTCTCTCTAGCTGTGAAAGTCATTGATGGCATCTTCTTCTAGTAGAAGGCTGTTTCCTTTACGCTGAAAATCTGTTGTTTTGTGTAGCCGCCTTCATGAATTATCTTAGCTAGATCTTCTGGACAAGTTGCTGCAGCTTCTACATCAGCACCTGCTGGTTCCCCTTGAATTTCTATGTTATGAAGATGATTTCTTTCCTTAAACCTCATGAGCCAACCTCTGCTCACTTCAAATTTTTCTTCTGCAGCTTCCTTACCTCTCTCAGGATTTATAGATTTGAAGAGACTTAAGGCCTTGCTCTGGATTAGGTTTTGGTTTAAGGAAATGTTGTGGCTAGTTTGATCTTCTGTCCAGACCACTAAAACTTTCTCCATATCAGCAATAAGGCTGTTTTGTTTTCTTATTATTCATGTGTGTTCACTGGAATAGCACTTTCAATTTCCTACACGAACTTTTTGCAGTCACAGCTTGGCTGTTTGAGACAAAAGGCCTAGCTTTCCACCTGTTTTGGCTTTCGACATGCTTTCTTCAATAAACTCAATCATTTTAGCTTTTGATTTAAAGTGAGAGGCTTGCAACTTTTTCTTTCACTTAAAAACTTAGAGGCCATTGTAGGGTTAATAATTGGCCCAATTTCAATACTGTTGTGTCTCAGAGAATAGGGAGATCCAAAGAGAGGGAGACGGGTGGTGGGAGAATGGCCAGTTGGTGGAGTGTTCAGAACACATACAACATTGATTGATTGTTTGCCATCTTATATGGGCATGGTTCATGGTGCCCCAAAACAATTAGGATAGTAACATCAAAGACCACTAATCACAGATCACCATATCAAAAATAATAATGATGAAAAAGTTTGAAATATTTCAAGAATTACCAAAATGTGACAGAGACATGAAGTGAGCAAAAGCTGCTGGAAGAATGGTGCCGATAGACCTGCTCGAGGCAGGGGTGCCACATTCAGTCTGTAAAAAATAAAGTATCTGTGAAGCACAATAAAGAAAACTGCAATAAAATGAGATATGCCTATGTTTTCCAAATGTTTTAGATAGGGGTAAAGTGATTTTATTTATTCCCTTAAGATTCATTCAAAAAAACCAAAATGATTTATGACACAACTCATTAAATAGTTTTCATAACACATGTACTTAAAATCTACCCAAGCCAATGCCTTCTCACAATTCCAGCTTCCTTAGACTGAGGAACATGAAACTTGGCTTAGGTAATGGTTTAAGAGATTCCCAAATAATACAGGGAGTGTCTTAGAGCACTTCTCTTACTTCCCACTGAGGTTTCAATTGTAGTCAAAGCCATCATTAAACATTCGTTTGGTGTATTGCCTTGGGGGCTTGTCGCATATTTTAAAAACTTGGACAGGGTGACATGCAATGGAGAAGTGTAGATTAGGAACAGTTGGAACATTTAATATGTTCCAGGAGCTGTGCAGTTTTCTCTATTTCCACGTCGTATTTGTGCAGCTCTATTTACAATAGCCAGGACATGGAAGCAACCTAAGTGTCCATCATCAGATGAATGGATAAAGAAGATGTGGCACATATGTTCTAAAGTAACTTTTGTGTCACTCTGTTATCTCACTGCTGAAACTGTCTTTGCAAAGGTCATGAATTACCTCTTGTTGCAAAGTCTCTTGGCCTCTTTCTAGTCCTTTTGCGGTATCGCAGGACCATTTGACACTTAGGTTTTCCTTTCTCAAAACTCTGTACTCTGCCCTCTCCTAACTCACTTCTTACCACCTGTGCTGCTGCTTCTGTTTCCTTTGCAGGTCTCTCCACTTCCTCTGCCTCCATTTTTGTTGCTCCCGGGAGTTTATTCTGAGGCTTTCTTTGCTGGTCCTCTCCTGGTTCACTCCGTACACTTTCATGACTTCATTTACCATTATTAAATACTAACGGCGCTCATATTCCTGTTCCCAGAACAGGTCTCCTCCACACACGCCAAACCGTCTTGTATTGTACAATTTCTACAGATCCCCCTTGGAACGGGTTTTCTCAGTTGTCAACAAGGTGATTTCCTTGAATATTTGCGTCAAGTGAACCAATGGTTTTTAAGGTATTTTTGAAGTTTTTTGCCCCCATCAGGTTTGCTTCTTTTTCTGTGTTCTCTATCTTAGGAAACCACTGTTGTTCTCCCTGTTGCCAAAACCAGAAACTGAGGAGTTGTCCATGAAATCCTGACGGGTCTCTGTTTCCTCAACTCAGTTTGTTTATTTATTTATCTATCTATCTATCTATCTATCTATCTATCTATCTATCTATCTCTCTATCTATTTATTTATTTATGGCTGTGTTGGGTCTTCGTTTCTGTGCGAGGGCTTTCTCTGGTTGCGGCAAGTGGGGGCCACTCTTCATCGCGGTGCGCGGGCCTCTCACTATCGTGGCCTCTCTTGTTGCGGAGCACAGGCTCCAGACGCGCAGGCTCAGTAGTTGTGGCTCACGGGCTTAGTTGCTCCGCGGCATGTGGGATCTTCCCAGACCAGGGCTCGAACCCGTGTGCCCTGCATTGGTAGGCAGAATCTCAACCACTGCGCCACCAGGGAAGCCCCTCAACTCAGTTTTTAAATCCTGCCTGTTCCATTTCCGTAATACTTCTTAAGTGTGCCTACCATTCTCTCTTTTGATTACTACAGCCTTAGTTGAGGCCTCCATCATTTCTCACTTGAACCACCATAACTGTCCTCTTAACTGGTCTCCCTGCAACCGGTTTTGCTTCTTCCATTCTGGTATCTGTTTTATAGTGAAAGTGACTTTTCTAAAACTTGTTCTTGAATGGTTCCCCAGAATAAAGTACAAAATCCTCAGTATGGCGTATGAGGCTCTTGATATATGGTGCTGCTTCAGTCTTTGGATTTTGTATTTCATCATGTGTTCTGTGGGTAACTCCCAGTAGCCCTCAGAACCTGTCCCACTGTAGCTCAGACCTGCCCTGTTCCCTGCTATTCCAGGTGAGCCCTCTGTCACTTCCCTGTGCTCCTGTGGCACAGTGTTTAACTCTAAGACAGTAAACTGCAATCATGTGTTTTCTTATTCTTTCTTAAACTTTTTTTTTTTTTTTAAGTATTGATAGATAGGGACTGTGGCTTTTTTCCATATATACTTATTGTTTTTAGCATATGGCTAATAGATATACAGTAAGAATGTTGAATGAATTAATGAGTAACCAAACTAAGATCAGTAAACCCTACATTCAACTCTGAAGTACCTTATTGCCTAGTGAGAAGTTTTACAAGTACAAACACTTTTTAAAAGCCATCATCAAACAATTACAATGTAGTGTGGTAGGAGCTATTAAATGTTGTGTTTTCAAGTAAAAAGTCATTAAATGCTAATAGCTCAAGGGATTGTCTCTTGAGGGTATATAATAGAATTAAATTTTCATGGCATTCAACCATGTTCCTTTGAAATGAGGTCTTATTATAACACTTAAGGTATTCAGAGTACTTTAAAAAACGTTTTTATTGACTCTTTAAAACTTTACTCTGTCTTTTGTTTTGTCAGTTTTATGAGGACTCGGCAAAAGTGAGGCAGGATGTATTAAGTTTCTAGATATCTTATTTGGCTAGTTAGGAGGTATGAAGATCATAGCTTATTTTTCTTTTCCTTTCTGAAACTACTACAACAATTTCTATTATCTAATAAGATTTCACATGACTTTACGCTTTATAGTTAATTAGCTAATTACAAGAAATATAGCGTTTTTTTCCTCTAAAGCAATTTAAGAAGACATAATGCATTTTTAAGAACTTGGGCCTATTACTTTTATGATCCCTCAGATTTAAAAATGCCATCATGACATAATTTTCCTCTTAACAATGGAGTAAAATATTGCTGAAAAAATTAGTGACAGCTTCTGAATTTTAAAGTTTTAAATGACGTGTGTCATGGACTTTTAGAATAGTCAGCACTATGAATATTAACTCTGAGGTTGCGAGGGCAGACTCTGTTTACTTGATTTTCAGATCGTGTCCCTCAGGGCTCTAGAATTCTGCGGGGTGTGTAAGGAGCCCGGTAGGGAAGCTGAGGGCTACGTGGGCAGGCTGTCGGTGAACTGCTGCAGCCCTCTTGCGTCTTCCACTCTTCAAGCATAGCTGCTGCCTGTTGGCCTTTATCTGTTATCTGTTGGCCTTTCTCTGTAAAGGATATTATTTAAGGGGAGAAAAACTTTGAAAATACCTCAAACTGTTGGTTCACTTGATGCAGATATGCAAGGAAATCACCTTGTTGACAACTGAGATAACCCATGAAAGTAGAAAATGTGCAAAACTTTTGCACTAACTGTTCTTTCCATGTGTCACGTACAGTGGCATCCTGAAAGACAGTGAAGGGGAGCTGTACATTTAAAAGTGCTAGGCAAGCAGTGTGTCCTGTCTCATCTGTTTTCCATCACAGACTTTCAGTCACCACGTGGTATTTCCAGGGTCTGCTCTTTAGAAGCTGTGAACCAGGGCCTGACTAGGTTTAGGGGGAGCTTGAGGTGGAAATTTTGGGGTTGGGAGAAACAGAATTTTAATTCTTCTTACGAGCAAGGGAAAGGGTTGCTGATCTGGCCAGTTTCATGGTGTTCACATCATAAGCCTAAGTACTTTATGCCAGGAAGCTGAGGGTCAAGTCATAGTTTTATAGATTTTGGCCAAAGGCAGTTCCAAGAGAAAAGTAAATGTTTAAAGGTGCTGACCATTACCCGAACGTATTCTTCCATTCTTTTGGTCCCTTACTTCTCTCCCCTGCCCCAAATAGGCTTATCCTAGGTGCAAAATGCAGGTCACTACCATAGTAACCACACAAATAGAACAAAAAAGAGTGCTGTTTGCTTTAATTTCATAATGATGAAAGGAAAACTACACAAGGAGATGCTTAGAGGTGACATAGATGATGGTATAAAAATCTGTCTATAAGAGATAGGTTGGAATGGACTTTGCCCACAAAATAATTTATATCTTAAGAAGCAGAATCTAGGGAGTAACTGCATCTTTTTAAACACTTTAAAAAGTTGGCAGTGTTGATTCAAAGTGCTGTTTAAAAACTCACTTTTAAAATAACATTTTTTGGGGAAACTGTAACTGTCAGTTTGAAGGATGGGATTCTTTTCAGCAGAGCTTGTAAAAATATCCATTGCCGTATGTGAGGCAGGTTTAGGGTAGTTTATCATAAATAAATGAGTTTGTCAAATATATACATACACACACACCCTTTTTTGGCCTCAGAGAAGAAATTCCAAGGCCATAGATACAGAAATATTGTGCATTTTTACAATACATGTCACAGATAAGTAGAAATTTGATTAATACACATATTAAAAGGAGACAGTTTAAGAACAGGGATTAATCATACCTGGGACAAAGATAGTATTGGAGGTTATCACGATTTGTGGACTTGGTTGGACTTGGGGGTCTTAGGAAGTGGTTGAGGGGGACATCACTCAGAAATATCTAACTCATCCTTTGTTCCACTGATGACTTATACAAGGAACATTATCTTCAATTGTGGTCAACTCCACTTGGCTCAAACTATTCCAGTAGCTTCGTTTCTAATTATAAAAGCAGTATATTTTTGTGATTAGAGTTGTGTTCAGTTCTACTACCCAAAGATAACCTCTGTGAACATGTTGGTGTGTCTTTTTTTCCTCTTTTTTGTATGGCTGTGCATATTATGTACAAAAGATGGATATGTAATATGTTTTCATATAATGTGCATATCTATTAAAATTGGAATCAAACTATGCATATAGTTTTTTTTTTTTAATTATTATTTATTTATTTATTTATTTTTGGCCGTGTTGAGTCTTCGTTTCTGTGCGAGGGCTTTCTCCAGTTGCGGCGAGCGGGGGCCACTCTTCATCGCGGTGCGCGGGCCTCTCACTATCGCGGCCTCTCTTGTTGCGGAGCACAGGCTCCAGACGCGCAGGCTCAGTAGTTGTGGCTCACGGGCCCAGTTGCTCCGCGGCATGTGGGATCTTCCCAGACCAGGGCTCGAACCCGTCTCCCCTGCATTGGCAGGCAGATTCTCAACCACTGCGCCACCAGGGAAGCCCGCATATAGTTTTTGTATAGGTTTTGTACACTGCATTTTTATCCTTTAACAGTTCTTCCTTATGTGCCTGCCGTAATCTAGGAATTTTTCTGTCCCATTAAATTTTCCTTGAAAGCATGACATTCAATGACTTCTTACTATTCTATTATATCATAATTTATTGAAATATCTTCTTATTGTTAGACATCTACATTGTTTTAGCTTTTTGCTATTGTAAATAATATTAATTTTTTTTTACCTCTAGAATTATTTTCTATTTGAACATATCTGATTATTTCCTGAAGAAAAATTCCAAGAAATGTAATTATAAATTTTAATAATCCTCAATTTAATGACACTGTGTTTGGGGAGAATTAGGTGAACCTAAGCTTTCATAGAGCCCAGATAATAGGATATTCAGGAGAAAATGGTAAGCCATAGTTACTCTGATTGCCTTTTCAGTAATCCAGCATTCTGATTGGATTTTAAATGGCCTAATCTTTAACATCTCTTTAATGTAGGTGTATCCAGGTTCTAACATAGTGTGGTTGCTCATTATGTAACAGATATTTGTTTTGACAGATAGTGTCATTAGAAACTGAGTCTTTCATTTCTTGTTACTGTTCTCAGAGGTACCTGAGACAGTCTCAACACCCAATTCTCATGCATAGAACAGCTTTTAGAGCCTAGTATCTTACACACATCTGGGTCACTGATGCTGTGAAAACATTCCACTTTACCATGACCCTACTGAATAAAAGAAAAGGAAAAATTTAAGAGAAAAGAAAATTCCTACATAGTGCAGAGGTATTCTATTGTGCTCTATGATAATCAACAAATTTTGCTTTTACTGTTGAATTTTAAACTATGTCTGGTATGTTGTTCTTTTGGATACACCTTGCAGTAGCTATTGGCTATAAGGTGAAAGATAACTGGTAGTTCTCTCTCTCCCTCCCCTCCTTTCCCTCTTTCCCTCTTTCCCTCTGTGCGTTTGTGTTTGTCTCTCATGTCTATTTTTTAAAATACACAATTTGGTTCACTTCAGTCATTTTTAGCATCCACAAATATTTAGTCAAGTATTTAATCTTCTAGTGAAATGCTTCACAGATTGGTCATATGAAATCATTGGTTTCTCTTTAGTGCTAAGTCATAGCAAATTATCATCGTTTTTTAGGTTGATTTTGTAGAGTGTTAAATGCTATTTAAATTTCACTTTGATATGAAGCCATTTATTTTTCTGCTAATCACTTAAAATAGCAAGAACTAATCAACTGAAGTTTTTCTCCTTTTTATGAATACATCAGTCTACCCCTGACTCACGTGCATGTTTCTGCCTTTAGGTCAGTGGGAACTTTTCCCAGCTATGTTTCCCCCCCCCCCTTCATTCCTAATTTCTCTCAGGAACAAATGGCAGCATAGTTAAATGTTAGAAACTTGTTGCTGAAGGTGCTAACCTAAACATCAGTGCCAGGATATGACTGAAACTTAATAGACTAATTAATTTGTCTACTGCACCTCTGACCTGGGAATTATGTACAGTGGGCTGTACTTTCAGAACTGAGAGTCTGGGATCCAAAGTAGAGAAAATGCAACTTTTGTGTGCTTTACACATCAACATGCAATTAATATTGGGTTCTTTTAGGAAACAGATTCTGAAAATGGAGCTTTATCCCATCACATGTTTTGGAAGTAAGATACTGCAAGATTCTGTATGCCTTTTTGTTTCAGTTTTCTTTTATATTTTATAGTAGTACTGAACAAAGCCCTCACATTATTTGATCCAAATATCCTTCTGACCTCCAGAGGAGCCAAATTATATAGACTACCACAATTTCTGTATTATCTGTTCCAATGTAGTATGCTCATTAACAACCACAGTCACTCTTAGAAAAAAATAGGAACTTGAAGCTTGAATGACATTTTAAAAAAGTGTTTATGTTATGAATTCCTGACTATGCTATTTATGCTTCTATCAGTAAGAAGATTAACTTTATTAATTTTATTTCCCCTTATATTCCTTTTCTCCCTTCTTCATTTTAGAGACAGTTTAAATATTCTTCAAGGGCAGTTAACATTTGACTGCCACTGAACTCACTATCAGCCCTGGATAGAAGCCAAAATGAAAAAAAACTGTTTATGTTAGCCTGTCAGTGTCTGGTTATGCATCTCTCTGGGTCTTGTGAACTCATAGAAGTACCAAATAAACCCTTTTCTGTTAGGATTTTATTTACAGCAGAGTTTTAATATTTTGGTAGTTTGTGGATTTGGAAGCACTCATTAGGCCACCAAGTGTCTGTTGAGCACAGGGCAGGCAGTCTTCTAGACACTGCTGATGAAGTGGTGAACAAGACGGGTGCTTCCCAGCTCTGTGGAGGCTTACAGTCCGGTAGCAATAGTCATACACAAAGTAAACACAAAGAGTAATAATGTAACTCAAGACAAGGCTGCTTATTATGTACACAGTGAAACAAGCTGAAAGGACAGAGAGTGGCTGGAAGATGTGTGAGATGCTGTTTTAGCCAAAGTATTCAGTGAATAGCTCTCAGGGAGGCAGTATTAGAGCTGAGAACTAAAGGATGAGGTGGTAGCCTTTGGGTAGATGCCGTTTTCATTCGGTTACTGGCAGTCACTTTACCGGAAGGAAAATGCAAGATTTCATATACTTTTCAGTGAAGGCATAGTGCATAGATATAGTAGATGCTCACAGGATATTAGGATGAACAGAATAAAGAGATACTGGCATATGATTTGAGAGGAAAATGCTTTACCTTTCTAAAGTTATGTTGCTTCCAGTGGTGGAGTGAAAGTTTTAGGTTTTGTGTGCATGTTGTTGTTGCAATGTAACGTGAACCTCACATTGCATTTTTTTTCCATTTGTTTACTTATTTAATAGGTTTCAGCGTGGTCAAGAGAGCGAATGTACCTGACGCGGATGTACTGTGCATAATCATCAAGAACGTTGTTTACTTCAGTTATCAGCAGCCTGTTTACCTGGTTGGTATCTAAAGCAAGTCAGATTTGCTGTGATAGTTCACCTCATGGTAATTAAATCATTGATTTGAAGGGAAGAACCATAAAATGAGTTTGTGTGTCAAGTAATATACAGGCAATTCACCATATGTCTAACCAGGTCACATAAAGGTTAGTTAAGGTGTTAAAGCAGTAATTTGAAATCTGGGGTAGGGGGTAAAGGGGAGGTGCTAGTGAAGGCAAGAAGTCGAGTTGTATAGAGGCCAAACAGAAAGAGTGACGTGGACTCTGTTTACTGCCTTGAAGTGAATTTTATTTGTACCCATTTCAAAAGAAAACCTGATGAACAGGTATGTTGGCAGTGTGTCTTCACTTCGACAGGTTGGGGGTGGGTGGGGGAGATGGAATTCTGTTATCTCTGCACACTTAGTGTTTGAAAGACATTCCAAGATCAGTAGATGGATAAACTTGGTTTCCAGTTGAGGCTTTAAAATGTTAATCTTGACCTGTTTCTTCTTGTTTATACACTGAGAACTACAATTTTAAAGATAGAAGAAATATTTATCCACAAACTAAGGATGGATTTGACTTTCGGTCAAGATTCATGTTAAATGTCCACGTTGCACAGTCTTTCCTTGGCTTGCCTCTCCTCTCACTCAGTTTGTTTTCATGCACACCTATACTTTCAGTGATCATGATTCCATTTCTTGCACCCCTTATCTCAAATCCTCATCATTTCTCAGTTATACTTTAACATAGCTTCCTAACATCTGTCTACTTTTCCCCTTTCCAAACTGTCTACCATTTCAGGAGCAGCAGGGATATCTGATCCTACCACACTCTCATCCATGACCTTTAATGCTTCCAGGATTACATCCTGTAGCATACAGGGCCCTTCAGCTTCATCAGATGCTTACCTGCCCTTCTGTCCTGGTCACTACCCTTTCCCTCCCTACATTATAGCCTATCGATTTGTAATGGTTCCTCAGTTTATCTGCTGGCTCATTCATTCACGATTCTGTCCTTTGGCACAGTGCTGTTTCCTCTTTCTGGAATGTCATGCCTACCTCTTCTCTTGTTTGCCTGCCGAAGTTTTATTTATCCTTCATGATTCTATTTAAAGGAAATATTTTTTCGTCTGTGATACTTTCCTTGGCAGAGTTTGGTACTTTCCCTCTGTCTTCTCATAACGCCTTGACTACATCTCTGATTTGATTCTCAATGTAAATGTTTTCATGGCTCCCTCACAGTACTCAGTAAACCCTTTGGGGACAGACACCGCCTTCTGTTTTCCTCTTCATCCCCAGCCTTCAACACACTAGCTAGCAGGGATTCAGCTGTCATGCACTGAATGAATAAATTGATAACTGCTTTGTGTTTTAGCACCATGCTATTTATAGTGGAGGAAAAATTATAAGAATATGATTTAGTTCCTGTTTTCAATCAGGTTGTGATTTTATTTGGTGGACAAGACTTAAACACATGAAATAATTGGGAACACAAGATAAAGTGTAGTATACAAAGGAATTATGTGTATTTTAAAAGTTCAACATATACATACACATACACACATAATACACATGGTGGTTTGGAGGAAGGGCAAAGATCAAGTTTAAGTTATGAGATCAGCTTCTTGGACTAGATAAAAGTTTCATGGGATAGTGAGGGAGTTGAGGGTGATTCGTGGTCTAAGGCATGAGCAAAGTGTTGGTTATTGGATTGATGAGTCCTTCTCCTGTGCATGTTTTGTCTAGCTTATTTTTAGTAAGTCTTAGATAGTTTATATAGGTTTACTGTAAAGGCAAATGTTGAATATTTTTATTTTGTAAAGGGCCAAAAATCAAATAGGGGAAATTAGAACAATGAATGAAAGTTGAGGTGGATACTAGGTATGTATTGGAAAGAGATTAATCCATATGAAACAGAATCTGGGCTGAATAAAGTTCTACAGGCAGATGCCCAAGTAGGAAATGGAATGATTGACAGCATCATCTTATAATGGCAGTGAGGTAAGACCTCTCTTTGGCTTGGTTCTAAAGAATAGTTGTGAACAGTATTAACTGGGGTCAAAGATGTTATGTCTAGAACACTCTTTACCCTCATGGGGAAAATGAAAAGAAAACCAGAGGTAAAGAACAAAAACAAGCCAAATTCATTAGTTTTCAGGTGAACAGTGAGAAAGGGTTTAAACTGAGTTGGGGCACGACTGTTTGATGGGAGAGGAACCATCTTCCTGGGGAGTCAAAAAAAGAGAATACCAGTGGGAAGGTGCTGCAAAAGGTTCACAAATTGAGCAAATAATTATGTAGGGCTCTAAAGGCTGAAATCTATAACCACAATGTTTAACCATACATTTCTCACTTGTATATTAGTTCCCTGAGTACATTGAAGATAATGCTGCCTCAGTCTAGGGTATGTGAGGCAGAAAGAAAGGGAACTCTAAGCCATGTTGTTTCCCTTGGGTCCTGAGGTCCCTAGCTGGTCATCTCCTCTGCACGTTCCATAGTCTTCCTATGTGCAGTTTGTATATGATGTTCAGAGTTTTTAGTTGTCTTTGTCTAGTGGGAGAAACAGGAAGACATACTTATATCCATCTCAGTCCCGAATCACTTATATTTTTTAAAGTTCCTGTTTGGTCCTTGCAATTTAGGATTAGAGCGTGCTGAATTGATAGCTTTTCAAACATAGGGAGGTAGTAGTGGCTTCAAGATGCTGCGTGTTTCTAGGCACCAAAAGACAAACAAACTATGATAATAGCTACATTTACCATATGCCAAACCCTCTTTAAAAGCACATTATAATTTCCACAATACCCTGTTTCTACCTCAACCCTATGTGGAAGGGAAGCTAGGGCAAAGAGAGGTTTTTAAGCTTTGCCCAAGACCCCAGACCATCTGATAACATAAACTCAACTTTTAGTCACTGTGTCCCCTTTACTGTTTGACGAATACATTTTTTTAGGACTCTGACATCCTAAATTGGGAATCACCAACTTTCAGCAAAGAATTAAGGAAATTGGTGATGGAACCAGAAGCTTAAAGTGATAGATTGAGAATTCTGTATGTGAGCCAAAAAGAACTACAACTACAGATTTAAGTTTTTCCCACACTTCTCCTTCGCGGTAGAATAATTTTTAGTTTTTATAATTAGGGAGTAACCAACACTATGAGTTAAAACCAGGGTAATAACTAAACTCTTCAACATAGAAGTAATAGTTCTTGACAATATGGTGGTCTGTGATGTTATTAGGTTGTCATGAAAACTTAAACTACAATTTGAAAGTGGGCCTGAGGGCCCATTGTACTTGCACATTGGGAAATTTTCCTAGACTAATGTAGTATGAGTTTCTTGACTTTGTCAAGTTTGTTAAATTCATAAGCTTTGTCAATTAAAGTCAGGTCCAAAGCAAACTGATAACTAACATTTGATATCTAGCCATAGCTTTCTTATTTTCTCTTAGTTTCTTGCTGGAAACAATCGGTAGAGGTGGCATATTACTAACACAATTTGGTAACATGTAGCAAAAAATCTCATTTGTTATTTTCCAGTTTTTAGGGTTAGTGGTTATATTTTCAGATTTTCACAGTTTGATGTAACTGTTTTCAGATATTACCTAGGAAAATGTCTTGTTTTGGTGTGACACATTTGAAGGCCAAAGCCATTTTAGGATACTTTTGCCACAACTGAGGGAATCCAGCCGTCCCGTAAGTACCTGGTGAATTTCAACAGAATTCTGGTTAGTCCGTGTGGTCAGTGCTTCAACTTGAATTGTTTGTTTTGAATCAGATACTATTACAAATTAATCTAATACTACCCTCCCCCCCCCTTTTTTTTTGTCTAGAAACTTAAGCCAGCAATACTAATGCATGGGGGGGTTATTATGATGATGATGTAAAAATCAAACATTTATGAAATAACAAAGCAAGAATTGTTCAAGACACAGTAAGACACTGGGTCTGGTTAATTTTTCCACCTGACTTCTTATAAATTCAGGCTTCTGCAACATTGCTTACGATATTTTCAACATGTCGTAGTTCCTGATGATAAAAATTTCTGTAGTTTTGCCAGAGCTTTAAGTTTTTAAAGATTTTTTTTTTTTGCCTTTATCACAAGTGTTGAACATGTGAAGAAATAGTGTTTACTGAGTTGTACAATACGTATAGGCTGAATTACTATGAGGCTGCTGGATTGCTAGTCAACTTAGATTATTACTCATTTCAGCGTTTCTTTACCATATCGTTAGCTGTGCACTAAGGCCACTGTAATTGCACCAGACTCGTTCCTCTCCTTTATGCTGAATTGAATGTGTTACCAAGTCCTGTTACTTCATCCTCTTTTCGTCTCCAGAGTTTACCCTTAAAGTGCATTCTCATTTTCCTAATCCTTTCCAAGGCTTTCATCCTTGAATGACTGGATTTTGGCACAGATTTTTAACTGATTTCTCTGCTTCTGTTTTTTTCCAACTCCCTGCAGAAAAGCTGATCTGAGTTGTAAGGTACATGGTAGTAGGTACATTATAAGGATGCAGTAAATGCTTATTGATTGGTTAGAATGTTGGAACTTTAATGACTTGAAGCCATATTTTATTTTATTTATTTTTTTGGTTTGGTGAAAAATCTTATGAAATTCAACTAGGTTCTTTCTTTACACGCTTTCTACATTTTAGTTGTGAAATGTGCACTCTGGCTGTCCTATAGGTGATGAAAGAAAAAAAAAGTGCTGGTTATTAACTTTGAGTGAGTAAACATTTAGTAGTTCAAAATAGTAAAGTTGAAAGTAATATTTTCTTTATAGAGGTTTTCCATTTTTATCTGTAAAATATATGTAGACATTTAAAAAGATTAAAAATTATGGTGAAAGTTAGCAGGTGGTGTGGGCCACATAAACAAGCAAAAGAAAGAAAAATTAGCATTTTATAGGACTTTCTCACATCCGTGAGATTGTTGAATTGATAACGATTCGTTTTGGGGAGCTTATTTTCAGTGCATGGCTTTCTGTGCTCAAGAAGAAAAATAAAAGGTTAATCTAATTCTAGTTTGTTGCTTTTTCATCAGAGTCTTTGAGTAAATTTTAAATTGTCTGATAAGTGTGCAGTGAGAGCTGTGTGAACAGTCCTTTGCTTCTGTTGTTTTGTGTTTCACACATCACTCATCCATGCCCAACAGGTGTTCTGCCAGCTGTGCCCAAAACGTTTCACATGATTTAGAATCTGTTTCCACGCTTACCTTGCTCAGGGGCTATTTGCTGTAAAAGGAGTTCTCTGATTACATAGTTCTTTGGCACAGGTGAAGGGCTAGAAGACAGAAAAGCGAGTCGGATTTGAGTTCGACCTGCCTGTCGTTGTTGCTTCAGAAAGAGGAGGAAGCGGGAGATGAGCATTGGTTTTGTGTAGCCCTGGTGCTGGTCAATTGATTTTTCTTTTCACCTTCTGTACTTTGGCATGTATATTATATTGTGGCAAGGAAGAACTTAAATGCAGTCAGAGTAACTTTATTTTCACAGCTGCGTGAAGATGCAGTGAAGGAGTTTGAATTCTCAGAAATTTTAGAGCTCTGTGGCCTATTAAAATAGAGGAAAAGAATCTCTACATTTCACCACTTTGATGAAGAAGTAAAAAATATGTAAGGTATTTTCTATCTGTGAAGTTAACTGATGAGTGATCATAACTGACTGGGAACATGTAGGAAATTTTGTGGATATATCGTACTCCTGTCAAGATAGTAAACAAATTTTAGAACTTCTGAATATTTACGTTTCATGCTGCTGAGATTAAACTATTCTTGGTTTACTTGTGATTAATCAACCAAAGAAACAAATCTCAATAGGCAGTAAATTAAACAGAGCCATTTTCATGCTCATAAGTAGGGTTTGCCTTCAGCCATAAATAATCATGGTTGAAACATTTCATTTTCAAACTGTAGTTATATGTAACAGATACTATGTTTAAATGTCATCTTATAGCTAATATCACATTTAACTGTTGCTGCCACTTTATGGCATACCATTATTGGACTGAATTCTAGCCTCAGAGTATAACACCAAATATAAGCAGGTGTTAAGAATTTTTACCTTAGAGTTGCAAGCATACGATAGAGTATGTCCATGCAGATAAAATGGTCATATGTGTAATACTGAGAATATGTTTGCATTTTGTGAACAAAATAAAACTGATTAGGAGCTAGGGATTATCTAATACTTTCTCCGCATATTGTACTGTATTGTAGAACAGCTGTGATCTAAAGCACTGCAGTATCCTCAATCAGCAAACCTTCCACTCTTAAATTTTTACTTTTCCCTATTACTAGAAAATTAAAACAGCTAGACCTCTTCATTCCAAAGAATATCTCAGTATAATGCAGTAGTCTCGTATGGCGGTGAAAAGAGCTGGCCCCGGAGTCAGTTGTCCTGAATGTGAATTCTCACTCTTCCATTCACTACTTGTCTTTACCTGTAAATGAGGATAATAATAATAGTACCTAACACATAGGTTTGTTTGAATGTTAAATGAATTAATATGTGTTGAGTGCACAGGACAGTGCCCTGCCTAAGCAAGTCTGGCTGAGCTGTCATCATTCAGAGGCTCGGTCCTCCCATCCATACCTGATGACTGTAGGTTGAGAAATACTACTGTGGGAAAGTGGAACTTCATATATTGTCATTTCCTATGGTTTTCATTTTTAAAGTGAAGGAAATTGAAATTGAGTGCTGTTAAATGAATTGTTTAAGATTAAACAAGTAATTAGTGGCAGATTTGGAACTGGAATTTAGGCCTTTTTCTCAATGTTCGGCATCTGCTCTGTTTTTTCTCTCAAGAGCATTGAAATAATTTTAATAGTTGTCTTGTACTTTTGATGCTCAAAATTTCTCTTTTCTTTAATTTGTAATTTCATGAAAATAGTTAAAATGTTGCAAATGTATACAGTAGAAACTATTTAATATTCATATATCTCTAAAATCCCTTTAAAAATTCTCACTTGGAAAATGGTTTGTATGTCTTGTTATACAAGAATACTAAAATAAGGAAACCAGACTTCTCTTCTACATCTTCTCTTCTATCTGCCAGGGTCTGAAGCTACTTAACATTCTGTGCCATAACAAGTGATAGCAGTTTTTAAATTCATAGGTTAGCTCTTAAAATTAATAATGTATTCTTGCTTTGCATTTCTCTGGAGGCCAGGATTCAATTTATCACACTTCCTGTGTAGATAGGTATCATAGCTAAAGAGAAATTGTTTTGTTTGTTTAGATGACCTTGTATACTTTCCTTCAAGAGCCTGATGATTTATATTGGAATTTTTGCAAAGCTTTGTGTTCACTGTAGGGTATCAGACAGTTAGATGGTGATGGGCGTGCTTTTTGGGTTGTTCCAGTGGTCAGTGAAGCTTCCTGAAGGCAGGACTATGAATAGGTCCTAATTACCTGCCCTCAGTGATTTTTCTTTTTGTATTGAACTTTTTGCCTTATTGTGACGCTACCACAGTGTTTATAGTGCAACCTGTATACCTGCATTGGCTGGAGAGGTTGAATGGCTTGGCTGTCTGGGACATGTAATAGATTCCAGCCTTTTTCCGTGACATCATTATTATAACAGACTTCTTTGAGAATATGAACAGCAGCTGTGCACTTTTTGTGAGTTTTACATTATGAACCATAACAACCTTTTCAGCTCTATACAAGTGATAGGGCAGCTTGGTGCTTAACAAATGAAGCCAGGCTCTGAGCTGTGAAACTGTTAACAGATCTAGTAATGACATGGGCCCCATGTATGGAACATTTCATAATACAACTGGGGAAAACAGGGGTGACCGTCACTTAGCACATTGGCTAAAAGGTTTTTCTTTGCCTCTCGTTCAGTATAACTTCACAGAATCAATGAGAAATTGACTTGCAGTTTGTGTCAGTAGATGTAGCATATCTTCAGTTGAATTTTATTTTGAAAATATCAAGTTTTCCAGCATTTGAGTGTTCCATTTCCAGCCTTTAAATAGAAAAAAAGCAAGTATTATTTTCCTCGAAGGTAAAAACAAAAAAACAAAAAAACAAAAAAAAAACCCTTACTTTTACCTTAAAGGTAAGAATCTAACGTGATGATGTGAAAAAAATATCTTGATTAAAACATCTATGGATTATGTTTGTGTAGGAAAATAAATATATCTATTTCTAATCTGTGTAATAGTAAAGCAGAAATAAATCATTTTAGCAGGGAAATTTATATAACGGTTACAGGCCTATCTTTAAAATTCTTTACATATTGTATCTTATCAGACTTTTTCTTTATGAATAATAATTTATTACTGTGATTTGCAGTGACAAACTATATGCCTTCCATGTGTCTGTTTTTTGTAGTAAAAAAAGGTAATAACTTGGAAATAATGTCTTTTCCTGGGATATGTAAAATTCTGCAGAGTGTTTTAAACAAGAAAGAACAAAATTCCTGAGATAGGAAAATTTTTAGTAGAATATCCTTTATGATTCCCTATTTCATTATAAATTTATACTATGAGAATAACAATGATCTCACAAATAATCATGTACAATCCTTGCTAAAAGAAGTGAGTACTTACTAGGCATATACCCAGAGGAAACCATAATTCAAAAAGACGCATACACCCCAATGTTCATTGCAGCTCTATTTACAATAGCCAGGTCATGGAAGCAACCTAAATGCCCATCGACAGATGAATGAGTAAAGAAGATGTGGTACATATATACAATGGAATATTACTCAGCCATAAAAAGGAACGAAATTGGGTCATTTGTAGAGACGTGGATGGATCTAAAAGAGAAAAATATCGTATATTAACGCATATATGTGGAACCTAGAAAAATGGTACGGACAAACTGGTTTGCAGGGCAGAAAGAGACACAGATGTAGAGAACAAACATATGGACACCAAGGGGGGAAAGTGGTGGGGTGGTGGTGGTGGTGGGATGAATTGGGAGATTGGGATTGACATGCATACACTAATATGTATAAAATGGATAACTAATAAGAACCTGCCATATAAAAAATATAAAATAAAATTCAAAAATTCAAAAAAAAAGAAAAGCCACTGATAGAGACCAATGAATATATCTATAAGTAAGAATTACCTGTTTTAATATAACAAAAATTGTATCTATTACCTGCTCATAGTTTAAACGTTGAATTTCTGAAATTTCTTTTGGCTTTGTATCAAGCATGTAATCTCCTGTAAAAAGAAATTGTAAAGTTGCCTTTTAAAAATACTACTTTTTTTCTAATTACAAAGGTAATACATTTTAATTATACATTGTAGCAATAGGTAACATAAAACATTGATTGCCCCCCTCATTCAGAGAAAATCCATGTTAACTGTTAGCTAACGTCTCACATAGTTTTTTTCAGTGTACATCCTATGTTTTGAACTTTCTTTTTCTTCCTCTTTATATTTGAGCATCTTTCCACATCAGTACAATAAAGTTCTAAAAGGTTAAAAAAAAAAAAAAGAAAAAGAAAAAGCTACCACTTCAAAAGATAAGTGAAGAGCATGAAAACGCAATTTCAAAAAGAATACGCATGTATATAATAAATATTGGGAAAAAAAGAAAAGGAAAAAAAAGAAGTGAGTACTGCCATGCCATATTGGCCAGTATATTTGAGTTATCTCTTACGAATCTTTCAGCAACAAACTCTAATTTTTTAGATTGTCGTCGTCACTACTTTTTTTGAATGGGAATTGATTACTTCTTGTTTAGCATTGAAAGAATATGAAATATTTTTCTTTTTCAGATTCCAAGTGAAAATGAAAGGAAAATTGTGGCTTTTAAAAATGTCAATCTTGAATTTGTCAGGGAATAGTAATTCTAAACTTCTATCAGTTTTGCCATTTTGTTCATATAACACTTGGCTTGATGTGAGGGTCCATTTTTATGAGTGAGTCATCTAATACATGGAGGAAAGATTGCTCTGGGGAAAGCTCTTATAATATGGCTTCTTACAGAAGGCACTGGGGCAAATTTGAAATAAGCTACATATAACTGATTTTTCAGTGCCAAAAATTGAATTTATAGTACATATATTTAAGAATAGGCTAAAATTATGAATTATGAGTGAACTATGAATTTACAGTGTTTAGCTTCAATCACTAAATTTTCCAGTCAAGCAAAAAAGTCAACATTAAATCAGTATGCTGTTTCCTTTCAAATGCTATATTTTGAGATTAGAACTCATAGTTTATATCATAATATTCAAAAGTGCAAATTCAGGGGAAAGACCTGACTTTAGTAGACAAAATATGACATCACAATCTGTGTATTCTTGTGATTAAATTTCGATCGATTACTGTCGCTCAAAGATAGGAGATTTAATGGTAGGTCTATTGAATAAGTCTGGGAAGAAAGTTTAAACATAGCATTTCCTGAACTCCCATAACAAGTATTATTTTTTAATTTAGGAAAATTTTACCTGTAACTACTAGATGAGCTTAACACTACTTACATTCTTATCTAGAAGTGAAGGTAGCTTTAACAAACTGGATAAAGTGAAATATTTGCTGGCCTAAGATTGTTTAGGAGTATTGGTATGGAGTAAGCCCGTTTTGAAAACTAGTCACAATTCTTCCCAGATACCTTCTTCTTTGAACTTATTAGTGGCTGTCTCTCATGTGAATTAATCTTTGTTGTATTAGACTGTAAGTTCCTGGAGGGTTGGATACTTTCTTTCCCTGTATCTCTCTGTGATTGGGGGTGGAGTAGGTATTTAATACACTTGTGTCAGCCAAAGTAATCGTCTTGCTCCTAAGCAGGATTTTGGAGTCAGATCACATACCTTTGTGTGACAGGATCAGCCAGACAAGTAGCCAAGGGTGGTGTAGTAGATTCAGTTTTCTGGCCTGTCTGGGCTCCTTTAGCACCATTCCCTCTTACAGTTTCATTCTATACCTGGAAAAGAGGCCTCGCCCAACGCTTCATCCCCTCTGGCTATTCATGGCCTTCGTCCTGACCACACTTGTCCCAACACACTTCTCTTAGTTCCCACAAATTCAGATCATACTACTGTACCTGTTGCTGCCATTTATGGACTTCCATTAGGTGTGAAGTCCCTTACATATGCAAATTTATTTAATTCTCACACTCCTGTGAGACAGTCATTTTATATGCAGGAACAAGTACCTTGTCCAGTGACTCACACCAGACAGGGTAGAGACCAGAGACCTCCCTCCCTCCCTCCCTCCCACTCTTTCTCTCTCTTTTTCTCTTTCTTTTCTTTCTCTCTTTCTTTCTCTATCTCTTCCTCTCTTTCTTTCTTTCTTCTTCAGGTGTCTAGGATTCAGCCCAGATTTGCTAAATCACAGTCTCTGCCTGGGCTTGTGCAGAGATGGGGAGATGACACGGAGTGGGAGGTGGTGAAGCGTGCCTCGCTAAGGAGTGTGGCCATTGCTCTGCAGCCGGTTGGCAGGCTAGGCAAGTTTTAAAGCAGTTTATTAGTGTCTCTGACAACAGTGAATGAAGGTAGGCAAAAGGTGTGCCATCAAACAGGTAATTAAACATGTCTCTATTTTGTGAAATGTATAACTTAGGGTAAACGTATTTGTCAAGGAATTGTATTCTGAAAAGGATAAAAGGTGAAGTCAGTTAAGAGACTAGCCTTTCTTTGCAAGGGTGGGTTTGTATTTCTAATTTGTCTCCAAATGAAAATTCATTCATTCTTTTCATTCATTCAGGAATGTTAATTGTGTTAATTGTGTGCCAGACACAAATTATGTTACTCCCTCACAGAAGACAATTTGGTCTTACTGAGCTTATATGTGGAATAATGGAAATGGGTGATTTTGAATCTGGTGAGGAAAGACCTTTTAATTGATAGAAAAGAACTATGCTAGTTATCTCTGCCTCTCATTTATATTTTCCTCATATCTTAGCATTTAAAGGGAACTATAATTTTTAAAAAAATCACAATTAACCTTTTAAAAGAAAAATACTTGGTTTCATTATCAAGTACAGAGGAATGTGCCACAGACTGCTTAATGCCACTTTTGCAGGTTTTTTGTTGTTTTTTTTTTGGCCAGTCTCCAGTTTCTGCTGAGTATTTGGAAATGGTTGTGTTTTTCTTTTTTTTCCAGAAATCTTATTGTGGGGGGAAAAAACAGTCTCATTTAGACTTTGGTTTTAGTATTTGCCATTATATTTCTTTGGTCATTGCCATTAAAATATTAGTTCGGATTCCCTTTATAGAATGTATTTTTTACAGTAAGGTAGAGGCATCTTAAGCTAGTTCAGCTTTTACTAGCAGGTGATAGAAAAGAGTACCTGACATAGGCTTTCAGTTAATTTCCTTTTATAAGAGCCAGAGATCACAAAGGTGAACCTACTCAGATTTATGAAATTTTTACTGAACTGACCGATACTTGGAGGTTTGAGACATGATGGTTTAGTGGGGAAAAAGAGTTTTGGATTTGTAATCATGCCTCTAAGAGGCTTACAGATTGCTAGATCTTCACCCTCACAAGTTCCTTACCATAAATTTCTTAACCAAGACTCAATTTTCTCATCTGCAAAATGGATGTGTTAATTCCTATGTGATGGAATTGCTGAGAATAAAATGACTTCTGAAAAATAAGTATCAGACTTAATATTAAGTCTTAATAAATGTTGTTTTTCTCAAATAAAGTTTTCCAGCCTCTAAATAGAAGCATGAGTAAGCACATCACATGTGCAGATCATGAAGACAAAAAGTTCTTGTATGTTTTGTTTGTTTATTTATATTGACTTTATTATTTATTTATTTATTTATTTTTAAAAATTTATTTATTTATTTTTGGCTATGTTGGGTCTTCGTTTCTGTGCGAGGGCTTTCTCTAGTTGCGGCGAGCGGGGGCCACTCTTCATCGCGGTGCGCGGGCCTCTCACTGTCGCGGCCTCTCTTGTTGCGGAGCACAGGCTCCAGACGCGCAGGCTCAGTAGTTGTGGCTCACGGGCCCAGTCGCTCCGCGGCATGTGGGATCTTCCCAGACCGGGGCTCGAACCCGTGTCCCCTGCATTGGCAGGCAGATTCTCAACCACTGCGCCACCAGGGAAGCCCAAGACTTTATTTTTTAAGAGCAGTTTTAGGGTCACAACCATACTGAGGGGAGGGTATAGAGATTTCCCATATACTCCCTGCCTCCACACATGCATAACATTCCTCATTATATCAACATCCGCCTCCAGAATGGTGCATTTGTTACAACTGGTGAACCTACATTGACGTAGTGTAATCACTCAAAGTTTGTAGTTTACATAACAGTTTACTCTCCGTGGTGGTGTACATTCTGTGGGTATGGACGAATGTATGACATGCATGTACCCATCACTGTGGTATTTTCACTACCCTAAAAATCCTATGTACTCTGCCTATTCACCCCTTCCCCTGACAACCACTAATCTTTTTACTGACTCCACAGTTTTGCTTTTTGTAGGGTATCGTATACTTGGAATCATACAGTATGTAACCTTTTTTGAATTGGCTTCTTTCACTTAATAATGTGCATTTAAGTTCCCTCCATGTCTTTTCATGACTTGAGAACTCATTTCTTTTTAGCACTGAATAGTATTGTTTGGATATACTACAGTTTATCCATCTACCTACTATCGAAGGACATCTTGATGGCTTAACGTAATGTTTTATATTCTTATTTGAGTCTTTTTTTCCTAGTCATTTGAGAGGGATTTAAATAGTACAAATTTACATGTAATAAATATAATCAGTTGTATCTTAACTTTGTAATTCATCGTTCTTACATTTTTCTTAATGCTATTCAGGGAATTTACAGTATTGCAAATGCAAAATCAAAAACGAAATCACTGTGCAACACAAACTCCAGCTGATCTTGAAAACTAGACTGCATTCTCATCCCACCTTTTATTCAGTATTCCTTGCTTCTCCATTATAATGGGCTGTAACATTTTGCATTTGTAAGAGTTTTCCTATTTCCAGAATATTTTTATGTCCATTAATGAATTCTGTCCTTTGACAGCTCTGTTTTTAAGCACTTCTCCGTGTTGTTTAGACCCTATCCATTGCTGTCATCTTTCCGATGCTGAGCCTTCAGTCCTTCTCTTTGCTGCTTCTTGAATTTTTTTTTCTCTCTGGAGAAGAGATTCCTTTGTAATATACTGCTGGTATAGTTACACAGTTCATCCTTATAATAGGATATGGGTAGGTTCAGCTCTTTGGGACAGTGCTGTATACACTGTGCTTTTCAGGAACATTCAGTGGCTTTTTTCTCCCACCCAGAGCATAGAGATGAGATGGGAAATGAGCTAAGTGCCTTTATCCTTTTTCTATATTCTTTCTCTTATTAAACCAAACTGGTTTACTCCTTGGGTCCCAGAACAAATCTTGCTCAATACCCTTTCTCGGCTTTGCGGATTCCATGTTTGAGTGAAGAGTGAGACTGACTCTATTTCAGATTTTGATTGTATAAACTGTGCAACTTCGGCTAAATCATTAAACTTTCTACCTGTACGATGCAGATCATTATGGCTGCCACATGTGGCTGCTCAGACTGTTTACTGCACAACTCTGGGGACGCTGTTCACATAGATTACAATGTTTGGAATGCCCGACCTCCTCTGCAGGATTGTGATGAGAATTACACGAGCTCATAAAGAGAGTAGTTTTACATAATGATAAAGAGTAGGGACTTGAGAGCCCGAATTCCTGGGATTATAACTGAGCCATTCCACTTATTAGCTGCATGGTCTTGTGAAAATCATTTAACCTTTACTGTACCTCACTTCCCATATTTTTAAGATGGAAACAACAGTGCCTATCTCATAGGGATATTTTGAACATCAAATGTGTTAATATTCATAAAGCACTTAGAACTTAGTTCCTGGCATATACTGAACACCTAGTATATGTTAGCTAGTTTTCTTACAGTAGGAAAATTATTTACTGTGGTGTTGATGCTGTTTAACTGGTAGTTCGTTATATAAGGTTTATTCTTCACCTTTTTGGTCCTTCTGCATTAGGTCTTCTCTAACCCTTCTACTTCGATTATCTTTTCTTCTTTAGAATTTTACACAGCAGGAATTATATAGTAGGCATGAGATTTAGCTTGGAACTTAATGCTGCTTTATAGTATGCATATTTCTCTTTCTAGAGGACCAGGACCATCATCTGTACCTTTAAGGTTTTCTCAGCTTTTATCACCTTCTGCCTCAACTATGACTGGTGTTGGTGGAAAATGATCCAGTGTTGCCCTGTGCACTGTAGGGAGTTGCTCTCCTAAGAGTCTGAGGATTGAGAACCAGAAAAGACAGCAGAAGTGGTATACTTATGGTCTCTTCTTTTTAAAGGCTTTTACAATCCATTTGATTATTTAAGATTAACATGCTCAACAGTGAACCATTGAAAATGTAATTAAATTCTATGGTATATGGTCAGACTAACAGAAAGCAGTAGGAGTTTAGAAGAAAGCAGTGTCTGTAAGAGCTGGGTTAATGAGAAGAGGCTTCCTGTGGGGTGCAACTTAAATGGAGTTGTAAGTGAACTGATTATGCTGAACTAGACCTTCAGACAATGCTGATAATGTTCATGCTTATGTTAATACCAATAGGTAATAGTTACTAATATTAATCCTAAGAGCAAACGCTAACGCAGCTTGCTATGCTAGATGTTGCTCTTAGTGCTTTACACATATTAACACATTTAATTCTTAAAACAAATCTATGAGGCAGGAACTACTATTATCCCCAGGTTAAAAATAAGGAATTTGATATTGCCAATAGATTTTATTTAGTTGTGATCATGATTACAAATTTAACTTTATTTCACAATAAATGAAAGCCTTTACAGTTTCTTGAGATCCAACATTTTGAAATTATGTTCCATCATACTTTCTTTAATCATGCCTTATAATCTTTCTTTTATTTCTTTTTAAATGAAAGTTGTTTTTATGATAGCTCCCTCATGATAAAGACCTAATATAATTATCAACAACAACACAAAAAGATAAAAGACTTTCCTGGTTTGGAATGTGGGGTAGCTTATTTTATAACTTCTTTTATAATTTAGGTCAGCACATCAGATTTTAATGGTTTCTTATTTGTTTGATTAAAAACAACTGGTAAAGCTCATCTCCAGCAAGAAAGAACAGAGTTTTGAGTTTGCAAAATATTTATGGTGGTAGAGTTCTGGATTTAATTTCTAGCTACGTGGGTGCCAGTAACAGACTAGAATTTGCTTTTTAACAACTTTGATAGACTTAATGGTACTCTTGTCTAACTTTATAACATAAATTGTGGATCATTGGCAAATCCCATCAGTAGTTTTTTTGGCAGCCTTTTGGTGGAAATAGACTTTGACTTTTATTATGTTGTTTAAAGGAAAAAAATTGAAATTAATCTATCATTTTTTTTTACTCATCAGAGAGACTGTCCTGGTTTCAGTTTACAACTGCGTCTTTTTCTAATGAGATGTAGGCTGTATTCTTTGTGATATCAAAGAAAATTGTTTAGTTTCTAATAGAAATCATTTAAGAGGTAGCTAAAGGTGTCCAGACTTGATTGTGATTAAAAAAAAAAGTCTTTTCAAGTGTGGATTGCTATGTTGATGCACACAGGGTTCAATTATTATTGGTTTATGCATTTGCCAGAGAAACAAACAATCTGTAGGGCAAGTGTTGTTGAGTTCTCTAATTGGGGCCATATTTCATGTGGGTATTTACCTATCTTTCTTCTCATTCACAGATCTTACTGTGGATTAGTTTTAACAGTCCTGTGTTTGAGCATGGCTGTGAAACTCGATGCCTTACGCAGGAGGCATGCCTTCTATGGCGGTATAGAAGGTGTGATTATAAAGTGTGAGACTGGTTTCCACTTTATGGACAGACTGTGCCCATGGAGTCTGCCTCCTTTGGGTGGTTTTTTCCTGTTGCAGTGTGTGGGTGGGAGAATGTGTGTAGCAATTCTTTGTGGCTCTTCCTTTTTGTTTTTATTTTTCCTTAGGAGACTTCAGGATGTTTGAAATCAGCATTTGCTCTTTCATTTCTCTCTTATCTTTTTTCCCCCATTGTCTGCACTATAAATGTAGATGAAAAACATTTTCCTTTGACCTACCTTTCCTATATTACTTTAGCTCATCACAGGGTTGCTTCGTAGATGATCTCGTGATCATTTTTTACTCAAGTCTAGGAAGTAACACATAACTTCAAATAGTGAACTAAAGTATTTAATCAACTCTAAGATATAAGACATAATCCGATTTCAGAGATGTAACAGTGTGAAAACATGCCTGTAGTGGTGGTAAAGTGTTATTGATTTAAGATGTACCTTTTTCCAGGATGTCACAATGAAAAACATGCAGGCCGTTGTATCAGTGAAATATGGTAACTTTTATTAGGTCCTGGCTACTGTGGGTTATCACTCATGTTTGATATGAATTAAGAAGCATAATATGGATGGAACCAAGATAAACATGCGTGCTAAATTCCATTCTTTGATCATTTCTGAAATCAACTCTTTTAAATGGGCCATTTCTTAATTATGGAACCTGACTACTACATGTGTTCTTAAAATACATATGAGAGAAAAAAAAGAAAAGGAAAAAAAGAAGCTTTCTACTTCTCAACCTATCAATTCATCACCCATCAGCATTCTACTGAAAAAGTAGTACTAGTGGTAATAATGTTATCTTTGGATCATTCACATATGGTCAGCAAAATATTGTGTTTAATATCATGAGCTTCAGAGGAAAGTAGACCTAGGCTCTACTTTGTGCTGGGGTCTACTTGGAGACCTTGAGCAAATTACTTCATTTCTTTCATTTTTCTCGGATAATAGCCGTACGTAACACATAGAGCTGTGTTGAGGATTAAATGATTAATATAAGGAAGACACTTTACACAGTGTCCGAGCATATGGCAGAGATGTTAGTCTGCTAGGGTGGCCAAAACATCGTACCACAGACTGGGTGGCTTAACGACAGAAATTGCTTTTGTCACAGTTTTGGAGGCTAGAAGTCCAAGGTCAGCATGCAGGCATCAGAGGCTTTTTTGCCTGAGCTTGCAGATGGCCGCCTTCTTGCTACCTTTTCGCATGGTCTTCCCTTTGTGGGCACAATTTGTGGTGTCTTTCCCTGTGTCCTAATCTCCTCTTCTTATAAGGACAGCAGTCATATTGGATTAGGGCCCACCCTAACAGCTTAGTTTTAATTTAATTACCTCTTTGATGGTCCTGTCTCCAAGTCCAGTCACATTCTGAGGTACTTGGGGCTTTGGCATGTGAATCTGGGGGGAGTGCAATTCCAACCATAACAGCGGTCCCACAGTATTAGTTGTTATTCAGAAATGATTGCTGCTTATATAAGGATTCTCAGGTGGTGTCTGGTGTCAGAATAAGAGCAGTAACGGAGTGAAATGAGAGGACTTGGCTTAGGTTAGCATGGTCCAGATGGGTCACCTAAGAACATTGAGGTTTTCCCTGGGTGGTGAGGATGGTAGTGCAAGTGTAAGCAAAAGGTCAGGAGTTATAAATGATGTTTAAAACACTAAGTTCGGAATGAGCATGGTATGGTTGGAAGAATGTGAGAAAGCCGATTTGGCAGGAAAAGAGCTTCACACTGGGA
This sequence comes from Balaenoptera borealis, assembly GCF_965194805.1. NCBI lineage: Eukaryota > Metazoa > Chordata > Mammalia > Artiodactyla > Balaenopteridae > Balaenoptera > Balaenoptera borealis. The sequence continues at coordinate 15,759,012 of NC_138861.1, forward strand.
GTCATGAGAGGTTAAGTGCCTATAAGGTAAGGGGAGACCAGATTTTAGAGTTGCTTGAAAACCAGGCTGGGTTTGTAAACTCGTGTTAAAGATTATTAACTGGAGTGTGACGTGAAAAGAATTTCAGGAGGGTCAGAAACATTTCTTTACTACACTGATCTCTGTATATTCTTTTTTTTTTTTTTTTAAACTTTTATAATTTTGTTGGTCTGTTTAGTCTTTAAATTTATTTATTTATTTATTTATTTATTTATTTATTTATTTATTTATTTATTTTTGGCTGTGTTGGATCTTCGTTTCTGTGCAAGGGCTTTCTCTAGTTGCGGCGAGCGGGGGCCACTCTTCATCGCGGTGCGCGGGCCTCTCACTATCGCGGCCTCTCTTGTTGCGGAGCACAGGCTCCAGACGCGCAGGCTCAGTAGTTGTTGCTCACGGGCCCAGTTGCTCCGCGGCATGTGGGATCCTCCCAGACCAGGGCTCGAACCCGTGTCCCCTGCATTGGCAGGCAGATTCTCAACCACTGCGCCACCAAGGAAGCCCTGATCTCTGTATATTCTTAATATGAAAAAAGAGCATCTATTTCACATATTGCTCACGTATTTAAAATACCTTCGAAGGCATTTGAAATGATCTTGTTAGCAATTCATTGTAATGTTTAGGTAGTCAGCAGTCTCATAAGACGTGTGGAGTTCCCTGAAATAATGTGGTCAGGTGCTCTCCCCTCCTCCGTCTCTGTGAGAACACGTAAGGTCTAAGGATCCTTCCCAGACCACTCAGGTCGGACAGGTGGGTAATCCCTGAGAGAGTCTGTAAGCATTTTACAGAGACTTCTTAAAGTTGAATATTCCTTTGGATTATCAGAATGTTTCTTCTCACATTTCTTTTAAATATTTTTACCAGTATTATTGTTTGAGCCACATGGGCTATAAGGACAGCATTCTTTCTTGAAATGTAATATAAAATTTCATTACAAAATATGTAGTTGGGTTCCATTTCATAAAGTTAATTTACTTCACAGAGCTTTTGGAAATGCTTTGGCTAGTGAAGTTTTTGATCTTTGATTAAAATGACAAGTAATAAAAATATTATGTGAGTTGAGATATATCTGAAATTAAATCTAGGGTAGAGAGTATGACTTTAGTTGCAACTGGGAAAGTTTTGTGCATTATTAATTTTGAAATCCCCTTAAAAGTGAAAGATAAAGAGGTCAATGTGTTAATCTAAAAATTAGTTTTAGATAATCTAAAAATTAGTTTTCAGAGATTTAAATGATAATTGAATTGTCTGCCTGTTTTCAGTGTCAAAGTAAAAGTTTAAGAGCTCTTGAGTTATTGTTTAAATTGAGAGTGTCAGCACGTCTTGAATTATTGCGTGGTCCTAAGGCCCAACCCCTCTTAACTTGTAGGAATTATCTGAGATGGTAAATTTTGATCACTTTTTGCTAATACGAATGGCTATAAACTTTGCAAATATTTTTGTTTTATGATGGCAGTTTTAGTCATGTCATCTTTTAAGGAAAGTCAAATTATGTCTCAATAAAAGGAAATAATGTATCCGTGTTAACCAGTTCTGAGGGAATTATCTCTTCATTAGCGCTGTAGTATTAAGCCTCTTGCTTATCTAAACATAATTTCATAGCATAAATCTCCAGTATACTAGACTCTTTAAGAGATCTCTATCTTTGGACATTGTTGTTTTTCCTATGACTTAATGTCAATGAACCATTTTCAGGGACAACCCAAGTCAGTGAGGTCAGTCTTTTATATATCCTTGTGTTTTAGGAATAGGTGATAGTAATGTTAGAATATAAGGAGAGAAAACTATTGGGCATTCTGAGGCAAATTAGGTCTAAGGGACTGCTTTAATTTTAAAAACAAAAGCTCTACTGTTTCTGGCCAGAAAACCAAATATCTTGGAGTTAAACATGGAAAATGTTTATAGTGTTGTATAGTTTTATTACTTCAGACAGAAGGAAAAGAGTTTATTGAGTAACCTTCAGCCAGTGAGAAATTTTATACAGGCCAACAATCAAGAGGTTAACAAAAAGTATTTTCTGGTTTAGGGAGAATGAATGATAAAGGCTTAAGACACTTAACTGTTCACTTTGAAACAAGTGCAGTCTTTTTTGACTTTAAGTGACAGTAGACAGCTAGCCAAGTAGAAAGGCTTTGTGACTTATAGAATTGTTCTCAGAGTGAAGGGTGTGCCGTTTTCTACCCTTTTTCCCTTAGAATGCTCGTTTGATGGTTGAACCTCAAGCAGGTACCTTGACCCAAGAGCTAGCAGTCATGCATGGAGGATGGTGTGAAAATGATATGGAAAAAGACTGGGTTTTTTAGGATTGTAGAGTTGCCATACCAAACGTCTCTGTTACCTGGGGATTTTGTTCACAAGAGAGAAATAAAATTCTGTCTTGTTTAAGCCACTGTTATGTTAGGTTTCCTATCATAGTGAATGTAATCGCGAGTGAGACACTCTCCCCAGCTTCATTGACTCCTAGAGTCCCTAAACTATGGTCTGCTGGCCAAATCCAGCCCACTGCCTGTTTTGTAAATAAAGTTTTGTTTAAACACAGCCATGCCCATTTGCTTACACATGTCTGTGGCTGGTGGTGCCTGCTCTCTTGCTACCATGGCAGAGTTGAGTAGCTGTGTTAGAGACCATGTGGCCCTCAAAGCCTAAAACATTTATGATCTGCCCCTTTATAAAAAAAAATTTGCTGATCTCGTCTATTGACCGACCTCATTTGTTCTTCTTTGAAAATGTCTCTTTTATCTTTCTTTTTTCTGTACTTATACTGGTCCCTTACCAGGCTGAACATTTTTAGCTCATGTTTGAACTACTTTAGCTGTCTTGTTGCAAGCGTTCTTAAATCATTTGTAATTCTGTCATTTATTCATTCTGTCAGATATGCGATAACATGGTAAGCTTTCTTAAACATTGTTCACATTATGTCACTCCTCTGATCGAAAACTTTCAGTGACTTCCTATTTCCTACAGCATCAGGCCATAACATTTGTGCTTATCTTTTATGATTCTTTATATTCTTGCCCTACTCTAGCAACGTTACTTTTTGTTCATCTATTAATTCATTTAACAAGCTTTTAAAATACCAACATGTGCTAGGAAACCTGGAATGAATCCACAGTTCCAGTGATCCCTTGTTTGTAAAATAGTGGCAGCTTCTGATTGGTCTCTTAGCCACTAGGCTTCTCTGTTCTGGTCTATTATCTTAATGCTTTCTGGATGAGTTTTCTGGAATGCAGTTTTGGTAACGTCACACTCCTGATTGCAGCCTTCAGTGATCCCACATCACCTGCATGGCAGGTTGTGCAGGTTAAATCTCAGTTTGTAGCATGGAATACAAGGCTTTGTCTGATTTGGCCCTTGCATTTTTTCTGTAATTCCATTTCTTCTTTGGGAAGATCTTTTACTCTATCCTGGAGGGCTTGCCCTTTTTAAAATTTCTGTCAAGTTTCTGTTCCTTTTGCACATACAGTACCCCTGTCTGAAGAATCCTTCTTTTCCCCTTTTTCCTGCTGGCCCTTTTCTGCAATAATGTGTCCTTATTAACTCTTCCTACGTGAAGCACGAATGCCATCTATCTGCATTGTGAGGTGTCCCTGCCCCCTCCTGCTGAATTCATAACTCCCTCCTCTGTGTTACCATAGAACCTTGTGCATACTTATTCCTGAGTACTTACAACTGTAAGAGTTACTGGTTCGCACAGTTATTTCACCTCTACTACACAGTGACTCTTTAGACTGAAGTTTCCGGGTCCTATGTTCTCCTTGCATCTTGCGGCTTTCCCTCATGCCAGTTATCACGGTCGTGTGTTGTATTTCTTCGTATTGTTATTGGATTAATGTCTTTCTAGTTCACCACTGAACCTGACCCTAGGCCAGACCTGCAGCTTTGTGCTCGTCATTGAATTTCCCAATGTGTAACTAGGCACCTGGCACACAACCTGCACTCAGTACTTGATGGTTGAGTGAGTAGATTAATTTGTTGAGGGCAAAAATTTTTTTTTCTTTTGTGTTTGTGTCACATAGCACAGAACTCAACAATGTTAATTTATGAAGCCTTGAAGAGTCCTTTTTTTTTTAACAGAGAGACTCTTTTCTTCAGATAAATCTTATCAAAAGTCCAACATATAAAAGAGAGAAAATCAGAGCTGCCGTGTTTGAATACCCCTCCTCTGGCTCCTTGCTGGGCTCCTGAGGGAACTTACCAGAATCCCTTGGCCTTGCCTCAGGGTTAGATGATGGTTGGGAAACCACTGTTAGAGTGGAAGTAACATTGGCTGTAACAGCAGGTGAGCAGTGTTTTTCATCAAGCCCTGGCTGTCCCCGTGTGACTGGGCAAACCATTTAACTCTTCTGGGACTTGGTTTTCTTATCTTTGAAATGAGAGGTTTGAACTGATGTTCTTGGTGTTTCTTTCCAGCCCTGTAAGTGTATTTAAGTTTCAGGTTTATTCCAGCCCTTGGTCCTCACTTCGATATACATATTCTCTTGCTGGAGCACGCTTGCCTCTGCCTCACCCTAGTGCTAAATTTCTCTCAAGACCGGGGCAGCCTTCAACTCATCTAAGAAGTCTTCTCCATCTACTGCTTTGCTTACTGTACCTGTCACATTCCTCGTCCACAGCACATAAGCTAGAACCTAACATTACAGAGTTTTCCCAGCATAGAGTTTCCATGCTGGAATGTGTTTTAGCAAGTAGATTGGCCAGACACCCATTTTGCTTACCTTAAACGACCTAATATTGTTTTAAAATATTAAGGCATAGTCTCCCCATAATTTACCTTCTGATAAATAAATATATAAATATATACATTTTATTGGAACACTGTAGACTGTCTTCTATTGATCAGTCATCTCAATTAGCTTTATCTGCTTAATTGCACAGACCTCATATGTCTGTGTATCTCTTTTTTTTGTGAGTCTATTTATGTTTTATTCATTTGTTTTATTTCTTAGATTCCACATATAAATGAAAACATACAGTATTTGTTTTCTTCGTCTTACTTCACTCAGTAAGGATGGACCCTCCAGGTCCATCCATGTTGTTGCAAATGGAAAAATTTCATTCTTACTTACGGATGAGTAATATTCTGTTGTATATACGTCTACCACATCTTCTTTATCCATTCATCTGTTCATGGACAGTAGGCTGCCTCCATATTTGGCTATTGTAAATAATCGTGCTATGAACATTGGGGTGCATATTTATTTTTGAATTAGTGTTTTCGTTTTCTTCGGATATATACCCAGGAGTGGAATTGCTGGATCATATGTTATTTCTATTTTTAATTTTTTGAGAAACCTCCATACTGTTTTCCATAGTGGCTATACCAATTTACGTTCCCACCAACAGTGTACTTGGGTTCCGTTTTCTCCACATCCTTGCCAACACTTATTTGTTGTCATTTTGACAGATGCCATTCTGACAGGTGTGATGTGATATCGTGGTTTTAATTTGCATTTCCCTGATGATTAGTGATGTTGAGCATCTTTTCATGTGCCTGTTGTCCATCTGTGTGTCTTCTTTTGGACGTTTTTGGAAAAATGCCTATTCAGATCCTCTGCATATTTCAATCAGGTTGTTTTCATTATATTGAGTTGTATGAATTCTTTATATATTTTGGATATTAGTCCCTTATATCAAATATATCATTTGCAAATATCTTCTCCCATTTAGTAGGTTGCCTTTTCGTTTTGTTGATGGTTTCCTTCTCAGTGCAAAAGCTTTTAAGTTTGATTAGATCCCATTTGTTTATTTTTTGCCTTTGTTTCACTTGCCTGAGGAGAAAGATCAAAAAAAATATATATTGCTAAGATTGATGTCAAAGAGTGTAATGCCTATGTTTTCTTCTAGGAGTTTTATTTTGTTTCTTGTTGATTCATAGAAAGTCTTTGTGTATTGATCCCACTGTATATTTCATGTTTTACAAATCATCCATTTCTGTTTGCCATTTTTCTTTTGATTTTATTTATGGTGATATTTTTTACAACATAATTTTTTTAAAAAACACCAATTTATCAATCTTTGTGGAAGAGACCTTGAGAAAAGACTGTGTATCTCTTAACATTTATTATTGTTGATTGACCGATCATTTGAAAATTAAGCACCTATTTAGTTGCTCAGATTAGGAGAAATAGAGGGAAATGTGCTTTGAACATTATTTGGTGAGACTGAAATTCAAGTGAGGCTGTATTTATGTATATACGAGGGATAATACATTAAAGTCTTTTCTCTATCCATTTTCCATTAGATAAAAGAGCAAAGCAGAAGAGAGACCTGCTTTTGCAGTCAGATCTGAATTTGAATCAGAACTTTGCGTGCCTTTAGACAAATTAAAACCTCTCTGACTTTAGATTCCTTATTTTTAAGTGGGGTAATGCCTACTTTCTCAAGGTTGTTGTGAGGATTAGAGCTAACATATGTCTAAAGCCTATTACATAGTAAGCATCCCACCAAACTTAACTGTTCATTGGTATTTCTTATCACTGGAGAAATCTGAGATGAGCTCCCTATGGCCGAAGAAAAAGATCTAGGTATTTGATAGGGTCCACGCTAATCCATTTATTTTCTGGCTTGGGTTATGTAAGAGATTTCAAATTGAAGTTAGAGCTGTTTTTTTCCTTCAGGCTAATTTTCTCCTGGTTTAAAAATGCTGAAAGAAATTGGAGAAAATTAGTAGGATTAGTAACTATCATTAAAGCTGTTCACATTTTGTGGGACTGATTTTTTTCTTAATTTACTTAGTGACACACTGAAGTTTTCTTCCTGGTGATGTGTTTCAAAGAAATGTAGTTTGATTTAGACTGAAAGAGTAAATTGTGTGTTTGTTCTCCTGTTTACATATATACACAGGAGTATTGATATGATAAACACATCTTTAGGCACTCAGCAGCTCTGAACAGAATTTAGAGCAGCAACCCTGTGATCGAACAATGGAGCATTTGTGGAATTGAGAAAGACAAAGAAACATTGGAAAGCAGGTTCATTGGCACATAGGGAAAGCATTAACCAGCAAAGCACTTAGAATGGACATGTGGCCACACAGTTGTAGAAAAACGATTTTGAGTCTCTCAACACAAAGTCTTGGCTTTGGACTCCCTTAGGTTAAATATTCACTTTTGAAATGGGATGAAAGTTGATATATGCCATGTTGCAGTATCTTTCTCACCACATGTTAAGTGGCAATAACATAACCTTGTTGGATAACTAGTACTGAGTTGTTTCTGATTTATAGCCCTGGTAATTTTTCTTGTTCTGGGAATACATTGCATGAGAACACATGTTGAAGCTAAAATTAGCTTTAAACCTACCTAAGTAAAAGTGAGAATTCTTCTCATATAACCAACTTAAAAATATTTAGATTTAAAAATGGGGTTTCAGTATATAGATTTAATTCCCTTTCTCAGAGAACGTATCAAAAGAGTAAAAAAATATAAGCATAGAAACAAAAATAGCATTAGGAGTAATTACAAAGAGTGATAGATCAGTTTTAGAAGAAAATAGAACAATTAAGTACCCTTGAAAAAAAAATAGTGTAAAAATTTTGCTGTAAGAAAAACAGGCATATGTCTGCTTACTCACAGGGTAAAGAATATACTGTAATGAAAAAATGCAAACTTCTTAATTGGTCACAATGTTTTTTACAATGAGCCATCCATTATATAGTGGATATTCTTCAAGTCATGAACTCTTTATAATGAGCTATATGGAAGATCTCCCAGTAATTGGGTAATTCCAGAACCTTCACTTGTCTGTGTATATATGGCATAAATGTTCTGAAGAGAGTTTATGACTTAATTGTCATGCGTGAGAAATTTTTGCATTTTATTAGCTTTAATTTAAAGTACAATTAAGAACTGAAAACCTAAAGGTTGATGACTCAATTCAGATTATATGCAGTCATTGAAAAATATTTCACTTGGTAGGTTTATACTGAAAAATTTTCATGAACACACCAGCTGTATCCTAAGAGATAGTTTGGGAAAGTTTAAGGAGAGATTCTGGAAGTTCCATGAAGGGAATGAGGGCCCTTGGAGACATGTTAGTCAGTCTGTAATAAAGCAATTATTTTATCCTGCGAGGTGACAAAAGGAGGCAGAAAAACCAAGAGTGTGAGGTATTTTTATATAATACTTATATGTAGGGAGGAATTAGGAATCCAAGACAAAAGATCCAAAAGTTGGGTTGTATTCAGACTGTAAGTTTACAGAAAAATAAAACCATTGAATGAAGGGATAGTTTCCTCTTTTGACCAAGACTAAGCCCTTTTAGACCTTTTGTGTAATCTTAAACCCTGTTAAGTAGACATACAAACACCTTTAGCATCTTTCTTGGGCTTAATGATTAATGTATTTGAATTGAGAAGGCTTCGTAGAATCAGAGCCGTTCAGAAAGTAGGGAGTATTATAAATGCAACGTTCTCATTACAGATTATGTACATCAACCATGTTTATTGTAAAGTGGCTTTCTGTAATTGCATTCCATTTTCTTATTAACTTCTATTATAGAATAGATAACTTTAATTTACACATGTTTTTCTCCATGTGGAAGAGATTGATTTTCCTTTAGCTATTTAATAAAATAGTAAGAACATTAAAAATTCTCATTGTGGTACTATAAGAACTCAAAATAAAAAAGACCCAGAAATTTATTAGAGAACATATGAGACATCACACATGACCGTATTCTTCATCTCACTTGGAGGGTATCTCCAAAAAGTGGTGATAATGACATTTTAGTGATTTGATTAATTTCCCTATTAGCTGTCTAAATATAAATGATACTTGTAACTTTACATTGAGAGAGATTTTGTTTCTCTTCCTTTGTGTCATCTTTGGCCTTTCCTGGCATCTCTTCAGATGCCATTACTTAATAATATTTGTGTGGCTTATTTTTAATTTAGAACGAGGTAGTTTGAGACCAAAGTGATTACACCTTGCAGGTAGTGGTGGTTCCATCTGCCCCGCGTCTCCCTCACTTCTCATGACGAGATCTCCCTGAGCCTCCAAGGAGGAACATTAAAATGCTAAGCTCTGGGACTTGGTGAGTAATTAATTAAAAAATAAAAGGGCAAGATTAAGAAAGCTGTTTTTCATGGGCTGCACGTTAAGTGAGAAAATGAAAATGCTATATTGAGTAGTGGGCAAAATACATTTATTTTAAAAATTAGATATTTTACTTCATTGGACTGAGAAATGGCAGAAAATTTACACTGCCGTTTTAGACACTGAAATGTTAGGAGGAGCATTTGAGAAGCGGCAAACTCAAAGTAATTTTATACTCCTTAAGTTAGTTTTTGCTTTGATCCCTGCGCTGAAACTTGAGGGCAGCTCACGGAGTTGGGCAGGTGGCAGGCACACAGCCCATGCACCTCTGGTGTTTGAGATAACTTGAGAATCCATCCTGCGCTAAGTCAGTGGGAATTGAAGATCTTTCTAGATTAGTGAGTTTTACCACTGGCATCATTGTGTTCTTGTACCCTTGTTCCATGTTCCAAAGTAATTAGGTCTTATTTCTGGAGATATATCTCCACCCAGTACTCCATTTTCTGCTGTCAAATTTCCCTGATGTTCTACGTGTTTTTCCCAGCTTCACTCATACTTGTTTTATGGATTTTCTAGCAGTTTTTCTGGGCAATCATAGTTCATCTCTACATCCCAGGTTTCCTTGGTCGGCTGCATTCCACCCACCCCTGTGACTACATTCTAACCCTGAGACACTTGTGTAGAAGCCTACAGTTTCCAGGCTAGTAGACTAGGCTGTTCATTCCATTCCAAACCTAAAGGCTTTTATTTTGACGTTGAGTAATGTTCTCAGAAAACTTGTAGCCCATCAGAAAGCCTTCCCCTGCCCCCATGTTTTATCCTGACAAATTTTGATTATTTTTAAAAAATTTGCATTTTAGGATTGGGAGCCTATGTTTTTGTTACAATAACAGAATCAATAGAGCAGAAATCCTCCTTCTCTGCTTTGGTTTTCTCCTTACCAACATGATATTTCACATTTAGATATTATTTATTATTATTATCTTCCCCATTACAATGTGAACTCCATTTGGGCAGGGAACTTTGTCTGCTTTGTTCCCCGCTGTGTCTTCAGTTCTTACAACAGTGCCTGGCGCATAGTATATGCTCAGTAAATATTTGTAGACTGAAATTCTACCTTGTCAAATAATGATGTCTTTAAGTTTAGAAGTCTGCTAAGGAGTTAATATTCACTATGTTCTCATTGCCTTGTGGTTTCTTAAAATGTAAAAAGTGTGATACTTTCATGAGTTTTTAAATGTTTGCTATACTTTTCAATGTTTCAACGTTTACTTAAGAACTATAATTACAGATCAAATTTTTAGTTACTTGCAAGCCTAGGATTATGTTTTTGTTATATATATTGTTTTATATCTTACAGCCTTTTAAATTCTACATTTTTGGAGCTTGTAAGCACATTAAAATCAGCCGTACCTTATGAACTGATCCTAAGACACACAGTCTTGACACCTTTTATGATTGCTGAATTTGGGATATATCTTAATGCCATCATATGATAATCACAGCATTTTATCCCTTAGTGCTACATAAAATGGTGACATGCTGCATCGTATAAATAATGATGTTTTATATTTGAGGAAATACTTTAGTCAGGTTGTGAAGTTTTGGATAGTGTTTAAAAAATCATTAAAGTTTAATTTCTGGGGTAATTTCCCATTTGAATTGCAAAGCTACTGTGAAAAACCTTCACAAAAACACTTGATAGTCTTCTTTCCTACACTTCCTATACCTCAGTTACTCTAACAGAATATTTTGAACGGGGTTTGCTGTTACTAAATGTTGAATTAGAAGGAGTGATTGATTACTCAACAGTGATTTCAAGGTACTACTTCTGACATTGTGTGTAATGGAAATCTGTCCGTTTGCGGTTTGACATATGAGCTCAGCCTGTTGTATGACCTGCATATTCCATTTCCTAAGTAAACCAGAGGTGCCTTCTGGAGGCCATTCAATTTTTTTTTTTCAATTTTATTTATTTTTTTATACAGCATGTTATTACTAGTTATCTATTTTATACATATTAGTGTATACATGTCAATCCCAATCTCCCAATTCATCCCACCACCACCCACCCCCCACTTTTCCCCCTTGGTGTCCACACGTTTGTTCTCTACATCTGTGTCTCTACTTCTGCCCTGCAAACCGGTTCATCTGTACCATTTTTCTAGATTCCACATATATGCGTTAATGTACGATATTTGTTTTTCTCTTTCTGACTTACTTCACTCTGTATGACAGTCTCTAGGTCCATCCATGTCTCTACAAATGACCCAATTTCATTCCTTTTTATAGCTGAGTAATAGTCCATTGTATGTATGTACCACTTCTTCTTTATCCATTCGTCTGTCAATGGGCATTTAGGTTGCTTCCATGACCTGGCTATTGTAAACAGTGCTGCAGTGAACATTGGGGTGCATGTGTCTTTTTATTTTTTTTTTAAACATCTTTATTGGAGTATAATTGCTTTACAATGGTGTGTTAGTTTCTGCTTTATAACAAAGTGAATCAGCTATACATATACATATATCCCCATATCTCCTCTGTCTTACGTCTCCCTCCCACCCTCCCTATCCCACCCCTCTAGGTGCTCACAAAGCACTGAGCTGATCTCCCTGTGCTATGCAGCTGCTTCCCACTAGCTATCTATTTTACATTTGGTAGTGTATATATGTCCATGCACTCTCTCACTTCGTCCCAGCTTACCCTTCCCCCTCCCTGTGTCCTCAAGTCCATTCTCTAGTAAGTCTGCATCTTTATTCCTTTCCTGCCCTTAGGTTCTTCAGAACCATTTTTTTTTTTAGATTCCGTATATATGTGTTAGCATACGGTATTTGTTTTTCTCTTTCTGACTTACTTCACTCTGTATGACAGACTCTAGGTCCATCCACCTCACTGCAAATAACTCAATTTCGTTTCTTTTTATGGCTGAGTAATATTCCATTGTATATATGTGCCACATCTTCTCTATCTATTCATCTGTCGATGGACACTTAGGTTGCTTCCATGTCCTGGCTATTGTAAATAGTGCTGCAATGAACACTGTAGTACGTGACTCTTTTTGAATTATGGTTTTCTCAAGGTATATGCCCTGTAGTGGGATTGCTGGGTCGTATGGTAGTTCTATTTTTAGTTTTTTAAGAACCCTCCATATTGTCCTTCATAGTGGTTGTATCAATTTACATTCCCACCAACTGTGCAAGAGGGTTCCCTTTTCTCCACACCCTCTCCAGTATTTATTGTTTGTAGATATTTTGATGATGGCCATTCTGACTGGTGTGAGGTGATACCTCATTGTAGTTTTGATTTGCATTTCTCTAATGATTAGTGATGTTGAGCATCCTTTCATGTATTTGTTGGCAATCTGTATATCTTCTTTGGAGAAATGTCTGTTTAGGTCTTCTGCCCATTTTTGGATTGGGTTGTTTGTTATTTTGATATTGAGCTGCATGAGCTGCTTGTAAATTTTGGAGATTAATCCTCTGTCAGTTGCTTCATTTGCAAATATTTTCTCCCACTGTGAGGGTTGTCTTTTCGTCTTGCTTATGGTTTCCTTTGCTGTGCAAAAGCTATTAAGTTTCATTACATCACATTTGCTTATTTTTGTTTTTATTTCCATTTCTCTAGGAGGTGGGTCAAAAAGGATCTTGCTATGATTTATGTCATGGGGTGTTCTGCCGATGTTTTCCTCTAAGAGTTTTATAGTGTCTGGTCTTACATTTAGGTTGTTAATCCATTTTGAGTTTATTTTGTGTATGGTGTTAGGGAGTATCCTAATTTCATTCTTTTACACATAGCTGTCGAGTTTTCCCAGCACCACTTATTTAAGAGACTGTCTTTTCTCCACTGGATATACTTGCCTCCTTTATCAAATATAAGGTGACCATAGGTGCATGGTTTATCTCTGGGCTTTCTATCCTGTTCCATTGATCAATATTTCTGTTTTTGTGCCAGTACCATACTATCTTGATTACTGTAGCTTTGTAGTAGTCTGAAGTCCAGGAGCCTGATTCCTCCAGCTCCGTTTTTCTTTCTGAAGATCACTTTGGCTATTCGGGGTCTTGTGTTCCATACAAATTGTGAAATTTTTTGTTCTAGTTCTGTGAAAAAATGCCAGTGGTAGTTTGATAGGGAGCATTGAGTCTGTAGATTGCTTTGGGTAGTATAGTCATTTTCACAGTGTTGATTCTTCCAATCTAAGAACATGGTATATCTCTCCATCTGTTTGTATCATCTTTAAAATCTTTCATCAGTGTCTTAGAGTTTTCTACATACAGGTATTTTGTCTCCTTCATAAGTTTATACCTAGGCATTTTATTCTTTTTGTTGCAGTGGTGAATGGGATTGTTTCCTTAATTTCTCTGTCTGATCTTTAACTGTATAGGAATGCAAGAAATTTCTGTGCATTAATTTTGTATCCTGCAACTTTACCACAGTCATTGATTAGCTCTAGTAGTTTTCTGGTAGCATCTCTAGGATTCTCTATGTAGTATCATGTCATCTGCAAACAGTGACAGCTTTACTTCTTCTTTTCCGATTTGTATTCCTTTTATTTCTTTTTCTTCTCTGATTGCTGGGGCTAAAACTTCCAAAACTATGTTGAATAATAGTGATGAAGAGTGGACAAGCTTGTCTTGTTCCTGATCTTAGAGGAATGGTTTCAGTTTTTCACTTTTGAGAACGATGTTGGCTGGGGGTTTGTCATATATGGCCTTTGTTATGTTGAGGTAAGTTCCCTCTATGCCTACTTTCTGGAGGGTTTTTTTCATAAGTGGGTGTTGAATTTTGTCGAAAGCTTTTTCTGCATCTATTGAGATGATCATATGGTTTTTCTCTTTCAGTTTGTTAATATGGTGTATCTCCTTCAGTTTGTTAATATGGTGTATCATGTTGATTGATTTGCATATATTGAAGAATCCTTGCATTCCTGGGATAAACCCCACTTGATCATGGTGTGCGATCCTTTTAATGTGCTGTTGGATTCTGTTTGCTAGTATTTTGTTGAGAATTTTTGCATCTATGTTCATCAGTGATATTGGCTTATACTTTTCTTTCCTTAGAGTATCTTTTTCTGGTATTGGTATCAGGGTGATGGTGGCCTCATAGATTGAGTTTGGGAGTGTTCCTCCTTCTGCTATATTTTGGAAGAGTTTGAGAAGGATAGGTGTTAGCTCTTCTCTAAATGTTTGATAGAATTTGCCTGTGAAGCCATCTGGTCCTGGGCTTTTGTTTGTTGGAAGATTTTTAATCACAGTCTCAATTTCAGTGCTTGTGATTGATCTGTTTATATTTTCTATTTCTTCCTGGTTCAGTCTCGGAAGATTGTGCTTTTCTAAGAATTTGTCCATTTCTTCCAGGTTGTCCATTATATTGGCATATAGTTTCTTGTAGTAATCTCTCAGTATCCTTTGTATTTCTGCAGTGTCAGTGGTTACTTCTGCTTTTTCATTTCTAATTCTACTGATTTGAGTCTTCTCCCTTTTTTTCTTGATGAGTCTGGCTAATGGTTTATCAAGTGTGTTTATCTTCTTAAAGAGCCAGCTTCTAGTTTTATAGATCTTTGCTATTGTTTCCTTCATTTCTTTTTCATTTATTGCTCATCTGATTTTTATGATTTCTTTCCTTCTGCTAACTTGGGGTTTTTTTGTTCTTTCTCTAATTGCTTTAGGTGTAAGGTTAGGTTGTTTATTTGAGATGTTTCTTGTTTCTTGAGGTAGCATTGTATTGCTATAATCTTCCCTCTTAGAACTGCTTTTGCTGCATTCCATAGGTTTTGGGTCGTCGTGGTTTCATTGTCATTTGTTTCTAGGTATTTTTTTATTTCCTCTTTGATTTCTTCAGTGATCTCTTCGTTATTTAGCCTCCATATATTTGTATATTTTACAGATTTTTTCCCTGTAATTGATATCTAGTCTCCTAGCATTGGAAAAGATACTTGATGAGATTTCAGTTTTCTTAAATTTACCAAGGCATGATTTGTGACCCAAGATATGATCTATCCTGGAGAATGTTTCCTGAGCACTTGAAAAGAAAGTGTATTCTGTTGCTTTTGTATGGAATGTCCTATAAATATTCAGTTAAGTCCATCTTGTTTAATGTATTATTTAAAGCTTTTGTTTCCTCATTTATTTTCATTTTGGGTGATCTGTCCATTGGAGAAAGTGGGGTGTTAAAGTACCCTACTATGATTGTGTTACTCTCAATTTCCCCTTTTATGGCTGTTAGCATTTGCCTTATGTATTGAGGTGCTCCTTTGTTGGGTGCATAAATATTTAAAATTGTTATATGTTCTTCTTGGATTAGTCCCTTGATCATTATGTAGTGTCCTTGCTTATCTCTTGTAATAGTCTTTATTTTAAAGTCTGTTTTGTCTGATAGGAGAAATGCTACTCCAGCTTTCTTTTGATTTCCATTTGCATGCAATATCTTTTTCCATCTCCTCACTTTCAGTCTGTATGTGTCCCTAGGTCTGAAGTGGGTCTCTTGTAGACAGCATATATATGGGTCTTGTTTTTGTATCCATTCAGCCAGCCTGTGTCTTTTGGTTAGAGTATTTAATCCATTTATGTTTAAGGTAGTTATCTGTATGTGTGTTCCTATTATCATTTTTTAATTGTTTTGGATTTGTTACTGTAGGTGTTTTCCTTTTCTTGTATTTCCTGCCTAGAGAAGCTCCTTTAGCATTTGTTGTAAAGCTGGTTTGGTGGCGCTGAATTCTTTTAGATTTTGCTTGTCTGTAAAGGTTTTAATTTCTCCGTCCAATCTGAATGGATCCTTGCTGGGTAGAGTAATCTTGGTTGTAGGTTTTTCCCTTTCATCACTTTAAATATGTCCTGCCACTCCCTTTTGGCTTGCAGAATTTCTGCTGAAAGATCAGCTGTTAACCTTATGGGAATTCCCTTGTATGTTATTTGTTGTTTTTCCCTTGCTGCTTTTAATATTTTTTCTGTGTATTTAATTTTTGATAGTTTGATTAATATGTGTCTTGGCATGTTTCTCCTTGGATTTATCCTGTATGGGACTCTCTGACCTGCCTGGACTTGACTAACTATTTCCTTTCCCATATTAGGGAAGTTTTCAACTCTAATCTCTTCAAATATTTTCTCAGTTCCTTTCTTGTTCTCTTCTTCTTCTGGGACCCCTATAATTCGAATGTTGGCACATTTAATGTTGTCCCAGAGGTCTCTGAGACTGTCCTCAATTCTTTTCATTCTTTTTTCTTTATTCTGCTCTGCAGTAGTTATTTCCACCATTTTATCTTCCAGGTCACTTATCCGTTCTTCTGTCTCCGTTATTCTGCTATTGATTCCTTCTAGAGAGTTTTTAATTTCATGTATTGTGTTGTTCATCATTGTTTGTTTGCTCTTTAGTTCTTCTAGGTCCTTGTTAAACGTTTCTTGTATTTTCTCCATTCTGTTTGCAAGATTTTGGATCATCTTTACTGTCATTACTCGGAATTCTTTTTCAGGTAGACTGCCTATTTCCTCTTCATTTGTTTGGTCTGGTGGGTTTTTACCGTGCTCCTTCATCTGCTGTGTGTTTCTCTGTCTTCTCATTTTGCTTAACTTACTGTGTTTGGGGTCTCCTTTTCGCAGGCTGCAGGTTTGTGGTTCCCGTTGGTTTTGGTGTCTGCCCCCAGTGGCTAGGGTTGGTTCAGTGGGTTGTGTATGCTTCCTGGTGGAGGGGTCTGGTGCCTTTGTTCTGGTTGATGAGGCTGGATTTTGTCTTTCTGGTGGCAGGACTGCATTCGGTGGTGTTTTTTTGGGTGTCTGTGACCACATTATGATTTTAGGTAGCCTTTGTGCTAATGGGTGGGGTTGTGTTCCTGTCTTGCTAGATGTTTGGCATAGGGTGTCCAGCACTGTAGCTTGCTGTTCATTGAGTGGAGCTGGGTTTTAGCGTTGAGATGGACATCTCTGGGAGAGCTTTTGCTGTTTTGATATTACTTGGAGCCAGGAGGTCTCTGGTGGACAAGTGTCCTGAACTTGGCTCTCCCTCCTCAGAGGCTCAGGCCTGACACGTGGCCAGAGCACCAAGACCCTGTCAGCCACATGGCTCAGAAGAAAAGGGAGAAAAAAAGAAAGAAAGGAAAAAATAAAATAAAGTTATTAAAATGAAGAAAAATTATTAATAATAAAAATAATTAAAAAGTAATTAAAACTAGAAAAATAAAAGCAAGTAAGAAAGAAGAGAGCAACCAAACCAAAAAACAAATCTACCAATGGCAGCAAGTGCTAAAAACTATAGAAAACAAAAAATAACAGGCAGACAGAACCCAGGACAAATGGTAAAAACAAAGCTATACAGACAAAATCACGCAAAGAAGCATACACACACACACTCACAAAAAGAGAAAAAGGAAAAAAATATATGTATCATTGCTCCCGAAGTCCACCACCTCAATTTGGGATGATTCATTGTCTATTCAGGTATTCCACAGATGCAGGTGCATCAAGTTGATTGTGGAGATTTAATCCGCTGCTCCTGAGGCTGCTGGGAGAGATTTCCCTTTCTCTTCTTTGTTCGCACAGCTCCCGGGGTTCAGCTTTGAATTTGGCCCCGCCTCTGCATGTAGGTCGCCTGAGGGCGTCTGTTCTTCGCTCAGACAAGGATGGGGTTAAAGGAGCAGCTGATTGGTGGCTCTGGCTCACTCAGGCTGGGGGGAGGGAGGGGTACGGATGCAGGGTGACCCTGCGGCGGCAGAGGCCGGCGTGACGTTGCAGCAGCCCGAGGCGCGCAGTGTGTTCTCCCGGGGAAGTTGTCCCTGGATAGCGGGAGCCTGGCAGTGGCGGGCTGCACAGGCTCCCGGGAGGGGCGGTGTGGAGAGTGACCTGTGCTCGCACACAGGCTTCTTGGTGGCTGCAGCAGCAGTCTTAGCGTCTCATGCCCGTCCCTGGGGTCCGCGCTGATAGCCGTGGCTCGCGCCCATCTCTGGAGCTCGTTTAGGCGGTGCTCTGAATCCCCTCTCATCGCGCACCCCAAAGCAATGGTCTCTTGCCTCTTCGGCAGCTCCAGACCTTTTCCCGGACTCCCTCCCGGCTAGCCGTGGCGCACTAGCCCCCTTCAGGCTGTGTTCATGCCGCCAACTCCAGTCCTCTCCCTGCGATCCGACCAAAGCCCGAGCCTGAGCTCCCAGCCCCCGCCCGTCCCGGCGGGTGAGCAGACAAGCCTCTCGGGCTGGTGAGTGCTGGTCAGCACCGATCCTCCGTGTGGGCATCTCTCCGCTTTGCCCTCTGCACCCCTGTTGCTGCGCTCTCCTCCGTGGCTCCGAAGCTTCCCCCCTCCGCCACCTGCAGTATCCGCCCGCGAAGGGGCTCCTAGTGTGTGGAAACCTTTCCTCCTTCACAGCTCCGTCCCAGAGGTGTGGGTCCCATCCCTATTCTTTTGTCTCTTTTTTTCTTTTGCCCTACCCAGGTACGTGGGGAGTTTTTTGCCTTTTGGGAGGTCTGACGTCTTCTGCCAGCGTTGAGTGGGTGTTCTGAAAGAGTTGTTCCACATTTAGCTGTATTTCTGATGTATCTGTGGGGAGGAAGGTGATCTCCACGTCTTATTTCTCCACCATCTTGAAGGTCTCCGCATTTGTCTTTTTGAATTATGGTTTTTCTGGGTATATGCCCAGTAGTGGGATTGCTGGGTCATATGGTAATTTTATTTTTAGTTTTTTAAGGAACCTCCATACTGTTCTCCATAGTGGCTGTATCAATTTACATTCCCACCAAGAGTGCAAGAGGGTTCCCTTTTCTCCACACCCTCTCCAGCATTTGTTGTTTGTAGATTTTCTGATGATGCCCATTCTGACTGGTGTGAGGTAATACCTCAGTGTAGTTTTGATTTGCAGTTCTCCAATAATTAGTGATGTTGAGCAGCTTTTCATGTGCTTCTTGGCCATCTGTATGTCTTTTTTGGAGAAATGTCTATTTAGGTCTTCTGCCCATTTTTTGACTGGGTTGTTTGTTTTTTTGATATTGAGCTGCATGAGCTGTTTATATATTTTGGAGATTAAGCCTTTCTCCATTGATTCGTTTCCAAATATTTTCTCCCATTCTAAGGGTTGTCTTTTCATCTTGTTTATAGTTTCCTTTCCTTTGCAAAAGCTTTTAAGTTTCATTAGGTCCCATTTGTTTATTTTTGTTTTTATTTCCATTACTCTATGAGGTGGCTCAAAAAAGATCTTTTTGTGGTTTATGTCATAGAGTGTTCTTCCTATGTTTTCTTCTAAGAGTTTTATAGTGTCTGGTCTTACATTTAGGTCTTTAATCCATTTTAAGTTTATTTTTGTGTATGGTGTTAGGGAGTGTTCTAATTTCATTTTTTTACATGTAGCTGTCCAGTTTTCCTAGCACCACTTATTGAAGAGACTGTGTTTTCTGCATTGTATATCCTTGCCTTCTTTGTCATAGATTAGTTGACCATAGGTGCGTGGGTTTATCTTTGGGCTTTCTATCCTGTTCTGTTGATCTATATTTCTGTTTTTGTGCCAGTACCATATTGTCTTGATTACTGTAGCTTTGTAGTACAGTCTGAAGTCAGGGAGCCTGATTCCTCCAGCTCCATTTTTTTCCTTCAAGACCGCTTTGGCTATATGGGGTCTTTTGTGCCTCCATACAAGTTTTAAGATTTTTTGTTCTAGTTCTGTAAAAAATGCCATTGGTAATTTGATAGGGATTGCATTCAATCTGTAGATTGCTTTGGGTAGTATAGTCATTTCTACAATGCTGATTCTTCCAATCTGAGAACATGGTATATCTCTCCATCTGCTTGTGTCATCTTTGACTTCTTTCATCAGTGTCTTATAGTTTTCTGAGTACAGGTCTTTTACCTCCTTAGGTAGGTTTTTTCCTTGGTATTTTATTCTTTTTGTTCCAGTGGTGAATGTGATAGTTTCCTTAATTTCCCTTTCTGATCTTTTGTTGTCATTGTATAGGAATGCAGGAGATTTTTGTTCATTAATTTTGTATCCTGGAACTTTACCAAGTTCATTGATTAGTCTATTAGTTTCCTGGTGGCATCTTTAGGATTATCTATTTATAGTATCATATTGTCTGCAAACACTGACAGTTTTACTTCTTCTTTTCCAATTTGTATTCCTTTTATATCTTTTTCTTCTCTGATTGCTATGGCTAGGACTTCCAAAACTATGTTGAATAGTTGCAAGAGTGGACATCCTTGTCTTGTTCCTGATCTTAGAGGAAATGCTTTCAGTTTTTCACCATTGAGAAGATGTTGACTGTGGGTTTGTCGTATATGGCCTTTATTATGTTGAGGCAGATTCCCTCTTTGCCCACTTTCTGAAGAGTTTTTATCATACATTGAATTTTGTCAAAATATTTTTCTGAATCTATTGAGATGATCATAAGGTTTTTATTCTTCCATTTGTTAATATGGTGTATCACATTGATTGATTTGGATATATTGAAGAATCCTTGCATCCCTGGGATAAATCCCACTTGATCATGGTGTATCATCATTTTAATCTGTTGTTGGATTCTGTTTGTTAGTATTTTGTTGAGGATTTTTGCATCTGTATTCATCAGTGATATTGGTCTGTAATTTTTTTTTTTTTTTCTAGTATCGTTGTCTGGTTTTGGTATTAGGCTGATGGTGGCTTCATAGAATGAGTTTGGGAGTGTTCTTCCTCTGCAATTGTTTGGAAGAGTTTGAGAGGGATGGATGTTAGCTCTTCTCTAAATGTTTGATAGAATTTGCCTGTGAATCCACCTGGTCCTGGACTTCTGTTTGTTGGAAGATTTTTAATCACAGGTTCAATTTCATTACTTGTGATTGGTCTGTTCATACTTTGTTTCTTCCTGATTCAGTCTTGGAATGTTATACCTTCCTAAGAATTTATCCATTTCTTCCAAGTTGTCCTAATAAAGGATAGAGTTGCTTGTAGTAGTCTTTTATGATGCTTTGTATTTATAAGGTGTCTGTTGTAACTTCTCCTTTTTCATTTCTAATTTTATTGATTTGAGTCCTCTCCCTCTCTTGATGAGTCTGGCTAAAGGTTTATCAATTTTTTAAATCTTTTCAAAGAACCAGCTTTTAGTTTTCTTGATCTTTGCTATTGTTTTCTTTGTTTCTATTTCGTTTAATTCTGCTCTGATCTTTATGATTCCTTTCCATCTACTAACCTTGGGTTTTGTTTGTTCTTCCTTCTCTAGTTCCTTTAGGTGTAAGGTTAGATTGGTTATTTCCGATTTTTCTTGTTTCTTGAAGTAGGCTTGTAGTGCTGTAAACTTCTCTCTTAGAAATGCTTTTGCTGCATCTCATAGGGGTTGGATCATTGTGTTTTTGTTGTCATTTTTTTCTAGGTATTTTTTGATTTTCTCTTTGTTTTATTAAGTGATCTTTTGGTTATTTAACAACGTAGAGTTTAGCCTCCATGTGTTTGTGTTTTTTTATGCTTTTTCCCCTGTAATTGATTTCTACTCTCATGGCATTGTGGTCCAAAATGATACTTGATAGCATTTCAGTTTTTTAAAATTTACCAAGCCTTGATTTGTGACCCAGGATGTGATCTATCCTGGAGAATGTTCCATGTGCACATGAGAAGAAAGTGTAATCTGCTGTTTTTGGATGGAATGTCCTACCAATATCAATTAAATCTGTCTGGTCTGTTGAGTCATTTAAAGCTTGTGTTTCTTTATTAATTTTGTTTGGATGATCTCTCCATTGGTGTAAGTGAGGTGTTAAAGTCAAAAATAACTTTTCTCTCTAGGAGTGGATGTGTTTTAGAAAGGTTCAATTGGATTTAAGTAAACAATTTATTTGAGCATTCATTGGTTGGAGTAGAGTGATTCCAATGGTGTTTGAACTCAATATGTTTGTTAATTAGTCACTATTAAAAACTAAATTTTACTTAGGTAGTTTATTATTCTGTTTGTCACTTTAAGGAAAAACAATTTAGTCCTCACCTCTATCCCCTATGTCAGTTAACTCGTGTTTAATTTCACATGAGAATTTAAACATGATGGATAAGCATGCACTCCCCTAATTTAATTCAGAGATGCCTCAGCCGCAGGCAGCAGCTCCATTATCTATTTACCTTCCAGGTCTTATTGAGCCTGACACCACAAAGATCAGATTTAATTACCATTTTCTCTTATTGCTTATTTATTAATAGACTTATTACCTTCAGTATTAATGTTACAGAATATTTTGGATTGTTTAATCCAACAAAATTCAAGTTTTTGAAGCATCTAAAAGTTCATATGTACATTTCAGTAATGAGACTAACGTAAATGTTGTTAGCAATAAATTTAACCTAATTAAATGCATTTGCTGCCATAAAGTTGGAATCTAGGATACAATTAATCTCTTATATAACCCTATGATTTTAAACTAATGTACGTAGTTTTTGCACTTAAAATATTTCATGTCTTAAGACAAAGGGGCTAAATATAAAAGTTGTAGAAGTAGAATATAATCTTATTTAAGAATAACACTTTAAAATAATTTCCCTAAATGATTTTAAGATTATTTGATTTTCTTTGACATTACATTGTATTGCATTTGTATTGAAGGTTTGGGTGATCATTTATTATAAGTAATATATATATTATTTGTCCTGAGAGTCTTTAAGAAATTAGACGAAGTATTTAAAGTGTATTAATGCTAGATGTAGCATGTATAATATTTTATTTAATTCTTTAATATTCTTCTTTTTTTTCCCCTGCAATAAACAGTAAGGTGAAAAAAACCATCATTCAGGCTATGGATAACATAAAATCTTCTTTGTAGAAATTTTATGAGTCAACTTTGTAAAGTATTTTGGGGAGAATTAGGTCCACTTAAAATATATAAGTGATATTCAATGTCTTTTCTCCTCTTGCTATCTGTAACTTTAGCTAAGTTGCTTATTTGCTCTTTATTTAAACAAATAACTTCATTTTTTTCTACTAATACTGATTTTTCAGATCTGTTTTTATTTTCAATTGATATTTAAATTAATTCAGTACTATTTTTTCAAAACAAACAACTCTTGTAAGTACAGTTGATTTACAATATTGTGTTAGTTTCAGGGGTACAGCAAAGTTATTCAGTTATACATACATATATATCTGTTTTTTTCCCAGATTCTTTTCCCTTATAGGTTATTACAAGATATTGAATATAGTTCCCTATGCCATACAGTAGGTCCTTGCTGTTTATTTTATATATAGTGGTGTGTATCTGTTAATCCCAAACTCCTAATTTATTTCTCCCTCACCCCTTCTCCTTTGGTAACCATAAGTTTATTTTCTATGTGAGTCTATTTCTGTTTTGTAAATAGGTTCATTTCAATCATTTTTTAAAATTGTACATATAAATGATATATTTGTCTTTCTCTGCCTGACTTACTTCACTTAGTATGATAATCTCTAGGTCCATCCCTGTCGCTGCAAATGGCATTATTTCACTCTTTTTTTATTATTTCACTCTTTTTTTATGTTTGACTAATATTCCATTGTATGTATATACCATGTCTTCTTTGTCCATACTTCTTTATCCATTCGTATACATTTCGGTTGCTTCCATGTCTTTGCTATTGTAAATAGTGCTGCTATGAACGTTGATATGCATGTATCTTTTCAAGTTAGAGTTTTCATCTTTTCTGGGTATATGCCCCAAACAAATAACATTATTATGATCTTTTTGATTAGGAAACTAATCTGCTCATTGTAAAACATTTGGGAAATACAGACAATAAAATGAAGAAAATAGATCTGTTCATTAGTTTCATCACCTCAGATAACCATAGATAACATATTGGTGCATTTGTTTCCATTGCTTATTCTAGGTGTGTATACATATACATGCATTTTCCTAATAAATATCTTGTAGTCAGGCATAACTCAGAGATATTGTGGATTTGGTTCCAGACCACCATAGTAAAGCAAATATTGCAATAAAATGAGTCACACACATCTTTTGGTTTCCCAGTGCATATAGAAGTTATGTTTACACTATACTGTAGTCTGTTAATTATGCAGTAGCATTATGTCTAAAAAAATACATATCTTAATTAAAAATATGTTATTGTTAAAACATGCTTTCTTCTCAGTCTTCAGTGAGTCAGAGTAGTAACATCAAAGATAACTGGTCACAGATCACTGTAACAAATATAATAAAAATGAAGTAGTTTGAGATATTGTGAGAATTACTAAAATGTGTTACAGAAACATAACGTGAGCAAATGCTGTTGGAAAAATAGTGCTGATAGAATTGCTTGACACAGGGTTGCCACCAACTTTCAATTTATAAAAAACACAGTATCTGGGAACCTCAATAAAATGAGGTATGCCCGTACATTGTAACTTAATTTTTTGATACTATTCTAATATTACATTTTGAGCATGTCTCATATTACTAAATTTTATTTAAAAATATACTTTTAATATTTGCATTAGATTCTATCATTGGTTGCTTATATTTCTTCCATTTCTTTGTTATTATAAATACATATGATTATCTTTGAGCATAGAAACATAGAGGAAAGAGCCAAATTCTGGAGTCAGACGTATGCAGATTTCAATTCCAAATAAAACTGTATTTTTATTTATAACTTTATATTATTCAGTTTCACCACTTGTAAGATGGAGATAATGCTGATCTTGAAGTATTTAAATATCAGAAGCACTACAGTAAAAATATTTTTATAGAACCCAATTCATAGTCACTGCCAAATAAATATCAGTGTCAGAGTAATAATTGATAATCATTATTCTTTGATTATTCAGAATTCATCTACTGAATTCAAAAGTCAGTCTTTGAATTTATGACTCTTGATAAATTTCTAAAAAAATAAATTACAAACAAAAAATTATTTAAGGTATTGACATTTTAAAGACTCAGTCATACGTGTAAATTACTTTTCAGAATGTTTATATTGATTTATACTTCCATCCTCAGTGTGCAAGTGTGCTGTTTTCTCCATACCCTTCCCAGTATTGAATATTATCAAAACGTAAACTGATTTACTTAGATGGAAACTCTCATAGTTGTTTTAATTTTCATTTGTTTTATTACCAGTGAAAGCTTAAATTATTTTCATGGGTATGGTTCTTTTCTGTGAGTCATCTCTACATGATTTTGCCTTTTATTTAGTATTTTTCTATTAAGGGTGTACTAAACTCAATTATATTAAGGGTATTAAAACTTCTAATAGAACTTCATATTTCTAAAAAGATATTATTCATAGCCTAGTATTTACCCTTCATTTTATTTATAAAAATTTTTTTAATTGCAATTTCTATAGAAGAATCATTTCAAATATCTTTTTCCACATTGAATCTTTTTTCCACAGCCTTTACTGTCTCTCTCTAGCCTTTCTTGGATTAGTTTTCAGGGGTCCCCACTTTCTGGTCTTTTCTCTGGTCTCCTCATCTCTCACTCGGAGTTCAGTGCGTTTGAAGTTCAGTTGTGCCCTGATGCATATGGATCCTACGTAGGAGGGCTCCCCAGCTCCCAGGCTGCAGACAGGTACTGGTCCACGGCCCATTAGGGACCGGGCCGCACAGCAGGAGGTGAGGGGCGGGCCAGTGAGCGGAGCTTCATCTGCCTCTCCCCATCGCCCTGTTACCGCCTGAACCATCCCCATCCCCCTCCCCCCACCCCTGTCCGCGGAAAAGTTGTCCTCCACGAAGCCAGTCCCTGGTGCCAAAAAGGTCGGGGACCGCTGCCATATAGCATCAACAAATAGGTAGACCACTTCACTAACACTGAAGAGCCAGCGACTGCACAGGGAGCAAGCTTCCAGGTTGTTATTTAAGGTGTCATAAAAGGTGCTGGGGCTTCTGCAAGCTCCAAGGTCTCCTCAGGAGGTGGGCTTTGGCTGTTGGCCAGGTGAGTAGGAGGTATGTGTCCTTGGCCAGCATTGCAGATAGGACTCAGAATATTGCTTGGCTGTGAACAAGTGAAGAACAACTAACTCTGTCCAAGGAATGTCCTCAAGGGTTCTCAGAGATTCGGGTCCTTATTTGGAGACATCGGTAGTTCGGTGCCTGAATCTGCACATCCTTTAGTTTGCCTTTCTTTAATACCTAGAGGTCATGATGATTTCGCCTAAAGATTTATAGATAACGTCTTTTAAAAATACTGTTTTTTCTCTGTAAATTTTGATCAGGATATCTATTCCCATTTTTAGAAATTTTTATGGCATTTCCCACATATAACCAAAATGAGATGTAATGATTTGTGCTTGTAATTTCTATTATCTCTAGCTGGTAAAATAAATCATTCCAATCCATAGTGGCTTAAAGCCATGACAACTGTTACCTCTCACCGTCTTCGTGGGTCAGGAATGCGTGTAGGGTTTGGGTTGTTTGCTCTGGCTCTCGTGCGTTTGCAGTCAGTGACTGGACTTGGGACAGCAGACAGCCGAAGCAGCTGGGGGGCTCGTCCAGCATCTCTCTCTTTTCATGTAATCTCAGGGCCTGTCCATGTGGTCGGTCTACAAGGGGTAATTTGGGCTTCTTCACAGCATGGCAGCTTCAAGGCCGTCACCCTGCTAACATGATAGCTGAACACTTAGAGACTATTATAGTGAGCAAGGTGAGAGATGCATTGCCTTTTATGATCTACTCTCTAAATCACATAGCTTCACTTAATGTTAGCTTAAAAAATTCGAGGTGGATCAGTTATAAGAAGAAAATGGTGGGATGGGAGGTATTATTGTGATTATCTGGCACTGTCCATCCTCTGACCACAACCATTTACACCCTCCCACATGTAAAAATGCTTATTCTTGCCCTCAAAGCCCCTAAGTGTCATTCCATTACTGCATTGCCTTCAAGTCTAGGATCTTTTCTTCTAAATCAAGTCCAGGTGCAAATGAGGCTCCTTGAGTAAAGCATCCTGAATATTGAAAATACTTGAACTGGAGGATTTTCTGGAAAGCTTTGAACTAAAGACATAAGTTATCTGCTCTTCACACAGCCAACATTTTATGGTATGACAAGCACGGGAAAATTCTATGGTCCCACCTGTTCAAAAAGGGAGAAATGAGAGGCTGCTGTATTCCATAGCAAATCTCAAACCCAGATGGTCTTGCTGCCATTTGCTTAAGTAGGGGCTTAGTCTGTTTCTGGGAATTGTTCTCTTTGACTTTTGTTTCTTCCTACAGTGTCCTTGTTTCTATCCTCTGAATTTTCATTCTTTTTTGAAAAAACATGGCCTGTATTTATTCCTGACAAGTTTTCTCAGCCTTTTACCTGTGCATGGAAGTTTAGGGGTCCGAAAACCACTTTTTATTTTGTATTGTTCTTGTTTCCTTTTAGCTCCAGCTGGTATAATTCTTTAAAAAGTCTTTAGGGTTTCTTATATGTTACTTTATAGTCCACTCTATTAGCAAAAGCCACACCCAGAAAATTTTTGAGATAATCGTTCTTTTTCAGGGGTTCCCTCTGACATTGTGGTAGGATAACACCCTTAAGATTGTTTTTTTTTTTTTTAATTGAAGTATAATTGACTTACAATATTGTATTAGTCTCAGGTATACAACATAGTGATTTGATATTTTTATAGATTATACTCCATATAAATTTATTGTTGAATATTGGTTATATTTCCTGTACTGTAATTTTATCCTTGTATCTTATTTATTTTAGACCTAGTGGCCCTATTTTGCCCCTTGCCCTGCTCTCACCCATAAGATTCTTAGTAGTCCTATTGTTTAGAAGAGAAAATTGGCTCCTTATGCCCTTAAGATGCTTTGAAGGCCTTTTATCTGTTTTAAAGGATCTATGAGGCAACCACCTTGATATTCCTGAGGTGTTAATACAGGGTGTTTATAGTCCCATGCTTACCTTTACTTGTAGACCAGGTTTTTCTGACTACGCCTGGCATTTTATCTTTTCCCCGAGGCTTCTTTTTATTTTGAGACTCTTTTGCTCTCTGAAGTGATAGGGAATGAAAAATGTTATTTTCAAACCCAGCAAGTTCTGTCGGTTTTTTATCGTCTTCCTCCAAATTTTGCTGAAAACCGTAGAGTTCCTTTTTTAACTCGTCTCTCTCTACCCACATCTTATAAGGAGCAAAGGGAAAGCAGGTGCTCCTCTCAGTACCCTACTCAGAAGTCGCCTGAGCTTAGATCCTTGGAGTTCATGAGGTACACTTTTCCATTTTCCACATCACTGTGGGCAGTCGTATTAAATGCTCTTCAGCTACGTAGCAAGAATCTCCTTTTCTCCACCTTCCAAAGACATAGCTCTCATTTCCCTGGAGCTCTCACAGTCAAACCCTCTGAGGCCCATCAGGCTCCCACTAACAGTCTCATTCAGGCGTCCATCTGCTGTCTGGTCCAAAGGCCAGTATCATATGTTTTGAGTTTACTTGTGTTTATTATACCACTTGACTTCCGGTATCAAAGTATGTTCTAGTTATTTATTGCTTTTTAATAAAGAACTATAAAACTTAGTGGCTTGAAACAGCAAAAACAGTGTTATCCCCTCTCATGGTTTCTGTGGGCTAGGATTTTCGGCGGAGCTCAGCTGGGTGATTCTGACTCAGGGTCTTTGAAGTCGGTGGTGTCTGGAGCCAGAACAGGAGGAGGCTGAAGCAGCTAGGAGCAGTCCAGGCGTACCTCTATTCATGTAGTCTCGTGGACTCTCTGAGTTCCCCCCGTTGGTAGTTTGGTCTTTCAGCATCATGTCCTCTGCATAGTCAGACTGCTAGAATGGCAGCCAGAGACTTCAAGAGCTTGGGTTCTGATGAGTCAGGTGGGAGTTGAATCATATTTTATCACCTGGCCTTGAAGCATAGTGTCGCTGTCACTGTAGTCATAAGCTCATCCAGATTCAAGGAGAAAGAATTTACACCCCATCTCTCAGTGGGATGTAAGAAGAGCCTTTGGGATGCGAGATATTGTTGTGGCCATTGTTGGAAAATGAGATCTACCGTGCTTCTATCCAGTCTTTACAGGTTAACTTCAGAGTTTATGGAATATAGATATAGATGTTGATAGAAATATAGATAGAGCCTTTTTAAAATAAATTTATTTATATTTATTTTTGGCTGCGTTGGGTCTTCGTTGCTGCACGCGGGCTATCTCTAGTTGCAGCGAGCGGGGGCTACTCTTCGTTGCAGTGCGCAGGCTTCTCATTGAGGTGGCTTCTCTTGTTGCAGAGCACGGGCTCTAGGCACGTGGGCTTCAGCAGTTGTGGCTCGCGGGCTCTAGAGCGCAGGCTCAGTAGTTGTGGCGCACAGGCTTAGACGCTCTGTGGCATGTGGGATCTTCCTGGACCAGGGCTCGAACCCGTGTCCCCTGCATTGGCAGGCAGATTCTTAACCACTGTATCACCAGGGAAGTCCCTAGTTAGAGCCTTTTATGTTAAAACAAAACAAAACAAAACAAACTTAACATCCTTGCCTTCATCCTCAGATTTTACTATTTAAATATTCAGTGAATTTCTAGTTACAGCATTTAATGGGGATCTAAATTTGATGTTTTTCTCTTGGCTAAGCCAAAATTAAGATTGTGGGTGGTACATATTTTAAGTTGTATCTAGTTCTCAGACAAGCAGTGCTTATGAATAGTAATAGTTTTAACTGGCCAGCTATTGAAACCTTGTGTTTTTGTAAGAAAAGAAGAAAAATATTTCCTAAAAATTAAGAAAAATTACATTTCTTCCTAAAATCTAGCTCTGCATAAGAACTGACAGATTGTCTCAGTAATTCTTAAAATTAATCTCTTGAAGTACTAAGAACGTATGGTTGAACTTCATGAATATGAACAGTGAGATCTTCATTAAAGGCTATGAATGTGCAGCTGCTAGCATCTCTTTTCTTCTTGGTCACATCAGCTTAGTTTGTCTTCTGTCACTATATAACTGAGTCACGTGTGCTTTGGAAAACTTTTGACTGTTTTGGATGTTTAGTCTGCATAGGCTGGACCCTGTCACTGCATCTTATTACTTCAGTTTTCCCTCGGCTTTCAGCAACAGCGCTATCCAGCTAGCTGTTTTAGGAGCGCCAGGCATGCAGCAGCTTATGAAAGCCAAGGACCAGAAAACTGCTATCTGTGTGAAACATGACTATGTCTTCACAGGGCTGTCAGAGACCAGGTTCCAGTTAGCGCTCTTAACCAGATCAAAGGTGATATAAAATGAATTGAAAATACCAGAATAAATCATCACAGTTTATTGCAATTATAGTACCCAAGAAAGTATACCACTTTTTAGCAATCAACCTGGTTTATTGACAGTGAAAATTCAGTCATCGTAAAATTGAAGGCAACATTACTTAGTGCATTATTAACTGTAATTTGAATGATCTTTTAAAGTATATGCCAAGTATGGTTATAATATAATAAGTTCTAACATAGGATTGCTCATTCCATGTCAGAGTTATAATTTTGCCTCAACAGTTCACCCTCAGGTAAATTTCTCTGTGATACCATATGAATTCCAGCAAGCAGCCTAGTGAAATAGGCAGTAGGTTTGTTCATTTAATTTCAACCTGATTTTTAAGACGATTGAATTGCTTTTAAAACAAAGGAAGTTAGATCATTAGGTAAATAGTAAACTTATAAAAGCAGCAAATGACAAAATAATATGACAACATTGAAAACTGGATCATAAAGTAACATAAAAGTAACATGAGGTGAGTAGATAATCGGAATGTCACATTTTGATAAATATTTTCAGCTCATTTCAATTGAATTAATTTAACATCTTAATTGTATTGTGAAGGGTATTAACAATTTAGTTTAGTGTTATTACTTATTCATGAAAATTGAACTTGTCCTTCATTTTAAGTAGGAAGTAAGATGTCCTGTTTATTAGTTTTCTACTCAAATTTTAAAACTTATTTTTTTCTAAGGAAGTCAGTAACTTATTGATTATCAGAGTAGTAATTGTGTTAAGTTTATGTGTTTGGCATTATGCAGGGGCAGATAAACCGAAATTTATTCATAATTTTAAAAGTCTTCTTGGGCCTTTATAGTTTTTGCTTACCTCCCTTCCACCCATCCTCCACACAGCTTTACAGGTCTTCTCATGCCACACTGCTTCTTAAAACTGCTCACTGGCGTTTCATTGCCAGGAGGATAGAAGTTAAAGTTCCTTTTCCTAGAAGTCCAGGCCCTCCATGGCCCGCTCCTTCCTCCCTCTCTGGCCTTGTCTCCTGTCTCCCCCTCGGACTGTACTATCTCTCAGGGCTCTGCCTTTGCTCTGCCTCTTTCTGGAATGGATCCTCCTCTGCCTTTTCTCCTAGATGAATTCTACGCACCCGTTAAGGCTTGGTTCCATGACTACCTTTCCTCCCTAATGAATTAGGCACTTGTATTTTTTCACTTACGCATAGCTCTTGCATTTCTTTTATTAATATGCGTTATAGCTTTTGCCTGTGTGCTACTTGGAGGCTGGAGTTTTGTCTTATTTAGTTTTGTATGTTATAGGTGCTGGGCGTATATTAGCTATTCAAAATCGTTTACTGAAGGAATGAGTGATTGAATGAACTTATGGCCCATTTTATTTTTCATTTGAGTCTGCAGTCTTGAATCATCAAATCCTCTCTTTCACTGGTCCTCTATGCTTGCTTGGAGCATAGCAGTACCTCTCATTTCACATTTCAAGTATTTCTCACTTCTAAAAAATTTTACCAAGGAGGAGTGAGTGCTAGGCAGGGCTTGGCAATGGTAATGTGTATTTGCAGAAGCTCTTTCCAGCACTGTGCTGCTTTAATGTGTCTTACCTTCAACAGTGGGAGGCTGATAAGTCTTCATTATTCATTAATTAGGTGTTTGTATAACACCACAAAGAATGGTACTGTGAATATGCAAAAAGTGCATAAAACATAGTTCCTGATTTCAATTAATGTATTGTCTACTAGAAAAGAGAAGACAGGTACGTAATACAAGTTGGGAATGCTGTGCGTTTTTATAAAGGTACAAAAAGAATGCAAAGGCTGTTTTGAGATAGAATAGCTCAGCTGGCTTTATCAGATAGAACTTTAAGAAGAAAGGGTTGAGTAGAAGTTGTCATTCCTTTTGACTCACATGCTGTGAATTCCATGACAAAAGGACTGTGCAGAAAATTTGTCTAATGTCTTGAAATTCTTTTAAAGAAAAATTGGTGGAAGTACAGTTTTTACATATGCAATTTTGATAAAATATTGTTTTGGGTAGGCAAATTAAGGAATCTCCTAAGTTTATTTTCTATGGAGTGGTTGACTTTTTAAATAAAACTCCTTCAGGTAGTTGGTGTATTTTAATATACTTATGAAAGCTGGAGGAGATGGTATCTCAGCAGAGCTTGTAGGACTATAAAGCCACATGATAGTTAAGTCCGTTTTTAGCTGATTGGTTTTCTTGCCTGAAATGGGACCAGGACTTGATTGCTTTTGCTTTTCTTTAATTTAGGTACCTCAGTTTATGCATGATTATTAGCTGTTAAAAAACAAGAATTAAGTTGACACTTAAGAGTTGGAAAATGAGACATTTGACTACCATTAGGAGACTTTATTCTCTACTAGATGCAGTCCAAGAAAAGGTACTCTAGTGTTTATTTGAACAATAGAAATGCCATCTGTACCTGATAAATGTATGTAAATATTTTAACCAATGATGAGATTCTCAGGTTACAGCAGTTCTACTAAATAAACTCCATTTCTCCTCAAAGATTATTTCCCAGGGCAGTGCTAGTGGGTGAACTCTTGTCAGAACTACGTGCTACAAAATGATGTGCCATTTACAGTGGATAAGATCGTGTGACTCACACTATAGGAATCCCACAGTTAATGTGACAAATAATCAAAAAGAATAATGTAAGCAAAATTCAACTACTATCTCAAATGTTTTGTGTATCATTTTTCTTCAGAGATTCAAAGTTATTCACAAATTATAAGCAAATATATCCCAGAATTTACAGGGAGAATACATTAAAGCAATGAATCAGGAACGGATATAACTGAATGCGGCATTTCCAAAAGAACTAATATTCACCTAAATTATTTGAATTTCTAGAGGGAAGTGTTTCAATAATTGCTTTCATTTTTGTTGTTCTTAAGAAGAATTTGCTTAGGAACCTAATGTATTCCTAAGGTGTATTGCTCCTTTTCCCCAGATATCCAGACAGAAATTAAACAATTTAGGTGCATGACAGAAATTTCAGATCAAATTTAATCTTCCAGTGGCTGTTTATGTAATTAGACTAAAATTTAAATCTTTCCGTGGCCTAAATTAGTGCTTCTCAACCTGGCTGGCTTATCAGAATCATGTGGAGGGCTTCAGAGAATACTGATTACTGGCTCCTGCCTCAGTGATTGGTCTGGGATATGGCCCGGGCATCTGGATTTTTAAGAGCATTACAGGTGATTCTCATGTGTAGCACAGTTTAAGAACCACTGGCCTAAAACACCTACATCAGTCAGTACTGTCTAGTTATTTGACTTCATGGTGTGCCCCCTCTCCCCTCCACCCTACCCCCCCCCCCGCCCCCTTTTTTATTGGTCACTTGAATACCAAGGATTGTTCTTATCCCAGGATCTTTCCATTAGCAATTCCTTCTGCCTGGAATGCTCTTCCTACAGATCTTTATATGGTTGTCTCCTCTCATCATTCAGGACTCAGCTCCCAGGGGTCTGCTTCAGGCAAGCTTCAGGCAAGACTTTTCTTAATCCCCCTCTCTAAAGCTTTTCCCCAGCATTGTCATATTATTCTGTGTTACTTGTATTATTGCCATTTTGGGGGGACCACGAGATGTTATATTCATTTGTTAGTGCCCCCCGCCCCCAAGTAGAATGTAAAGTCCATGAAGGCATGTCTGGTTAACCATCATATTCCCAGCATTTAAAGCCAAGTCCGTCATATAGCAGTTCCTCAATATATAGTTTTTGAGTAAATGAATTAAAATGTTGATAGAAAAATGATTGTGGGAATATACATAATTATATCTTTTTTTCCTCTCCAAAAACAAAACCAAATATGGTATCACATTTTAAAAATTAGAATAAAGCCTTAAGATGAAATGAGTGAAAATGCGAACAGGCAAAGAAGAGGGAAACCTAGAAATGGGGCCGCCCCAGTGCCGAAACCCTAGGGGTGGTGATGTAAGACTGGGGTGCCCACCACCACGTGAAGCTCTCACGTCATGGCTGTACTTCGGGTCCTATAACCATCATGCCAAAGTGTGCCACACATTTGAAATCTTCATGTACTTTCTTAACTTATATTTTAAGAACTATCACATCCTCCTCCAGAAAGCCTTTGCTGAGCTCAGTCTCCAGGAAGAGTTAGGTTTCCTGTGCTCTGCTCGTTTGTGTCATGGCCATTGCCAGTCTCTGTATTACAGCGATCTGTTCACCAGTCTCTGTCTCCCTCACCAGCCTCTCTGAGAACAGGGGTTGTGCTGTAGTACCAAGCCAATAACTGGTACTCAGCAAGTGTTTGGCTGAATGAAAGCGTAAACAAATATGAAATACTCCATAAGAAGCATTAGAACTGCTGATTAAAAATTATAAAATGGATTTGTCAGGAACATAAGTAAGTTGAAGAAGTTTTTAATAGAATAAAGCAATAAATAAGGGTATTCCAGGCCAACCGGGGGATGTGATGTTATGCACACTTAGGAAATTAAGCAAACATTCTTGGTGCCAATAAGTCTGAGCACTGACTTCCAACTGATATGTGGCTTGTCATCTATACAGGGTTTTCATCACTCACTTGGGACTTTTTATACATTATTTACCCTTCTTGATAAACTTCAATAGCTGCTATTCAGATGGATGCATTTTCCAGTAACACCTGATATGCATTTTAAAATGTACCTTTTAATTGGTATTGATTGTCAGTAAACCCAATGATAACTTTCATCAGTGTACTTTGAACTTTGTTGTTCTGCCCAAAAGAAAATGGAGCAATCTTTCATATAAATATTTAAAATTCTCTGTGTAGAGCCCTGTTAGTTCCATGGTGCTATTGTTATAATTTTAGTACTTAAATACTACTTAGGATCGCTCTTTCAGATGGTATCCTGCTTCAAAATCTCTATCACTACGGATAATTTTACCAGAAAGCTGGATTAAAGAGGAGAATCATGCAGTTGAAATGAACATTTTCAGTAACATTGTGGAATTGTTTATGGCCTCATTTTGTCACAAAGATGATAAAACAGAGAAAGAAGAGTGAATACTCAGGACAGAAATGCTGGTCAGGTCCCCCCAAATCATCCCAAAGTGTACAGTGTTGCCACTGCTTTACTGCTGGCAGCGTGGGAACTGGTACGTGCTTTCGCCGTCTGCTTTTAGGAGGAAACACTAAATTTGTCCCATTTCTAATAATGAGACAAGCAAGGAGAGCAAGGAGTTTTAATACCAGCATCACAGCATCCAAAGAAGTTTTCCTTCTTTTAACTTTTGAATCTGCATTCCCACATAGTCAGATCTAGTTCTACACCAGCTCAAATGTTATTCCATAGAAATCAGGGTTCAGAGAATTCTGTTTGTTCTTTGAAAAGATACAGAAGTGTGGAAGTGCTGCTCTACATGGCATTTCTTGTGAACATATGGTTTGGTGTGTTAGCAGAGTGTAATGTGGGATTTGTGTTGTGGGCAAAAGGGAAATGAAACCTAAAGGACAGAGCTGGGTCAAGACGGCTGAGTGGCCTGTATTCTGTGCTGAAAGTTCAAACCCTCTGTTGTCGGCAAGAGGAGGTGTTGAAATTTTGTTAAGTGTAGTAGCAGTGCAGAAGATTGATGGAGGAGAAGGCAGAGTGGTGACAGGACACTCGATTGTGAGCCTTTCAGTATTTAAGGTTATATAAAAGCTAGACCTGAATTTTGGTAGGAACAGAGGGAGAAGGGTAGAGGGCACAAACTCGAGAGGTATTTCAAAGACAGACTCTTGAGTATTTAGTAACTAATTAGAATTAGGGGAGAACAGAAGTGGAAAACTGAAATTTTTACTTTGGATGACTGAATAGTGGTACTGTCATTACCCAAGTAATGGTTGTGTGTTGCCATTATCAACAAAAATATATATGCCTCAAATCGGAGTACTTCAGTTTGTCCCCTAGGAATTATTTTTTTCCATAAGAAAATAATCTCTCCAGAGATATGACCCCTCGGGTGTTATTGAAAAGTATAGTAATAAGGGCCAAGGATTTAATGTGAAAAGACTCGAGTTCAGTTTCAGTCTTTACTTTTTTGAAACTTTGGCTCATTAGGCTGTTCCTTACCTACTTTGAACTTCCATTTCCTCATATGTAAAGTTGGGATGCTTTCTTGTTGGCTTGTCCTGATGATCAAATGAGAAAACATATGGAAGAACACTCCTTAAAAATATGCTGTATAAATGTGAGTTGTTAGAGTTATACACACCAATAAGAGCTGGACAGTAAGAGAGGGTATACCCCATCAACGTGGATTCCTTACCCGAAGGATGTTTTGAGGTTCCTGTACTCCTGAAGTGTTCTTTTATATTCTTTACGGATGTGATTTAAGAATGGCAGTTTGTATATGTTTTTCCAAACACCAATATTTATACAAAGCAGTTATTTTGATCTAATGGTTCAATACAAATTCTCTTTGTAATAAAACAAAAATGTTATCAGGTTGACTCCTAAATTGACCTGCTGTTTGTTAACACTATTTCTTCTCTTTATTGGATCATAAAAGAAAAGTATAAGGATATTCTTTATCTTTACCTTTTCTACTTTTACCACCCACCTATCCTCAGCCCAGTTCCAGCTCCTATCTTGGTCACTGTAGGCCAAATACGATAATGA
The DNA here is from genome assembly GCF_965194805.1 of Balaenoptera borealis. Taxonomy (NCBI): domain Eukaryota; kingdom Metazoa; phylum Chordata; class Mammalia; order Artiodactyla; family Balaenopteridae; genus Balaenoptera; species Balaenoptera borealis. Next base: position 15,795,781 of record NC_138861.1, read on the forward strand.
AGCAAATTTGAGGAAGAAAAAAAAAAAGAACCCTCAAAGGGCACTCCTGTGCAGTTTTCACCTATTCCACAGTAGTCAAATGAAATCAAAGCTTACAAAAACTAGAAAGATTGCTTCAGTTCATAAACAAATGGGACCTAATGAAACTTAAAAGCTTTTGCACAGCAAAGGAAAACGTAAGACGAAAAGACAACCCTCAAAATGGGAGAAAATATTTGCAAGTGAAGCAACTGACAGAGGATTAATCTCCCAAACTTACAACCAGCTCATGCAGCTCAATATCAAAAAAACAAACAATCCAATCCAAAAATGGACAGAAGACCTAAACAGACATTTCTCCAAAGAAGATATACAGATTGCCAACAAACACATGAAAGGATGCTCAATGTCGCTAATTATTAGAGAAATGCAGATCAAAATTACAATGAGGTATCCCCTCACACCGGTCAGAATGGCCATCATCAAAAAATCTATAAACAATAAATGCTGGAGAAGGTGTGGAGAAAAGGGAACCCTCTTGCATTGTTGGTGGGAATGTAAATTGATACAGCCACTATGGAGAACAGTATGGAGGTTCCTTAAAAAACTAAAAATAGAACTACCGTATGACCCAGTAATCCCACTACTGGGCATATACCCTGAGAAAACCATAATTCAGAAAGAGTCATGTACCATAGTGTTCATTGCAGCTCTATTTACAATAGCCAGGACATGGAAGCAACCTAAGTGTCCATCAACAGATGAATGGATAAAGAAGATGTGGCACATATATACAATGGAATATTACTCAACCATAAAAAGAAACAAAATTGAGTTATTTGTAGTGGGGTGGATGGACCTAGAGTCTGTCATACAGAGTAAAGTAAGTCAGAAACAGAAAAATAAATACCGTATGCTAACACATGTATATGGAATCTACAAAAAAAAGAAAAAAAAAATGGTTCTGAAGAACCTAGGGGCAGGACAGGAATAAAGACGCAGACGAGAGAATGGACTTGAGGACATGGGGAGGGGGAAGGGTAAGCTGGGACGAAGTGAGAGAGTGCATGGACGTATATACACTACCAAATGTAAAATAGATAGCTAGGGGGAAGCAGCTGCATAGCACAGGGAGATCAGCTCGGTGCTTTGTGACCACCTAGAGGGGTGGGATAGGGAGGGTGGGAGGGAGGGAGACGCACGTGGGAAGAGATATGGGGATATATGTATATGTATAACTGATTTACTTTGTTATAAAGCAGAAACTAACACACCATTGTAAAGCAATTATACTCCAATAAAGATGTTAAAAAAAAAAAGTATGATTTAACTTGCTCTTGGAAATGTATAATATATGACAATATTCAGATCCACCAAAATACAGAAGTAAAAGATTTAAAATACTTTAGTCTCTCTGTATTACTCTTTAGTTACCTTTGGCACCAACCACATTTCAAGAAAATTTCAGGCCCTGTCAAGCAGGACAGCCAATAGAAACAACCACATTTTATATGTGAACCAATCAAGAGTAATGGATATCTCATTCATTTCTTGTTAAAATTGGTTTGCTTTATTGTTTTCTTCCTATTTCTTCTCCTTCTTTTGAAATATGTTTTGATTAGAAAAATGTGGCATTAAGGTGAATAATGATATTCCTCAGCTTTACAAATTTAATTCTTCCATATGAAAGCAGATTCATCATAGAGCAGTAAAATAAACCAGTGATGTTTTTATGAATGATCAGATTTAACGTACATTTCTATTTTTACTGCCTGTTAAATTTAATTATTCAGTGATATTTTTATGAGCTACTGTCATATGATTAATGAATAGTAAAAAAATAAAATTAAATTAAAAAGGTCAGCTTAAACGTGGTAGACGCGTATTTCCCTCCCCCATTGAGTTGGTTTTTGCTGAATCCTTCCTGTCTGGGATTTCCCGCTTTCCATCCAAAGGAATGCCTGGCGGTAGCTTGTTTTATTGAGTCCCGCAGTCTTTCCTGCTCTCCTTTCAGCTGACAGAAATCCCTCTGGTAGGGGCGATTTCAGGATCACCTTTATGTCCCTCCTGCCTTGGAGAGGACGTTTAGTACTTTTTCAGGATATCATTTCCACTGTTCAACAAAATACAGTGTATTTTTTTCTAGAAATGTTCCATTAAATTAATATCACATTGATAATTATGGGTATCTGTATAAATAAAAAGATCCTCGAATGAGTTGTTCTTGAAAAAGTAACAAGTATTGAGAGTTCAGCTCAGCTCTGTGTTTTTGGTGAAAGAAAACCTTTATTTCAGATGTAGGATAATCATAGTCATCTGTCGTCTGGAATATTAGAACTACTCAAGAGATTAATGGAATTTAAAATTCTCATAAAGATTCTTATTGTCACATAGACAATCTAATTTCCATTTTGAAATGATAGAAAAATTTGAATTCATGATTAATTCCATAAATCTAAGAAATAAATATTAAAGATACATGATGACTTTAAGAACTGTACACTTTTGTAAAAGTAGAAAATGCTTGAAATTAATTATATTGCTAATAAATATTTATTATATTTCAAACACTTTTTGAGATTGTCCTTAGTGTTGTATAAATATGTGTGCCTTTAAGAGGAAACCAAATGGAAATGCTTGTATGTAGCTGGGAACTCAGCTATTTTTATTAAACATGAAGAGACATTAGTACAGTTTTATTATGAGTCAAATTAGCAACAACTGTAGGAATAACGTGATATTCTTGATGCTTTTCACTCTTTATTATTATCTTATTTTGTTAAACATATTTGAGCTTTATTATTGATTATGGTTGTATGCGTTCCATGCACTATGAATTTCAAAACGATTTCTATTTATAAATGATAAAATGTTTAAGTTTAGTTTGGCATTAGTTGGTGTGATGTCAAATGCAAGTTTAAAAGGACATGCATTCTTTGCTATATCATTTGCTTGTTTAGTATTTTTCTTCTTTTCAATTTACATATTGAATACAACACTGTTCTGGTTGAAAAGAACAAATGACCTATTTATTAACTGTGCAGTCAGTACTTCTCAAACTAATAATGGATAGGTACTTACAATAAACTGGCAGCAGTAAAGGTTAGTAGACTTATGTATGATTTTCCTGTGAGGTCCCGGGAGCCCACAGTATTTATTACTTGAGAACAAAGAACCTTAGAGTTAAAGGTAAGTGACTCTGTATATGATATGACTAATAGTAGCCCTATAAAGGAAAAACAAGGAGGAAACCATCCATAGTTTGCTTCTAACTAGGCACACTGTAGAGTCAGTTTTCTTTCTCCTCAGTCGTTTACACTGAAAGTCATTTACGCTGAACGTCACATATTTCCTCAGGTCTTTTTGAAAAATGATGACAAGCTTGGGTTACTAATATTTTCCTATTTTACCAATATTTGCCGCCGAGGATTGTCTCATTCTTTATGGTGTTGGATAAATTCGTAGTATTCATATCTCATAAGTTTGTCAACAGTGTATCTTAAGGTCATTCATTTCTTAATCAAGTTTTTGCTTTTTCTTCCCCTCTAACTTCAAGGAAGCATTAAAGCATTAATATAACGGGATTACAATCCCAGTTTCCTAGCACTCATCTAATAGAGTACTTTATTATTAGCAAACTGAAGATGTTAATATAGGTATTTATCATAACACGGAACAGAGGATTAGCACATTTTCTTTGTCAGTACATTTTTTAAAAGTTTCTTTACCTTACTAAACATTCTTTCGAAACTGCATGGGAATTCAAATTAAGTTAGTTTAAAAATGGAAACAATATACTAATAAGTCAACTATTTCTATTCCTTAATCTTCCATTTGTTGATTAGTTTATTTATTCAGCTAACAAGTGAGTGGCTGTGTCGGTGCCATATATAACTTGAAAATGTGCTTTAAGCTTTACTTGGTCCTAGGCTTTTTTGAAATTGTAGTTACTGGAAAGAGTAAATGGCTAAACGGCTGATAAGCACATGAAAAGATACTCAACATTATAAGTCATTAGGGAAATGGAAATTAAAGCCACACTGAGATTCTACTTTATACTTACAAGTACTGCTATAATAAAAAAGACAGATGATTACAGGTGTTCGTAAGGATGTGGAGAAATTGGAACCCTCATACATTGCTGGAGGGAATTTAAATGGTGTAGCCACTTTGGAAAACAGTTTGTTAGTTCTTTATTATGTTAAACATAAAATTGCCATTTTACCTAGCAATTTCACTCCTGGTCTTTGCCCACGAGGAATGAAAATGGATGTTCACCCAAAAACTTGTACATGAAAGTTCATAGCAGCTTTATTTGTAATAGTTCAAAAGTGGGAACAACCCAGACGTCCATCAGCTAAAATGAATGGGTAATTAAAAAGCCTATCTTAGACAATGAAATATTATTCCACAATAAAAAGCGCGGTACTGATACCCAATGCAGAGGTGCAAATATTAAACTCATTTTATTGATGAGGAAACTAAGGTTATATAACTTATAAAGTAACTTGAGAGATGAAGACTCCAGTCGGCGTGACTTCAGAACACTCAGTCTCTACACAGGGATGGGTTGTTTTAAATCATTCCCCCCATCTGTCCGTCTCTTTTCTTTACAGCCAGACTTTCTGAAAGAGAGATCTTACTCCGTGTCTCACTTCACTTTCTTACTGTCCTCCTCCCAGGGAAACAGTGTGGCCACCAATGATCTTTCTTTCTTTTTAAATACCTGCTTTGTTGAAATAATAATTTATATACCATAACACATACCATTGTGAAGTGTACAATTCGGAGACGTTTAGTGTCACAGTGCTTTCTGAATTTTGTGTATAATGGGCTCTCTTCAATCACTTTCATGTTGGATCTTTCCATGGCATTTGAAGTTGCTGACCATTCCCTCCTGAATACTCCATCCTCACCCACCCCTGTTCTCAGTCTCTCATTCTTCTCCTACTTACACTCAATAGTTGTTTTACGATCTTTGTGGGCTTGTCTTCCTTGACCCACTTTTTCAGTGTTGGTTTTGGGTTACTTCTCAACACTGAGAGACCTTGTGACTTCAGGAACCACCTGTGTTGGTATATGGCTCACAAATCTCTGTTTCAGTCATTTATACAACACATATTTATTGTACATTTATCGTGTGCAAGGCTAGTTTAGGCCCTTGAAATCTATGCTGTCATTGAACTTGCATTCTGTTGGAAAGAGACAAGCAGTAACAGTCAAATGATAAAGAAGGAAGTGTACAATTTTGAATTGTAGGGTAGTGGTAGGCTTCACTGAGAAGGTGCCTTTTTTATTTTTATTTTTTTAATTTATTTTTTATCGAAATATAGTTGAATCACAATGTTGTGTTAATTACTGCTGTACAGCAAAGTGACTCATTTATACATACACACACACATATATATATATATATATATACACACATATACATATATACACACACACATTCTTTTTCATATTCTTTTCCATTATGGTTTATCAGTATATATACAACAGAATGGATAAACAACAAGGTCCTATTGTATAGCACAGAAGGTGCCTTTTGAACAGAGACTTGAAGAGGGTGAAAGAGTTAGCCATGAAACTGTCTGCAAGAAGAACATACCAGGGCGGAGACAGCAAATAGAAGGACACCAAGGGCAAACTTGTCAGGCACATTTAAAGAATACTGAGTACAAGTGGGCTGGAGGTAAGCAAATGAGGGGAGCGAGCTGTAGTTGCTGTCAGAGACATAATGAGCGGGCAGATCAAGCAAGGCTTTATAGATTATAAGGATTTTGGCTTTTGCTCTGAGTAACATGGGGAAGCAGTGCAGGGTTTTGAGTAGCAGATGGATATGATCTGAGGGATCTTTTTTGAGTGACTACTTTGGTTTCTGTGTTGAGAATAGGCTCTATGGTGACAAGGTTTGAAGCAGGAAAATAGTGATGGAAGGCTGCTGAATTGATGCAATCTTCGTTGCTCCTCTATTCTAGATCAGTACGTTCAAGTCCCTATTGAATGTAGTCACTTGGATGTAACACAGATACCTCAAGTTTATCACATCCAAAACTAAATCCATCTTTCCTTCCTAGTTTCTGGTTTCAAAGCTGTTCCTTCTTTCTATAACCTCTGTCTTGGCAAAAGAACAGCTACGCAAAATAGGTGCCACCTTTGCCTTTTTTTTTTTTTTTTTTTTAAAGACTTCATTTTTTTCAAGAGCAGTTTAAGGTTCACAGCAAAATTGAAAGTACAGACATTTCCAGTATGTCTTCCACCCCCATCCATGTATAGCCTCCTCCGTGATCAACATTACCCCCCAGACTGGTACATGAGTCATAAGTGATGAACCTGCATGGATATATCGTAATCACTCAGTGTTCATAGTTTATGGTCCACTCTTGGTGTTGCTCATTCTATGGATTTGGACAAATCCTTAATGACATGTTTCCCTTATTTTAGTGTCACACAGAGTATTTTTACTACCCTAAAAATCCTCTGTGCTCCACCTGTTCATCCCTCCTCCCAACAACTCCTGGTATTTTTACTGTCTTCATAGTTTTGTCTTTTCCAAAATGTCATATAGTTGAAGTCATACAGTATGTCGCCTCTTCAGATTGGCTCCTTTCACTTAGTAATATGAATTTAAATTTCATTCATGTCTTTTCACATGGCTTGATAGCTAGTTTTTTTAATATTCATGGCTTAATAGCTAATTTTTTTTTAAGATTCCACTGTCTAGATGTACCACAGTTTATTTATCCATTCACCTACTGAAGGATCTTTTGGCTGCTTCCAGGTTTTGGCAGTTATAAATAAAGGTTCTATAAACATCATGTTTTTGTGTAGACATAGGTTTTCAACTCCTTTGTGTAAATAATGAGTGTGATTGCTGGATAATATGCTAAGAGTATGTTTAATTTTGTAAGAAACCTCCAAGCTGTCTTCCGAAGTGCCTGGATCATTTTGGATTCCCACCAGCAATAAATGAAAGTTCTTTCACATCCTCCCCAGCATTTGGTGTTTCAGTGTTCAGGATTTTGGTCATTCTAACTGATGTATAGTGGTATGACGTATCATTGTTGTTTTAATTTGCATTTCCTTAATGGCATATGAATTGGAGCATTTTCCATATGCTTATTTGCCATCTGTGTATCTCCTTTGGTAAGGTGTCTGTTAAGGTCTTTGGCCCATTTGGGTTCTTTTTTTTTTATTGTTGATTTTTAAAAGTTCTTTGTATATTTTGGATAACAGTCCTTCATTAGATGTCTTTTGCAAATATTTTCTCCCTGTCTGTGGCTTGTCTTCTCATCCCCTTGATATTGTCCTTCTCAGAGCAAAAGTTATTAATTTTAATGCAGTTCAACTTACAAATTATTTCTTTCATGGGTCATGCCTTTGATGTTGTATCTAAAAAGTCATCATATCCAAGGTCATAAGGTTTTCTCCTATGTTATCTTCTAGGAGTTTTACAGTTTTGCATTTTACATGTAGATCTGTGATCTATTTTGAGTTAATTTTTGTGGAGGATGTAAGATCTGTGTCCACATTCATTTTTTTTTGCTTATGGATGTCCAGTTGTTCCAGCACCATTTATTGAAAAGACTGTCTTTGCCTCATTGTTTTGCCTTTGCTCCTTTGTCAAAGATCAGTTGACTCTACTTAAGTGAGTCTATTTCTGTGCTCTCTTTTCTGTTCCATTGATTTGTCTATTCTTTCTCCACACTGTCTTGATTGCTATAGCTTTATAGTAAGTCTTGATGTTAGGTAGTGTCAGTCTTCCAACTTAGTTCTTCTTCAGTGTTGTGTTAGCTGTTCTAGGTCTTTTGCCTGTCCATATGAACTTTAGTATGTGTTTGTTAATATCCCCAAAAAATAACTTGCTGGGATTTTGGTTGAGATTGCATTGAATCTATAAATAAAGTTGGGAAGAACTGACATTTTGGCAGTATTGAGTCTTCACACCTTTGACTCTGTATGCGTTCCTTACCCTATAGTCAAATCAAAGACAAAACCCTTTATTTTTTTATAGGACACATTAGTCCTTTTAATTTTGTCCACTGATTTCCACTGATTAATTTCTTCATCTCATCTTCTTGCTCCCCCTTAAAACTCAATATTAAAATTCTAGCAGTTCCTTGAGAGAAATGTAGGCTAAGACTCTTTGAGTCCTTTCTGACTTGGTGAGGGCACTGCTTAGTTCATTTCCTGGCCTAGCCTGGGCTGCCTCTACCGTTTATTTAAGTAACTGATATAAAGGTAGTATGTGGTACTGTGGTCCAGATAGTTTTAATGGAGCCAGTGTCCAGATTCTCAACTTCTGTATGAATTTCTCTTTATTAATATTGATCTGCCTGAGAGAAATGCTTTATTCACAACATTCTTTCTCTTACTTTACAAAAGAAGACACACCCTTATCCATCCGAAATCATACTATATAGTACATTGTCCTGGGATCATAGAAAAATTAGCAATTAAACAATTTTAATTAATGTCTTATATTTTTCTTGTGGAGAAGTATGATAGAGTGAAAAATGAAAGGCTTTTAATTACAAAATACATCACGTAAGAATTCTCTGAGGAAATAAAATAGAAATAAAGGTCGAGAAAATAGTAATGTAAAATTTTCAGCTGTTGAAAGAAGAGTCTATTCATGTATTTTTAAAATGGATAATAGTTTTATTACCATGGATTTAGGTTCTATTGAGTATTCTTAAAATAGTTGATAGAAATTTTATTTTAAAATGTCAGTATTTCCAATTGGGTGGAAATTAAATTCTTTTCAAGTACATATTTTACCACAGGTGAAAAATTGTAGATGTTAACTTGGTAATGTGTGAATGGTTATGTATTTTTTCAAAATTCTTTTAAGGGTCTGTGAATAAAACTACTTGAAGACTACTAGCCTACTGTATAAAACCCAAGTTTTTATTTATTATTAGTTATTTTTTTTAAAGATGTATTTATTACTTATTTATTTTATTTTTGGCTGCCTCGGGTCTTAGTTGCGGCACACGGGATCTTCGTTGGGCCATGCGGGATCTTTCATTGTGGCGTGCGGACTCTTTGTGGTGAGCCAGCTTCTCTCTAGTTCTGGCGTGCGGGTTTTTCTCTTCTCTAGTTGTGGCGCGCAGGCTCCAGGGTGCGTGGGCTCTGTAGTTTGTGGCACACGGGCTTAGTTGCCCCGCGGCATGTGGGACCTTAGTTTCCTGAACCAGGGATTGAACCTGTGTCCCCTGCATTGTAAGGCAGATTCTTTACCACTGGACCACCAGGGAAGTCCCTAAAACCCAAGTTTTAAACCTGGTATATAAAACCCTTCATCACCTTTCTCCTTCTAGACCTTTTTCTTTTTTTTTTAAATTTAAACATTTCCTGCTTCACATTATGTGCTCCAGCAAGAAAGAACTTGGAAGTTCCATAGCATCCTTCTTCCTGCCTGTCTGTCTTTATTGTGTTATTCTGTCTCATCTTTGCCTCACTTCTGCCTAATCATTTTAAAATAATTTTTTATTCGTATAGTTGATTTACAGTGTTGTGTTAGTTTCAGGTGTGCAGCAAAGTGAATTTGTTATACATATATCCACTCTTTTTCAGATTCTTTTACCGTATAGGTCATTACAGAGTACTGAGTAGAACTCCCTGTGCTCTACAGTATGTCCTTATTAGTTATCTATTTTATATATAGTAGTGTGTCCCAATCTCCCAATTTATCCCTCCCCCTCTTTCCTCCCTGGTAACCATAAGTTTGTTTTCTACATCTGTGACTCCATTTCTGTTTTGTGAATAAGTTCGTTTGTACCCCTTTTATAGATTCCACATATAAGCAATATCATATATTTGTCTTTCTCTGTCTGACTTACTTCACTCAGTATGACAATCACTGGGTCCATCCATGTTGCTGCAAATGACATTATTTTGTTCTTTTTTATGGCTGAGTAATATTCCATTGTATATATGTACCACATCTTCTTTATCCACTCATCTGTCGATGGACACGTAGGTTGCTTCAATGTCTTGGCTATTGTAAAAGTGCTGCAGTGAGCATTGGGGAGCATGTATCTTTTCGAATTATGGTTCTCTCGAGTATATGTCCAGGAGTAGGATTGCTGGATCATATGGTAGCTCTATTTTTAGTTTTTTAAGGACCCTCCTTACTGTTCTCCATAGTGGCTGTACAAATTTACATTCCCACCAGACGTGTAGGAGGGTTTCCTTTTCTCCGCACCCTCTGCAGCATTTGTTTGTAGATTTTTTGATGATGGCCATTCTGACCGGTGTGAGGTGATACCTCATTGTAGTTTTAATTTGCATTTCTCTAATAATTAGTGACGTTGAGCATCTTTTCATGTGGTTTTTGGCCATTGGTATGTCTTCTTTGGGGAAATGTCTATTTAGATCATCTGCCCATTTTTTGATTGGGTTGTTTGTTTTTTTGATATTGAGTTGCATGAGCTGCTTGTATATTTTGGAGATTAATCCCCTGTTGGTCACTTCATTTGCAAATATTTTCTCCCATTCTGAGGGTTGTCTTTTTGTTTTGCTTATGGTTTCCTTTGCTGTGCAAAAGCTTTTAGTTTCATCAAGTCCCATTTGTTTTTTTTTGTTTTTATTTTCATTACTCTAGGAGGTGGATCCAAAAAGATCTTGCTGTGGTTTATGTCAAACAGTGTTCTGCCTACGTTTTCCTCTAAGAGTTTTATAGTATACAGCCTTACATTTAGGTCTTTAATCCATTTTGAGTTTATTTTTGTGTATGGTGTTAGGGAATGTTCTAATTTCATTCTTTTACCTGTAGCTGTCCAGTTTTCCCAGCACCACTTATTGAAGAGGCTGTCTTTTCTCCATTGTATATTCTTGCCTCCTTTGTCATAGACTAGGTGACCATAGGTGCACGGGTTTATCTCTAGACTTTCTATCCTGTTCCATTGAGCTATATTTCTCTTTTTTGTGCCAGTACCATACTGTTTTGATTACTGTAGCTTTGTAGTATAGTCCGAAGTCAGGGAGCCTGATTCCTCCAGCTCTGTTTTTCTTTCTCAAGATTGCTTTGGCTACTCGGGGTCTTTTGTGTTTCCATGCAAATTGTAAAATTTTTTGTCCTAATTCTGTGAAAAATCGCCTTGGTAATTTGGTAGGGATTGTATTGAATCTGTAGATTGCTTTGGGTAGTATGGTCATTTTCACAGTATTGATTCTTCCGATCCAAAAACATCATATATCTTTCCGTCTGTTTGTGTCATCTTTGATTTCTTTAAGATGCAGAAGTCTTGATTGAGGAATCAAGACTTCCCCCACTTCAGACTGGCTCAGGAGCTAGTGTTCCATGCACCCTTGCTGCCGTCCTAGTCTGTATCACTGTACTAACACGCTGTTTTGTCATTAGCCTTTTGGTTTTTTTTTTCCTTTCTTGAGAGTAGGAACTGTGTTTCCTCTTGGGCTCCTCAGCACCTCACTATATACCTCTCCTGGTATTAAGTTAAGTTATTGGGAAAATGTTGATAATTGAACTAAGAAAAGTAGATTTCAACTGTTAGAAAGTTAATTCTTGTGCATAACTTTTTAGGGGAGTCAATTAAGCTGTTGAAGGCTCTTTCTGTTTTATGCTGGTTATTTCTCTAGGTGTAATATTTGCCGTTACTGATAAGGTTTTTGGTAAGATTTCATATGAAAATCAGAGTTTGAACCTAAAAATGAGTTTAGGAAACCATTCTTGTAGTAGAAGGGGAACAGAATTGTGAGCAGTAAGGCAAGAACGTCTAGTTTTGGCCCTGCCACAAACTTGCCATGTGATTGTGGGTAAATTAACTGGCCTGGGGGTCAGTTTTATCATCTATTAAATGAGTAAGTGACCAGATTATTTCTTAAGTTTCCTTTACTCTTGATTTAATAAAGAGAGGAAATTTCAGTTAAGTAAACATATGATTTTTCTTGTCAAGAATAATAAAAAATATGGACTTGATTTATTTTCTAATCATTCATACCATGGACATTATATGTGCTATATGTAGATAATGCTGACCTTGTTTATATTACCTACAAATTATATAGTCATGGCTTAGATTTTATCCTTAATTTTTTTTTTAAATAATATCTTTTTAAAAATTTTATTTTATTTTTGGCTGTGTTGGGTCTTTGTTGCTGTGCACGGGCTTTCTCTAGTTGCAGCGAGCGGGGGCTACTCTTCATTGTGGTGCACAGGCTTCTCATTGCGGTGGCTTCTCTTGTGGAGCACAGGCTCTAGGCACACGGGCTTCAGTAGTTGTGGCACACGGGCTCAGTAGTTATGGCTCGTGGGCTCTAGAGCGCAGGCTCTGTAGTTGTGGTACACAGGCTTTGTTGCTCCACAGCATGTGGGATCTTCCCAGACCAGGGATCGAACCCATGTCCTCTGAATTGGCAGGTGGATTCTCAACCACTGCGCCACCAGGGAGGTCCCCTTAATTTTTAAAAAAATAAAATAATTCAATTGTGATGATTGAAAATCTAGAAGTATTTCATATAACATGTTGATTCATATAATTTCCAGATTATATTTTAGCTTCTTTCACCAAATATTTAATTTGATCAGATTAATATTATACTTTCCTGTGCACTTCTATCATTCTGGAAATGAATTTAGTTATGTTGACACATTTCTTTGTGTCCAGTTACTCAGTCACTGCAGCCTTATTCAATGAGAAGCAATATTTAAAACAATTGCAAAAATGATTTCCTGCGTCTTTTGGTTATTCATAGTAAGTAGTAGTTCAGTTTTATAAAGCTTGATTGAATGGCATTTAGGTATGACTTTTATAAAGGATTTGAAATTATGTTGTTTGGCCAAAACAAAGGCAGTATTTCCTTTCTTGTCTTTCACTCCACCCAGCCCCCCTTTTCTCCACCTGCTGGAGGAAAACTGTTTCTTCAGACAAACCTCATAATTGCCCTTCTGTGCCTGATTTGGGCCTCAGGAAAGGCCCATAGCATCTGTAAAACTGGCAGCAAAATGGTATTTCCAGGCAGGCACAGGGTTGCTGGGTAGTGAGCCAATCCACAGCTTTGTCTGAGCAGCTGAGAACTTTGCTGGAGTATTACCACGGTGTTCAGTAACACAGACCTGTGCCATGAGCAAGTAAAGCACTGAGCACGTGTCAGGGTCAATATTTATAGACCACTACGTAGCTGCCTTGCAGGGAGAGAAAACGAGAGCGAGAAACGTACAGCCAGAGGGCAAGGAAAGAAAGACTTCAGTGGAGGGAACTTGAATTTCCAATTTTTTTCTTAAAAAAATTCTTTTTAATTATCAGGTTCAAACTTCTGCTGAATCACAACCATTTGCCGCTGAGCTATGACAAGAATGGAAACAAAAAGTTAAACGAGCAAGCCTGCTATACGTAAGAAGGTAAGTAATTAGCCAGTTCAGGCTTGCTTTTCCTGGTAAACTCCATCTCCCTGTTGGCTGCTCTACATCAGTAAGCAAAGGGCTGTGTGGCACGTTAAAGCTAATGTGGAGGGGCTGCCTGCTGGTTAAGAGTGTTCTTGGTGGCAGTGTAGTTTCGTATTCTGCTCTAAGAATGCTGTGTACAGTCATAATACAGTTAAATGATGTGGGTGGTGGGAATGGCTCTTGAACACTGATTTCATGTCATGTCCTGTCAGTGAATTTCTGTTTCTTCATTCTGTCAGACTTGAAGTCTTCTGATTGGTAAATTCGTGTTTACTTTTTATATTGCTATTAAAACATGAACATTAGTGAGTTTATAGTGGAGGGTGTTCTAGAAGTGGAATAGGGGAAGAATTCAGATGAATGTGTGAAGATGTTGTAGACACTGTCAAAATGTGCAGCCTGTGAATGTGAGTAACATGGGGTCTTTTGAAAAGAAAGCCAATGTCCATTTGGCAGCGCATTAAAGTGAAATAATGACTCCTTTTGGGAATGGAGAGAAGCAGGAGTGATGAAAAGTAAGAACAGACTTCTTCATGCAAGGTGCAAAGGACTCAGCATTTAGAATTTCTCTGCTTGTCCAAGTGACTTGCTAGGTTGGTTCCTTGCAAAATGTGGTTCTCTAGTAAAGATATTAAATTAATATCTCTTGCTCCACATCAGTAGTTTTTTTCCTGTCATCACATGTAGAACTTTGACACATGCTTCTCTGTGTGACCGTAGTGCGATTGTATATTCATTTATCATCATTGTTTTGCATATCCCAGATTGACATTAAAAGCAGTGGTGCTGAAAGGGACAGAAAGGAATTGTTTTCTATGTGTTTTCTGATTTAGAACACCCATGAAATTTATATACTTATGTGTTTTATGTCTACTACACATGACTTGGAAAGTAATATGTTGCTTTACTATAGGCGTAACTAGATAAAACTTATCTACTGACAGAGTGAAAGTTTCCCTGTTGTTGGTTTTTTAATTGTGGAAGAGAAGCATTAGCGTGGTATTTAAAATTTTTAGGTTAGGTTATAGATGGCAATTATAGTTCCAAAGGGTTTTCTGTATTACATATTTAAGTTAAAAACAAAAATAACATGAAAGCTGTTGTAGAGCTTAAACTGTAGGACAATAGAGATATAAGGAAAAGATAATACTCTGGCATAGGTTTTGTATTACGGTTAATATTCAGGAACCAGCTCATTCTAAAATGGGATAAACCATGTCCAAAACAGCAGGTGGAATAGATCTAAATGTAAAGTAGAGATCTTAAAATGAGGCCAGTAGTTATAGAGTATCATTGTTGTTGAATCACATAAAATTTTAAAAATAATCCAGAATGCTTCAAAATCAGTTTTATTAATTCAGATGTGCTAATCTGATACCTAAATTTAAACTGTATTTTAACATTCATTTAATGCTTGTTTTAGCCTCTGCATCAAGCATTTTCTTTTTACTTTTTCGGGTATTGCCTACCCTTTTATTAATGGGTTTGATTTAGATTTTTGTCAATAATATGTTTATTTTGAAAATGCAACCATGGTTGATCTAGAATGGGCATTACTCAAATTTTTCTTTGCTACTGCCTTTGGGTAATATATCATGATCAATATTGTAATTTCAGTTCTTCATTTAATACCTTTTACTCATTCACTTTATATGTTGCATAAATAACATGATATTCAATCAATGATAATTGATTTCTTATGCCTTTTAAAATTTGTTTTATTTTTATCTGTTCCGGTGTTTTGTTTCTGAAGTACCCTGTGGAAACTTTTGTCAGAGAACAACCTAATAAAATTACTACAATAAAAATAAACTAAAGAAAGTCTTCCCTTTAATCAAGAGAGGAAATAGAAAATTGTGATATTGGTTGACAGTGTCTAAAATGGGATGTAGTTTGGTTGAAGACTGGTTGAGCATTTTAAAACTTGAAACACCATCTCAGTAGTAATTTTGAATTTAATGTCAATCCTGATATTGGTTATTTATCACATTTGTAAATAACATTTCGTATGTAGACATATAAAAATGGATAGGGGATCTTTTGTGTCATGTTTTAACTATCTGTTGAAGTGAGATTAGTGAATTTAGCTCGAAATGTTAATATTAACCTCCTAATGGATCTCACTGCACCTGCTCTCATTTGCTATATGCACAGTCCCTATGCTATACTCCCCTTAGAGGGATCAGTTTCCCACCCCGATGAACCCTTCACTTCCTGCTAACGCCCTCCCATCCCTGACTCTCTATTGCTTGTACATAAAGGTCACCTTTCTTGGCACGGCGAGTCTGATGAGCTTCTTCTTCATCTAGCTGCTACTTTTGTCCTATATTCATCTTCTGCTGTTCCTTCTGGGCTGTTTTTCACACCTCGCTTTTCTCCACCCATGAGAGTATTCCCCTTCCCTCTGTTTTATGCTCCAACATTATTGAATATCTTGTATTTCTCAAAACAATCCATACTGTTTTACTCCTTTCTGGAATTGTTTATGTTGCTTCCTCTATCTTGCAACACCCTCTTCCTGGCCTTTGGCTTTCAGCCTCAGTGAAGGTATCCCTTCCCAGATGCCCTGCCCGTCCACTGTCAGCCTCTGTGGTTCGGTCTCCTGTACAGACAGACCATTGTCACAGCACTTCTGCAAAGTCGACGATAGAGTTTTTGTTTTCCCATATGAGTTTGTGAGTTAATTGTAGCCATGTTTTAAAATTAATTCTTTTATGTTTCTCCAAGACCTAGCATAAAGCAGACATTCAAGAACTTGAACTAAAGAAAAAACTTATCATATTTATTTTAAACCCACTTTTCTTTATAGACTTTTTATTTTAATATAATTTAAAACTTTGATTAATTGGATTGAAGGAGAAGTCCCTTAAGTAGTTGGTAAAGTCTTTTGAAGCAGTAACAATACGTAAAAAATTCATTTCTCTTTCTATCAACAATTATAGTTACGTGTGTTCATCCATGCAAGTAGATATTTATTGAACTCATAAACCATTTGAATGACAGAAGTTCAAAATTATATTGGTCAGCACGTACAAATTCAGGATATATAGCCTCCAGATGTTGTTTAGTTAATTTCATGAAATCTGTCAACAAAATCACCTAGTCGCTGCACCCACATGGACTGCTATGATAAATTAAATGATGCTCTAGCAAGTTGAAGACAGTGTTACACCTTCCAAAAGGCCCAGAGTGAATTTCAGGAGAGAATGGGTCCATCCTCATGTATCCTAAAGAATCACAGAGTGGAATGACTCTCAATGTTACGACTAAAGTTACACCTCCTACTTTTATTTCCTATTGTAGAGAAAGTTAGGAAATTATTTAAGGAAATAATAGAAAACCATGGCTTAAAAAATTCTCAAACCTGAAAGGTGATACTTCATTTCAGTCAGAAGAAGAATTTTCTCCTCAAAATAGAAATGTTGAAAGAAAAGAATGTCAATGTTTTAAAAAGTACTTGAGAAATAACAGCTGTTTCTTTTAGTTCTGATACTCGATAAAATTTTATTTTGTCTTTAATGGTGTTTTATTTCCCCACCATACATAAAAATACAAATTATTTCATGTACAAAGTAAGTATACAAGAATCAAAGGTAAAGCTTTATGCACAATTTAGAGTAATTCACAACTTTTCTTATTTTGATTATTTTTACTTCTCAGTGTGCTCTGCCAGTGGTTTCCGCTGCGGTTGAAGCCTTATAAACCTCTCCCAGCTATTGAATATGACTCTTCTGTTTGTTTAACCTTGAATTGTATCTGTCTTAGGAATGAAAACAAGATTGGTATTTTCATAGGGAAATTTTGTAGCTTTTTAATTTGCTTGGAATGGACCATAATTCAATCTGTAATTTTTCTTCAGATTTATTTTGCCCACATAAGTATTTCTAGTTAAATAGGTATGGATAAGGTGCCTTACCAAAGAGTTATAGGTATAAATTTTATGTATCTTGCTGGCTTATCAAGTAATACAAACGTTATAAAACTGGAAGGGCAGGGGTTTCTATGCTCATGGACTTAGAAATGTACCTTGTTCCCGTAAGCCGGTGATGAGAAAAACCTGAGTTTGCCTCAGTATTAAAGGATTACAAATGTAGAAAACAAACTTATGGTTACCAGTGGGTAAGGGGGAGGAATAAATTGGGAGATTGGGATTGACGTATACAGACTACTATATATAAAATAGATAACTAATAAGGACTTACTGTATAGCACAGGGAACTCTACTCAATACTCTGTAATGGCCTATATGGGAAAAGAATCTAAAAGAGAGTGGATATATGTATAACTGATTCACTTTGCTGTACACCTGAAACTAACACAACATTGTAAATCAATTATACTCTAATAAAATTTTTAAAAAAAGATTATAGCAAAACCAAACAAAGGCAAAAAATAACACCACTACCACCACCAACCAGAAGAGGTCAGAGAACTTTGGTTGGAGTGAGGCATAAATAATTTTGCCAGAACAATCAAGTATTTTATTATTAGCCACTTAGCTGGCCAATCAGTGTTTTTCTGTAGCTATGGATGGCATAGAATTCGTAGAACATGAAAGGAGAAGAATGAATTAATCATGGAAGTGGAACCTTCAAACTCTTCTACTTCAACTGTTTTATTTTATAGATATGGGCAAATATAGTACAAAGTGTTAACGTAACTTGCCAAACATCAGCTTTTAAAGTAGCTACTTAGGATTTTGATTAAAAAAAATACATATTTGTAAGGCCAGTATTTTATCACTGTGGCTTTTCCCATCTGTTTGTAATTGCTCTTTTTATTCTGTGTATTGCATGTAAAGCTTAATTGTTGTATCTCTGTGTTTTGTCTTGTATTAGACTCCTTTGCATTATTTCATAACTCCTGAAAGTTAAAGCCAGTAATTATTGCTTCCAACTGAGATGGAGGACTTTTCCACTCATAATCATAGTTAAAAATATATATATTTATATTTTAATTACAGATATCCTTTCGGGCTTTCCTGATTTCTCCCACTCTCTTGGGTAGTACGGTTAGATTTGTGCTCTCATAAACATTCTCCTTTTCAATAGAACATGGCAGATAGTCCTAAAGCAAAAGACAGAAGCAAATTTAATACTTTGATTCTATCTAAGAGCTTCTCATAGGGAATATATAGTTATATATTGTTCTACAGCTTTGTTTTAAGATGACTCTTCTTTCCGCAGCTGGAAAATTTTTGATTACAACAAAACTCAGAGAACCAAATGTGCTTTTCTAGATTATTTTTACTTTCATCTAAGAGTCTTTTAAAAATGTAAATAATTAAAGGGGCAGAGAGGAGCAAAACAAACTTGTTTTGTGCATGTCATCTTCTTGTAAGACTTTGCTTCTCTCTTCCTGTCTCCACCACTCCCAAAGAAACTGGAGCTCTTTGGTTCCTTCCATTCTCATTAATATTAAGGTCCCTGGAAATAATTGCTTGTATATTTAAAGATGAAAGAGTTCTTGAGCAGATAGCTGAAGGTTGTTCTCAGCCTCAGCCTACGATTTCTATACCTTCCTCTCTCCTTCTCACTCACAACAAAACCAAAGTGATTGCCTCTACCCACCTCTCCAGTCAATGAAACATGTCTGAATATTCCTTAGTAAATATTTTCCATTGGATTGATACTTTTCATTTCAAATATGTATTATCTGTCTTCTCAAACTCTTGCCTGCTAAGAGATTTATAATTGTAAAATCTTTGCTAACATGATAGTGGAAAGTGATGTTTTATTTATGTTTATAATTACTAGTTAACATGAATCTGAGGGGATTATTGGTTATTATTATTTTAATTTTTATGATTAATCTATATATACTTACTCTTTTTTCAGAGGCTGTATGTCTCATTGGTTTAAAGCGTTTTTTTTTTTTAATCAAAGAATCTTGATCCTTTAAAGTCCTGTTGGTTGTAACTGTTTTCATAAGCTTTTGATTACTTTAAAATTTTGTTTTATGTGGTTTGAAATACAAATGTGTTTGAAATATCTTTATTAAAGCTAAACAATATTTTCTTCATCTCCTTTGAAACTTAGAATGCTCTTTACAATTCAGAAATTAAAAACATTTTCTACATTTTTATGGTTTACTTAACTGTTAATTCTGTGATTCACAAGGAATTTATTAACTAATTACTTCAGTACTTTTATTGAATCGTTAGTCCCCTTTCCCACTTTTTTCTGAAGTCAACTTTAACTTGTCCTTCAGTGGTACAAATTTAAATCTTTGTGTTACCTCTCAATTTGTATTCCATTTAAACTTTATCTCTAAGGAATAAAAGTTCATGTTTCATATTAAATAAGATTTAAGCACTGGAACATGTTAGGGTGTTGTGGGACTTGTCATGTTCCTTGAAATTACTGTAGACAGGAGGCTGCATTTATTACTTATGTTAAAGCAGACATAATAAGAATATGAATCTGTGTGAGTGAGAATTTATGCATTAATAATTGTCACCATTTATCAAGGGTTTCTTGATAATATATCTGGCATTCTACCATGAGCTGTAACTCTATGATTTCATTAAATCCTTGTAACAGACCGTTGAGTGACCTCTTCTGATTTTTTTTTCAGGATAAACTGAGACCCCAAGATGTAAAGTAGTTTGATCAGCCTCACATAGCTAATAAATGATAGGGTCATGATGTAAACTCAGATCTGACCAAAGTCCATCTTTTAAGGAATTATTGCCAAATAGAGAATTTATGCTTTTGCCATGAATGTTAAGAGATGCAGGTCTATAGGGGTCAGATGGCAGGAACCTTCCTAACTTGGGTCCATCTATGAAGAAATGAACTCAGGAACAATGACTTTCAAAGTATAGAGGCAAGTCAATGAAATCAGTGATGTGAAGAGCCTTCTATTTTTTTTGGATTAGTGCTGAAGATACAAGAATCTCAAGATGGACAGAAATAACCCTATACTTTAAATCAGTTTAAAATCAGCTAAATTTTTTTTTAACTTCTTCAGATTTTAGTACCTCTATTGATTTTATAATTTTCTTTCATTCCAAGCCAACTTACTCAGTTCTCCCTCATAGGCTTAACGCACAGCACCATTCCCTCCCTCACATACCTGCTTATGACCTTAGCAAGGAAACTGGCACAGAGCTGCCAGGCCAGCAGGCAGTGACTGTTCCATCTGGGTCTCTGGTTTTGTTACTACAGGTTTCATTCAGGGAAGACGTGAGTCTCCCTAACTGGCAGCCTTTGCTATCATCTCTATTTTAAGCTGCTCAGTTAAGGGACTCACAGTTGTATTTACAGCAGGAAAGGAAATTCTAGATGTTTTAGTATTAGAACTCAGTACTTACGCACTAATTGGTTACCTGGAATGGTGCAAAAGGATAGCTTTATCTGCTATGAATGGACTTAACTCATAAATATAGTTTGCATTTGTTTATGTCGGAGGCGGGAATTCCTATATAAAAGTTTATACAGGGACATTTGCCATTTTAGTTGTTTGTTATACATTAAGCTATCGTGAAGGAATTTGTTTTCCTCTTTAACTCAAGGCAAACAATTTTGCTTAAAGATAATATAGGATTTTTTTTCTCCTTGGGTCACTCTGCCCTTTGTTGATACATTGGTGTATCTGTGCCAAGATTTACAGTACAGTTTATTGGAGTTTTGTTTATAGCCCTGCCTTGAACGGTTGAAAATAAATTATACCTTTTAGTTAATAAGCAGGTTATTCTTATATTATTACTTGGAAAAGTATGCATTAGTCAATATCTGTAATAATTAACAGTCTTAAAGATTCTAAGTAGTTATTCATATTATTCCTCCTTTTTTCATTCATCTTTATTTTTAAAAAGTTTTATTTATTTATTTGGTTGCGCTGGGTCTTAGTTGCAGCAGGCAGGCTCCTTAGTTGAGGCACGTGGGCTCCTTAGTTGTGGCATGTGGCCCCTTAATTGCAGCACGTGGGCTCCTTTGTTGTGGCAGGCGGGTTCCTTAGTTGTGGCTTGTGGGCTCCTTAGTTGTGACATGCACACTCTTAGCTGCGGCGTGCATGTGGGATCTAGTTCCCTGATTAGGGATCGAACCCCGGCCCCCAGCATTGGGAGCATGGAGTCTTAACCACTGCGCCACCAGGGAAGTCCCTCATTCATCTTTTTTAGTTTCCTGTTTTACTTAAAGATGATAAGAACTGCACAGTGTATAGTCAGAACATAATTCCCTAAACACTTTCACACATTAATTCTGCACTTAAATATTGGCTTTTTTTGTATGTAAAATTCACTTCATTGAGAGTCTGTCTCTTTTTCATTTCTCTGTATACCACTTTTAACTTCAACAGCAGATTAATATATCATTATTCACAGTAGTAGCTTAGCTTACTAACCTTGAAATTTATTTCTGTGTTTGTTATCAGAGACTTGTTGGCAAATCAAACTTGACAATAATAGGGAAGGAAAGCATGGTGACCTAGGACACACTGTTCTACTGAAGTAATTCATGCTTCTTTGTGTAAAGATTTTTGTTTATTTGTCTTAAATTAGCCAGCATACAATGTGTATGGTCTTTTGAGTTACTCATTAATACTCCACATGTAATGTTTTAAAATTATTATTGGTAGAAATAGATGATTATTTAGAATGATTTTTTTTTTCTTGTACTGTTGCAGTCTAAAGCAGATTGGTACAGCTTTCAAAGCACAAGTGTGAGCTTAAAATATGACTGTGAAGCCATGTGTTCTTAACTAGGGGAGCCGGTTTTTTTGGTCAATTTGAAGCTGTTTTTTTTTTTTTTTTTCTTTTTAATTGAAGTATAGTTAATTTACAATGTTGTATTAGTTTCTGGTGTACAGCAAAGTGATTCAGTAATATATATCTCTATATTTTTTCAGATTCTTTTCCATTATAGTTTGTTACAAGATATTGAATATAGTTCCCTGTGCTATACAGTAGGCCCTTGTTGTTTACCTATTTTATATATAGTAGTTTGTATCTGTTCATCCCAGACTCCTCATTTATCTCCCCATGCGTCCCCACAAACTTTCCCCTTTGGTAACCAGTTTGTTTTCCGTATCTGTAAGTCTGTTTTGTATATAAGTTCATTTGTATCTTTTTTTTTAAGATTCCACATATAATTAATATCTTATGATATTTATCTTTCTCTGTCTGCCTTACTTCACTTAGTATGGTAATTTCTAGGTCCCTCCATGTTGCTGCAAATGGCATTATTTCATTCTTTTTTATGGCTGAGTAATATTCCATTGTATATATCTACTACATCGTCTTTATCTATTCATCTGTTGATGGACATTTTGGTTGCTTCCGTGTCTTGGCTCTTGTAAATAGTGCTGCAATGAACAATTTGAACCTGTTTTTATACTGCATGTTCCCTCTTGTAGAAAAGAAATGTGGTATTTATGCTAACATGATTTCAGTTTCTTAATAATTTAAACTTCATATGATTTGCCCAGAAGTTGAGAATCAATTTTTTTAATTTTGGTTAAATTTTAATAAAATATTTTCTGTGATATACATATGTTTCTGTTTATTAACTGTATATTGTCAGTGGTGTTAATTGATGCTTTTAGAGACATAAGCATACTTCAGATCAAACACTGGTTTGCAGATACCGTAAGGCATGTGGAACACACAGGTAGCCGTTGTCCTCTGCACTTCTACCCCATACGTACTGTAGGAAGGCTCATTTCTACATGTTGAGCAGTTCAACAAACAGGTTGACCTGGGATGACCTGGTGGCCAGTCCGGGATCACCCATCTAGCCAAGAGCCGTGCAGGCTATCAGTCCCCTCTCTCTTTCCCACCGTCTCTTCACTCCCATCCTGCTTCCCCACTTGTTACTATCTTCCTTTCCCTGCTCCCAGTTACCCATCGTACTAAATTGTTACTGATTTTAGCTTCGGCATTTTTCTTACCTTCCATCTTTCATCTATTCCCAATTATTTCAGAAAACATTTTTTTGTGCAATTTGAAGAAAACCTTTCCAGTTTTAATAGAAATATTAATGCCTGGAAGTAAGACAAACTTGTATCATAAAATGTTAAAGTGCGATTAGTATATTTCACAATTTCCCTAAAGTCATTTACTCTCTGGTTTTATAATTAATGATAACTTGGTCAAGATTTTGCCATGAATATTTGTATTTATGACAATTTCATTTAACCCTTACTGTAATTCTGGGAGGTGGTTATTATTGTCCCTATATTTAAGGTGAGGAAATAGAAATTCAAGGTTAAATAATCATGCCTATGATCACACAGCTTGGAAAGTAGGAGACATAGGATTGGAACCGAGTTGTTTCTGACTCTAAAAGCTTTACAGTATAATATATGACTTTCTTTTAAAATAGGTAATTTCACTTTCCTACTCCTATACATGTCTAAAGTTTGAGAAGTAGCACAGAAGTGCAGATGGCTTCCCAGTGTAACAGAGTTCCAAACCAGAGGGCAGCAAGTCCATTTGCTACAAGGAAGACAAGGCTCTCTTGATATTTACCAACAGGAAAAGCAAATCTTATTTTTAGTATATTATTCTTGTTTCATCCAAAGGTTTTCTCACTTTTGTAGCTCTACCAAGGTTTCTTTATGCAAAGAGATAACAAAACAAATACTTAGGAAAGTATATTCTTCCAAATAAATCAATGCTATGCTGCAAGATGTTTTTGAGGCAGGTTAAATCTTCATCTGTAAAGTATAAACTCTTGATTTCAGTTGGACTCTAATAGACTTTCTTATTAGTTTTAAATCACACTGCGATGGCATGGATTTTTAGATCACACCATTATACAAATAGATATTTTCAGATTATTTGGAGATGAGTTATGTTGCTTGTATAGATTAACTTTCTACCTTTGCCTTGCTCTACTTTTCAGGAACTTTATTAGAAATTATGTGGGGCAGGAAATAACATTCAAACAAATAAATTTTATTTTTAGTCTAGTTAAGAAACCTGTTTTTTTTAATTTAAAGACTTGATATCAAAGAAATTAAAACTATAGATAAAACTGACCTTTAGGAATTACCTGTTGATTTTTTCCATGACTGTTCTAACCCTGTATTTGTAAGATATAATTTAAGGTTATAAATTATAACTTCTGTTTGCAAAGTGTTTTACATTTTAAAAGCATTTTCATACCCAGTGTTGCTTTTGACCTTTTGCTCCCCCAAATGCTTTGAAGCAAATTATATGCATCTTATGGATGGAAAAATTAACATGAAGTGAGGGTGGGGTGAAGATCCTAGACTGAAAAAAGCAAAGTGTTTTGACCTTACCAGAATAGTTATTGAACTTGATTAGCTTAATTGTAATATACAAAATGTAAAGAAATAAGTATGTAAGTATATGTTAACCCACACCAGACTCTCGTAGAAATAATGAGTAGCAGGTTTATGTCATTTAAAAAAATTATGAGAGTGTTAATATTGAGAAAATTTTATAAATTTAATTTAGTTGTTTCTGAAATGGAGAAAGGAATTTAATTTTATTATAGTGGCAGAACAGCTGTATTGAGTTTGTGGAATTATGTGGGAGTCTAGTTTGAGAACCACTGAATTATCACATAAAATTCTTAGTCAGTATATACTACAGTAGTAATATTTTCCTCAAGATTTTCATAAGCTGTGTTGGTACGTCAATAAAGAGTTTATAAGGAATACAGCCCTGTTTAAATAAACTGCTGAATGTTGTCTTACACTGTATGGGGTAAAGTGATGACAGTATGACTATGAAGAGTTATATAAACTATATAAAAAGTCATAAGAATTTGGAGTGAATTTACCAAATTGGTTTTCTTTTCTCAAAACTCTATTTGTTCTCACTTTCATCCTCTATAATGGTTTATGGGGGCTTCAACTTTAGTGCATCCATCTATGCAGAAATCACCAGCCCATCTATCCTCTCTTCTTTTGAATCCCAGTGAGCCTGGAATCTAAGTTGCCACTGTAATCATTGATTAGCTATTCATATGGAAAACTATAATTGATCCCTACTCACTTCATTTCATAAACAGAAACAAATTCTGTATGGAACAAAGAATTAACTATGAAAAACAATACCACTTTAAAGTATTTAGAGAAGGATATATTTATTATTTTAGAGTAAGATAAGAATTTCTTTAAACATAAACAGAGCAAACCATAAAAAGATTAATAAATTCAACAGGCTTAAAATTTAAAAAGTATGTTCATCAAAGAGAAAGGTTGAAAACTGGTTTAGTGTGTAGAAGATTCTATAAATTAATAAAGTAAAATCAGCCAATATAAAAATGAACAGGAATTTCAAAAAGAGAAAATTCAGATAGTCAATGAACATGTGAAAGCTTGCTGAGCCTCATTAATAGTTAGAGAAATGTAAGTTAAAACTAGAGTGATATGCTGTTTCATATCCATCATGTTGTTGAAAATATAAAAGTCTGAAATATACCAAATGTTAGTGTGGATGTGAAGCAACAGGAACTCTCATTCACTGGGAATGGGATGTAAAGTGGTACAACTGAATTGGTAGGTTGAAATTGAGCATAGGTATACTCTTGCTCAGCAGTTCCGCCCCTACGAGTATTTCCTGTGGAAATTTCTTGCTTGTGTGCCTTAGGAAACAGGTACAAGATTATTTTTTATTGTAGTCTTGTATGTAATATAATATAGCAAAACACAAATAAAACAAATTTGGAAACAGCCCAACAGAGAGTAGAATGGACAAGTTGGGGAATATTTGTTTACAGTGGATTTAACATAATAGTGAAAACGAGTGAATCTGGAGGACTCCCCAAAACGTAATGTTGAATGAAAAAACAAGTCACAAAGAATACATACAACATGATTCCAGTTGTACAAACTTTGATCAGAGGCAAAACTGAGTAATATATTTTGGTGGAATCATTATGTATGTGATCTAACTATATAAAGAAAATCAAGGACAAAATTAAAACAAAACAGGCTATTGAATGTTCTAGTAGGAGGGAAGGAGTTGGGTTCAGGGAGGAGCCCAGAAAGCTTGGGTGATATGTAAGTGGGTGATCCTTAAAAATTTTATTTAGAAGTATCATTATTAACAGTTATGTATTATAATTGATATATTATTACAAACAGTGGATTTATATTATAAGTAACATTGTAAGTATCATTAATATATTATTAAAATGTAATTATGTAAAGTGCACACATATGAAATATTTCATAGTACAGTAAAAACAATTGGAGGAAAGGATTTCTTCCTTTTTGTCTTCAGAACACCTTTTAAGTTTCAAGTTAATTTTTATCCCGGTATGCTACTTGGCCTTTATTTATTTTTATTATTGTTTTAAATTTTATTTTATTTATTTTTTTATACAGCAGGTTCTTATTAGTTATCTACTTTATACACATCAGTGTATACATGTCAATCCCAATCGCCCAATTCATCACACCACCACCCCCACCCCTGCTTTCCCCCCTTGGTGTCCATACGTTTGTTCTCTACATCTTTGTCTCTATTTCTGCCTTGCAAACCAGTTCATCTGTACCATTTTTCTAGATTCCACATATATGTGTTAATATACGATATTTGTTTTTCTCTTTCTCACTTCACTCTGTATGACAGTCTCTAGGTCCATCCACGTCTCTACAAACGACCCAATTTCGTTCCTTTTTATGGCCGAGTAATATTCCATTATATATACGTACCACATCTTCTTTATCCATTTGTCTGCAGATGGGCATTTAGATTGCTTCCATGACCTGGCTATTGTAAATAGTGCTGCAGTGAACATTGGGGTGCATGTGTCTTTTTGAATTATGGTTTTCTCTGGGTATATGCCCAGTAGTGGGATTGCTGGGTCATATGGTAATTCTATTTTTAGTGTTTTAAGGAACCTCCATACTGTTCTCCATAGTGGCTGTATCAATTTACATTCCCACCAACAGTGCAAGAGGGTTCCCTTTTCTCCACACCCTCTCCAGCATTTGTTGTTTGTAGATTTTCTGATGATGCCCATTCTAACTGGTGTGAGGTGATACCTCATTGTAGTTTTGATTTGCATTTCTCTAATAATTAGTGATGTTGAGCAGCTTTTCATGTGCTTCTTGGCCATCTGTATGTGTTCTTTGGAGAAATGTCTATTTAGGTCTTCTGCCCATTTTTAGATTGGGTTGTTTGTTTCTTTAATATTGAGCTGCATGAGCTGTTTATATATTTTGGAGATTAAGCCTTTGTCCGATGATTCATTTGCAAATCTTTTCTCCCATTCTGAGGGTTGTCTTTTCGTCTTGTTTATGGTTTCCTTTGCTGTGCAAAAGCTTTGAAGTTTCATTAGGTCCCATTTGTTTATTTTCGTTTTTATTTCCATTACTCTAGGAGGTGGGTCAAAAAAGATCTTGTTGTGATTTATGTCAGAGTGTTCTGCCTATGTTTTCCTCTACGAGTTGTAGAGTGTCTGGTCTTACAGTTAGGTCATTAATCCATTTTGAGCTACTTGGCCTTTATCTAGGTGCATGCAAGTTTGAAATTTTTCATAGTTTATACTTAGTACAACTCTTTTGCCTGTTGGCTCTAATGTCCAGGAATTGTATCATTTGCACTGATTTCTCACTGTGTCATGATTTTCTACTGGTAGTATTGTTTTCCAGTGGTGCCTATGCCTCACTGGCTTTTGGTCCTTCGTACATTCATATTTCCTTAGCTCATTGACTCCCATGAGTTCAGCGGCAGGACTTTGAGCCCTGTCTTTTCAGGTTACTTTTTTCCTACAGTGTTTCTGGGGATCCTCAGGAATTTCCGTATTTGTTCACACACATGCCGGGCTACTTCGGGGGCCGACACTATGGCCTTCTACAAAGCCGCCTTTCCTGACTCCAGGCTGCCATCTTCAGTACCATCTTTAGGGCTCTCTTCCTCGTAGCTGAGCCAGACCCCTTCAGTTGGGAGGTGTTGCTGCTTTACATCATTGCTGTTTATCACTATGCTCTAGGTATTTTTGCTGCCACCGTTGATAATGGTGATCTTCCCTGGCCACCAGGTTATTTCTGCATCTCCAGACTGGTTGTCTGCTTGTTCCAGATTGTGGGGTGTGAGGTCTTGTCCAGTACCCATCATTCTCACTAATGCTTGGACCCTGGCAGTGTACACTCTGCTGCAAATTGAGAAGAGGAACAGCTGCCTTCCTGCTGTTGTTAATCGCTCTTGTTTTGAGGACCTACAGCATGTTTGTTTAGACCTTAAAGAGTTACAGATTTCGTGGAATTGTGTGTTCTGGTTTTACCTCTGTTCTTATGGAACACACATGTCCCGAAGGTCAATGGATCAATGAGGGTTATATTCACATTTATCAAGTTATTACCAGAAGCATTACTCTCTTCTGAATCACGGGTCTTATTGCCAACTTTAACTTGCTGCTTCATTTCTTCCCTATGGATAATTCTCTCTCAGAGGTCCTGCTTCCAACTTAAAAATTTGCTTTTAGAAATTTTGCAATTCTGTTGTAGCTTCAGCCCTGAGATCGATTGATCAATCAATCAGTCAGTGAACCTCAGTCTCTTCATCTCCTTTCCCCCCACTTCCTTCTTTCTCTTGCTTATACATACATCTACAACCCTAGATTCTCAGGCATTCAGACATACCTGTATATATCAAACTCTTACTGTGGATCAGGTTTGAATTATTTCTCAGGTGGTTCCTCAGGCCCCAGGTAAATCTGGTGGTGCACTACCTAGCTGGAGAGAATTAGGCCCTAACATATGTGTCACTGCATGTACCAGCATCTAAACCTTGAACCCAGCCTGGATCCCAGTAAATAACAGTAACCATTATAGCAGCAGAGAGCAGCAGCAAGGGTGATTACATTTTATACGTTATTTCATTTAAATTGTATTAAAGTCTACAAGGTAGGTTTTATCATCCCAATTTTATGGGTGATGTAGCTGAGAATCAGGTAACGTAACCGAAATTTGGATAAATGGTAAGAAGTGGAGCTCAGCTACAAAATAGGGCTACTTGATTTGAAAGCCTGTGCTGTTAACCACGAAATTAGATTTAAAAAAATTTTAACACAAATTCAGTTCAGCACATTCTTTAAAATGTGATTTCAGGTACTGTTAGCTTCTTATTTTGAATATATCACCAAATACGTATTTTTCTATAAGAATATAATAATTTGAAAATAATAATGCAGTGGTGCAGTTTATTTTTCTGGGAAATGTTCAGTTTGATGACACTCTGTTGTATTAGATGATACTCTGTACTTGAGAATCCATTCTGTAACAGTTGGGTATCCTGTCTACTAAACTGTAATCCTCAGAAGCTACAGTATTTCCCCAACCAATAAAACTCTTTACTCAACATTTGGTTACTTTGTCATTAAGAACTGTTAAGCGTCCATGAAATATTGCAAGTAAGTGTAATCTTTCAGTAAGCTTTCCCCCTGAATTATAAGTGGTATATACTTCTGGACAATAAGGAGCTTCATTTTTTTGAGCTTGGATTGTCTTGTAGAATGCTTCAGGGAAGAATGAGAGTGATGAAAACTCTGTGAGAAGAAATATGCATCTTTATTGTAACATTTTAATGGAAAAAATTGAAATCATCTAAATGTTCATCCACAGTAGAATAGATATATAACTGTATACATGAATAACTGTGGAGTTATGCACATAAATGAATAAACTTGAGTTACGTTTATCAACATGGATTAATCATTAAAATATAATATTGAATAAAATAAGCTACTGAAGGACACATGGATTATGTCATTTATAGAAAATATTTTAAACATTCCATAAAGAGTATATATGGTTTATACTCATATATTCGTATACATATACATGCTGTATACACACATATATATAGGTAATACACGTACATACACACACATACACACATTAAAATATGTCTGACAATAATAAACAGCAAAATTAGGATAGTGATTACCTGTAAAAGGAGGAGGAGGGTGTATGAGATTGGGA
This sequence comes from Balaenoptera borealis, assembly GCF_965194805.1. NCBI lineage: Eukaryota > Metazoa > Chordata > Mammalia > Artiodactyla > Balaenopteridae > Balaenoptera > Balaenoptera borealis. The sequence goes on from NC_138861.1 coordinate 15,826,082, forward strand.
TTGGCTGTACAGGGTTGTATCTGTAATGTTTGCTTTTTTAATCTTGATGATAAACATGTGTATTCATTACATGTTCTCTATGCTTTTGGCATTACTGAAATGTTTCATAATAAAAACCCTGAGCAAACAAATTTTCAACTTTGGGATGACTTGGCAAAATCAATATTCTTCCCCAAAGGTACTGATAGGGTACTTAATTTTTAAATAACCTTATTTTCTTATTTTGTCAAAAAATATAATAAAGAGAAGCCAAAAGGAGGAGGAAGAGAAAAATGTGGACCACATGCTTCCTTTTCCTTTTCCATTTTGCTCCATTATATTACTGTGTACCTCACAAATGGTTTCATAAATATCATATTTTCTCAGTTCCACGAAGCCAACTTCAATTTATTATTAGCTTTTTTGGAAGGGGAAATTCTACTGTACTAAATATACGTTTATGCATTACACATATACATATATGCATTTTAAGATTTCATTAATGAAGTATATTAATATGACTTATGTGTATGGATATAAATTAAAGAATAAGTGAGCATATTTTCCCAAATGTTGCTGGAACAATTGCTACCTACCCAATTAAACTTGAGTTTGTAATGAACCTTCATGCCCCAGTGGAACCAGGCTCAATTTGCTAGTCTTTCTTAAGTTAGGGTGGATTTTTTAAAAAAATTATTTCTATTTGTCAGCTAATCTATTTGAATGAAAGCTCTCTAGGCTGCTGTTTTAGTGAAATATGTGTTAAGTTATATGTTAGGTTTTCCCTGTGTGACTCATGTGTACCTGAATACCCCAAACAGTCCAGCTTTTATACAAGAACATAGTGTTGTACCTGCAGCATTGTAGACCTTGTTATCTACAACTGCATTTTCTTTCATCCAAAGGTGAATGTTCTTTCACATATTTCCCTTTATCTTATAAAGCGTACATGGATGTTTAATGAGGTGGAGTTTCTTCTTCCCAAAAGAGAACTCAAAGTAGATTAAAGTTGACTTCATGTAATTGAAGAAAATGTTATATTTAAGAAAAAGTTATAGAGTATGTGGCAGGTTCAGGCATCAGTTTTCAAGATAACCTCAATCTCTACTTTGATAATTTATCTGAAGAAGGCTTAATAATTTGATAAGAGATTAAAAGGATAGGCTCTGAAGTTAGAGAGCCTAAGCTCTTTACCGCCAAGTAACTGTATGAACTTTAACAAATTAGTTAACCTTCTGGGGCCCAAGTTCCTCATTTGTAAAGCGAGATTTTTCACTTGAGAAGAGTGCCTGTCTCAGTGTGGAGGATGGGTGGACTGGAGTTGAGAATCAAGTCAAAGGGCGGACATACTGACAGATGGAGACCTAAGGGAGACATTAGCTTAAGACAGAGACAGAGGGCTGGAAGATGGGGGAAACTTTAAAGACTTAAAAAAAGCATAAATCAAACAGATGTGCAGGGCAGAGAGAGAATAGTGACATGTATTTTCATGTTGTCTGACCTGGCCAATTGGGTGGATGTGTTAGTATGGTTTATTGAGATAGAAAATATAGGAGAGGCCCATTTTAGAGGAAGGATGAGTACTTTGCATTTCCATGTGTAAGCATGGTCATCTCAGACTTAGAAAATTATACTTACCATCTTTCCTACTCTTGTTGTTCTGTACCTGACACTCTGTGTCACTCTTGAAAACTGTTTACGTACGTTCCGGTGGACGGTTGTTCGTTGGCATGTTTTCTACTCCTGCTGCAATGGTTCCTTGCTTACCCTGAAGTGATACCCTCTCTGTTTTGGAGAAACTTACATTCTCAGTTATCCACAGTATTGGAACCAGTTCTCTCTAACAGCTCCATCATCTAGGACCTGATTTGGATGCTCTTTCCCTTTATTTTTAGTGTCTTGGTGTTTTTTGCTCTCAGAATCATTCCAGTTCGTAAAAAAAAAATCCAAAATTGTTGAATTTCAAAGAGAATGGAGTTGGGAGTCTTTGTTCCTCAAATTATTGATGCAATACTTGATCCATATGAAGATTTGTTTAGCTCCTCCCTTAGAATAGTTGCTTAAACTCCAGGGAATTGGAATAATCTTTGCAACCAAGAGTTCCATAACCCTTTAATCCAGAACAATGATGTGTATTTACCTTATGTTTTATAATAAGAAAACCACTCAAATTGTTCAGTAATAGCTAAGGAAGATTTGTTTTACAATGAGTTTTGGTGTCCACATAGGTCAAAGATATGTTAGGATTATAACATATGGTAGAAGTGCTAGGGTCACCCTCATCAGGCCTATGTTTAATTTCTCATATTCTGGATCTGTTTCCTATCATTTAGGAATTGTATTGGATGTAATTAATGGGAACTGGATATAACGGTAGAACAATAGAAGGTTATTTCTCTTTCATATAAAGAAGTCCAGAGGCAGGCAATTCAGGTAGGGTGTGGCAGTTCCATAGACATCAAGGATCTATCTCTTTCTAATTTCCTGTTCCACCAACCTAGCATGTGACTTCCATCTCCAAAGACATATTTTGGTCCTTGGTGGCTATCATCATTCCAGCTGTCATGTCTAATTTCTAGGCAGTAGGAGAGAGGTAGAAGTGAGGGACAGGTCATATGGAGAAATCATTTAGTCAAGTACCTTTTGTGAGCAGCAGTTCAAGATTCCCAGCTCTGGTTACATTTCATGGCCAGCTTTTAATCAAATGACCACATCATGGTCTTCGAGCTGGGTATATTGCTACCCTCAAAACCCAGGATTCTGTTGCCAAGGAAGAAGGGAAGAGAATGGATAATGGGTTATGACTAGCCTATTTTGTCTCATGTATTCAACTTAAGATATCAGTGAAAGTAGAAAAATGGACATTGCTCTACAGTTATAAATTTTATGTGTAGGTGCCTCATTTTGGAATGTCCCTGATGGATACCTTTAAAAGTTCATTAGCCATTGAAAATGGAAAAAGAAAATCCTATCTTGTTCTTAACACATTAAGTGAAAATGCATGGTTTCATGAAGAAATTTGAATAACTATTCCCATGAATATGTTAGACAATTGAGGAACTAAGGGATCAACTAAAGAAGTCTGTGGATATACAAATATGTCCAGAACCTAAGGTCTGTTCAAGCAAGGGTATGTGTTTTTAGGCAGAAGGAGAAAGTGAGGTATTAATTTGTCCAAGACAAAAAGTGAATAAGTTGTGAACTATTTCAGTTATTTACAGTGTTACTAATCCAAGAGAAATTGATTCTTGATATATTTGATTTATGTCTAGTCTTAAGCATAAACACTAACCTGGCCTTTAGATACTTTGATATGATTGTACCTATGCCGCTTCTAATTAATATTGATTTGAATTAATATTACATGGGACAGTTATTTTTGGTGCTTTTCCAGCTGTGTAAATATCCTTATTGCATAAACAGACTAAAATTAATCACAGAATTTACTGTGCCAGCAGTATTTACAACTTCATTGTGAACCCAGTGTTTTAAACATCTGTCCTTCATTAACTACATCTTAAACATAGACTTTTATAACACAGGTCAAATTAAAAGTATTTATACAAAGATGCTATAACACAATAGTACTTGGAGGAAGGAACAAAATTTCTGAGAAAAGAGTTTCTTAATAATTAACACAGTTTGGGTTAGTAATGCTGTCTCTCATAAAAAAAAAAATAGGGGCCTATTAGAAATAAGTAAGAAAGCATTTTTAAGAGAGCTCCCAGAAGACTCAACTTTATAGTAATATTGAAAATGTGAAATCAGTTCTTTAAATGGGAGATTTATGTTGTTGTTTTTAAATGTATTTGTCTTGTGTTAAAAAAAAATTATGCAACTTTTTCATTAAATAACTAGTTCTTCAACTGAAGAAACATTGTGTGGTCTTTAAGATGAATTAAGAGGATATACAAAATAGAGAAAGAAATTTAATAAATGTGACTTTCGAAAGTTATTTTTCCCATCAAACAGTGACTCTGTATCTGTTCAATTTGATTATGTAAAAGTCATAGTATTTTATTTTTATAGTTAATTTTCTAGTTTGAGCCCTGCAAGGATAGTTCCTCATGTATTTTCTCCAACTGATTTTATTTTGGATAAAATTATTGTTATCTGATTTTCCTTTGAGAAAACATGGGCATTTGCTTCCTTGGCTGACTTACAGGTACGGGTGAGTACTAAGGGACCCACATGAATGGGCTTCACAAAAGAGACAGCCCACCTCATGCAGACGTGCTGCCCCAGGCCAGCCATTCGTGCTCTGGAAAAGGCTGACTTGCATGAGAAAACAGGTACCGAGACTGCCCTGCTTCTCAGGATTTATGTATTCTTTTTTTCTATATACAGGGTAGTGAACAGTGTTTTTAAAGACGATTAAAGAAAACTAGAACATGTAAAACTTCTGGAACAGTACTACTGATACAGGGGTATGCAAGAAAATAGTAAGGGTAAAGAGGTGACAAATTAGAAAACAGATACTGTTTGATGTCACCAACCTACATTGAAATCTAGATGTATGTTGTACTTGTTATTTTATATTATAAAATGGGCACTTTATCATACTATTTATATCATATATTATCTTCCCTATTTATTAGATTATAGTTTTTCTGTGGAAACTACTATCTTTTATTTCTTTGGCATCTCCTGTAGCATCTAGCATTATGTCAGACACTTTATAAGCCTAAAATGAAGATATTTAACTGAATCTGGGTGGCAAATTTGACGAGTAGTGGTTCCTTCATGCAGTGTTTTGAGAATTCTGAGGCTACTTCTGTGTCAGTAGAAAAAAATATATAGTGTTAAATTAGACCAGGGACTGTTTTATATGTTGCAGTATCTGGAGCTTAGAATGGTGTCTGACAGGCTGTAAGTACTAAATAAATATTTGTTAGACGAATGAATAAATGTTTCTGCAATAGTTGAGAGAGCAAGGAAGAATGGCAGCAACATATTTGGCTTTCTGTTACTCAATTAATTCTCAACTCCCTTCTAAGTTCTGTGATTAGCATAAATATTTGTTAATTCAGCAAATGTTATATCAGCATCCAAATTCAGAAGCTGGACTATCTTACAGTTGGCAGAATTCATCCAAGAAATGTAGATTCAAAGCTATTAAGAATAATTAGGTTGATAGAGACAATCTTTTCTGGGGTTCACCTACCGTGATTTAAAAAACAATGAAAAAACCTTACCCATTGACTTAAAAAAAATTGCACAAGGTGAGAGTTGTGAGTAAAATGAGGACTTGATGCAGCTATTTAAATTTTAATATTATTCTACACTCCAACTAATACTCAATTAGTTAACTGAATTACATTCCTCTTCAATTTATAGCGCATTTTACAAAGAGTGCAAGTTCATTAACCTGGCTGTGGAATATGGTCTGGGGCTGATTGAATCCCCTGTTTCATGTAGGGTAAAATCATACTGGCTCATTTATCTGATTTTATAACATCAGCATTCTAAAAGGGACCTTATACATCTTTAATGTAAATATTTTACACATAAAATAGATTCCTGGAACTTAAGTGGTTAGAATTGTGGATTTTTATTACTAGGCTTAATTAGTACTCAGATCTCCTGATTTCAGTACGTACTGATGCCTTTTTGAAATGTCAGTGTTTCCCAATGGTTCTCCCCCTAAGTACTGGTTAAAGAAGATACACTCTGCTGAGAACAAAACGGTTCTGTACTACGTTGAGCATCGTCCAGAAGGGCTGTGGCAGGGGGGTGGTGGGAGTGGGGAGATGTTCATTTGTGCCGGCGAGCTCCCTCATACGTGAAGAGAGGGGGCGACCAGAACCATGGCTCTCAAAGTATGGTCCTTGAACTCCTGGGAGCTCCCCAAGAACCTTTTAGGGCACTTGTGAATTCAAAACTATTTAAATAATAACACTAAGATGGTAATTGCCTTTTTTCACTGTGCCAATGCTTGCTCCCATGGTTCAAAAGCAATGGTAGGGTCTGATGAATTGGGAGACTGGGATTGACATGTATACACTGATGTGTATAAAATGGATGACTAATAAGAACCTGCTGTATACAAAGATAAATAAAATTAAAAAAAAAAAAAAAAAGCAACGGTAGGGAAAACTGCTGGCACCTCAGTGCCAACCAAGGTAGTGGCAGCAGCTGTACATTTCACCATTGTGTTCTTCACTGCCAAACCCTTGAAGAAAAAAAAGAAAAATGAACAATGAACTTAAAATGTTCTTGATAAAAGCAGTAGAAATGATCACTTCATTAAATCTCAACCCTTGACTGCGTGCCTTATTTTAATATTCTTTGTAATGAAATGGAAGTATGCTTGGCCTTCTGCATACTGAAGGGCAATGGTTTTACTCAAGGAATTGTTGCAGAACTAGTTCCTTTTTACTGGGTCATCATTTTAAATTGAAAGAATGACTGACACACTATGACAATTTAGACTTGGATATTTGGTGGACATTTTCTTGAAAATAATGAAGTGAGCTTATCAAGGAAAATAATAGACAGTATTTGTGCTGCTGATAAAATCTCAGTGTTCAAGTGAAAATCCAAATAAAAACTCAAATTTTGGAAAACTTGTTTGCCACCATGAGCTTGAGAGTGCATAAATATTTAAAATCTTTTTTGATGATATTGGTGCTGATATTAACAGATGTGATTTTTTTTGTTATTGTATAAGGAGATGTGTTAACACTTGCAAGTTCTGCATGGATCAATGCATGATGTTATAAAACTATGCATGAATAAAAGATCTATTCAGAGTGCAAGGTAGTAGAATTGATTTTAATGTAAAAGAATACAAATATTTCATTGTTATGGTTCAGATTCCACATTGCAGCTAAAAACTACTCCATGCTGAGTTTTGGTGTAGTATTAAGGAAGAATATACACAATATCAGAAAAGCCTTTTAAAATATTTCCCCCCTTTTCAGTTCTTTTTATCTGTGGGAGACAGGATTGTCTTCATATACTTCAACCACAGCAACTTATCACAACATATTGAAAGCAGAAGCAGAGTTGAGAATCTACCTTCTGTTAAGCCAGATACTTCTCACCAAATTATTTTTGTTTGAGGAAATGGGATTATTTTTCATGAAAATATTTGTGGTAGCATATAATAGGTATATTACTTTTATTTTAAAATTAATAAATATTTTATAAATGCCTTAGTTTTAATTTCTAATATGGTAAATAAACAAAGCCAAAAAATAAACATAAACAAAAATTCTTTTGGGTCCTTGGTATTTCTTAAGAAGGTGAAAGAATCCTGAGACCAAAAAATTTGATGACACGTCTCTAGACTCTAAATTAGAGCGGGGGCCTCTGTGCCAAGGTCTAGAGTAACACTGCTTAACGTATTAATATTGTCTCAGTATAATTGTTACCATTTCATTTTCTTCATTTCATCGAATTATTGTGTACCTTCTGTCCTCCAGGTACCTTGTTAGGTGGTGGGAGTTATTTCAAATAAAGAATCTGTCCTGTGCTTATTTTTAAGCTCCTCTAAAGCCAGGTCTATGTGTTATACTTTTAATTTTCCTAATTATGATAAAGCTGTTAAATATTTGGTTTCTTCTTTCCTATCTTCTTCAACTTTATAGAGATGTAGTTTGGTATTTGTTTTCATGTTTTTTCTTTGGTTGCAATGACAGAGATTGGCTAATACTTGAACAAGTATATCATTTTTTCACTCCCCTTTCTTTCTGGTATGTTTGAAAGTATGGAAGAGGTATATATCTTTGCACTATTTTGTATATATGCAATTATATACAGATTGTAGGGATAAGAGACAAGAAGAACATGGGAAAGAGAGAGAGATGGAGGGCTTTATCAAGGTATTTGCAGTGTTTTCCAGGTCTACCCCTAACTTTTGCAGGGCCCAGGGCAAGAGTTCAAATCGATAACTACATACCATATGTCAAAAATTTAAAATTGATAGATTAAGCTAACACACTGTTAAATAAAAAATGTGTATCCTCATGCCCTGACAAATAAATACACCATTTACCCACAGTTAGAAAAATGTATATACAACAACAGGTTATGCCGAGTGCCTGTGCACAGCACAGATTCAAAGTAATTGCCTTTCCACAACGGACTGTGGTTTGCTCTAGGGAGACCCAACAGCATTGACCAGACGAGAGAAGGATAGGGAAGAACATTTATCATCATTTTTCGCTCTTCTAGCCTCTTCTTGCCAACATTTGCCAATTCCAGGGAAGACACCCACTTTCTCTTCCTTTGTGCGAGAGGAGGCTCTTTACTCCCCACTCCAGATTCAGCAGCTCACCCACCTTGTGCTGCTGCCTTAACTGCACTGTACAAGACAGCAAATAAAATGCCTAAATGAGGAGTCTGCAGAGCTCATCTTCAATCTTCAGCAAGTCATGCCGGCAGTTCCCCTCTCTGATGACATTGCTCTTTTGAGTTTTTCAGATGAAACAAGTTGGAAGGCCAGGTTTCAACGTAGAGTTCCCAGATTTACTTGAATTTTGTGCCGGACTACTGCTGCCTTGGGAGAGGTGATCTTACCCTGGCCCATGGCCCACTACCCTTATTCTTCCCCATACCTTCTTACTGCACCACAAGTGACTTATTTTGCATATATGTGGACATCTCAGCCTTCTTGTCCGAACTGTGTCTCACATGGCCAGTAACTAATTGCTCTTGGCTATCCAAAGATTATACAACCTGATTCTTTGGGAAGAGAATTCCAGGGTCCTAGGCATGTGTCACTTATGGACACGTAACAGTGTAATAAAATTTGCTTTTTAATTTTGTCGATAATTTGCATTTACAGTGCTTTTTTATTAAGAAATAATTTTCAGTTTCCAGAAGAATAATACTGTCTATAGGGAAGTTATGGATCAATTTGGGAATTGTATGGAAATACCCGTATTATTTTTGGAAAGTATTTTTAAAAAGAGTGAATGGTTAAATTTAAAAGTAACTAATAATAGTTCCATAAAACCAATAATGAAGCCATTTGCTCACTTAAAAAAATTCTGGTCTTAGGCCCGTGAAGTGCTGTTTAGTAGCAGGGGGCATGTGGGAGGGAGTGCTAGTTACTTCTAACCATACAGGAGCTTAGTTGTTTCTCAGAGTTAATATTAACTACCACAGATTTGTAATTTATAATGTGAAAGTATTTTAGTCACTGAGATTACCTGGATTATTTCGTATTCTGCATCTCTGTGAAATATTGAATGGCCCCTTGTTCATGGAATTATATGAAATTTTGGGGGCAGCTATTTTGGGAATTATTTTATACAACTCAATTGTCTTCTTAATGGTACTGTTTTTCTAAAAAAAAAAAAGAAAAGCCCGGGATTTGATTTTGGCTTGCGTAGTCAAATCAACGTAGTGTGGTTAAGAAATGGGACCTGAACTGGAAGAGTTAATGTTCAAGTTCAGCTTGAGCTGTGTTTACTGATCCTTTTCTGCTCCTTGTTAATTGCCACCTCAGACTCTGTACTAATTAATGGGAGAGGAAGGGGCAGGTGGCCGCTGTTTTATTTTGATAATCCTTGTCAGCAATGTCTGTGTAATCTTCTTGTTTAATTATAATGAATGTGCATTTGGGGTGCATGAACTTTCAACAGCTTTTTTCACTGGAAGTTCACTGGGCAAGGACAGTTTTGCAATTGTCAGACACTGCTAGGTTGCATACAAAGCCAATTGTTTTACCATTTTAGTTACTAACTCACACAAATAGAAATCACCGATGGACAAACCATGTGCTTCTTTAAAACCAGACAAGTATAACTATCCAGAGAAATGAAAGAAATCTGTGCTTCCTTTAATTGTATCTTTTTTTTTTTTTTTTTTTGGAGTGAGGGTAAGAAATTTTGCTTAAATAGGGACATTAATTTTAAGAGTACTTAATGGATGAAAATATTAGAGTAATGTTTTCTCTGGAATGAAGAGCCTAGGCAGGAAGTCAAAATAAATGGAACTGATTTACTTAAGAATTTACAAGTTTTAGCTGTGAAATGACTAGATAAATGATTCTGTTGGAAAGTAGGTACTTACTAGCAGATGCCTATTTTGCTAATTTCCATTTTAAAGAGACTGTTAGGCTTTTAAGTATAGGGGTAGGTTTAGGTAAAATAAATTCATAATAATTTTGAAGTTTTAAAATTGTCTTACAAACAATGCATTATTTATTTGGGGAAAGTGGGATAAAATGAAGGAGGAAGAAGTCAAAAAACACCTCCTTGGCTGTTAATACCTTGAAACTTAGTGGAAAGGAAATAACACCCAATTTATAAGAACTCCAATGTAAACAAACAGGAGCTATGATAGGAAATAGTACTAGGGCCAATTTATAAGACTTGGTCTATGTTCATTTTTCAGATAAAACTTCCTGTACTTCTAGCCATCTTGGTCCATACCAAAACCAAAAAAAAATCTTCCTCAAATGGTGAAAGGTAGCATTCTAATTGGGTGACATTTTTGGAAAATCAAAAATAGTTACTTCTGCTCTTGGTACCATGATAAAATTTAAGTGTTATTTAAGATAAAAGTGTAGCTTTATGTGACTTTGGATGTTAATTATCTACTTATAGTTTTTAATAATGAAGTCTCGTTATGCTATTTCTGTGCCTCATCAGAGAATCTTGACCTAATTTAAATTTGCAGTTAAAATGGAAATCCAAATCTGTGGTTCTCAAGCCAGGGGCAGTTTTGGCAGTGTCTGGAGACATTTTTTGATTTTTACCACTGGGAAAGAGCACTACTGGCGTCTAGTGAGTAGAAATGATGAATGCTGCTAAAAACCCTAAAATGCACAGGATAGTCCCCCGTGAAAAAGAATTATGTGGCCCCCAAATGTTAATATTGCAGGGATTGAGAAATCTGCCCTTCTACTTATGAAACACTACACATTTATAATCAGTGGATTGTAAAGGTGCTGGAAATTTCCCAAAGAAATGCTATATGTTTAAGGAAACAATCATATGTGGGTATCCAAGTATTGGGTTGTATGGAAACGACCAATAAATAACACGTTCCTAATTTTTCTTATTTTCTTTCCCTTTCAAATTATAATTTTTGTACTGAAAGAATAAAAAATGATTCACTATGTGAAAGGATAAGTGTTAACTACAGTAATGCAGACTAAATAGTTAACTAAAATGTGGTAATCATTTAGCAAAATATACATATATCAAATCCTTATGTTGTATACCTTAAACTAATACAATGGTATATGTCAAGTATATCTAAATAAAACTGAGGGAAAAAAGTGACTCATGGGGGAAATAGTCTGAAATATGGGAAATAGCAGTTACAAATTCTTTTTAGTTTTTTCTTTCAGTTTTTACCATATATTAAAATTGAAGAAAGTATAGTATTAACTTGGCCTAGGAAGAATACAGTGTGACCAATATGACAGTATGTACCATGTTGCATGCTGTTGTGTTTGTAAAGCCTCTGTGATTTCCTTGGTGTAGAGTAGCTACACGTTAGAGATTTTTTAAGTGGATTTTAACCCAGTAGCCAAATTCAGGCTTCAGTTCATCTGATTTGAAAAATTGTCCTCATCTTTTATTCATATGTGATTTTTTTGTTAACCTGTGATCAGTAGATAAAATTTAAATCAGGTGTTTATTTACTATGAAAATTGTAACTTTTTAAATTTTATTTTATTTTTTAATTTATTTTTTGCTGTGTTGGGTCTTCATTGCTGCACGCGGGCTTTCTCTAGTTGCGGCGAGCAGGGACTACTCTTCATTGCGGTGCACGGGCTTCTCATTGCGGTGGCTTCTCTTATTGCGGTGGCTTCTCTTGTTGCGGAGCACGGGCTCTAGGCGCACGGGCTTCAGTAGTTGTGGCACGCAGGCTCAGTAGTTGTGGCTCACAGGCTCTAGAGCGCAGGCTCAGTAGTTGTGGCGCACAGGCATAGTTGCTCCGTGGCATGTGGGATCTTCCCGGACCAGGGCTCGAACCCGTGTCCCCTGCATTGGCAGGTGGAATCTTAACCACTGAGCCACCAGGGAAGCCTGAAAACTGTAACTTGATTCCAAATTAAACAGTTTAAATTTCATCTGCTCATTATTTTTCTTTCATGACATTAATACAACTAAGTATATGCTCAGTAGTATATTTCAAATGCTTTTTTTTAGCATTCTGGTATTCATCATTGGTGTTTTAAAAGTCACTAAATCAGTTCTTACTGACTTCTGTATATAATAGGGCAGACGTACGATGTAAAAAATTTTAAGTTATGTCATGTTTTATACATACAATATATATATCGGGCATATGTAAGCGATGGAGCACAAAAATATTTCTGAACCCACCACTGTACCTAAGAAATTTAAAACTAACATTGTTAATGCTGTATGAATATTGGCTGAAATAGGGATGTTTGTGTGCTTTATGAACTGGTCTATTTTCAGATATTATTGGTAAAGCACATTATGTTTAAAGAGCTCAGCAGAAAATGAATGCATACTGAGTGTGTGAGAGGTGGGAAAGATTTCTGTTAACATATGTATTCACAAAAAATAGCTCTCTAAGTAAATGAGAAGTAACTTGTTTGAAAAACAATTCAGTAGTTTTTTTCTTTATGTCTTATTCCCTGGGAGAGCAGAAATAGGACAGGCACTGTGGCCAGCAGTGCTTTGGAGAACTTATTAGGTAGCAGGAGGCCTTGTCTACAGAAACAGGAAGGCTCATTCAACTTGGTAACTGCAGTGTATTTTATAAGGAAACCTGTGTGTAAAAATAGATGCTGAATGAAACTTCTTTTAGAGCACAGGGCCATATGGCTGTTAAAGCGCCACTTTGTTTTACTGGAAAGAAAATACGAAAACTCCCCATTTGGAAGCAAGTCTTAGCGTAGTGGCTTTTAGAAAATGTCTTTCTGTGCACTGTTACTAGTAAGCATTCCAAAACAGATGTGTTTTCTAACCACATTGATTAAGTAACTACCTTAATCAGCATTTCTCAAATTCTATTAGGGTGTGCTTCTTTTAGAGTGATGTTAGAAATCCTATATAGTGATTTGGCACAGTTTTTCTGTGAATTTTGGCAGATGTTCAGTATTTGAAACAAAATAAGAAATGGAAGGAAATTGTATTGACGTTCTGGGTGATCCTTGCTATCTGTTCCTTAAAAAGTCACAAGATACACCCAGTCCAGAGTTTTAGTGTTATGTTCTGTGACAGGAAGATATTTTTATTTCTGTGATGTTTATAAGTGCATGTATCTGCAAGTCTGTTTCTGTTACATCGATGCAATTTCTGAAATTTGAGTTTGTAAAAATACCGGAAACGAGTTCAAAATGTGACTTTATTAAAATGATATTAAAATAGTATTTACCATAAAACTACTACTGCTAGTTTAAATGAGAAAGATTTAATTTGAAGCCTCTTTTCCTTATGGCGGAGGTAAAGAGAGCAACCCGATTTGTTGCAGGAAGGAGTGTGTTACGGATTACCAATGGTATCTTGGAGCTCAGGTTCGATAGAGTAAAAGGAATCTACTCTGTTAGCAGGATCATACTCTAAAGTTATAACTGAGGAAAACTTTGAATGCTTTTTTTTTATCTCCATAAACACAAGTATATCTTCTTTGCAGTAAAATTGCCACTAACTTTATTCTCCTTTACGTGAAAGTATTTCCCATTTCAAATGAAAAGCCCATAGGGCTCAAAATAAATGAAACCTAACATGTTTCCATTTTAAACACACGTACCCCCCAAACTTTTCTCCATACCTTTCTTTCCTCTCCTCAGAGACCTCTGCCTTCTCCTATACAGCACATGCCTGCCAATAAAACTTCTAGTATGGTAAAATGTTTTCAATTTATGTGTTCTTTCCAACTCTTACGTCAGAGACCCTTGAACTTACTTCAGATCTAGAAGCACTGATGGCAAGCCTTCAACACTCACTTCTTTTAAAATGTGTTTATATACGTTTGTGTAATACATTTTCTGGTTCTCTGGCCTTGAAGCCGCCTATGCCACAAATGAAACAGACCTTTCACACAAAATACATTTTAGTATATGTATGCTTATACACATGAGTGAGAAAGTATACATTACAAGAAGTCTTAATGTGAGGACTTTAATGTTGTGCAATATCTTAGAGGTTACAAGCTTTCATATATGATATGTCATTTGTTCAGTATGACAGTATTGCGAGGAATAAGGGGATTTCTCTTTTCTAGCAAGAACTGATGCGAAGAGGGGTTCATTGCAGTAGAGCTGGGATCTGTGACCCTTAGTCTAAGGCACTTTTTATTAGACCACACTAAAAATTCTATTTTAAAACCCAGCAAGATGGCACTGCTTATTAATAGTACTGTTGAATTAAGAATTGCTGAATCTGTCTGTCATTTAGCCTATGAGGCCAACACTCTTAGCTAGCTGAATACTGATTCTAGTAGCTAATATATTAGAGTCTGTATTTGCATACTGCATAGTCTTGGCCCAATAAAGGAAGAAGTAACATTAACTGATTTATCTGATCTTGCTTTTAGAGAATTCCCTTTTTTCTCTGATGATGAGAGATGATTGAGCTTGACAAATTGAAGATATTTCTTGCATTTCAGATTAAAATTTTATCTGCCAGGCAAGTGTCTCAGCCTTTTAGGGTTTCCCCACTCTCTTTATAGGATGCCACTGACCGTCTCCTCCTTCCCAGGTCCTTGCTGGGGCAAACTTAAGAAACCTCATGGTACTGGGAGACGTGTATCCAGTCCTGTTACTTTCCTCTGTAACCCCCACTGCATCTACTACCGCGAGGGTTTGCCCTCCTGCTTACTCAGTCCTTGGTCTAAGCCATTCTAGAACACAATCAACAAGGGTTTGTTGTATCTGTAAGTACGGTCTGAGCACAGAGAATAGAGCTTACTTCATTCATTCCGTAAACGTCAGTTGTGCCAGCTGTGTGCCAGGCGCAGTTACAGATGCTTTGGATATGGTAGCGACCATGCCAAAGTACCTGCCTCCAATGTGCTGACACTTAGGGGGAAACGGGCGATAAATTCAAAAACAAAGGTGATCAAGCCAGAAATGATCTGAAGAAAATAAAATGAGTTAGCAAAGTTGGTGGTTACTTTTCTTACGACGTTCATGGAACTGAAACCTAAATAATGAGAATAAGATAGAGGAACAAGTGAAGGGACTTTGAGAGAAGATTAGTGTGGTGTGTTTGAGGGATAAAGAGAAAACCAGCATTCATGGAACGTTTTGGGCAAAGGGGAAAGCGATGGGAGATGAGGTCAAAGAAGCAGGCAGAGGCCAAATCATGTAGGCCACAGTAGCAAGTGTGGTTTTGTTTGTACTGGAAGTTTTGAGCAGGAAAATGATATGTGATGTTACATTTTGTGGATGTTTCTTTGGTTGCTGAGTGGAGAACTCCGTCTGTTGTGGGACATGTGGAATCAGTATAGTAAAGAAGAAGCTATTTCACAAGTTTCTGCAAGATCTTAACTTGGTCTAGAGTTTTTGCCGTGGAAGTGCTGAGAAGTGGTTCAATTTGGGATATATTTTGGATATAGTGCTACCAAGTCTTGATATAATGTATTGGATATGAGACCTGAGAGAAAGAGAGAAGGTAAGAAAGATCTAATGATTTGTGAACAGAATATATCCCTTGTGAAGAGTTAAAATGGTAACAACTTGGCTGGCTGGCCTGTTTGCATTCATTCATTCATTCATTGTTGTGGAAGTGTGAAGTATCTTGATAGATCAGCATTTTGCACATGAATTGTTTCTTACAAGTTGCTACTTCAGTTGGTTCAAATACACTTATTAGCCAGAAAAAGAGAAAATGAATGAGGTAAATTTTGGAGTCTACTTTTAAATTTCTAAGTAATTTTCAGAAACATCATCTTCATTAGGAATCATTTTTGAATACCTGTTGTAGAACTGTGATCAAAGTGTCAGTTTACTGGAATGGTTTTCTAACATCTCTGATGGCCATAGTTTTATTTACCAAGAGAAAGTAAAGAACATTGCTCAGATTTATGCTGTGAATTTGAAAGACTTGATATGGTACTGATAACCTATTTTAAGATAACAAATATAATTGTTAAACATTTGTTTAGGTTTTATCATGACTAGCAATAGATTTATGGTTGCATTTTCATGTGTCACAAGTACACTTGACTATACATCAGGGCCCCTTGTATAATCACTGTGTACAGTACATCTTTGTTCATTTTATAGAACATAATTTTATTATATGGAGGTTGATATTTGAGTCTTTTAATTTATAGCATTTTCATCATACACATCTTCTATTGGATTCTGTAATCTTAGTGAGGAGTTCAACCTCAAATGATAATGTAAGGAACAATTCTAATATTACACAAAGGTATAGACTTCAGAACATTCTTGTAAAGCTGTACCTTTGTAAAGTTATCAAATAACTCTGTGTCCATACTGACTCCATTCACTTTAAGCATGATTTCTCACCATTTCTTACGTCAGGTACTTTATATTTTATGTTCTCAGTTTTGTTACTAGTTTTTTTCATTTTTTGGAAAAAAATTTCCTTTAATGTTCATATAATTTCTAGATAACATTAAAAGTTTTCCCCATAATGTGTATATTATTTTAGATAAAAATAATAATTATCAGATTATTCTGGATCTCATTTTTAAAAATATGTGGTGAAGTGTGCTGTAGTTTTATATTTATAAATAAAGTCTGTACTTTTAAAAATGAAAGGCAGATTTTTCTTAACTAAATGCTTAAAGTTATCTATAGTCCAGGTTATTGCTTCTTTCTCTGTGGTAAAACAAAATGAAAAGAAATATTTGTTTCCAAACCTAGAGAACCTATTTCTCAGTTAACTTATTTTTTTCTCATGTGTTTCACTTTATTAAAAACCAAAAATAAAATTAGAAGTAGCAATACTAGTTGATTTGTAGATTAATCTCTTGGGGTCTGAAATGTTCAACCAGTTATCTGAAGTTATCTGATTAAAAACATGGAGGGGGGGAAAACCAAAATTTCTCCATTTCTCATGACCAGATCCTACATGCTTTTCCCTCAGTATGTGGTTCTGAGAGGGAAACCCAGCTTGCTTTATTATTCATCTTTCCTTTTGAACTGGATGATAAATGCTGAGCCATCATGTCAAGCCTACTCTGAAGATGTCCACAGTAACAATAAACCCTTTGTGATGAAAATAGCACAGGGTAGCTATTTACCAAGTTAAAAATCGTGAACTTACTACTTATTATCTATATTGCAATGTGCTTTGCACATCAGCAGTCTTCAGCTTATTGACTGGGAAAATAGAAGTTAAAATGGATTATCTTAAATAGAATATAATTTTTTTCATTTTCAGTCTTGTACTTGAATCTCCAAATCACTCAGATAATTAAGTTGGTAGATGAGATGCCTACTTTTATGCACATGGCCACGTATATTGTCTGATATGTTCTATACTTTTTCTTAAGGGTGCTAATAATTAATGATCTTTTATCTGTGTGTTACTTCCTACTTGGTGATACTTTTTGCTGTTGTCAGGTTGTCTTGCAGAAGTAAACTTACCACAGTGGAGGAGCCACCAGAGTAAAAGGAAAGCACACTATTATTCAGATGAATTAACTTAATGAAGATGATTTCTTCAGTGAAGAGGCAACAGGAAGGCAGGGCCAGAAGCATTTACCCCAGGAGGTTATATGTAGGATGACTGGAGACATTCCTAAAGACAATGAGGCGTTGGCATTTGTTTAAGAGAGAGGCTGTTTCACTCAGAGGGCTCACATGGGAATTAACTGGTGTCATTTTGAAGGAGGGTTTTGCTAATTGGCATCTCCCAATTGTATATAATGCCAACACCTTTCTGTATTAATTATTTCCCCTAAGTGTAGCTCAGTAAAGCAAAACTCTTTGCAAATTTATAAAGGTTTAAGAGGAACTGTTGCAATTTCATTAGTTTCCAGAAGCCCTCTGTGAACTGTAAGAGTTGGTTGGTATTATTTGTATAACGTTTTGTTGTTTGAAGTTGGAAGCATTATGTTCATGTATTGTGGTGATGGCCTGCTGAGTAATTGCAGGGTTCATTATACTACCAAGACTGTCAAGGGGCATTTATGGATATTCACGTGCAGTGAACCCTTGAACTTGAACTGGTCATTCTTGTCTCCCATGGCTGAAATTGTGTTTACTCTAAATGGCAGGAGAAACTTTAATTATGAAACCAGTAAAGAGGCAAAATTACCTTAGTTTAAAGTGATAAATGGGCTATTAAGAAATGTACCTGCAGTTTTTCCTTTTTACTATAAAAATGTTATAATGTTGACACATAATTACGTGTATACATATATATTTATACACACACCTCTTGAGTTTTGCTTTTTAAATTTCATATTAATATTTTCAAATTTTTTATTAATTTTGGTCTATACATGGAATTCCTACAGTAAAAATAATGGATTCCTAATTTTTTTTTTACATTGAAACACACACTTTTGGCACACATTTGCCACCAACAGTGTATCTTTAAAACATTTTAAAGCTCAGAATTATGATGAGTTTCCTTGAGAGTATAGATAACCTTTTCATAGTAGAAGGGGTATCTTTATGAGTGTCCCTCCACTAGACTTTTAAGGTCTTGAGAATAGAAACATTCTATAAATTAATCTATGTGTCCTATCTCCCGATGCTCAATGCATAGTGCACGTTCAATGAAATCTTGTTGAACTTAATTGAAGAGAGCTGAGAGAGAAGTGGGCATATAAGAGAAGATTGCAATTGGAAATACAGTTACAGCTGGAACATGGAGTACGTGGAGGTTGGTGGGAGGATATGGAATTGGAGAGTGAGGCAGGGCAGATGCTTCTGTCTGCAGGTGCTTGGATCATACAGAGAGGATATTATGGACCCACTGCAGGATTTTAAGCAGCTAATCACTCTTGACAGCATTGTGGAGGATGGGAATGAGGCAGGAGTAGGAAATCAACTCTCTGAATCACTCTGGCTGGGATACAGTATCCTGGAAGCCTGGGTTGAACAAAGGTTGTTTTGTTTGTTTGTTTTTGTTTTTTCCCTTAAAAAAAAACCTTAAAAAATTAATTCTGGTAAAATACACATACCATAAAATTTACTATCTTAATCATTTTTACATGTTACAATTCAGTAGTGTTAAGTATGTTCACATTGTTGGGCAACCAATCTCTAGAACTCTTTTCATCTTTGCAAAGTTGAAACTCAGTAACATAATACATTATACTGAGTGACTTAAACGACCAGGGACAATTATTTTTCACAGTTTTGGAGGCCAGAAAGTCTAAGACCATGATGCCAGAACATTCAGTTCCTGGTGAGGACCCCCTTCCTGGTGTGTAGATTGCTGTCTTCTTGCTGTCTCCTTACATGGCAGAGAGAGAGAGAGAGAGAGAGAGTGCACAATGGAGCTAGCTCAGATCTCTCTTCGTCTTCTTATAAAGACACTGATCCCATTATGGGGGCCTTACCTTTATGACCTCCTCTAAGCCTAATTATTTCCAAAAGGCCCCACCTTCAAATACCATCACATTGAGGATATGGCTTCAACGTATGAATATAACAGTATTTATCTTTTTGTGACTGGTTTATTTCACTTAGCATAGTGTCTTTAAGGTTCATCCATACTGTAGCATGTGTCAGATTTTCCTACCTTTTTAAGGCTGAATAATATTTCATCATATGAATATACCACATTTTGTTTATCCATTCATCTATTGTAGAGTTGCTTCTGCCTTTTGGCTGTTGTGAATAATGTTGCTATGCACATGGGTGTTTAAATATCTTCTCAAAATTCTGCTCTCAGTTCATTTGGGTATATATCCAGAAGTAGAATTGTTGGATCATAAAGTAATTCTATTTACAATTTTTTGAGGAGTTATCATATTGTTTTCCATACCAGCTGCACCATTTTACATTCCCATCACCAGTGCACAAGGGTTTCAATTTCTTCACATCCTCCCTAATACTTATTTTGTTTTTTTTGATAGTAGCTATCCTGTTGGGTATGAGATGGTATCTCATTGTGGTTTTAATTTACATTTCCTTTGAGATTAGTGATGTTGAGCATCTTTTCTTGTGCTTGTTGGCCATTTATATATCTTCTTTGAAGAAATATCTATGTAAGTTCTTCACCCATGTTTTAATTGGGTTGTTTGTTTTTTGTTGTTGTTGAGTTCTAGTCATTCTTATATATTCTGGATAATAGCCCTTTATCAGATATATGATTTGCATGTCTTCTTCCATTTCATAGGTTGCCTTTTCTTGCTATTGATTGTATTCTTTGATGCACAGAGGTTTTAAATTTTGATGTCCAATTTATCTAGTTTTTAAATTGTCTGTTCTTTTGGAATCACATCCAAGAAATCATTGCCCAATGCAGTAACGTGAAACTTTTCCCATATGTTTTCTTCTGAGAGTTTTATAGTTTTAGTTCTTATGTTTAGTTCTTTGATCCATTTTGAGTTAGTTTTTGTATGTGGTATAAGGTAGGGGTCCAGCTTTACTTTTTGCACATGGGTATTCAGTTTTCCCAACACCATTTCTTTAAAAGACTGTCCTTTCCCCATTGAATGGTCTTGGCAACCTTGTTGATGCTCTGGGTATACTGCTGGAGAAGAGGGGAAAAAGGGCCTTTAGCACATGGAAATGAGGTAAGGACCTAAGAGACAGAATCTTGGGGAGGTACCAGAGACTTACTAAGTAAGTTAATCTTGAAGGTAATTCCAAGAATGGAATGGTGGAACCTTGTCAGATCAACAACGCAGACAGGAGGGACTTAGGGCAACTTCCTGAGGCAGAAAGAATGTACAAACAATGTTTTGTTTGTTTTTGAAAGATATCTGAAGTAGACAAGGAGGAAGTGTAAAAGGATAAAGTTGAATGACAGGCAACTCACCCTAAGGAAATATAAAGTGTTGTGAGGAAGAGAGTAGGCATAAATAGTTACAACACAGGGTAAAATAATACGATAAATGTCATAGAAGTGATACCAGTAAAGTGCTATGGAAGTTTGCAAGAGGAAACAATTACTTCTACTGAGGGAATCAGTTGGGTCTTCCTGGGTATATTCGTCAAAATTTCTCAGTTGAAAGCCACAGAAGCCAACTATGATTAATTTACACAGAAAACAAAGTTGTTAAGAGGATATTTTGCTAGTTCATAGATTCTCCAGGAGGAAATGAGAACCAGGTTTGGAAGAGACATAGCCTAGAACAGTACTTAGAATTCCAGCCCAGCATTTATCTTGTAATGCGGACACCATTGTCACCACAGTTCGGCATAGACCCTGCCACTTACCCTGCTCACATCGTCAGTGCTCGATCCAGCTGCTGCCCCTGGACCTAGCGCTGCTGCCGCCTGAGGACAGTGAACGCAGCTGCTGCTGCCCCCACCAGCACTGGCCAGAATGGATGCGCTGAGGCCTTTGCTGGCTGCGTGTAAAGTCTGGCGAGGCGCATCTGACTGGGAAGATTTCAGTCGTGTAGTCACGTCCTACCTGCTGGAGACGTGGAGAAAGTGAGCATGGGACTTCTTTTTTTTTACCTTCTGTTTTGGCAGAGTTCTGTCTCAAACAAATGGAAAAGGCCCAAAACATAGGAAGTGAGAAAGGGCTCTTAAAGCCAGGTGGCTGCAAAGTTTGGTCACATCCACAGAGCTGGGAGAGGTAGACTTTGGAGTGCTGTAGGAGTAATAGTAATACTTCGTTGTGCTGTTGGTAGTTGGAAATAGCGGGGTGGCGGTTCAAAAAAACGATTGAGCCTGGTAGTCGACATGATATTCGCTAAAGCCTGGGCGTTACAAAGGAACACATTTGAGAGAAGAGATCATTGGGAAAGAATCATGGTTATCTATGTTT
Organism: Balaenoptera borealis; assembly: GCF_965194805.1. Lineage (NCBI taxonomy): Eukaryota > Metazoa > Chordata > Mammalia > Artiodactyla > Balaenopteridae > Balaenoptera > Balaenoptera borealis. The sequence goes on from NC_138861.1 coordinate 15,847,882, forward strand.
ATATGAACATGAGAGGAAGACACTTGGATGGGTGAGCCCTCATTATGAAAACCAAAGGAAGAGCTTCTAGCAAGTATTGTATTTGTTCAATTTACTTTTAAATGAATGAGGCTTCTAAAAGGGGAAGTAGAGGCAGTGCCTCATGTTGCCCAGGGATGGAAAGGATAAAGACTAAGAAAAATTCATTGGATTTGTTGAGTTTTGAAAGAATTTCATTAGAATGGTGCAGGTAGAATTCAGAGGGCAAATAGAGATTTATAAGGAAAAAGTAATTGGGATGAGAGTAAGGTGGCAGTAAGGGTCAGGTACTTTAGGAAGAGACAGATAAGACTTGTCAAAGGAAATACCTGCAAAAAAAGATTTATCGAGCACCTACTACATAGTCACTGTTTTAAGTGCTTGCAGTATCCAAGTGAACACAGTGGACGAAGATCAGTGCCCGTGGGGTCCTTACATTCTAGAGGGGTGAGGCAAGTCAGTTAACAATAAATATAGTAAGTTAATTTAGAGTGGTTAGAGGTGATAAGTGGGGAAAACAAGTAAAGCAGCATAAGACAAATTTATTGGATTTGTTGACCTTTGGAAGAAGAATTTCATTAGAATGCTGGGAATAGAGGTCCAGTAGGGGCAAGTAGAGATTTGGGGATGGGGGTGGGTTGTAGTGATACGAGGAGTGGTAGGATAGGCTTCATCGAAGTGAGAATGGAGCCAAGACTGGAAGGAAGTGATGGAGGAAGCTAAGTACATACCTAAGGGAAGAGTGTTTTAGGCGGAGGAAGAAGGGACACAAAGCTCTGAGCTGGAGCACGCAAGGTGTGTTTGAGGAACAGGATGAGGAAGAGGGAGAAAAGGAGGAGAGGAGCCCAATGAGATATTTGGAAGCCACCTCTTACATGACCTTGTAAACCACCATGAGGACTTCGTAAGGACATCATGAGCATCTACTCTAGGACTGACAGCTCTTTGATATTTTTTTTGTAGCCCACTATGGGGTTAAACGAAAACTTCCTGTACAATTCAAGACTTCAAGCTTGCTTTTCATAGGCTATTTTTATTTGTAACAACTTCCAGAAAGAGATAATATAAAAACCAATACAAAGAGATAATGTTATGTAACAGACGCAAAGTGAGGCAAGATTCTTTACTGAAGAGGCAGAAGGTAAACTATGCTGAATAATTTATATGTTTTTTTTTGCCTTAGAGTGAAGTAAACATTTTGTTGTTCAATTGCCAATTTCTGATTATATACATATCATTTTAATGAAAAATCGAACATCCTTTTTAAACAAGCGTTTCTAAAAGAGCAGCTATTGCTTTTGAACTTCCTCTCTTTTCCTTTTTTCTTTACACATCCTTCCGTGGAGGCGCTAATGAGATATATTGAAGACTCAGAGTGGAAATTTTGGCGACTGTTTGAATCAGATTGATCATCTTAATGGGCCTTAAATCATCTGGATAAATGCAGGTTTTACTCGTGTTGGTTAAGGTTGAATTTGAATGTTTCATTTGGCATAATCATTAAGATAACTCACTGCTTGACTAAACTTTTCATTTTTCAGCTGGGTGTTTGATAGTAGTAGATATGACCACACAGAGTGCTGACTAACTATAATAAGAAGCATAGAGAAAGGTGAACAGTTAAATTAATGCCTATGTAACTAAGGGTTTTGTATTAGAAAAGAGTGGTATTACAATTTCATAGATTTTCATTGGACTAGTAGGGATTTTGTGTCTAAATACGGTCACTGGTTTTATCTGATATCGTGATCAGTAAAGCTCATCCTTTTTACCTGCATAATTTCATTGTCATTTCACTGTCATTTCATGTACATTTAGTATCCTGTGATTTTGCTGTAATGCTCTAGATAGAGCACAGAAGGGGTTTCACTGTACTGTGATGAAGTCTGCTTTCACTGTACTGTGATGTACTCTGATTGAATAAGGTCTATATGTGGGTTTCTTTTTATTTATTTTTTACAAACTAATTGTTTAAACATTCAAACCAACCCTCAATCTTGTGAAAATTCTCCATATATGGAGTCCGTTAAAAAGGCTTTAATGAGATTATTAGAAAATGTTAACTTCTCATAAAAAAATTCAAAACGCTAAGCAGTTGTGCTTTATATCTGGGGACAGGTGAAGGAAGATAAGGGAATTTGTGTGTGTGTGTGTGTGTGTGTGTGTGTGTGTGTGTGTGTGTGTTTATACGAGGTACAATATATTTCAGGCATCCTTTTGGAATCAACCATCTGTCATTAGGAAAATATTTCAGTATACACAGTTGACTTCTGGCTGGTAGAAGACATGAAAAGGTTTAGCATGAATCTGAACTGAAAATCATGACATCATTACTTCCTTTATTTGAAAATATTTTTGCATGCACATAGATTTTGTGTCACCTTAAATCAAACGTTAGCTTTCTGTAATCTCTGTATTTCTTCTAGCATCAATTTTTAAAAGACTACTAAGAGCTAAATCCATTAAGAAATGTGGAAATCATATACTGGCAACACTATTGTTGAAAAAATACTATGGAAAAGCTGTTGTATGCTAAATAGAAACAAAACTTTTCTCTGTTATGAATATCTTCTCTTTTACTTTAAGCAACTTTTTCTCATGTAATTCCTTAATACATACTTAGGTATTTTCCAAAGAGGGGAAAACAGATTTTCTAGGAGCTGTCTCCATATAGTGTGTAAACTTAAGCATGGACTCCAAATGTTTAAATAAGGGCTGTACTTTAACTCCTTTTATATTTCTTCGATGTGTAAACTAAGGTGCACCGTCCTTACTTCTAAATTATATTCAGAGGGATTTACAAGGAAACATACAAGATAACATTTCATTGATATAATTTAAATATAAATTTTAATTTTCAATTTATTTAATATCAGTTCAAGTTGGATTTGCATGAAATTAATGCACAGTTGACTCTAAGACAAAATAAGAGTAGAGTGATATTAATCCTCTTTACGAATTGATTTTTAATTTTTTAAAAAATATATTTATTTATTTAATTACTTATTTTTGGCTGTGTTGGGTCTTCGTTGCTGCGCGGGGGCTTTCTCTATTTGAGGTGAGTGGGGGGGCCACTCTTCGATGTGGTGCATGGGCTTCTCATTGCGGTGGCTTCTCTTGTTGAGGAGCACGGGCTCTAGGCGCGTGGGCTTCAGTAGTTGTGGCACGTGGGCTCAGTAGTTGTGGCGCACGGGCTTAGTTGCTCCTCGGCATGTGGGATCTTCCTGGCCCAGGGCTGGAACCCGTGTCCCCTGCACTGGCAGGCAGACTCTTAACCACTGCGCCACCAGGGAGGTCCAAGAATTGAGTTTTAATGGAAACTGTGTTCAGGTTTTTATAATGGCTAGCAAGAGATGCAGAGAAGTACTAGAGGTTCTGATTTTCTGCTTAGGGGTGCTTTAGCAGTAAGTTGATAAAGAAGATGATATCCTTTGGAATAGAGCTTCAGGTGAGACAAGTTAGTGGCTTCTGTGGTTCATTATTTTACCTAGTGTGTAACTTTAATACTGAAGAGTCCGGGGCCAAAGTGTTAAACAACAAAAGCTCTTTTCTCACACAGTTCCTTGTAAGTGGGGCAAAGTAGATCTTCTCAGCAGCCTTCTCATGGTGTGAAGAAAACAGCCTCTTTTGTTAAAACAACCTCAGACTCATCTGGTGGAGAGAGGAGTGTATTACCTAGTTCTGGCGACTTCGCTCATCTACCTTTTCTTTCTACTGAGTCCGCAGAGTTGCCTCACTATACCTGCTAGAGCACAGGCCGACTCAAGGGAAACAACTCTTCCCAGAACTCTGAGGTGCTTCACTCACCTTAGTCACTTCACTGGTTGATAATACCTGCGTTGAAGGGCTGCTGGAAAAGTTAAAAAGATATATACAAGGCACTGCTTTAAATGAATGACAATATATATTTTAAAATTATTATTAATATACTTTTTATAAACAACTAATACATGCTAGGGGAAAGTTGCATCTCTTACTGGATCTGAAACCCCTGACCTGTGAATTCGCTGCTGTGGCTCCCAGAGTGTCTGTTGTCCCTGTCATTTGTCCCCCTCCTCTGAATGGACAGGTTTGGGATTGAGGGTATCTCGCCCCTCTTTTGCTCCAGCCTCTAGACTTTCTGGCAGTCATGTTCCCTGAATGAATCTCATCAGCCCCAGTGTCTCTGAAACCTCCATCTACTGAATGGCCTGTTTCTGCCCCAGTTATTTCTTGCAGAGCAGAAACATATGGGTCCCTAGCTAATGAAGTACTGGTGTCTGATCCTATCCACCCGTAACTAGTGCCAGGCCTCCTTGGCTCAGGCATACTCAGTATTCTCATCTGTAAATGGGAATGACACTGCTTGCTGCACGTGAGGCAGTGAGGGTCAGTGAGGCAGTGTATGTTGGCACATAGCATAGTGCCTGAGCAGTAAAAGCTCGCCAAGTGGCGTGTGTCACCATTAGCAGCAGCACCCTATAATTTATCTAGAAATAACCTATTTATCATCTCTGCGTACCTTACTTTCCAGCTCCTGTCAAGACATCTCCCTCCCGTTCACTTTTAGCTTCTGGTCTGAGATAATCATGTTGACCAGGTGATGGATTTCTCTATAGTGAATAACATAGAGAATAATCTCAGATTTTATGTATTACCCGGTTCCCTATTACTAGGGTACAAGTGTGACTTTATTAGCCTTTAGTTGAATCACACCAAAACCAGGTATTACCTGAACAGAATTATGCCTGTATGGGGTTTAGGAGTCCTGGGGCAGTCTGGAAGTTTGTTTTGTTTTGTTTTTCTTTTAACTCTAGAGCTTGTCTTAGTAAATTCACTGTTAATTTTCATTGGTAGTTTAATTATGTAAGTTGCCTTTAATTCTCTTCTACCCTTAATTGCTTTTTGTGTCTAGTCTTCTTATCTTGTATGCAGGCTATACACATCCTTGTTACCTTGGCGGGCTGACATGAGCTTTCAAAAAGAACTCTGCAATCTCTAGGTAAATGATACTGTCTTAGATGTAAGATATCACTCTGTTAGAAAATTCCATGAAACATCTTGCTCTAAGGGGTTTGATCGTGCTGATGATCAAATTATGCCCTCTAAGTACACAGTGTTGCAGCGTTTCAGGAGAATAAAGTTTGGGCTTATTTGTTCTCTTTCAGAAGCTGTCTCAAGTACCTTTAATGAGTTGTGGGGAGTAGCAGTGATAAAAGACCAACATTGAAAGCGTATATCAGAAGATATTATCATGTCTATTTCATAATATTGGCCTATTAATAGTAGCCTATTAATAATAATAGTAGCCTATTCATAATAATCATATTTGTGTTAGGTAAAAATGGTTTATGCAGTTGATTGGTGTTTAATTTACATTAAGATATGTTCAGAGTATTTCATAACAAATACTCTACTACTTTTGCAAATGCCTCAAAAAGGTTGTGATGATGGTTGTTATAAAAATTCATATTTTTAATTTTTTATATATATCCTTATTGAACAGTTATTTCAAAAAAAAAATCAATCTGCCAAAGTCATTGAAACCTGGTTTATAAGTAAAGGTTTTGAAATTTTAAAACTGAAGTGAAATCTGGTTGTCTCTTTTTATTTGTGTGTGAATTTTTTTGTTGCTAGTGGTAACTATGGAGAATTTTTTTTCAAATAGCACCCTTTTAATAACAATGGTCTCCCCAAATATACTGTGGCATAGCTTTAAACTTTATTAAGTCTGTCTTGGACTCCCCCTTCCTCTCCCTGAGTAAATGGAAGAAAAGTTTGGCAGGCTCCATGCTGTGCACTTGATTGATGTCCAGAACATCTGAAGGACTTTTGTGTCCTGCCTCCTCTCCATGAGTGCATAATGTGTGAATACTTAAAGGAGGTCAGCCCTTATCACATGTAATCTAGGCCTGAGAGCAGATCCACAGTGACAATCATATCCCGTAAGTAAGAACACAAATCATCCTCTACATGCTTTAGACAAAGTTGTGGGATATTTTTTCTCTCTTTTTACCCCTTCCCACTCATGGGGGACCTTGGCAGAGCAACGAAAGCAGAGAGAAGACGTGCTCAGAATAATGTGTCACTCCTTGGAGGGAGGAAGGGATTGTTTATTTGTAATGATGTGATGGTCTTTCACTGTGCAGCTGAAGGGAGCTTGGGCTGTTAATGACTAGTGATGTGGAAGATTGCAGAGCAGAACGGGGTGGGGAGGCAGGAGGCAGCCCGAAAGCAGCCTGAAGTTGTGGCATTTGTAAACTCCAAGCCAGGAATAAAGCTTTTTGTACACTTGAGTTCTGTTGTTTATTTTTTCTCCGGTAATGGAGTAACTTTTTATATCCTTATGTAAGTGTATAGCTGAAAATGAGAACAGCAAAATGGATTAAGCAGTACAATTCTGAACACACTTTTCTATTCTTTGCACAACTAGTATGAAAGTTTGAAAACTATTTTACTGCAAAACTCTATAGGATGGTAGGGACCTAAAATGCTATATATAGCTTCTAATAGGAACAAGGAAATAACAGTTGTTTTTATGTGCCTGTGTTTGAACAGAAGTTTAATTTAAAAGCAAATGTTGTTCCAAACAGAATTAGCAGAGCTCTTCAGGTATTAAAGAAAATAGCACTCACCTTATTTTTCTCATGAAGACTATTAAGGATATTGTTGCATTTTCTTATATAAAAGGAAGATACTCTTCACCTTATCTCAGAAACTTTACTAGTTTCTTTTGACATGTAATCAGCTTCAAGAAGTAGTTGCAGTCATTTCACACAATGGAAACTGTGCAGACGCCCCCCTCCAGAAACCAAGGCATTGCTTCCTATGTAGGTAGGATAAAACCAAAATCAAGTTAAGAGCTGTAAGGCCCTTCCTTCCCAACGTCTCCCAGTCTGCTTTTCCAGCCCAGTTTCTCTGCTCTCCAGGAATATCCGGTATCTCATGTTCTCTGCAAACATTGCTCTTTTTCTTGCTCATAAATATCTGTACTGTCTGTTCTCTTTGCTTGGGATTCCTTTGCCCTCTCTTCACCCAGTAATTCCTACTTATCTTTGAAGAGCTAGTTCAGATGCCTCTTCCCTGCAAGTCCAATCCCCATCCCCGGCCAGAATTAATCTTTGTTTATGCACTGTACTTTCCACATTCCCTCAGCATAGCAGCCTGTCACTGTATTGCACTGTCATTATTTGATTATATGTTTGTCTTCACCCATTACAGGGTAGGTTTTGTCCTAAAGGCAGGTACTGTTTAATATTCTAGTATCCCATTCACTAGACACAGTCCCCCAAATAACAGTTTAAAAAGCTGTATATATACATAAAATCATATATGTATGTATATATGGAGGGTTCTGTGTGGAAATAAGTCACAAATCGAAGTTGTTAAAAAGGTAGTCTCATACTTTAAAACTGTTTCATATATTTCTGCTTCAATTACATGATAATTTAATAAATGAAATAAAAGTAAAGTTATTAAATCAATATTTGTCTTTCCGGGTGTAATATGAATTTTAAAAATGTGTCCTTGTTTTAGTGATCACATTATTTATGACAGGAACAATTCGGCAAATGTTACATTAAAGAAGATTATTGTTAATAGGGTTTTTTGGTCAAGAGGCAGAAGAGTGATTAGTGAGAGTTGTCAGGAAATTGACCATTTTCTGATGTCCTCCTATGTTCTGGGCACTGTATTCAGTAGTTTTTGTTCATTTACTTGTCTAATCCGTATAACAATTTTAACAGTTAGGTAATGAGCAGATTATAGACCAGAGAGTTGAAATAATTTGCCCAAGATTATACAGATAGCACAAAGAGTCTCCCTCTACTCTACAGCATGGACTCCATAAACCTAGAATGAGTGGGTCTGCGTAAGAATTCTACAAATGATACATAGCCATGGCATGTCGTACTCATATTGGTAGTACTATCTGTAGTCTTTCTTTTCTCTTTCCTTGCCCCTCTCACGTGTTTATATTCAAATTGCGACCTTTCTTTTAATACTCTCTCAGAGCTTTCTTTGAAGCCTCATTTGGTGTGGACTTTAAGGTGAGTGCACTAAATCATACGCAAATCTGGATTTTTTTTTTTTTTTTTTTTTTTGCTAAGTCAGATTTCTGATCTACATTATAAGATTTTTTTAAAGATCTTTTGAGCCTGTTTGTCTGGAATCTAATTATGCATTTTATAGAACATCTCCTTCATCGTTGGCACCCAGCATATGTTAAACAATCAAGCCTAAATGAAGGGAATTGATAGGGTTACCTCTTGAATTTCGTAGTAGTGTAAGTGAGAAAAAGAAATCTGTATTACCAAAAAGTTTGACTAAGTGGAAACCTCTCCTCACACTTCTATCAATAATTTTGACTTCTACTCACGTAGTTGGCAGTTTAGGTTCAGAGACTCATCCTATATTCTGAAACCTTAAACCTTTTTTAAAAAAAAATTCATTAAGCCAGTCCATGCTCAAAAGCCTTTCAGTTATTTACATAATATAGCCTAAACGTTGTAACCTGCATTCGGAGTCCAGCACAATCTGGTTCCACTCTGTCTAGCTTTCTCTCCAGCCATTTACTAATAGGTGCTGTCTGCTCCAGTAAGATTCTTCTTCTCATGCTATTGCACAAATGAAATATTTAATCTTACCTCTAGTCCTTGCTCACAGAATTTCCTCTCTTTTCATCTCCTCTATCTCTGTATAAATTCAATTCATATTTTAGCATTCAGCTCTGCCTCCAATTTTTGGCCCAGTCTAATCCATCCCTTACTCCGATTTTCTGTCTTTATTCCATTTGAAGACACTTCATCTTAAAATAGGTTATGTTTTTTTACTTAGTTCTCTATTACATGTATATTACTTTTTCTGTGGTATTGTAAACTTCTTGAGTGCATTTACTTCAGCTAGCACATAGTACAAAATTAGAAATAGTTGCTGATATGGATTGCTTTGAACTGAATTAGGATTCTGGGGAGAGAGAAACTCTTCTCTCTTTATGCTTTGAACCACTTATGGATGCCCATATTGGGGAAATACGAACAGTGGGAGCTGCTCCACATTTTAGCCATTCACTGTTCGTGCTGGAGCTCAAGTCTGGGTTCCAGATTGGCAGCGGAACCATGTTGTGATGTGGCCCTGAGCCGAACATAGAAGGTTTGAACAAGAGATTGAAGCAGTAGACCTTGAGTCTTGTCTGCGGTTCACTTATGTTGCCCCTCTGCTCCTGGTCACTCATTCATTTTCGTGTGCCTCAGTTTCCCTTCTTAGCGAAAGACTACCTCGTTACCACCCCCAACTTACATTTTCCTGACAAGTAAGTTTCATGGATTCTGTGAAATGCAAAATGTGTGATTTAAACTTAGGATATTCCAAAATTTTCTATGTGATTAAAAATACTATATTTCTGTTAAATTCCATCTCATGAAACTGAGCTGAGGGTGTTGGATTGATAGTATTAGTTGTTAAATCCTAAAAAGCAGTTGTTGAACTACTCTAAGCTGGAGAAGAGATTTTTTTTGTTTTTGTTTTTTTAATATTTATTTTATGGCTGTGTTGGGTCTTCGTTTCTGTGCGAGGGCTTTCTCTAGTTGCGGCCAGCGGGGGCCACTCTTCATCGCGGTGCGCGGGCCTCTCACCATCGCGGCCTCTCTTGTTGCGGAGCACAGGCTCCAGACGCGCAGGCTCAGTAGTTGTGGCTCACGGGCCCAGTTGCTCCGCGGCATGTGGGATCTTCCCAGACCAGGGCTCGAACCCTTGTCCCCTGCACTGGCAGGCAGACTCTCAACCACTGCGCCACCGGGGAAGCCGCTGGAGAACAGATTTGAATGCCATCTGTGAGGGTAGTGCTGCGAGGTGCTGGTGTGTGTGTAGAGGGGTAGGGGTGTCTCTTAAAAAGGAGAAGAGAACAGAGATTTTTTTTTCCAAGAAAATAATTCTTAAAATTTCAAGTAAACACATTCTCATATTACCTTAGGTATAACCACTGAACTATGTCTCTGCTCTCATACTCATAAATCCTTTATCATGCAAATGGATTCGGTTTAGTAAGTACTTCTGTTTGTATCTGTCTGTGGTGATAGTGTAGTTTCTACACACACTGACAATTCATGTATATTTCTTGCTGTTCTTTTATTATCGATAGTTCCCAGAGTAAAACAAATAGCCCTTTAAAATGTTCTTTAGTACTGAAAACGGTCACTCAGAATCTCATGGAAAATTAAAATATTACAAAATGTTCATAGTTTACAGTGAGGCACAATTATAATTAACATCTAAAAAAAGTGAATAACTTACCTTGGTTTTATTCACATAATAAAATTGGTTCAGTTCACAGTACTTTTTTTTTTTTCTATATAGGAAACTTCAAACTATAGTCATTTCAAATTAATTAATTTAAGTGAGTAGCCTAACTGAAATATTTCAACTTGAAATATTCATTAAAGATGGCTTTTACAAGTGACCGTTTTTTGTATCTGTGCATTTGATTCAAAGGCATTTGCCTCATTATTTAAATGTTGAGGTCATGTGAGAAAATGCCATAACACTTGGATGTGTTGCAGTATTTCTATCATTTTATCAAAGAAAAAAAATGTATTTCTCCTTGTCTGTCTACAATTCCCACAGAATTACAATCCTTAGCAGAGAATAAAAACCTTAGCAGGAGAAATAAGTAATTGCATGTCGGCAAAGCATAGGTGTGTGTCGCTCTGGAATCTCTCCACGGAGGTGCGGGGACTTTGGCGTGGCCAGTACCGAGCAAAGTCCCGCCTGTGCTGGCCCTTGTGTGGGCAGCTGGGTCAGGCTCCTTTCTTAAGAAAACAGTCTGGCTCGGGGTCCTCACCGCCCTTTGTTGTTCTCCCCACGAGGTGATCAGTTGAAGTCTCCGTGGTGACAGAACCAGTTTGTAACAGGCTTGTCTTTCACGGTCCTGTCTAGGGCTTGCTGCAGGCTTGCCGGAAGCTCTGACAAGAGTGGCAGCAGAGGAGTCTCAGTTGAAAGAAGGAAAGGCAAGAAACAGGAGGCTTAAACAGGCGGGTCACATTGACGACTCTCCTGCTGCAATGGGTTGGCTGGACGAACTAAACTGGCAGCTTCACATTGCCTTGCTCATTCTTCTGTCTATGCACACGAGGGGTAAGAAGACCAGTGCCCCACAGTACAGTGCTGACAGGGGGCTCCGTTAATGGCTGGTTTCGTGGTTTTTATCACAGAAGGGAAAGTTCAGGGCAGAAGTTCAGTGGCTAAACATTTCCAAGCCCCATCCTCCAACTGCTCTGTGATTTTACTACTTTCTGTATCATGGCAACGCTTTCTCGATAGTGTGTTAGAATAGTTTTAAAAGGGATGCAAAGTTTCTGTTTTCTCTAGCAATTAAGAATTAAGTGCAATCTAGTTCGGAACTTTGAGTATGAAGTTGATTGTCAACATACGGTGACAGTTTATATGTGAAGAATTTAAGAAAACAAAAATTCTAATAAACTTGTTTTGATCATTTTAGTTTGAATACTGTTAGATTTTTTTATAGGTTAACTAATTAACTTTGAAGTTCATTGTCATTTTTATATGGATGCATTGAGTAAATCTGTAGTTTTATAATGGCAATAATTGTAATTTGTGAATATGTCAGATGTTTATCCATATTTAAGAACAGGGGCTTGCTTAGTGATCATTTTGTCCAGAAGAATTATTCTTGTATAAAGTTGACTAAAGGATGGCAATTAAAAATAATTATTTTAACTAAAGGAGTAATTATAAAAGTAGGTGAACTATTTTCAAGTTAGAAGAAAGATAACTTAATGAATAGGAAACAATTATCTGTGTTAGTGATTTGCAACAAGGGAGTCACAAGGTTGGAAATAAGGAAATAGCGGCTTTATAAAATTAAGCCAGGTGACAAGGGAATATGTATGAGATCAAAATGCATTTACAGTTCACCCTCATATACCTGTGAATGCATTTTATAGAACCAATTTGGCAATACTATTTATTTGGAAGCATGTATTACCAACTGGCATGTATTTTGATTGGCACTTAAATATGAATGTTTTCATAATCTCAGAGTATTCCATGACACTATTTAGGTATTATATTTTGTGGCTTGGCTTCATGAAAAGTACTTTTAATTTCTGGTATAGATAAGTGTAACCCAAAAGGAGTTTTGCATATTGATGTGAAGAAACAACATGTAGTTCATTTACTTGGTTTGCTAGTTTGGTTTCCAAAAATCGTTATAATCTGGTACCTTCTAGAAGAGCTAGAAAGACCTCAGGGAAACTTTCTTAAGAATGTTCCAGGAGACTCAAACATGATATATATGAGGTGAAATTCTTATTCCTCTACTCACGCTACTACTATTTCTTGATTGCCTAAGGGTAATTTTTCATTCTCTTTTAGCATTTTCCTTGAAACATATGAATACCTGAATTAATTATTGAGTTATGTCAGTCAAAAGTGAAAAGGCTGTATGTTACAGACTGAATCTTTGAATCATAAACGGATGGTAGGATTAAATTACACCTTAAAATAGTATTGTGTAGTTGGTTTACTTTTCCAGTGAGAAGGTTGAAGCCCAGAGACATTCCCTGCTTTCTTCTACCAAGCGTAACCTTTTTAACTCCCTGTCCAGAGCCCTTTCACGTGAGTGCCTGTGTGCGTCTGTGTGTGTCTACCCGTTTATTCTGTAGCGTAGTGGTTAAGAGTATGAACTCCAGACCCAGGATGCCTGAGTTTGAATCTTAGCTCTACCACTTACTAGATGTGTAAACTCAAATGAGGTGTCTTATAGGTGCCTTGATTTTCTCAACTGTGAAATAGGCATAATAATAATAACTAACCATAGGAATGATTTGATTATTAAATGAGTAAATACACATAAAGCATTTAGACTAGTAACTGGTGCATAGTATTGTCTGAGGTTTTGCTATTAGTATCATTAGTAATAATGTTAATCTCTGCAGGAATAGGAGACAATCAATCTGGAAATGTAAACTGAGACAAGATTTTAAAAGAATCCCATAGCTCATCTTAGTGTGATTAACATACTGAATCCCAATTTATATTCCCAGCTTTGTCACTAGTGAAATTTTAACTTTTTTTTTTTTTTTTTGAGGAATTTCTCTACCTGTAGCCTTATAAAAAATAAGTTTCATGTTTGTTTGTTTGTTTTTTATTTTGCCTGGATGAAAACAGAAGGTGCTGTAGACAGGAACTATGAGCTCAGCCAAGACTAAGCAGCTTTGACTATAGAAGTTAAATATTCATTGACAACTTGTAACACTTTATGATGATTAATTCTGCATGTACTTCAGTGAGAATGATTATCACAAAGATAGGTGAATATGAAGCACAGACAAAGGAAGGGGTCATGACTTCTTAAGTGAATGGCAAAGCCAAGATTAATGTTCTGAGACCTTAAATACTCATTTAAAGTAAATGCGTTGCAGAATGACAACTTGAGACATTTAGAGAGTGTGTGCTTCAGGCTAATACAAATATTTAGTTATTTAAGTATATGGAAACCTAAAAGTTCTATATGGAAGGAATATGTACAGTATTCCAATTCTACTTTAAATGGTACAAAGCTCTGCAAAGTCACAACAAGTGGAAAGGAGAACGCTTCACACGTGGAACAGAGTAGCTAGGGTGGCCTGGGCGGGGCGGGGCGATTCATCAGCCTAAATCTTATCATTGCTTATATCTTATCTTCAGTGTTTTACTTGAAAAGACACAGGCTTAGAAAAAAGGAAGCAAGGGTACATCTTGGTAGGTTTTGAACTTTGTGTTTTTTATATTGGCACATTGTGGTTGCTTCAGGAATGCATTTTTTAAAACTCGGGATCGTGAAATGTGGAATTGCCTTCTTCTAAAAGTGAAAATATGATCTGTAATGGTGAAAATCTGTAGTATTCATTTCTACTTGAAATGCAGTATTTTAAAGATTGAGCTATTGATACTACCTTGCCCCTTTATTCTCAAAACACAGTGGAGAAATACAGGCAATACTAATGAATATAGAGCAATGTGTAAACAGTATTGAGGCATCATTTTGGTCACTACCATTCTTCTTAAGTTCTGCCAAAGGAATTTAGTGAGGTTATAAAGGTGATAGATTGACAGACCTAAAATCTAAAGGACTCTTTCTGTTTGTTGTTCTAACACATTGGTGGCAACAATGTGCCCTTCCTGACATGGATGGGCCTCATGTTCTGGCATTTAAAAAGATGAGATTTTTATTTAGCTCCTTGTTAAATGTATATATGAAAATTTCCACAGCAACCTGCCCTACTGTAAAATCATGGTAATAGATTATTACAGCAATTAGAGTAAAATAAAAATTGGCAGCCAACTTTTGTTCTTTAGGAGTAATTCTGTATCAACAAAGAGTTCCTGGAAGAAAAGGAGAGATAGGAAGAAGGAATTAGCTCTTTTGGAATACAGGAAAATCCCTAAACCCAATGAACAAAAGCAGGTCCCAGTCTCCATGGCCCCTGCAGTTTTATGTAACCCAGATTTTATATCCTGCTTCTTCATTGCCAGGTCATATTCCATAGGTTTCCTATTGTAATATTTGTGTTTGATCTGGTTGACACTAATTTAAAATTTTTTAAAAATTTGTTATTAATTATTTTCAGTAGAATTAAGGCAGATAGGAAATGCAGTAACAGGAGAATAACAAACATGGCTGTGAATGTGTACTTTCAAAATTAAAATGGTGATATTGCTCTAGGGTGTCAATTTTTGGTAATTTAAAAAAAAAAATTTATTTATTTATTATATTTATTTTTGGCTGCATTGGGTCTTCGTTGCGGTGCGTGGGCTTCTCATTGCGGTGGCTTCTTTGTTGCGGAGCAGGGGCTCCAGGTGCGCGGGCTTCGGTAGTTGTGGCTCGCGGGCTCTAGAGCACAGGCTCAGTAGTTGTGGCGCACGGGCTTAGTTGCTCCGCGGCATGTGGGATCTTCCCGGACCAGGGCTTGAACCTGTGTCCCCTGCGTTGGCAGGCGGATTCTCAACCACTGTGCCACCAGGGAAGACCTTTGGTAATATTTTTAAGTGGAAAATAATCCTCGTTACCATATGGCAAAATATAGTGAAAAATCAACTGTTAGCCCGACACAGCTGTTAAATGCATAAATGTGGTTCTGTGTTTAACATGTTTTCTACTACAGCTATTATGTGACACTTCCAACAGTTCATCTCCGGCTGTTAATTGGCAGTAACTACGTGTTGTGGTGAGCGTCACAGATGTAAGGAATTTGATCTGTGGTAATTTATCTGGAAGGAAAGTGGCTAAATTATAGTTCTCAACTTAAATTCTGCAGAGTAGATTGGATAAGAGACATTCACGTAACTATTGAGTGCAAACTCACATCATTTGGTTTTGCCTTTTGTTACGAGAAGTTATCCTCTTTAAGTACGTCGTGGTGGCAACCATGTATGTAAGGCATACGTATCTCTCAATATCTGTGCATAGATAATTTAATCTTTAAATTACAAATACTTGAAGGCTTCTGGAAGAATCATAGTATTAGAAAGATCAGAGTAATTCACATTCGTTTTTGTTTTTGTTTTTTTTGGTCTATGAGTCAATTGAATCTGAAA
This sequence comes from Balaenoptera borealis, assembly GCF_965194805.1. Classification (NCBI taxonomy): domain Eukaryota; kingdom Metazoa; phylum Chordata; class Mammalia; order Artiodactyla; family Balaenopteridae; genus Balaenoptera; species Balaenoptera borealis. Next base: position 15,863,473 of record NC_138861.1, read on the forward strand.
TAACATTTTACAACTCTTCTATTGACTTAGAACTGCCAGGAACAAATTTGTGAATAGGTTTTTTCCCCTAACTTTCCGAATGTGGATTTATTTTTAGAACTCTTACAGGACATTGGGCAAATCTTTAAGTAAGACAAAGTACCGACAATTAAAATCAGCTAAATTGTCTATCAAGCTTTCTTATGCTACATTTTAGGTTCAGATGGACCCTTTTGGTCTTGATTATTATACTCTCTTCCATCTGTAAAATAGTTACTCTGCCTATCGTAATCGATGTGTGTGTGTGTGTGTGTGTGTGTGGTGTGGAACTATTCATATTAAAATATCTACCTACGATTTTGTGGCTATGAGCTCAGAATAACCTCGTTCTTATTTCTAGGCCCCAGTTACTTTTCCTGTAACACTGGAGAATCTGGGGCTTTTGGATTAACTGAGTTCTTGCTTGATGTCATCTCTGTCGCATTCCTTCCATAATTAGTTAACTTCCATATTAATTCATAATGTGTATAAAATCACAGTGTTAGTATGGATATTTTGATATTTTGGGCAAAAGAACAGAAACTTAAGTAGAGGAAGAAGTCGAATGAAGACATAAAGAAAAGCTGAAGGAAACATAGGCCTTGTGGGACCCGGAGGACATTCCCTTCTTCTTCCCTCTGGGTGTCTTTTCCCATTTTTCTGTTTAAAGGTCTTTAGCAGACACTCCTTGCACTGTAAAATCCAGACCTTTCTACGGCCTTCCAGGCTTGGCATCAGCGAAGCCCTGGCTCCTCTTCAGCTCACCTCTCTGCTCAGCGGTTATCCAGCCTTTCCTGTCCAGAATGATCCAAACTCCTCCCTCCTCAGGTGTTTCACACATGCTCTTTCCACAGCCTGGAAAGTTCTTTGCTTTTCTCCTCTGCTTATCCATTTGCTTAAACGTCACCAAGTTAACTTTTCCTTAACAATCCAGATTAAATGAGATCCCCTTCATATAATCAATCCCTCATTGTAAGTTTTATTTCTCTTGTATGGTACATATCATGATGTATCATTATACATGTCACTCTCCTGCTGGAAGCTCACCTTCTTAGAGGAAAGACCACGTCCATTCTATTTATTGCTGAATCCCCAGTGCATAGTACAATACTTGGCGTATAGAGGAGTCCTACCTCCTTAGACATACTCATTATTTTGCACACGACCCAAAGTAGTGTCTGCATTTCCTGATATTCCAAGACCTTTTTTGCTTAGCTCTCCAGAGTTAACTGATAAATGTTTCACTGTTTCTCATTTTTAACTTTCTGGAGAGAGAATTTGATTGACTGCTGACCCTAACAATGATGGAATGTAACGCAGGTGGGATGTGTAGTCACTCAATAGCAAGATGGCCACCAGACAATAACAGATACAGTGGGCAGGGGAAGTTTTTTCTAGAAGAGGTTTTGGGTTAGGTTGATAATCAAAAACGTCTAATCTAGCTGCTACTGTCATTAATAATAGCAGTATGAATACTTCTAGTATTCCTTTGTTTATAATGAATTCCTGCTGGCTACTAAGTGACTTATTAGCTATATATGTAGAAAAATTATAAAAAACACTTAATTTTTACGTGAACTTTGGTATGCAGGAAATGTTACTACCAAAATTATGGTAATATATTTCTGTAGTTTCTATAGAATTATTTTAATAGTAAATGAAGGGGTATGATTTTTTTTTTTTTTTTTGCTCTTTAAAAAAAAGATGCTGAAGAAATTCAAGAAATCAAGGCGGTGGCAAAAAATAACATATGAAACAAGTAGTGTACTCTCTTGGCAGACTTTAGTTTTGTCATATTGTTACATACAACTTTTACTCCTTTATCGAAACAGTAGTTGCAAACCTTATGTCTCACAAAGAACATCTCATAAATTTTGCATTATGATCCCTAAAAGGCCACAAGTTTGTGGCCAGCAGTATACATCTTTCATTTGATCAAATTCTGGGAACTTGAGTGTCTGAAACTATGCTTTTGATCCCTTCTGGAGTCCAGAGGAGAATGAATGTACATATCGAATTCACTTTTTAGAAACCTCTTGAGTACACGCAGAAAACTGGCTTTGGTGCACAGGTTTTTACTGCCTGACAGTATCCTGTGGTCATAATGTGGGAACATAATGTCCCCATATTCGACTTGGTATCTTCACAATTTTAACGGGAGTTTTACAGGTAAGGAATCAGTGTTGCATCAATTTGGAACTTTTGTGATATGAGAACTGCATTGATAAGATATCAGCCAAGTGTGAGACAATTTAATATAATAAGGCATCTTAACATTTTTTATGGTTATTTCTGTTTTCCTTTAACTATAAACTATGCCAAGGCCAATAGTATACAGCGTCAGAAAATGTGAGGCCAGGTTTGTTTTATAAACTTTGTACGAAATTATCTTTCTGTTATTATGTTGTAGAAATATTCATGATCAAACTATGTCTTTGCTAAAATGTTTACCTTCATTTTGGTTTCTCTAAAAGAAAACTAAGACAATATTTTTCAAATCTGAAAAAATAATAACCTGCCAGTTGTAATCGTGTGTACTTGAAATGATGATGCACTTTTTTATGGAGCTAAATCTCAACTGAATGTTTGTCTTGGTTAGAGTTAATATGCTCAATTGCTTATTGCTTTTGAATTCCATTATGCTTTTCATGTTTCTGTTTTGAATAAAGAAAAAGGTTAATGTTGTAAGAGTAATATGCTATATTTGCCCATTAACTATTAGCTCATTTAAGTCAGGGAATGTGCAGCAGTTCATTGGAGGAATATTTGAGTGGCTCTGAGTTTAATTTAGGCTCTGAAATCAGCTGAGTTATTGAGAACTGTGCAGTGACCTGGAAAACAACAGAAAAAGTGTTTCATTGTGACATGGTAACAGAAGGGTAGATGCCACTTAATTGAGGTTCCTAAACAAATTGCTACTTCCATACTTTCTCGTACATATGATACATACCCACACACATGTTTTTTATATGTATGTTTTCATAGGATTATGACAGTTTATTGAAATTGGAGAATATCACTAAATATTTCCTACTTAATTTCCTATGCCCTGGGTGAAAGCATGTTCAAATTGGGGAATGGGTTTAAATGAAAAGGACCCTCATGCTAAATCACATGATTTTACAGACATAAGACATTCTTGGGCATTTTTGGAGATTGTTTTTGGACTGGATTTTAAAAATGTACACTAAACAGTTAATTCATAACATGCATTTTAGTAGCTATTATGAATATTGCTAATCTATCCTACTTAACCTCTTATAGTGAAAAATATAAAAATTTTCTGTCTTGTTTTGTTAAATAACCTTAATGACAAACATCTTGCAAATTAGATTTTCATATATTTCATCTCTTTCTTATGCTCAATTTAATCTATCAAAGCCACACATTGTAGAAGACATCTGGTATTGAGCTTAAGCAGCTGGGTTTCATTTGTAAAGGTTTTGAGCAAATTTTGGTGCTTGCCAACAATAATATAGCCGTTGGCCAGTGTGTTTTCTTTGTGGCAGCTTGGTGCACTGTGGCAGGAGAGACCAGAATTCAGGATCAGGTGATTTTCCGCCTCTTCCTGGCTTGACTGGAGGGCCTTGAGGATTTTATGCAGATGTTCCTGTGAGCTGAGTGAGGGTTTGCTGCAATGGCTATTGAATGGGAATCAATTGACGAGCAGTGAGTAATCGGCACTGATCCATCTGAGAAACAAGGAGTCTGCAGTTTTCCTCACAGCATGGTTCAATGTATTTCCTACATGACAGTCACCGTAGGTCATTTTAAAGATGCAGTTCCCTATACCCCATCCCAAATCTACTAAACCAAGTACTTGGGAGCTGAGCCCAGAAAGCTGCAGTTGATTAAGCTACCCCAAGGGATTTGGTACACACGGGATTAGAGTTAATAAATTTCAGTTCATTCTTTACCTGCAGACAGAACCTCTAACCCCCTTTTTCTGACCAAGAGAAGAACCTGTTTTATTAATGGTATTTAAAAGGAATTGTCAGAATTTGTTTCAAAAGTAACTTACCCACATATCTGGTTTAGATGTCCTTTCATAAAATATTACATTAGTATGACCTGTTGTTTAATGAAACAGTTGTCCTAGCATTATTAAAATATTGCCACTAATGATAAAGAAGGGATCGTAAGTCTTAATTTACTTGGAACAATCCAAATCTGGAGTGAAGGATTTCTTGGAGAGTGAAACAAGAATGTGAATCCCAAATTTCGCGTCTCTTTCTCAGGTATATTAATTAAGTAATCTCTGTATCCAGCTTGTCACTGGACACGTGGTAGGCTCTTGGAAATCTTTTCAGAGTTGGGCTCTATCAGCTACGCTCAGAAAGCACCATACTGTTTGGATGCTCCTGAGCCCGGCCCCCACCTCCAATTATATTCAGCATGTTATTCCCAAGGCAGGTAGTTTGTCTTTGTAGCTACATAGGCAGTTTTGGTGACTGTTCTGAAATAAACCAAGTCATAACTCTCTTCTTCGCTTCTGCTGGAAAAGTTCTATGCCAGAATTCTTACCTAGTTCGGTATTCTTGTTTCACTGGTTCCGAGTCCAGAATTGAGTTTTCCAGACAAACACTTATGAGTTCCAGGGCAATATGGAAACCTACCCAGGGAATGTGTGGTTTGAAGTGAGGATTGCCTCTTCGGAAGTTCATAGGGTAGTGACTGTCTGTTGTTGAAATGTCATTAAATGGAAATGTACTTTTTTACCTTATCTTGCTTTGGAAATTAGCACTCAAGATAGTCACTTTAGAAAGTTCCTGCATTCCCTCAGGAACTTGATTTAAAATAAACACACACACACACACACACACACACACACACACAGTACTTAATGTAAGCAGGCAGCGACCCCAGAAATATAAAACATTAAAAGAGGGTAAGAGAAGGGGCAGTCTCTAAGTGCTTGAGATTGTCTTGTTTCATGATCCATGTCATGTGTGGACTACATCTGAAGTTTTTAAAGTTTCTGGAGGAAGCTCCGCAATGCAGCTGTCTCTAATGTACTGTGAACCTTGAAAAGGACTTTCCTGTCAAGTAAGAGCGGAAGTAGTTTGTGTGTGGGATGACGCAGTGGAGGGTTTTCTTCAACAGAAAATAAAGTGCCCTTGTATAAACAAACATCTACACAACCTAAAGTACGCCCAGTAAAAATAAGTGCTACAGGCACCTACACTCCTATTTGAGCGAGACCCAGTTAATTTTAATGATCTGCTTGTGTTTTCTCATTTTCACAAGGGAGGAAACAGGGGCACACAGTTGTTAGGTGACTTATCTAAAGCCTCACTATTACTTCTAGTGGCAGAACCAGAACTTGGGATTCCAGAGTTTTTGTTCTTGTTCTTTGAAGAATTACATTTCAGTTTGACTTGAGGATTGCTGTAATTTTTAGGCAGAATGTTTGGAAAGCCAGAGTCTTTGTCACATGAACATTTTATTTAAGAGACGGATTACAAAAACACACTACCACCACCACCAGAAATACATATTCCAGTGTATGAATAAGCTCAGAGCTGATAACTTTGCTTCGATTTTCCCATTTACTATAATACGTACTAGTTTGTAAAAAAGTACTGTATATTCAACCGCATTTAGGCTGTCATAGTTTAGTGCTCACGGGAATGCAACTTATCTGCAGTTTCTTCTGAGCCACAGTACCTCACCATCTGAGGTGAGGAGAAGGTAAAATCAGGAACACAATTGAGTTATTTTCCAGGAAAAAAAGTTACATCTCGCCTTGAAGAATGGAGCATGCTTCCCGTTTTTTCCTCTTCCTGATTTCCTGCAAATGTTAATCTAAAGAGATTACTTGTAAAATATCCTGAGTAGCTATGACTGCAAATGAGAAATGTGATATGCAGCTTTACACCTTAAGAGTGAGCGCTCACACCTCCCCAGATTCATTTCTTAATGCTAAAGGTACAAGGTCATTGTTCCTTCCCATCGTCGGATATCACTTGTACAGGGATCCTTTAGATTTACACATTGTGTTTTATGGTTTTGAAAAGTTGCTGTAGAATATTTTAGAATAATTGATGAACTGTCTTTACCAGGTAAAGTTTCTGTGCTCTTTATCCTAATTTTTCTACCTCTCCATTGACTGTTTTTTTCAGTAACTGTGAATCCATGCTGTGATTTTGCAAACTGAGTGAGAATACTTGGTCCTTTGTTTTGGGGCTCTGTTTTGATTTTTGTATTTGCTTTTTAAGGAGTTTGAAATTTCTGCTGAGGATTGCATATCCCCTATTTGTACGTAAAAGATAAATGAGCAAAATTACCCATCCCCCCAAAAAAGTTCTGTAATGTTTTACTTCTTAGTCTAGACTTTTTGTTTATTATTCCTGTGGCTTTCAGTGAATCATTACCTTATTATTTACAAAATAATCAAAATGGTCTAGGGGTTAAAAAGAAAGCAGCATTCTTATAGTTACATTAAATACTAGTCATCTAATAGACAGTAACTGACATGTTTTGTTTGTGATTTTATAATTCACAAATCTAAGGATACAAATGTCAGCACTGTGTTATCCTTTCACTTGTAAATGCCTGCATTTATAGATGTTAAGCACAGAACAGGTTAGGTATACTTGCTCTTCCAGATATAAAAACTTACTACGGTTTTACAGTTTAATAGCTATAGTAATTAAAATAGTGTGGTATGGCCTAGGGTAGCTATAGACTTATGGAACATGATAGAGAATCATATATATAAGGAAATAATGTGTCAGAGGGGACATTGGAGATCAGTGGGGAAAAGTGGACTGTTTGAAAACCTCACTTCATACCACGTATAAAAATCATCTCCAAGTATATCAGAAAGCTAAAGGTAAAATTCAAAAAGTGAAAGTGTTTAGAAGAAAATAATAATAGCTAATGTTCCATGTATTGTTCTAAACACTTTACTAACTCATTTAAATGCCACACAACATGAGATAGGTGCTTTTATTCCCCCTATCCTATAAATGAAGAAGCAGGTTCAGAGAAGTTAAATAATCTGTTTCAGATTACAAAGTAATACACGATAGAATCTAGATTCAAATCAAGACAGCTTGGTTCTTGTGTCCCTTCCATTAGTAGCTATACAGTACCACATCTCTTAGAGTAGAATGTTTGTATAGCTTAAAGTTAAAAAAAAGTTGCAAAAAACACAGATCATAAAGAAATTATTTTAGAATTTCTTAACAGTAAAATTAATAATAGTTCAACAAAGCAAATAACAAACAAGCAAAAGGATAGCTCACATACTTGTAAAGCATGTTACAAGACATGTTACTGAGAAATATTTAATATCAATTATATATAAAGAATGTCTTCAAAAATGAGAAAAATATAAAATGTCAGAATACACGAACAGGCCATTAACAGAGAAGATGGAAATATAGGAAAAGAAACTGAATAAATAGAGAAATGCAAGTTAAAGTAATTTGAGCTACCAAGTTATAGTCAAGAAATAGGCAAAATAACTCTGAGGTTATCAAGTCTAGGCAAGGATGTGGAGAAATGGAAACCTTAACCACTGTTAGTTGGAACCTAAGTTGTTTCTACCATATGAAAATTCATATGTGATTTTTAGGTCTAAATAGTAATTATATAGAAATATTCATAAGGTTAAGCAATAGTTTCTTAGATATGATGCCAAAAGCACAAGCAACAAAAAAATAATAAAGTGGATCATCAAATAAAAATACATCATCAAGAAAGTGAAAAAAGAGCCCACAGAATGGGAGAATACATTTGCAAATCATATATCCGATAATAGACTTGAATCCAGATATATAAAGAACTCTTAAAAATCAATAATAAAAAGATAACCCCTTTTAAAAATGGGCAAGGATTTGGACAGACATTTCTCCAAAGAATATATACAGGTGACCAGTGATCGTACGAAAAGGTGCTCAACATCATTAGCTATCAGTAAAATTCATATCTAAACCAAGAGATACTAGTTCACCCACTAGCATGGCTACAATCAAAAAGATAATAACGAGTGTTGGTAAGGATGTGGGGGAATTGAAACCCTCATACACTACTTCTGGAAATAATGGTGTAGCCACTTTGGAAAACAGTCTGGCAGTTCCTAACACTGTTAAGCGTTCAGTTACCATATGCCCCAGAAGTTTCACTCCTGGGTGTCTACCCAAGAGAAATGAGAACCTAATGTCACCAAAACACTTGTACACACATGTTCACAGCAGCATTACTCATAATAGCCAATAAGTGGAAAAAACCCAAATGTCCACCAGCTGATGAATGGATAAACAAAATGTTGTATATCTATATAATAGAACATTCTTTGGCAATAAAAAGGAATGAAGGACTGATACTTGCTATAACATGAATAAACTTTGAAAGCAGTATGCTTCAGGAAAGAAGCCAGATGCAATGACCACATGTCTTATTCCATTTATGTGAAAAGTCTGGAAGGTAAAACTATGCAGACAGAAAGCAGATCAGTAGCCCCAAGTTGCCAGGGGTGGGAGGCTGTGGGCAGGAATGGGGAGTGACTACTAGGGTTATGGGGCTTGTTTGGGAGGTTATGAAAATGTTCTGAAATTACATTATGATATGATTGCAAAACTCTGTACATATACTAAAAAGGATTGAAGTGAACACGTTAAATGGGTCAATTTTGTGGCATGTGAATTATATTTCTATAAAGCTCCTAAAATATTAATAGGAGTAGATAAGTAGCCAATTTAGGATAGTGGGGAATATGGGAGGAGAAGGGATTGGTCCTCATTTGGCTTCATTCTATAATATTTTGTTCCTTAATGATAAAAAAAATCCCTTAAGATTTTATAAAAAAGAGTTGTGAGAACCTAGTATTCTCTTTTTTTGGTATATTTGTAGAATTTTATATAATACAAGATATAACCAAAAACAAAATTGAGTACATATGCACACCCCTATCCCCCTTTCAGCTAGAAAGCATTATGGGTTTTCCTTTCCTCTAATAATTGAAGACTTTAATTCCAGAAAACGTTCTCTACAAATGAAATACTGAATTCGGGCTCCTGTATTGACTGCTATTTGCTTTTTCTGCTATCAATTATAATAGTATTTTACTTCTGAAGTCAGAATTTTAGTGAGGCAGCTTTGTTATTTTATTAGTTGGTTTATGAGAAAAGTTCCTTGTGATTAAGAGTTACCACTAGTTCTGGTTAAAATCAGATCATTTTTCCTTTGTTAAAAATTTAGCAGAGTAGCCCACCTGCAACCCTGCTTGTTCAATTAAGGGGAAAAGATATCTTCTTGGGACAGCTGCTGTTCATAATTCTGCATCTGGGCCTTGTGGGAATCTGTTAATTTGCCTATGGATCTTTATCATGAACTCTCCCTACACCGATTAAAAGATTGTCTTGGGGACAGAGAGCATGGCTATAGGCTCGGAAGGCTCTTTCCTGAATCAGAGACACCCACTGCTTTTCTACTTGTTATTATAGCAGAAATGCCTTTCCTGTAGAGTAGTTGGGAAATTGCCCGCACTGACAAGCCCTTGTCAGATAGAAGAAGCTCATAGTCATAATAAAAACATTTTTTCCCCAGAATATTGTTTCATGCTTCTCCCACTCAGGGCCATGGCCATCATCAGGACGGGAAAATGACCCCAGGGCCTTGAGATTTGTACACCAGAGTATGAGTAACAAGCGATGCTAAAGCTGATTCAGGGTCAGCTGGACTGTGGTTGTGACAGCATTCAAATACAGTTGCCCCGCAGAGTACAGGTTAAGTAAGGGTTCTTTCATTTAACTCTAGAACCTATAAACGTAAAGTGATTGGAATAGTTCACACAAAATCAGAGGATGAGAAAATGTGTAGAGCCAGAAGTTGGTGTGGGGAGCTGAATGGCCCCCCAAAGCTAGATTGTTACTAGATAGTGGTTTTCAAATTGTGGTCCCTGCATCAGCATGACATGGGAACCTGTTGGAAATATACATTCTTGTGTCCCAACCCAGATCTACTGAATCAAAAACTCCAGGGTGTGAGTCCAGAAAACTGAGTTTTAACAAGCCCTCCAGGTGATACTGGTGTGTGGCTAAAGTTTGAGAACTCTGGACTAAATTATGTTGCTTCGTGAGTAAGTTTGAACTTTATCCCACAGGCAATGGAAATTCATGGAAGATTTGTGAGCAGAGTTATGGAATGATTAGTGTTTTAGTTAGAGAGTGGAGTCTTCTGCCATATTTTTCTGGTTAAGGAAGTTTAGTTTAGGAAAATATAAAAATGCCACCACTTCTAGCTATATGATTTAATCCATACATTTCAGAAGTGTATATTAGTTTGTAGTTTCTTACAATTAAATATGAGTTGTTTAAGGACTTAATAGAACTTTGGAAGTTTCAAACTTAAGGGGTTTTTATTCACTATAAATTATAAAATGATGCTTTATTTCGTATGCCGTTTTGTTCCCTAAACTTAAAACATTTTGCAGCTTTAATAGGACCTGGGTGTACTCCTAAATCCTGAAAGTATTCTCCAAATAATGTTAGAAAATGTCTGAGGGCATTTCCCAGGTCACTTTACTGGGTAATTTTTTCCCCAAGTATGTTTTGCATTTTAAATGTTTTCATTTTTCCTCTTAATCTTGTTATGCATCAGTAACACATGATGTGTTGGCATCTTCTGGAATAGCACATTTGTTCCAAGTGAAAAGGACTAGGTTCAGAAAATCCAGTCGGCCAAAAAGTTTACCCGACGGAAACCTATATTGAATCTAAAACTAATGTGCTCACATTTTCCATCAGAATTAAAATGGAATGAAGCCAGGAAAGCCCTATGAGAAATTTGCTGGTCTCTGCCCTGCGTGAACAGCATTAACCACCATTTAGTCCTGTAACTAATAGACAACATGTTGAAAAGATATTTTACCTGTAAGTGTGACATGGGGCTGACTGCACAGATCTGATTATATCACCCCTCTCCTTAAGAGTCTTTTAAGATTTAGGATTCACTACAACGATTTTACTTCCAGATGGTCTTATTTTTATGTTAAATGGAATGTTGGGATTAAAATGCAGTAAGATGGGAGGGGGGAAGCAAGGGGGAGGGATACATTTTAGGATTCACATATACACACTACTAATATATAAAATAGATAAACAATACAGACCTACTGTATAGCACAGGGACCTATGTTCAGTATCTTGTAATAACCTATAATGGAAAAGAATCTGAAAAAAGAAATATATATATGTATGTATATAAACTGAATCACTTTGCTATACACCTGAAACACTGTAAATCAACTATACTTCAGTTAAAAAAAAAGAAAATGCAGTACGCGTTTTTACTCTTTAACGGCGTAATTCTATAAATATCCTAGAGCATATTATACTCAGATCTTGTCCAAGAGTTAACTGTTTGGGAAAAGGCAGGAGTCTTTTCTGATGGGTGTCAAAATAATTGAATTTTAATTGTTGCCCTGCCACTAAATACTTATGTGACTTTGGACATAATCGTCAGTGTCTCAGAGGATGAGGTGACATACTGAAGTAGTTCGTATGAGAAGTTGGTTTGGGGCACAGATACTGTGCTTTTAAAATAAACATAGAATGACTCGGAGAAACCATTCATTTATTCCTTAATTTAACATACTTTAATTATACACCTACTATCTTCCAGTGTTGTAATATGCCCTAAGGGTTCAAGGAAAATACTCCCTGGTCACATCCTGGGAAGGAGGCAGACAAATACAAAGAATACTTCGGGAATAGGTAGGTGTGTATCTGACTTAAAAGGAGGTGTCTATTTCTGCTTTGTAAATAAGATGGTCTATACCAGCTTTTTCAGTTTCCACATATATTCGTTAATATACGAAATTGGTATAGACCATCTTATTTACAAAGCAGAAATAGAGACACAGACGTAGAGATCAAAGGTATGGATACCGAGGGGAAAGAGGGGGGTGGGATGAATTGGGAGATTGGGATTGACATATATATGCTGTTGATACTATGTATAAAATAGATAACTAATGAGAACCTACTGTATAGCACAGGGAACTCTCTCTACTCAGTGCTCTGTGGTGACCTAAATGGGAAGGAAATCCAAAAAAGAGGGGATACACGTATAGGTATAGCTGATTCACTTTGCTGTACAGTAGAAATTAACACAACATTGTAAAGCATCTATACGCCACTAAAAATTTGTAAAAAAGGAGGTGTCAACCTAGTTGGCAATTAAAGGCTGAAAAGGAATTATCTGGGCAAATAAACTAGATAGTAGAGGGACCAACCTGAGCAAAATCCCAGAAAGACCTGAGAGTGTGGTGTAGCCAGAGGACTGAGTTTAGTGTAACTGCAGAATTGGAGGTGAGGGGTAGTGAGTGGCTAATTTGAGATTGTAAGCAGGGGACAGAAGATAAAGTTATGTGTGGACCCAGGATGCAGAAATCCATGACTGGCTTTTAGAAGTCACATAATCATATTTCCCACGGTTTTCCCTTTTGGTTAATGGCAGTTCCATCCTTGTAGTTGATTAGGACAAAGCCCTTGGCATTATCCTTATCTCTTCTTTACCTCTCACATAGTACATATAGTCCATTAGAGAATTATTCCAACACTGTCTATGTTGGGCCCCCATGTACTCCACTTCAGAATCCTCATGTCACAGGTGCAGCAAACAGTTCCATGAAGGCTTTGCCCCGCTTTGCGTAGATGGAACCGGATACTCTCTTACCTCTTGGCCTCTTGCCTTGCGGCCTCCTTGATGCATCATGTGGAGCTCTGGCAGGAAGTCTGCTCACGCGCAACTTGCAAGGAAGGGCCAGACATGACCAGTGCGGGTTCGGAGCTGAGGCAGGATGGAGATACTGAGGCTCAGGTCATGATACCTCTAGTGGAGTGAGCTAGATAACTCATTCCTCAAATTGCCACTTTTTTTCTTCCCTGTTTCACAGCCCTGGTCATGCACTCCTGATTCTTGAGACGACATTCCCAGTAAACTACCTGTTTGCAAGGAGTTGTCTTAGGCTCTACTTTCCTGGAAATTCAGGTTATGACAGTCAGTACCTTCAAAACCCATCTTGAATCTGACCACTTCTCGTCACCTCCACACTGCCAGCCATGTTCCAGCCACAATCAGTGCCTGCCTGAATTACCGTTACCGTCTACTAACTGCTCTCCGCTTTTATTTTTGTCCTTTATAGTCTATCCTTGGCACAGCGACCAGAGGAGGAGTTCCCACAAGGCCCTCTAGGATCTGTCCCTCTTTCTTCTCCAACCTCACCTCCTCCTACTGTCCTCTTGCTGGACAAACTGGTGCCTGTTGGTCCTCAAGGCCTCCAGGTACACGTTCCCCTCAGGACTCTTGCCTGCTCTTTCTTCTGTCTGAACGCTTCCATTCCACAGCTCACTCTCCTCACCTTTCCCTTCCCAGAAATGACTTCCGCAGTGAGGAAATTCTGACCTCCTCTTTAAAATAACAGCCACTCACAACATCTTCTGTCTCCCTTCCCTGCTTTATTTCTCTCCATTGCACTTAACATAATTAATATGCTTCCATGTTTATTTTGCTTCTTATCTCTTTTCTCCAGTAACTGTAAGCTTTGTCAGGCAGGGAATTGTGTCTTTTTCTTTCCACTGCTACATCCTTGGACCTGCAACAGAGCCTGGTACCTGGTAGGTGCCCCCCAAATAATTTTTGAGTTAAGCAAGTAAATGAACGTGTATTTTAGAAAATGTAATTATGGGTATGGTATAAGATGGTTGGAGGAAGGTAGGGCTAGAGAGCAGAGATTAGGAGCCTATTGCAGACAAGCAGGTAAGAAATGATGAGGGCTACATTTAGCATCTTTTAACAGTATCAGTAGAGAGTTAAGGAATGATTACAGAAAAATTTAGAAGATTAAAATGATTGTGTTGTTGATGGATTGAGTATAATGGATATGAGAGAGGGAGACATCTAGGAAGATTCTCAGCTTTCTCTTTGGCAGCTGGGTAGATGGTGGGCATGTTCATCAGAGAGACACTGAAGACAGGGCAGGTGTAGAAAGAACAAGGATAGGCTGGAGAGTTTTCAGGAAGGAGGAGGGAAAACATATTTAAATATGTTGAGTTTGGTGTATCAGCAAGACCTCTTAGCATGAAATGATAGAGACCCCATAGTTAGTTGAATATAGAGGACTAGAGCTTAGAAAAGGGTACTTGGGGGTTGACTAGTGCCTAGTAAGGGAATTGTGCCCTGAGGTAGGCCTTACAAGTATCAAACAAGGAAAAAACCATGTATTACTCCATGATCCCATAGGACCATAGTGATTCTTAACTGTTGCCACTCTTTCTTTCCTAGACTCTTTTTTAAAAGTTCGAAAGAGAAAACCTTGAAAAAGAGAAAAGAAAAAAAAAGTCTGATTCATTTTTGTTGGTACATTTTGAAAGAATGAAAAAGGCATTTATCTTAGGATGAAGTGTCTAAGTACCTCTAGAGTACAAAGAATTTACCTTTAGCTTGCCCTGGCTAGCCTCAAACTCTACATTTTACTTTCACAGCCATCTTCTTTTATTGAAAACATGTTGAAGTACATTTTTTTTTCTTTAGTCACCAGAAATGAGTACGTTCTTTAGTAAAACATCCAGAATGCATACAATGAAAAATGTCTAAATGTTTCAAGTAATATTTCTGGTATATATATATATATATATCTGTTTAGTAATATAAATTTTAAGTGATTGTGTTCTCCACCAACATATTTTTCATGTATTTTGAAGCTTAGATTTTTGCCAGTAGCTTTCATACCTCTGGTGATTTTTATTACCTTATTTAGTAGAGGAGAATTGAGCATCTTGAACTGGTCTTCAACCTAGACATTTATTTAACAATTTGATTTCTCAAGGGGCAACACTGTTGGAAGAGATTACTATGTACAAATCTCTGAGCCAATAGAGGATAGAGATGGGAAAGATACTGCCAAGGAAATTTATAGAAGCAAAACCAAAATCACTCTTTCTGAGCTGTGATCATCTCGTAGTTGGTGAGTGCACCTTAGCTTTGGATGAAACCTTTGACTTGTTATTTGAATTCAGTCCTTGCCGTTTGATCTCATGTTGGCACTTTACATTTCACTAAGACTATGAATGATGTCATAGTCTTAGCTAGCATTGAGCACCGAGACATTAGGGGCTACACTGCCTGAATTGCCGTGAATAGAGCATGGATTCTGAATACATACATGAGATCTAAACTATATTGCTGACAGTGAAATTATAACTTTTTATTAGATGGAAGAAATTCTAAGAACCACAATTCAAGAGCCCAAGGTAATTCAGATTTAATTAAAAGAACCTTTTATATTTACTTAAAAGAAGCTTGGGTATTTTAGGCAACTTTGAAAAACCAAGAATAACTGAATTAGGGTTCTCCATAGGAATAGAAGCAATAGGAAATGTATGTACACGTATCTTTTTTTCATAAGGAACTGGCTCACCTGATTAAGGAGGCTGACAAGTCCTTAGACCTGTAGTCAGCAAGCTGGAGACTCAGTAGAGCAAATGGTGTAGTTCCAGTTCAGAGGTCAGCGGGTTCAAGACCCCAGAAGAGCTGATGTTTCAGTTGGAGTCTGAAGGCAAGAAAAATGTAATGTCCCAGCTTGAAGGCATCAGGCAGGAGGAATCCCCTCTTATTTGGGGGAGAGTCAGCCTTTTAGTCCTGTTCAGACCTTGAACTGATTAGATGGGTCCATTTGCATTAGGGAGGGCAACCTGCTTTATGCAGTCCGTCAACGGAAATGCCAAACTCATCCCAGACACCCTCACAGAAATACCAGAATGATGTTTCACCAAATATCTGGGTACCCACGAACCAGTCACGTTGGCACGTAAAATTAATCATCACAATTTTAAAATCAATTCAAATTCATTCAGTTAATAAGCATTTTAGGCATTGCTCTGTAGATTTAGCAGAGAGTAAGACATTTTGAGTATCTAAAGAGGTAGAGAACAGATGTCAGGTAATGCTTAATAAGACCAAAATAAAGTAATATAAAATCAAGAAAAAAATACGAGTTTTTAGCGTTTACGTCCTTCACCGAGACATTTTTCATGTATATTGACGCTAAATACATGGGACTAAAAACTGAGTTTTTTATTCAGAACTTTAAATTATTAAACAGACATTTAGAAAAGCATATTCTTCCTTTTTCATTTTTATTCTTTTTTTAATTTGTTTACATCACAATACATATTCATCTGGAAGGTGGTAGCATAATGATAATGAACCAATAACAACTTAGTCTGTTAAAAAAAATTACTAACAGTATATCTAGTGGATACCACAGGGAAAAATTTCCTTCAGCATTTTTTGCCCCCGAGTTGTATTATTCTATGCCTGCATCATATTTGTGGCCCACTGTTTTGTGTCACGTGTTTCTGAATTCAGGTAGTATAAAATGTTTCTGTGCTTACTGGACATTGTAGGTAAACAGAGTTCTGATTTTATTTTTTAATTTGAAAAGAATGAGAGTATTTATAAACATAATATATAATTATTTAGCCACAAAGCATAGCTTATTAAATAGTCATTACAGATGTGCCCCCTCTCCCCACCTCACCTGCCCCCAGTTCAATCCAAACTTTAGGAAGTGAAAAATACAAAGTACCCGTGGAAATGATTTTAAGAATTTAATAACTATTTGAATTATTTACATATTTTAGAGTCAAATACAAAACAAAAATTATCTGATTATTTTTTAATAAAATTTTTTTTTAAATTTAAATGAATTAGGATTCTGTGTTTGGCTCATTTGGGAAATGGTAGAACTAGGGACTCCATTAAATAAGCATATTCATTTTCTCAATATTTATGTCTCATTTTCTCCAAATTTAACTGATGTATCTTTTATTTCTGGTTACGTGATAACGACAAGTTGGTTACTTTCACAATTGAGAGACTTTTGGGAGGTGTCTTTATAGAAACTTATACGTTTATCTCTCTTGGTTGAAGGGACAAAAGTTTTAAGAGAAAAGGGAAGAAAATCATTGCTGTACATCTGAAAATAGCAAACATTTCCCCCTTTCTTACAGTTACCTTTTTTCAGACTGATTCAGTGAATCAGATGTTGTGGGTTTTGGAGAGATTTGTTCTCATGGAGTTAATGTTTGACTTGCCAGGCGGTTTGCATTTCCTAGGCTGACCTTGGGAACACCGGCATGGCCATGATATCTTGTGAACATCTCCCACCTTTGGGCAACAAGGAAATATTTGAGGCTATGGCTTCGTCAGGAGAAGTCAATCTGTATGATAATATTCCCTGACAGCTGTGTAGGATAGATGTAAAATGCAATACTTTGGGAATGCTTTCTTTGAAGACTCAAATCCAGTGTGAAAACTTTTTTTTTATGAAAAAGGTTTGTGGCACTTTCATAATAGCTGGGCCTGCCCTGTTGATTTAGATCAAAATCACTTCCTCCCAACATCATAACCATTTTACTGTTCAGTGGTGCAGAAGGCATCATAAAGAGTTAGTGAAATGTTTTGGATCATTTAGAATTGGATGAGTGATGAAAATGAAAATATCTCCAACAGAGGTGGTTGGTACTGTGGAGGACTTCTCATAAAGGCAAAAATAAAAGTATCTCCGCATTAAGAATTTTCTTAAGTATTCTAATGATATGAACCATTTGGATAAACATCTAATACAATACTGAACCTTTACAATTCCACTTAGACTTTCATCATGCCTACTCTCCTTTGGAGTCTTAATAACTGTTTTCTCTTCCAGCTTTTAGGGAAAGGAAACACAACTTCTCTTAATGTTTCATGAATATTTATGAAGTCCTTTGACACTTAAGGGCTCATTAAAATTCACTTCAAAAGAAAAGAGATTCAAAACACTTGGAAGCCCCGAGCAGAAAGTGGTGGCAAGTAGAAACTTACATCTTTCTCCTTCCTTGTAAGTCAGAAACACTCTGCAAGTGAACTAAGAGTCTTCTAAAAATGATTCCAGGTAGCAGTTTAAATATAATAGATGTATTTGATTATTACATGGTGACTTTAACTTTGCATTGACTGTTGTTTCTGTGAGTGGTTTTTTCTGTAGATACTAGGAAATCCTGCTTTTATATGGCATACTTGAATGGGAAGGAGATCCGGTGTTGTTTGGAGTCAGACTTATTGTTTAAATCTCAGTTTCAACTCTGTCTTGTTCTATGACCTTGAGCAAGTTCTCAGTGCCTCAGTTTCTGTATTGTAATATGGGGGAAATAACACTCTAGGACTCGTAAGTTTGTTGGCAGAAGCAA
This sequence comes from Balaenoptera borealis, assembly GCF_965194805.1. Classification (NCBI taxonomy): domain Eukaryota; kingdom Metazoa; phylum Chordata; class Mammalia; order Artiodactyla; family Balaenopteridae; genus Balaenoptera; species Balaenoptera borealis. The sequence goes on from NC_138861.1 coordinate 15,881,733, forward strand.
CTGAGTTATTGCATGAAAAACATGGAGAATGTGCCTGGCACACTGCTTTTCTGTTTTGAGAAATCTTTGCTTTCAATTTGGAAAGATCTTTGTTTTCCCCTGGCTGAGGTGGTGCAAAGGAACAGTCAGTGAATCCTCAGTTCTTATGGGTAGCATTTTAGCTTCCTTTTTCATTTCAGTTTCTCTCCATTCTTTCTCCCCAGGGCCCCAGGCCTCTGTGCCCTGCCACTTACAGCTACTTTTGACTGCAGCTGTCTCTTGGTCCAAATATGTCACACACAATATAGGGATGCATAAATATATATTCAGTCACTTTCAAAAGCTCAGTCTTTTATGAATGAGAAATTGCCAGAGTTAACAAGGTATTTTGAAATGAGAGCAATTATACCATTTTTGCTGTTATTTCATGTAAATCATTGTTATTTGGTAATGGAACTTAAGAAATACTTGGCCATGAAATCAGATAATGGCCCAGAAAGTTACATGCCTACTCATCATTATTTTAAATTTGAAATAGAAGTATGTATTGGGATGAGTAGAAAAGTACTAAAGCATCCATCCACATATTTCTCTATCAGTACAAGACTTAACATTTGCAGAAGTAAGCACTGACCTGGAAACCAAAAATTTGTATTCTACTGATAAATGTATTCCTCTAAAGAACATCTCATTTATTTGTAAGTAATCTACCACCCTGCTTTACACACTATAGGTCATAAGATTAAATTTGTCTTTGTAAAGTGCTGAGTTGCTGTTATTTAACTCAGACCTTATCTTTAAGACAAGCCTCATAAATTGAATAATAATTAGTCATAGTTTCCATTGGAATTTTTACTGCTTTCACCATCTGCTCTTCTTAGTCTCTGAGAAGACCTATGCAAGACGTTGGATCTGTTTTACAGTAACTGAGTAGACTTTCACTTGTAATAATTATTTTCTGTTGGAAAAGTGATTGCTGTATTTATGATGTTTGAGAAGTGAAACTGCCAGATGTGGTTGTTGTTAAGTTTGCCTTTATAGTTCTTAGCTATCCAGTCCTCATTTTGGAGTGGAAACTCTCTAAAGAACACACTAAATATTTGTGCTTTTTCCAGATAGGCACTCTGTACGTTACTACCGCTCAGTCTGCTTGTGGGTGCATGCTATAATACGGCTGCTGTCTCCCAGCCCAGTGTGGTCTATAGCTTCCTTCTCCCATAAAGTCACTATTACAACCCTGAGGTAGATGCCAAGAGCTAAAGGATCAAAGTTGTAAAGTTGTCTAATGCAAAGAGAGAAAGAAGAGGAGACCCAGATGTTGAACTGTGAATGTCCTATAACTGTAAAACAGGCTTAATTTTTTTGTATGATTGGCAAGAATGTTCAGAAAGCATGCAAAAAAAGAGATCCCAAATTGTATGGAGAAGTGGTAAAGTCCCGTGAATAATCTTGTCTCTTCCCAGGAGTCCTACGTTGATTTATAACCTTCATTTCACTGTATGTGTAGTAAAATTTCAGGATGAACTGGTACTTTGCTTGGAGGGATGAGCTTATTTTGTGCTCTGCAGGAATCCATTATGAAAATGTGTATATATTTGCCCTTGTAAAACTACTTAGAAAAGTTACACAATCTTGTTTTTTAAAAAAATGTTTTTATACTTAAAAGCTTAAATGTCTTTCCTTCAAAAATTTACAAATGCTAAAATCAGAGTTGGATGAGGATGTGAGCTAGTTAACATCAAACAATGAATTTCTTTGGTCACAAATTTCAGCTATTAATAGTATACAAATTGTTCACACTTATATGGGGAAGACTCCTTAAAGTAAATATTTTACTGCTCTAAAATTTTTTATACATATGAATGGATAAATACTGTTGTCCTCCTTTTACAGATGAGGAAATTGAGGTTCGTGGGGACTAAGTAAATTGTCTGAGGACACACAGCTAATTATTCAAATTAACAATCAGTTGGGTGACTCACAGGTAAAAAAACTGTACTACTTGCAATCAGGAGGTGATAGTTGATAGGCCGGAATATGTGTGCAACTAACTGTTCTTCAAGGTAGAGTAAAATGTATAACCTGGCAAAGTTTCATGAGAAATCAAAAAAGATGCATATATTTCTGATTGAGAAATGTAACATAGTTGGTAGAAATGGAGGCTGTTATAGGCTGAAAGAATATTATGAGCAAAGGCATGGGAATATGAAAAAAACATGATGCATATGATAAGTATGGACCCGGAGCAGACCGTGGTAGGAGATGAAGCTGGAAAGGTAGGTTGGGTCAATTGATGAAGTGCCTTGAATGCCTTCCTAAGAACTTTAGAATTAGAACTTTTTGTTTATTTTGCTTCAGCTTTTTGGTTTTGCAAGTTAATGCATGTGTGTTGTTATTTTTAGAAGGCACCAGTGAAAATAAAGGATCACAGATGTGGGAGAAAGATCAGAGATTTAATTAAAGCAGTTATATGGAGTAGCGAAAATCTCAGCTCAGTCTTAAGACCTTATACCTGAGCCTCAGTCATTTATAAAAATGGGAATAATTGTACCTCCCTTGCTGGCTGTGGTAAGAATTATATGAAAATGTGTGAAAGCTCTTAGAACAGTGTTTCACCTGTAGCAAGTACTCCGTAGTTTTCTTTATTTCATTTGTGGATCATTTCAGCAATTGTTATTTACTTCCCTGAAGCGTACAAACCACGTTGTGATAGCCTTTGTATACCGTAAAGGGTGAATTGACAAGCCACTTTCTATATGCAATTTTTAGATTGTCTTCATACCTTTTAAAATGAGTGGCCATGTTACCTCTATATTCTCTTAATTGTCTTCTTGTTAATAACATAGGACATTAGAATCTGGTGAAGTTATATAACTGGCTGTATATGATTATATATATCAGTAGAAGAGCTGAGGTACATGATAAATATAGGCCAGTTTAAAAATTTCATTAACACTTTATGTGGATGTTATAGAATGCATATATGTATAATTTCTGAATCTGTTTAACACACACATATATGTTCATGTAGCTTGCAAAGTGTAAGATGCCCTGAAGACATAAAATATTGTTAAAAAGTAGTAGCTAATGCTATATAGCAGTTGGTAACAACTTTACAGTGAATTGAATATGGCATACAAGGCATGCCATTTTTAAGATACACTTATGTAAAGTGCTCTGAAGGCAAAGTTGATAGGACATAATAAACAACTCTAAATATGAGTAAGTAATATTGGTATACTTCATGTGTTGCTTAATATTCTATAGTTTTGTTTCTTTGAACAATGCCACATTTATTTATCACCACTAGCAGGAACCATGATAATGGAAATACCACGTGTTTTCTTCCAAATAGTGACATCAGTTTAAAAAACAAATTAGAAAGTGGTTAAAATTGATTGAAAATTGGAAATATGAATTAGTACCAGTAAGTAGGTAATACCAGTGATAAATCATAGAAAACAGATGTGTGTGTACATTTTTTCCTTGCATTTTTTTTCTTCTTTATACATTTTTAAAGGTTACTTTCCATTTACAGTTATTACAAAATATTGGCTATATTCACTGTGTTGTACCTCCTTGAGCCTATCTTATACCCAGTTATTTGTACCTCTCACTCCCCCACCCCTATATTGCCCCTCCCCCCCCCCCACTGGTAACCATTGGTTTGTTCTCTGTATCTGTGAGTCTGCTTCTTTTTTGTTATATTCACTGGTTCTATTTTTTAGATTCCACATATGTGATATCATATAGTGTTTGTCTTTCTCTGTGTGACTTATTTCCCTTAGCATAATGCCCTCCAAGTCCATCCATGTTGCTCCAAATGGCAAAATTTTGTTCTTTTTTATGGTTGAGTAGTATTCCATTGTATGTATAGCACATACATACGTGTACCTTCTTTATCCATTCATCTATTGATGGACACTTAGGTTGCTTCCATATCTTGGCAATTGTAAATAGTGCTGCTATGAACATTAGGGTGAATGTATCTTTTCAAATTAGTGTTTTTGTGTCTGTTTTTTGGATATATACCCAGGAGTGGAATTGCTGGGTCATGTGATGGTTCTATTTTTAGGTTTTTGAGAAACCTCCATACTGTTTTCTACAGTGACTGCACCCATTTAGTTTCCCACCGACGGTGTACAAGGGTTCCCCTTTTTTCCGTATCTTAGCCAACATTTGTTATTTGTGTTCTTTTTGATAGCCATTCTGACACGTGTGAGGTGATACCTCATTGTGGTTTTGATTTGCATTTCCCTGCTGAGCACCTTTTCACCTGTTGGCCATCTGCATTTCGTCCTTGGAAAAGTGTCTATTCAATTCTCCTGCCCATTTTTTAATTGAATTTTTTTTTTGATGTTGAGTTGTTTATATATGTTGGATATTAATCCCTTATCGGTCATATCATTTGGAAATATTTTCTCCCATTCAGTAAGTTGTCTTTTTGTATTGTCAATGGTTTCCTTTGCTGTGCAGAAGCTTTTAAGTTTAATTAGGTCCCATTTGTTTATTTTTGCTTTGATTTCCTTTAGGAAACGGATTCAAAAAGTTATTGCCATGAATTATGTCAAAGAGTGTTTGCCTCTGTTTTCCTCTAAGAGTTTTACAGTATGCGGTCTTACATTTAGGTCTTTAATACATTTAACTGCTCTATATCTTTAAATTGGTTCTGGATTCTGGTAGTCACTTATATAGTTGGAGTGAGAGATGTATCCTTTTGTCTGTTACAAACCTCACAGTCTTTACAATCAAGTTTTAATCCATAGATTTCTGAAAGATGAAGGGAACTAACATTTATTGGGCATTAACTCTATCTCCGTCGCAGGGTCTATGTTAAGTTCTCTATATAGTACTTCATTTAACCTTAGCAATAACCATGAGACAAGTAGACACGATTATTCTTATTTTCAAAATGGAGAAATGGAAGTCTAGAGAAATGAATGGGTTTTTCCAAAGGCATACAGCTAATTAGCCAAGCAGGTCGTGTTCTCTAGCCCTGTGTTCCCTTCTGTTAATGCTGTCCAGGTTACACTGGCATTAGAGACAATGTTCAGAACCTTCCTTTTACACCCAGGTTCCAATGTTTCAGTCCTTAGTAACCTAAAACATAATTTAATTGAATTGGCTCTGTCAAAGTGGGGTCAAAGTCTATCTTTCTTGAGTTTGAAAATTATATGTATAGGGGACAGAAGGAGTGTCAGAAAAATCTAGCTGCATTTTTGCATTTTGTTTTCAATTTTAAAAAGTGAAGATTTTACCAAATAGCAATCATAGTAGAACACAGACACACACTCCCGTTTCTGAAATAACATCGTAAATCATAGATATATGTGAGATAACATTGTTTGTACCTTCTCTCACATTAGATGATCCTTGAAACCTTCATAATAGGAACGTTGTTCCACATACCAAATCAACTGTATGTCTGCCAAGTGCCAGACACTATCCTAGATGCTGAGGTTTGTGGTTAACTAGAGATACAACTCTTAATCTCATGCAGTTTATACTCTAAATATTCTACATATTTCACCTGAGTGTGAAATAATAGCACATTTAAGAACTCACGTGAGAAAGATGCTCTGCGCTTTCCCATATAATATTTTTGGTGGGAAAAAAGATCTCAGTGTTTACAACCCTTGGATGATATAAAATCTGACTTTTCTTAATTCAGAATTGGGCTGTTTTCTGTAGCATGAAGGAAAAACTGCCCTGTGTTTGGAAATCAAGAGACTTAAACTATGTTCAAATCAAGACATAAACATAGTTAAAGTTAGAGAAAAGCTTGTCTCATTATGATCAACCTTTCAGTGTTCAATGTGAAAAAGAAAAAAAAACACACAACCATGCAGAAGAAACAGAAAATACCGCCTATGATAGTTTACAACCAAAATTCAAAGCAAAGCAAATAAAACTCAACCAGGACTAATTAGTACCATATTTAGCAAATTCTTTCTCTTTTTAATTACTTTTCTGAGAATGTGAACTTTGTGTACCTTTTTTACTTTCATATTAATGAATCATTTCTTCTTTTCTCAAGTGTTTATCAACATTTTATAACTGGCAGTGTCTAAATGAGTGGTGCTTGCTTAATTAAGGTTTGGTACTTTAATTGTGTCATTTAAATACCAATTAAAAGCATTAAAACATAAATTTACATTAATAATTGCTTTCACATGTATTTGGCGCACATAATACTTTTGTGAGCAATCTAGTGTTTCTAACTGAAAATCTCTCCTTAGATCCCAAAAGGGTTCAATAATATATACATTTTAATCATTTTCCCTTTTTAAAAGTATCTCATACTCATTCCCTTCTCTTCCACTATTGTTAAAATTTCTTAGCTTATCTTAAAATATACATAAATTTTATATCTCTAGTGATCAGTAGTTGGTCATCTAGTGTGGCAGTTCTCGAAATACGATTCACAGCATAATCATATGATGTATTATTAACATTTGCACTTATGGTACAAAAGAGAAATAATGGTTAGAACTGTTGGTAGCACCTGAGCGCAAATCAAGACAGGGTACCAAACTGTACTTTCATTCTTCACTGCCGTCACAGTAAAAACAAACCATCAAACAAGCCAACTGACCAAACACCAAACCAGCTGACCAAACACCCACCTACCCAACACCAAACAAAAAGCTACCTTCTTTTAATAATATCATGAATGAAACTGTAAAAATTATTAAGTTTATTAAATTCCAACCTCTGAGTAAATTTCTTTTTAATATCCTGTGTGACAAAATGTTAAGTATACAGAATGAAATTCTTCAGCATACTGAAGATTAATGATTACCGTGAGACTTTTCATGAAAGGCAATTTTTACTAGAAAGAATGACTGACAGACAAACTGGGGTTATTCAGGCATGGGTATTTGCAGACATTTTCTCAAAAATGAACAAAGTGAGCCTGTCACTTCAGGGAAAACAACTGACAGTATTTATTGCTAATGATCAAATTCAAACTTTCAAACAAAAATTAGGATTTTGGAAAGCTTGTATCCACAGGATTGATCTGCATAACTGAGTGAACCAAGATTTTCTTCTCCAGATAATCAATCAGTGCCCGTTGTTTCATATTCATGCCTGTGTAAAAATCCATTCAAAGTACATGATAGAGAGTAGATTTTAATTTATCAGAATATGAAAATTTCATTGATAGGGTTTCACATTCAACATTGCATCTAACTTTGAAGAGACTTCTACTTCTCCAGTGTTTGTGTAGTATCAAATAACCACTGTTATGAAAAAGTCTACTAAAATATAGCTCCTGGGCTTCCCTGGTGGCGCAGTGGTTGAGAATCTGCCTGCCAATGCAGGGGACGCGGGTTCGAGCCCTGGTCTGGGAAGATCCCACATGCCGTGAGCAACTAGGCCCGTGAGCCACAACTACTGAGCCTGCGCGTCTGGAGCCCGTGCTCCGCAACAAGAGAGGCCGCGACAGTGAGAGGCCCGCGCACCGCGATGAAGAGTGGCCCCCGCTTGCCGCAACTAGAGAAAGCCCTCGCACAGAAACGAAGACCCAACACAGCCATAAATAAATAAATAAATAAATAGATAGATAGATAGGAAAAAAAATATATATATATATAGCTCCTTTTCCAACTACATAATCTGTGGCCCTATATTTTTCATATATGTCAAACACAATATATTGCAGTAGATTTAATTCAGAGGCAGATACCCAATTTCTTCTATTAAGTTAGGCCTTAAAGAGATTTGCAAAAATGTAAAACAGTACCACTTTTTTCATTATTTTTTCGGAAAACATGTTAAAATGGGTTCATTATTATTTGTAAATGAATTATACATATTTAAAAACTGTTCGGTTTTACTTCCTAATATAGTAAATATTGGTAGCTGTAATCCACATAAATAAAAAATTTGGTGCCCTTAATAATTTTTAATAATGAAAAAGGATCTTGAGAACAAAACCTTTGAGAACTGCTAGCTAGAGGAATCATTGCTTTTAAAAGTCACAGAGACCAGAGCTTGCCTCCCACCCTTGCCTGCCGCTCACCTGTTTGCTCTCAGGAAAATAACCTCTCCCAGCCCTAGTCCCCTCATGTATAAAATGAGCATTTTCGGGATTACATTAGATGAGATTTATACACACATAATTGTGGATAGATAAATGATTTCCTCTTATTCCTTGAAGACTCCTTGAAATGGAAGTATCGTTACTATGAAGTGTTTCAGATAAAAAAAGATTAAGAACTGGCCTAAGGTCACACAACTAATAAACAACAGAACTGGGATTCTTACATTTTATTAATACAGTATTCAGTACCCTCTTTTTAGGCTGTAGATACAAAAAAAAGAATGTGTATCAGCAAAGTGGAAGTTATGTAGAACCGTAATGTATCTGAAGTAGGAGGGCGGTTAGAGAACATATTTTCCTACCATCTCCTTTTACTGATAAGGTGATTCAGGGCACACAAACATACTGTTGTGACCCCTGAATTGCTTTGAACTTGGCAGCATTTTTAACATAATTGTTCTCATCCTTTCTTTGCCTCCCATTTTTCTTTGCTTGGCCAGACTAAAAGAACTCCATTATCTTTGGCAAGAACTATACTTACCCGTCCCAGCAGATGCCGATGAAAGCAAAAGCACACAAAAACAAATGAGAAGGAGGACAAAAATGTTGTGATAAATAGACATAACCTTCCGTGACTACTGGCTGATTTTATTTTATTTTTTATTTTTATCACAATTTTGATTTTTTTCAAACCTTAGGAATTCAGTACTTGTTGGAAATTTGGCTGAAGTAATTTAAGAAGGGGGTGTTTGGGGAGATGTAATACTGTAATAAAAAGACAAAAGGGAGTGGCAGTGTTTGGAACAGGAAAGTGCGGATGACAGGATCAGACAACCCGTCTCCTCAGAGCAGGCTGATAAAATTCCTGGGTGACACTCTCTGGGTCATTTCTAGAGAGGAGGGCATAGTTCTCTAGTACCCATGATGATGCGTCCTCTCTTCACCCACAGCCCATTGATACCTTATGGATGATGGGATTAAGCCTTGGTTCCACCACACTATTATGTTTATTCTTTTTTTGTTTCTTCATAATTTGTTCCCATTTTACTATTACTGCATAGAATTAAAAACATGAACTTAATCAGTTGAGTTAATATGTTGTATCAGAGTAAAATTCAACCTTTATTTAAACATGGATTGTGTAAATAATCAGCTCAAGGGAAATGAAAGTTATTTCCAGGTTACTCTATATGTTAGTTTAATTTTGGAAATTCCCAACTGCTGTTCATTTTTGGCTGTTTGTCCTGTCATTTTTTTTCCCCCTTTCTCTAATATACTACAGCCTCTCCTTTCAATCTATTCAAACTCCTTTTTCAGTAAACCTCATTAATGCAAACCCATGAGCATACATAATTTAATATGTATGTAATATTCCCTAAATATGTAAATACAACATCAGCCTTAAAAATCTGCCTGAAATTAGGCGGGTGAAGTCAGGGATATCCATAGATACATCCATATCTAAGATACAAAGATATGTGTACTTAGTGATGAATGATTTTCTACGCTTGTCAGACAAGCTTGGATTGGTTTTTATCCCTTCTGTCCATCACTAGTTATGATCTTAGGCAGTGGGATGTTCGAGGTCCTTTTTCCAAATTGTTTATTGGGTAAGGGTAGAGTTGGAAGTAGTTAGATAGAACACGTTGTAGTGTTTTGGAATATTTGGGTTACCAGGGCAACCACCACTTCTTTCTGCACAGATTCTCTTCTTTTGAAACACCCACTGTCACTGGGAATGTGGTCATGGGAAAAGCACTCACCGTGTGGCACTACTATATTACAGTGTTGACTCAAGGTCATTTCCTTCACACGGAGTTTCTAATCTAGACAGGTATGTTTGGCTGAGTCTTTTCTAGTGATCTAATTCATTCATTGGTATTCCTTCCAAAACATATCCTGAGAACCTATGTTTACTGCCTATGCCTTATTTGGTAAATCATCACTGTGCTGGTTTTCCAATCAAAGCATTCTGGACATTCTGGAGATGTCCAAGTCGGTAGCATGGCTAGGGCTAGAAATCATGATTCCTATACCTGTTTGGAATCTAATTATCCTGTTATACGTGTGACTTGGCCTATTGTAAGAAATGGTGCTTGGTTACATGTTTTGTATATAAGTTACTATATTTTGATATAATGGCACAAGCATAAGCATCTCAAGTTTTCCTTTCAGGGCTCCTTTGCGCTTTCTTCCGAACACACTCATTTTCTCTTTGTCCTAAAATCCTCCTTCAGCTGGGCTGATCTAACCTGGGAAAACTGCTCTTTGTTCATAACCCAGGAAGGAACGTACGAAAGCACACCATCCTCTGTGAGAAACTGTGGTCTCGGCTGTGCATCTGGGTGTGTGAGAAGAGATGGGGTCCAGCAGACAAGTGACAGGGGGTAGTTCCCCTGAGAGGGCAAGCAAGGATGAAAGCTCCCACTTAGGAGGTGTGTACTGAGTGGAGGGGGGCAAACAGAGACATTTCACACCTGGTGTTTCCTGTCTTCTCAGTGGGATTGGGAGGGAAGAAAGGAGACATCTGGATCTTCAGGAATACTGAAGTTTTCGAGAAGCCATTGGGGGTTGGGAGATAAGAAATGAGGAAGGAAGGCAGAAAAGAGTCTCAGATTAAAAAAAAAAAAAGTCCTATTCTGCACATGTACTCGAATAGAGGGCCCCTGCCCTTGTTTTCCCCATGCATTGTAGAATATTAGTAATGAAGAGCTCAGGGTTTGCTGCTACTGAGAAGACAAGTAAAGCTGAGAAACTTGACTTGTGTAGCTATGAAATATAAAAGCACATTTATGAGCCACCGCCAGTATAGCTGCAGAAGTGAGAGTGCCCTGGGCATCAGCTTGTGTTCTGACACGAGCATTCAGTCACTGGATGATGGACTGAGAAAAAGAAAAAGAAAAAATGCTTTAAAAGTTTCAGTTTTTTATTATTACCTGGGGGTGCGGGGTGGTGGTGTTCAGTAGTGAGACATTTTTGGAGGTTTGGAAAATACTAAGAACATTTGGCAAGAAGAGACAAGTTTGCGGTAATGATTTGTTACTTGCAGGTCCTCATTGTGGACATACTTGTGGGATGTGTGTGTGTGTGTGAGCAAAGGAAGGGTTCTATAAATACTAAATCTTTTGAATGAATGTTTATATGATTGAAATGATTTTTTAAAATCTGAATTGATGTGTTTACTTCTAGGTCTTAATAAACATCAGAAATCTATGACTATTAGGTCATTTTGCTGGTAGGCAGCATTTTTCTGATCTTGATTGGGAACCTAGTCATTTAATGGCAAGAATTTCCTTCCAGTCACTGTTTTCAAAAAATTAAGAACATGTCACATTTAAGTTGCTGTTTGTGTTTAATATAGGTTTTGTAACTAAGTACAGTTTTTTAGCATAAGCACCGGTAATTTCAGAATTGAAATACTACTGCCATCTTTCTGTCTTAGGCTTGGTTTCCTCAAGACCACGTGGCCACTAATGTGAACCAGTTTCTCTTAAGCATTTGTTACTGACATCCTAACACTTGATTTTTTTGTGGGTTGTCATAGTTTTCATGATGTGACAAAAACTTATGCATGTTGATATCGAATATTTTATTGTTGCTCAACCTGTTGTATTGTCAATGAAGAAGAACAGTAAAGGTGATATTGAAGAAGGCATTAAAGGTTTGCTAAGAGGTGGCGATGAGTGGTGTTACTAGCAGAGATGCTTTTGAACAATACTGCTAGGGAGTAGGTCTAATGAGATTTGGGATGTTTCTTAAAATGAGTCAGCATTAGTGTAATGTTCCTTCAGGGAGCGTCTGTAATGCCTGCAAGAATGTGTCAGCAGAGTGATCAGGTTCCAGGCTAACCTTCAGTTGCTTTCAGTAGTTGACATAAAACACACCTGTGTGTTCTCTTCCCTGACATCAAAATTGTTTTGAAAAGCTTCTGACATCTGCAAGTGTGAAAAAGAGCAGATTTTGATTTATTTTCTGTCAAGTAGGAAAAATAAATTCTAAATGTAATATGCCTTAGCTGTATATGGTACTTGCAGGAAGGGCCTTGTTTATCTCATATCCTTCTAATCAACTGTGGAATAAAACCTCTGAGGTTGCATGATAGATGAGTACTTTTCTTGCAGCATATTTTAACATGCTAGAGATGGAAATATGTATATATATATTTACATAATAAACATAAATATCATTCATTTATGATACAGTTGCACTCAGGTTGCATTTCTTTTTCTTGGAAGGAGTCATTTAGACATTCTCAAAACAGTTAAGTTGTTTGTGAATAGGAATAGTGCTGATGAAGAAAGCTGACCCAGTTCAACTTGACTTTTTACACAGTGATAGGTAAAGCTCTCCTTGATAGCATACATTTGCTCAGCGTCAGTATTACCATAAATGCTGTCACTTAAGAGAAAATATGGATCACGTATCAATAAATTTACTTTGAGCTCGAGCTAGTCTGCAGTAACTTTGGTAACTGAATCAATTGGCCTTTTAAAAATATATGTTCTATGTTTTATATATTATATTATAAAATAAAGTGTTTAAGGATTTTATGTGCCAGAATCCCTGGAATCCTAGGTGGATTTTTATTCACAGATTTTTCTTTTCAAAATTAAGCTTCACTTGGTTTGGCATCAGCAGCTTATTCTTTGCAATCCGTTTAGTTGAGTAGGTTCTGCTGTTTATCCTGAAGTGCAGATAAATGGCTTTCAGCCCACTGTTTATAGTTTAATAGTTCCTGAAGTGAGTCAACATTATCTGCTAACGTCTACATGTCATAACTAATGATCTCTCTGCTTATACTTTCTTGCTAGTGAGGAGACATTGAACTCTACAGAGGGAAGAGCCCTGCACGCTTGGGGGCGGGGGGATTATTTTGGATGATGCCTGTTGGACGAGGCTTGTTTTCCCCTCATTGGTATGAAATGGGAAGAGAACTATGTCCTTTACCATGATTTCAGCACGCACAAAAGCTGTCACAAAGTGCTGTATTGTAAGGACTGGGGTGAAAATTTTGGGGGAAATAGCTATTAGAGAGGTTTGTTTTATTCCAGATTCTCTCTCTAATTAATAATGAGCACAAGTTTGATCCTTTTCTGATCAGGCTGTTAGACTTGATAGTAGAGAAGGGGAGCCACCAGGAAATTTTCATATTACCACCAAATAGTTACTGTGGTTTTAATGATGAAAGCAAATATCTTTTGGTCTGCTAAGAAAGATAAAAAGAAAATAAATAACTTTCCTAGTTAGCTAATCATATATCATAAGTGGGGCTGATTCATTCTAAAAGGTCCTCATGATCTTCCCTTAAGGATAAAACAAAAGTCCGTGAGACTTCATTCCCAGTGAGGGTCAGCAGGCCTGACGGCTGTAAGAGTTAAAGCTGACAAGTTTTGCCAATCTCTGATTCATTAAATAATAAGAGTTCTTGCCTCCCGTACTGAATTTTTGGGTTTTTAGGTAGAGAATAGGACATTCTGTAGGTGAACATAGAGAATGGTTTCTTAATAGCTGAAGTACAAACTCTTAAATTCTGGTAAAATATTTGGCTTGATCTCATATATTCTTTGTCAAAGTGGAAAACTTTCTAACTGAAGTGACCATTTAAGGTAGCCACTGTCCTTTCCTCCCATATTAATATTATTGTTTGGGAGTACTTTGGTCATTTAAATAGAACATGAGTAAGTATATATTTCATACCTTCTTACTCTGATACTGAAATTTAAAATCATATCCCCAATTTATCAAAATATTTCAGGGTGAAAAAACATAATGCACAGAGATATGTCCGCCTTATGTTGGTGTGGTTGAAAATAAAGAACCATATGAAGAAAGGGTTTATGAGAGGTAGTTATTTTTCATGTAACCTCTTAGATTCAGGGTTTCTGTTGTTCTTTTTTTTGGTTGTTTCTCATGAGATACCATGTTGATAATTATTTTAAAAAGGAGGAAGGAAACATTTTTACCTTAGAATATAATGTATGGCCAAAAATATAATTTTTGGCATAAATGAGGAGATATGAATTGAATAAAGAAATATAAAGAAGGAAAATTTAAAGGTAAGATCAGGCTTTTCAAAGCCTGGGCCACTGAGTCTACTAGGCTTTATACAATTAAAAAATTTAAAAAATAAGATTGCTTTTGAAGAATGTTTTGAAAACTGAAGCCATTTGTTTATTGAAAGAGGGACAGCTTGAGCAGCATCAGGCCAGAATGTTCCAATGTGTGCCATACACAGATTTAAGATAACACAATCGTTACAATAACATAGTCTCAATTTGGATCTTTCCTGGGTGTTTCTGCCCAAATGTCAACAAGACTTTTGCCTTTGGCAAATCTTATTCCAATAAATCAAACAAAGTGGATGGTGGTTCAGAATCTCAGCACTATTTTAATGGCCAATTAAGTATAATTTCAGAAAAAAAAATTTTTTTGTCTAAAAGAATATCAGGAGTCTATATTTTTTGCTAGTCATATACGTACCCAGGACCCAGACATATACGTACCCAGGACCCAATTCAGCTGTCTTATTTTACTTTGGATGCACAGACCAGAGTATGGGAAGAGTTAAAATATTAATACAACATTTTGTGGCATACTGCCTAAATCTTGGTCCTCCTCCAGTTAGCCGCAGAGTGTTATTTGGAACTTTAAATGCAGTATTATCTTAAACACTAATGTCTAAATATAAAGGAAAGCTCTAAGACTCGTCAGATTCTAATGAGAGAGAATGCTTTTATGGACATAGGAATTTCTTTTGACCCTCTTGCTCCTAATATATATCATATGGAATTTTTCTAATTTTTTTTTTAACATACTGCTTTGCTTAGCAGCTAATTAGTATCTAACCAATGAAAGCAAAAAATAACTTGAAATTTTAAACATTTTAAATATATACCTTACAAATGTACATTTTGAAATTGATATATTTTCTTCATTTCAGCTCTTTTGGTATATATAATTGAATTTTTTGTTTTTGTTTTTTAACCATCTGCTATTAGGAAAGGGTGTCTGGTTTTGGGGTAAGGTTTTAGATTATTTAAAATGGCACGGATACTGGCCTGGGGGACAGATGGTTTTGTGTTTATATAGAGTGTAAAAGGAAAAAGAGTGAAAGTTTTGGTATGAGTGAATGGTCAGCAGCCCTTTTATGACAAAAGAACAACAATAACAGAAAAAGTAACTTTTATTTACTCTCCCCCATTAGATTTTAAGGTTTGTGAGCATAGTGGCCATTTCTTCTTCATCTCTGTGAAACCAACATGCTTTGTAGACAGCTTTGTATATAATAAGTATTTCTTAAATCAATTTGGAGTTGCTAGCAATTTTATGCTGGTTAAAATAAATATTTTATGCTGGCTTAAGCCATATATGATGAATAGGATAGTTGTGTCTCAAATATAAATTTTATATCACATATTTTAATGAGTCAAGTCCAATAATATGGTTGACTTAATAAAAAGATAAAACTAATGGTAATCATTTGGTTTCAGTTTTCCCAACATTATAAAAGGAGTTTGATGTCTAGAATAGGTAAACCTCTTTAAAGAAAGATTTTTAAATGTTTATGTAGCTGATCAATTTGTGAAGTTGTGCTGATTTTAAAATAAATGAAAGAATTCCATGTTGAAGTACCATTCTAAAAGTCAAAAGGATAACATCAAAAAATAGATTTCTAGATACTTAAATGTTGTATATTTTTCTGCCTGTGTATAATCAGAGGCAGCTTTGAACCATCTGGAATTGTTACATAATACACTGTGGTCAGTGACTTTTTTTTCTTTTCTTTTTACTTACTTTTTTTTGATTCTAAGGTTTCCTTTCTCTTTCACCTTTCCACTGTCATATGCCATGTATCTTGAACATAGCTCAGTGCTTGACCAGAATAATCTCTCTTGCCAGCTTATAATCAAAGGGAGTACTGAGAAAAACAGCTGAGCTGTATTAGGCAACCACCGTCTGGACTGCATTTCTTAACTGGTGAATAACACATCACAGGTGCAGGATTAGTGTTGCCTACGGTGCTGTGCTTTTTAGTGGACACCCCTAGCAATTCTGTGCGTCCTCCTCATGTCTCGTCCCGAGGAGCCTGGCAACGATCTATCAAGCGTACAGAAATCAAAAGTGAGTAGTGGGAGAAGCTTTATATCTTACAGAGGCTGTTTTTTCCCTCCAGAAATGTAAGCAAGATCAGTTAAGCCAATTCTGGTACACACAAAAGAGATGATAGAACTTAAGTCTTTCTTGGCATAGAGGGTTGGGAATAGAACAATTCAGGGGTTCAGAAATTTCACGCACAAAAATTACACGGCAAGAAAATGCAGTTTAGCTTAAATGTCTCAGCAGTGTATAATTTAGGTTACTTTTAAACTACTATAAATGTTGCATATGTTATTTTACCTTCTGTGTTGTCTGTGTGTTGGAGTGGGTACGTGTGTTTGCCCCTACACATTTTCCAACACTGTCATGGTTAAAACCAAGTGTTGTGGCTGTGTAACGTCCTGTGGTAGAGTTTGTAGTTTTTGACATTTTAAATTCTTCTGCTATCTATGACATATAAGTCTCAATTCATAGATTATAAGTCAAAGTTGCTTTCTTGCAAATATGGTTTTTAAAAAATGCAAAAATATTTTAAAGTATAAATTAATGATTTAAACATTAGAAGAAATGAATGTTTTGAAAATTCAGTTTCTAAGTCATTTAGTTTGATCAGGAAGGTTATAAATTGTTTTAAGGTAAAGTATACAGTCAGAGAAGCTAAGGCAAGTATATTTTAGTAATTCATGTCATTTTTGGTATCTATCTTAGAAAACTTTCCTATGAAGCATGACATAACTGTAAACAAAGCTATGTAGATAGCACTGCAGGTTGTACGGTTGTTTCTTCAGATTCTTTAGTTTTTCTCTTAAAACTCCATAATGGCTTTCTAATATTCAGATCGTTTTAATTCATTTTGCTGCTGCTTATCATTATTCCATGTTGTTTCATCATAGACCTTTAAACTCATTGGTGATGATAGTAGTTGATAATAGTGCATGGTAAGTTAAGTTTTTAAATATATATATTCTATATATTTTATGCCTCAAATATTTGAACATTTGTAATAGCAATATATTTACATTTTCAAGATCAGTATGCTTCTTACTAAAGTATCCTTTAACAATTATCCAATTAGAGGATCCAGAAAGGATTAGAAACAGAGAGATCCTAAATGCTTTCCAGGTTTTTTCTTTGGGGAAAAAGAATAGCATGAACCTGGTGATTTGGTTTCTGATCTGTCTGGCTTCATTGTCACTTCTCTTCTTTACATAGATGTCTGTTCAAAGTAGTTTTACACTTCAAGCTGTCTTGGGAGTGCTTTGCAAAGCTGCGGAGTAAGTTTTGGTGTGGTGGCTAGTTGAACATCCGCTTTGATTAGCTTTAGAACTCTGTGAAGCAGAGCATTGATAGAAAGTCACCGAATAAACCATAGCTCCTGGCTTGGCAGTCTGCCATGTCCTGGTTGATTCTTTGACATTATTGTCAAAGAGGCTGTGGTTCAGTTTCTTTTCCAACAAAGAAAAGAACAGACATATTAAGTATTTTAAAATGCAGAGATTTTTTAAACTTTTAAAATCATCCTATTAGCTGTGATTATGCTATTTTATGGATATAGATTCAGTTTGATGTTAAACTATCTTTAAACATGGTGGTTACTTGCTTGTAAAGTTTATTATTTCTTATGTTGATACTTTTATTAAGATACTTGTTATCATGTCATGTTTTAGAGTATTTTCAAAGGTTTTTAATTTATATGAACATTTTCATTGAGTTTCTCCAAATTCGAAAGCATATTAAAACCTGTGGGAAAGCTAGCTACTGTTTTACCTTTAAAGAATATAAATGTGATGTCCAAAGAACTATAAATCGTGTTATAATCAATTATGATGCTTACTCAGACTCATAACTCTGTATTAGTTACCTACAAAACAAATATGAATATATGTGTTGTATGTTCACATTTATGTAATATTTCACCTTTTTTGATTTGTTCAACTCATAATCTAGCACCCCAGAATATAAAACACTTGAATTATTGAAGCTTTCACTTTTTATCCAGATGTTTTGGGGTCTCTGGGCAGAACTTTTATGATATAAAATGTTGAAAACATGATTATCATACAGAAACTGAGTGATATGGTAATGTGGATGTGTAAGTATGGTAAAAAGAGAAACAATTGCTGGCAAATGGAAACATGTAAAATATTTTATTATAAAAGCTCTGGTCTCTATAGAGATCCAGCAAATCTTCAACATTGTAAAACTACCGTGTTTTTCTTACCCTATTCAGTAGTGTCAACAATGAACCACTGAAATGAAAAACTGTCAGTATCCTTGGTGCTTATGTTTTCCATAATATTTATTGGTTGATTACTGTCACCCCTAGTAATCTTCCCTCCTTTGCCTCCTACCTAGGACTTACTTACATTTGACAATTATATGTGGCATTATGACTTCTATTTTATTTTTTTCATATACTGTTTTTGGTTTTCCATATGTAGCTGATTTGTCTCACTATGTTCCACATGCAGTCGATTTGTCTCACCAGCAAGATTGTTATGTTACTGAAGGTACTTCAAGTGCTCTGGGCCATTGTGTTATGTAGATGGAATGGATTTGATGATTATTTGCTAAATAAATGAATGTACCACAGGAAAAAAGAAAATGAATAACAATATATTAGTCAGCTGTGAAAAAAGCGTCAATGTTTCTTAAACCAAAAAGCTCGATATTTTTATAGACTTTCTGTGCACAGTGATGAACCCAGAAAGGCAAAGTTAATGGAAGTAACATGAACAAAAGAAAGGGGGATTGAAGAGGAAGAGAGAATCAGGATGAGAGAAAGAGGATGGGGAAAGAAGAAAAGGAAGAGAAGTAGAAACATTTAGGAGATGAAGGAGTGGAGAAAAGGAACAAAAACAATTGAGGGAGAGACAGAGAGACATGTGAAGAATGAAAACAAAAAAATTGAATAGTAAGCTTCAGCAGCACAGAAAACAACAGTTTACTGTTATTCACTCTTAGTACGTGCAAGGAGCTGTGATAGGTGCTTCACTTGGAGTCGCTCATCCAGTTCTCATAGCAAGCCAATGTGTGCTGCCACTCTCCACATCCTCTGTTAGGGAGGTAAGTGACTTGCTAAGGCAACAGAGCATGGCAGTAGCTAAGCTGGGGTTTGAACTGTTTTGTCCGTTTTACTTTATATCCTGGTCAAGTCTGAGTCTACTGCTTGGTGACCATACCTGGTGTTGGTTTCTCACCTGGCATTTCATCCCCCTCTATAGCATGCTAGCCCCAGAACTTACCGCCTACAGCCTCCCTTGTCCCTCTCTCCTCTGACTTCTGAGACTCTTGAAGGAGCAAGAAACTCCTGTGCAGTTCACTTCGCTATTACTAATTGAAAGTCTACTCTTTCTTTGTAATGCATGTGATTTTGCTTTGATATTTTTGAATCTTAAGTTGTATGTATACTTTGTTTTCAAAAGAGTTTAGGCACGTATTTCAACTTTTTATTAACGATTGCGTTTCATGTTGTTTATATATATATATATTTTTCTAAGTTCTTGTTGCAAACAACATAGTAAAATTGTTTGAAAATGTCTTAGTATAATGAAAGAGGGTTAGGCAATGAAACTTGAGGTCAGGACTTTTGAATTGAATGTGCTTATTAGACAGTAAATTAAATTATTAAATTGAGTTAAATGATTCAAGGCTTAAGTGATGAAAATAAAAGTTAGTTATCTATTTAAACCCACCATTCAGGATCACTAAAAGTTAGCTTGAAAATTAATATTGTTTTCAAGCTCTGATTCAAGTTTTATTCCTGTGTCTTATAGGTTTTTGTCTTTAACCAGTGTACTCTTTAAACCAGTTTTGGTTGCGAAAGGAAATGGGCATTGATTCACGTTATTTATTATCGTAACAGCACGGATAGTGTTAGACTGAAGCATTCCCAAAGCATTGCTGGACAGTTCAGTAGGACTTTCAAATCTTCTTCCACTAATCTTTTTACCCAAGATACTTGAAGTAGAAACTTGTGTGATATGAGTTTCAATTTTTCTTCTTGCTCCGGTCTGCCCTCTTGTGAAGATGAGGTAGAACAGAGAAGACACTCAAATTTTTGTTAATTTTTGCGATATTTAGAGAGCTAAAAAGTAAAAAAATGAAGAAAGGAAAATAGATTACTAGTAGATTCTGTGGCACAAAATAATTACATGTCATCTTTAAATGAATTTTGAAGACTCACATCCATTTCTTAGTATATCAATACATAGTGTATTTGAGATTTAATTTCCTTGAATTATTGCTGTTCATAAAGATTGTTCTCTATGTGTTTTAATGTGACAGTAGATTCTGATATTCTCTTCACTATGACATATATTGTACAACAATATTTTATATCACAAACTTAAAATGTTTTATGGTATTTTTGAAATAAGAATGTTACCGAGAAAAAATAATCAAAACTAGTACATTAACTAAAATGTACTTTAGGATATAATGGATGAATATGGAAGCTAAAATTTATTTCTTGCAGAGTTGTAGTACTGCAATTTTTTTTTTACAATTTGCTTTTGTCCTGTGTTTTCTGATATTTCTATAAAAATCTTGTTTCATTTTTCTGTAAAAATCATATGGAAGGGTATACTATAATATAAAATAATATAGAAATAGTAAAAATAATTAATTTATTAAGTATATACATCAAAAATGAGTTATTTTATAGTGTTTATACTAGGCTGCCAGCTAATAATTGTCCACTGATTCCAGATGAGTACTTTAAAGAAATTCTTTATAACTCTGCCTTACTTCCTAACTTACACAAGAAGAGATGGCATAGAAAACTTGTGTATAACTATACACAGACATACAAAATAGCTGAAAACATGTATGTAACTGTAACATATATCCACGAAAAGATATTCAAGGAAAATAACCATCTGTTTAGCCTTTGTAATTGAATGGAAGTCACACTACTGCATGCTGATCATTATATTATTTTGTGAAGTTTGAGTAATTTGCCTGAAAATTTGTAAATCTATCTCATATATGAAAATCATAAGGAATATAATTTAGTTGCAATTCATTAAGAACACACGCACGCGCGCACACACACACACACACACACATGTTTGGAAGTGATCTTGTGGTTCAGTTGCTCCCTAAAAAAAATCTAGTGATCCTCTGAAAAATGAGAAACAGTTTTAGATTGGCTTCCACAGGCCCTACTTTGTATTATCATGGTAATTTGGATAGTTAACGACCTGGATTAACTATAAGATAACTAACTAAGCTAACCAGGAAGCATCTGAAGTGTCTGGATTCACACTGTTAAGCTAAAGATTGGTATTAGGGAGAAAAAGGGGTGGGGAGTTAGAGGAGGGGGAAGGTAGGAGGGAGGAAGGAAACTGAAAATGGACTGAACTAAAGAGGGATTTATTCGGTGTAGTATTTATTCCTAAGACATTTCCGGACAGTCTGACTTTTCTCAGTTTTTTTTCCCTCTTATATTTTTCTGTCAGATTTATTTATAATTCTATTACTAAATATTAAAAAAGCCTTAATTGTCTGGAAAGTTACTGGGAAGAAATAATCAATTTTGTTGAAATTCTTTTCAACCTAAGTAGAAACCATTCACTATTTAGCTTTCCTTGGTGGAAAAAAAATTCCTTTTAATTTGTTGATTTAGAAAATATAATGTACTAAATTATATGTAATGTTTCTTTAATAATTAGTAATCTTGCCATTGTTTTTAATGATTATCTTCTTTTATATAAATTTATCAGAAAGTCAGGCTAAATTCATGTTTTTATGAGATAATTATTCATTTTATATACATGTAATTGCCTTTTTTATGCCTTAGCTGATGTGTTCAGTCTTGTTTTTGATCCAAAATGCCTAAGCTTGCCTATATGAGGCTGGCTAGATTTTGCATAAATTCAGAATGACTTTATATGAAAGTGATTCTTTTATAAATCCTTTTTCATAATTATAACAGTAGATAAAACAGTTCAGTTTCTCACTGACCCTTTATTTCAAATGTGGACTAGCTATTAGGAAGATCTTAAGGAAATTGAACCAATAATTTAAAACCTCCCAACAAACAAAAGTCTAGTTCCAGATGGCTTCACTGGTCAATACTATCAAACATTCAAAGAAGAATTAATACCAATCCTTCTCAAACTCTTCCAAAAATAGAAGAGGAAACACTTCCAAAATCATGTTATGAGACCAGCATTTCCTTGATATCAAAACCAGACAAGGACACCATAAGAAAAGAAAATTACAGACCAATATCGCTGATGAACATATCTAAAAATCCTCAACAAAATATTAACAAACCAAATTCAACAATATATTAAAAGGATCATACACCGTGATCAAATGGGATTTATTCCAGGGATGTAAGGGTGTTACAGCATCCACAAATCAATCAATGTGATTTACCACATGAACAAAATGAAGGATGAAAATCTTATCATCTAAATAAACGCAGAAAAAGCATTTGACAAAATTCAACATCCATTTATGATAAAAACAACAACAACAACAACTCTCAAAACAGGTATAGAAAGAATATGCTTCAACACAGGAAAGCCTATATATATGACAAGCCCACAGCTAACATCATACACAACAGTGAAAAGCTGAAATCTTTTCCCTTAAGATTAGGACCAAGACCAGGATGCCCACTCTGACCAGTTTCATTCAACATAGTATTGGAAATGCTGGCCAGAACAATTAGGCAAAAAAAGAATAAAAGGTGTCCAAATTGGAAAGGAAGAAGGAAAACTGTCACTGTTGGCAGATGACATGATGTGTTATATAGAAAACCCTAAAAACTCCATCAAAAACTGTTGGAACTAATAAAGGAATTCAGTAAAATCGCAGGATATAAAGGCAGTATAGAGAAATCTGTTGCATTTCTATACGCTAATAATGAATGAACTATCAGAAAGAGAAATTAAGAAAATGATTTCCATTTACAATTGCATCCAAAAGAATAGGATACCTAGGAATAAATTTAACCAGGGAGGTGAAAGACCTGTGCACTAAAAACAGACATTGATGAAACAAATTGAAGAAGACACAAACAAATGGAAAGCTAATCCATGCTCACAGACTGGGATAGTTAATATTGTTAAAATGTCCATATTACCCAAAATAGTCTACAGAGTCAATACAATCCCTATCAAAATTCCAATGGCATTTTTCACAGAAATAGAACAAACAACCCTAAAATTTTTGTAGAACTACAAAAGACCCTGAATAGCCAAAGCAATCTTGAGAAAGAACAAAGCTCGAGGCATCATGCTCCCAGCTTGCAAACTATATTACAAAGCTATAGTCACCAAAACAGTATGGTATTGGCAGAAAAACAGACACATAGATCAATGGAACAGAATAGAGAGCCCAGAAATAAACCCACACTCTTATGGTCAGTTAATCTATGACAAAGGCGCCAAGAATATACAATGGTAAAATGATAGTCTCTTCAATAAATGGTATTGGGAAAACTGGATAGCTACATGCAGTAGAATGAAACTGGACCATTATCTTACACCATACACAAAAAGTAACTCAAAATGTATTAAAGACTTGAATGTAAGACCTGAAAGCATGTAACTCATCAAAGAAAAGGTAGGTTGTAAGCTGTTTGACATAGGTCTTAGTGTTGATATTTTGGATTTGACACCAAAAGCAAAGCCAAGCAAAAATAAACGAGTGGGACTACCTTAAACTAAAAATCTTCTGCACAACAAAGGAAACCCTCAACAAAATGAAAAGGCAACCTACTGAATGGGAGAGGATACATACAAATCATATATCTGATAAGGGGTTGATATCCAAAATATATAAAGAACTTATACAACTCAGTAGCAAAAAAACAAAGTTCCATTTAAAAAAATGTGCAGAGGATCTGAATAATATTCATTTTTCCAAAGAAGACATACAGATGGCCAACAGGTACATGAAAAAATGCTTAACATCACTAATCAATCAGGAAATATGTATCAAAACCTCAGTGAGATATCACCTCACACCTGTTAGAATGGCTGTTCTCGAAAAGGCAAGTGATAACAAATGCTGGTGAGGATGTGGAGAAAAGGAAACCCTTGTACATTGTTGGTGGGAATGTAAATTGGTGCAGCCACTATGGAAAACAGTATGCAGCTCCCTCAAAAAATTAAAAATAGAACTACCATGAGATTCAGCAATTCCAATTCTGGGTATTTATCCAAGGAAACAAAAACACTAACTTGAAAAGATATATGCACCTCTATGTTCATTGCAGCATTATTTACAATGGCCAAGATATGGAACAACGGAAGTGTCCAGCAGGGGATGGATAAAGAAGATGTGGTACATTGTTGTACACCTGAAACTAATATTGTATGGCAATTATACCTCAATTTAGATATCATAATCTTTCTTTTTAACTGTGCTCTTAGCTTTTAAGTTGAGTCTAATCATATTTATTTGTTCTGTTGCTACTGCTTCTCTTCTCCCTTGTCCTTTTAGCCTCCAAATTATCACTTAATTATTTTAGTTTAATCTTGTGATTGGAAATGTTGTGAATCGTGTGATAACGATTTTCATTTCATAAGGAATTAAACACATATAGATTAATTGACTCCTAAGTAGCAATTACATACTTTTACGGATTACTCCCTTGATTATTTTGGCAAAAGCAAATAAAGAACTCTCCACTTGTCTCAGATTTGCATTTAATTATCCATTTATTTAATGCTAATTAAAAGCAATCATTTATCATCTCACTACTTTTACTTGTTTGGGTCACATTGTATGAAGGAAGCCTTATATGTTCATTCAGCATGTTGTCTGTTAACTCAGTTTATAGAAATGGTGTCTATTATGAGCTAGCTATACTTATCTTTTTATTCTTATGAATGTGTTTTTGGTAAAATATCATGTATTCTGACTGCATGTTAAAGTGTTAAACATTTTAGAAATATTATGCAACAATATTTCATCTTCACAATCTCTATAGAAAGGATGATTTTTACCTTCTGATTACCAAGTTTTTATTGCTAGTGTCTCCTCTGGACCTCTTTTATATTGTTGGGTTTTTTGTTTGTTTGTTTGTTTGTTTAACATCTTTATAGGAGTATAATTGTTTTACAATGGTGTGTTAGTTTCTGCTTTATAACAAAGTGAATCAGTTATACATATACATATGTTCCCATATCTCTTCCCTCTTGCATCTCCCTCCCTCCCACCCTCCCTATCCTACCCCTCTAGGTGGTCACAAAGCATCGAGCTGATCTCCCTGTGCTTTGCGGCTGCTTCCCACTAGCTATCTATTTTACGTTTGGTAGTGTGTATATGTCCATGCCACTCTCTCACTTCGTCACAGCTTACCCTTCCCCCTCCCCATATCCTCAAGTCCATTCTCTAGTAGGTCTGTGTCTTTATTCCCGTCTTGCCCCTAGGTTCTTCATGACCTTTTTTTTTTTTTTCCTTAGATTCCATATATATGTGTTAGCATACAATATTTGTTTTTCTCTTTCTGACTTACTTCACTCTGTATGACAGTCTCTAGGTCCATCCACCTCACCACAAATAACTCAATTTCGTTTCTTTTTATGGCTGAGTAATATTCCATTGTATATATGTGCCACATCTTCTTTATCCATTCATCTGTTGATGGACACTTAGGTTGCTTCCATGTCCTGGCTATTGTAAATAGAGCTGCAATGAACATTTTGGTACATGACTCTTTTTGACCTATGGTTTTCTCAGGGTATATGCCCAGTAGTGGGATTGCTGGGTCGTATGGTAGTTCTATTTTTAGTTTTTTAAGGAACCTCCGTATTGTTCTCCATAGGGGCTGTATCAATTTACATTCCCACCAACAGTGCAAGAGGATTCCCTTTTCTCCACACCCTCTCCAGCATTTATTGTTTGTAGATTTTTTGATGATGACCATTCTGACCAGTGTGAGATGATATCTCATTGTAGTTTTGATTTGCATTTCTCTAATGATTAATGATGTTGAGCATTCTTTCATGTGTTTGTTGGCAATCTGTATATCTTCTTTGGAGAAATGTCTATTTAGGTCTTCTGCCCATTTTTGGATTGGGTTGTTTGTTTTTTTGATATTGAGCTGCATGAGTTGCTTGTATGTTTTGGAGATTAATCCTTTGTCAGTTGCTTCATTTGCAAATATTTTCTCCCATTCTGAGGGTTGTCTTTTCGTCTTTTTTATGGTTTCCTTTGCTGTGCAAAAGCTTTTGCAATAAATAAAAAGCAATATCGCAAAGAATCTCCTTCTAACTAAATTTTATATCAGTATTTTGTTTAAATAAATTTAAAATATGAGAAAATCATGGATCCTGTCTTAAAATGCTTTTTACAAAATGACATCTTATTTCCAATAGTATAAGGGTGTTTCTTTTTATACTGTAGACAATTCTGTGTGAATATTCCATTTAACAACTTTTCCCACCAGGTGGTACATTCTGTGTATGTTTAGTTCATCCTACTTACCTAGGCTGTGTCTGGAACAAGGTAGGCACCCAATATGTGTTTGCTAAGTAGATATATGCATAATAAATGAATTTTTATTATTTTGTTTTAAAAACTTCAAAGAGCAGGGGCCTGGTATGGAAGAAAGCAGGATGTAATAAGTTTTAAATATCTTACCTTCATCACTTTGAGTTACTTTGAGGTAATTTAGGTCATAAAGTTAGTAAGACTGAGAACCAGATTTAAAAAGAAGGAAACCAGCATGGCAGGGTGATATATAGGCATACCAATACCTACCGCACCTGGATAGCAAGCGGTGCTAGTGCATTTATGCAGGCTTTAAATACAAGATACTAACATGAACTGTGTTTAACTTCACTTTATTTTGGAATTTAACTTAAGGGTGAGCACTGATTTTATAGAAATAATAAACACCTATTGGGATTAATTTTGTGGTTGGATTAAATAAATATTTACTTAATCTAGTCCTAGTTTTCTCAAAGCGGAGTCTGCACATCATCTGTCTCAGTCACCTGGGGTCTTGTGGAATAACGCCTTTCCCTTGGCTCACCTGAGACCTGTGGAATCAGAATCACTGTGGGTGGCCCAGGATTCTGAACATAACAGACTCTTCATATATTACAATTGATATGTCTTCTGCAGACTAAGATATAAGGAACTGTTTTAGGTGTACATCTTACATAAATTTGAAAAATCTAATGAAATATTAGAATTAATGATTGGGGGAAATTCTGGTAAATGGATCTAACGTACTTTATTCTTTTTTCCTTTAATTACTACTTTCTAAAAATTCAACTAATTAACATAACATAGAGAAAGTCAGGATAAATCATCACAGACCTTTTTCTAAACTCTTCATTCTCTGATATAACCAGTGGTTGGAGGCACTAATTTGTAGTTAAAAATAACAAATGTACACTGTACATATCTATTGTGTATACTGTACTTCTGATCTGGAATTTCAGTTTTTTAACCCAGTATCTTTTAAATTTATTTATTTATTTATTTTTGGCTGTGTTGGGTCTTTGTTTCTGTGCGAGGGCTTTCTCTAGTTGCGGCAAGCGGGGGCCACTCTTCATCGCGGTGCGCAGGCCTCTCACTATCGCGGCCTCTCTTGTTGCGGAGCACAGGCTCCAGACGCGCAGGCTCAGTAGTTGTGGCTCACGGGCCCAGTTGCTCCGCGGCATGTGGGATCCTCCCAGACCAGGGCTCGAACCCACGTCCCCTGCATTGGCAGGCAGATTCTCAACTACTGCACCACCAGGGAAGCCCTAACCCAGTATCTTTTAGATAATATTTTTGTTGAAATTCTATTTAACTGTAGGCAAACTGGATGTGTTGTGAGATTTTAAATCAAACATTGCTCAGGGTGACAATTTATACAGTGACATAGCATGTAGGAGAGCTCTTACCACAAGGCCTGAAACCTGTTGTCAATTAATCTATGCCTCCTTCTGAAGCATCCTTACTTTCCAAAAGTGGTGGTAAAGAAGAAAACATGAAAACTGTCTCAGTGATATGTCACCCTAGGTTGTGCAACATTGTCTTACTATTTAAAAGGTAAAAAATTAGATTTCTCCAATAACATTAGCTAACATTTATCAAGTAATACTATGTAACATACCCACTCTAAGCTCTTGACATGAGGTAGGTGCTTATAATTATCTCCAATTTGATGATAAGAAAATGAAGCACAGTGGGATTATTTGTAAAGTAATTCAATGTCAACTAACTGGTAAACAGTAAAGCCTACTTTAAAACCCAGAAAAATCTGTCTCTAAACATCATGTCTACTATCGTATCTTCCATTGAAGATGTAGAATCATTGCTACTGTAATAGGTCGTCACTTTTGCTTGTATATCTTGATAATTAAATTTTTATCTTCCTAATGAATGTTGCAGATTAAATATTTTTAATGATTTCTTTAAAAAATACATGGTATACCTAAAGTGAAGAGAACCCTAAAGTAAAGAGACTCGAAGAAGGTTTTAGGGCCCAGACAATCTGGGTTTAAATGCTGGCTTTATGACTTATTAGCTGGGTGCAGATCGCTTAAACTTCGAGTCTTAATTTTCTAATCTGAAAATGGGAATGGTTATATTTACTCACAGCATTACCATACAGAGTAGAGATAATCTATAGAATAATGGGTCATTGAACTGCTTGCACTCAATCAAATACAATTATTTTAACTTAATATAGAAACTACTGTTCTGAAAGGATTATGAGAATTTCTAATGAGACATATATCATATAGAAAGTATAATTTTTAGTGTCAAAACATCAGAATATGTTTTCTGTTTAAATGTTTAACTATTATGAATACTAATATTTTGTTTAATATCATCATTCTTTGGACAGAAGACTGTGGCTGGGCTATCCCAAAGATGCTTAAACTCTTACTGTTTCTTATTTTCAGCAAACTTGCTTGATAACATGCTTTTGCGAAGTTCAGGAAAATTGAATGTGGGCACCAAGAAAGAGGATGGTGAGAGTACAGCCCTCACCCCTCGCCCAAAGATCTTGCGATGTAAATGCCACCACCATTGTCCAGAAGACTCAGTCAACAATATTTGCAGGTTGGTCATATAAATTATTTAACTCTAGTTTTAATAGAAAGCCATCCTTTTTTGACTATAGAATTGTAGGCTAGTGTTTCCAAGAACACATTTTGGGGAATAGGGCCTAAACCCATTAACTCTCAGAGCTGTGCCTGTATGTAGAGAAGTACTGAATCGCATTTTGCCCTGAAATGTTGTTCTGAGGTCATTCTTCCTGCAAACATCATGTGTGCACGTAAACAGAGAGCACAGATCCCAGGGTCCCTGTCAAGGAGCAAGAACCAATTATTTTCTTTCAAAAGACCTCAGCCCCCAAAATAAATGCAATAGCAGGGGTGTCAAATGTGTTTTTTTGTTTGTTTGTTTGTTCTAACATTTATTATGGTGATGGTGTTAGTATTTTGGAAAGAACACCTAAGCTGTTAAGAATATTTATAAACTGCCTCTGGGAAACAGCGTAGTAATAGAGTTTATGTGAGCCCACCAGAAGTTAAGATTAAGACGCTAAGTACTAGAGAATAAACTCCTTAGTGGCTAATCATGTTTGTATAAATACTTTCTAATGTTTGAAACTGCACTGTTTGCCTCTTTCTTCCTTACACATCTTTATGCAGCCACATGCATTTTTTTGGTCAGTGTCCCTGCATTGACTCCTCAGGGTGAGGACAACAGTAAATAAAGAGGCCAGAGTGTGTCCAGGGCGAAGTGGCTGAGATAACAAGACAAGTGCGGGTCTCAGGAGTTAAAATGTCAGAGAAGCAGAGTCTCCCTCAAGGAGGATAATGGACCCAAATAGGAAGATGGGCTGCTGGGTTTGAACTCTGGGCAGAATATCTGGGCAAACCATTTGGGACCTCATTCCCCAGGAAGAAGCGTGAAGCTGAGTTGAATGCTTTTCTTTTTCATGCTGAGACCTTTTTTTTTTAAAGCTTCCTATGAAGTGGGATCTATCTAATACAAGCTCACCAGTGTATCCTGAAATATGTAGCTCAAGAAATATGTATTAACTGAATGACACAAGGAGGAAATTTGGGTGTATTCATAAACATATGTCTCATTTAATCAGCACAACAACTCAGCATGGTAGGGAATGCTTCTTTCTTACCTTTAGACCTAAGGAATGCAGGGCCCAGAGAGGTCTAGTAACTTGGCCCTTGTATGATAGAACAAGGTTGCAATCTCTGAGCCCTTACGCCAAGATAAAATGACTCCAAAGCTCAGACAGTGTTTCCTGGGAACACTACCTTTTTGCAGTAAACAGAAAAAGTATCAGGAAAATTACAAAGTTTTCTGAAGAAGACAAAATTAGCAGGATGAAGCATATTAGGGAGATATTTTACTATTTTGTGTGAGTCTGTAGTAGTTAAGAGTGAATCTGTGTGTGCCCTTTGAGCTGTAGTTCGGGTGATCATACGTTCAGGTTTTCCAAAATTATCTCAATTTCAAATATTTTGTCCTATTTTCCTTATAGGCCATTGAAGTGTTCTAAGTTGATCTGGAAGAAGGTGTTGAGGCATGGTTAACAGCAATGCAAGTTCTCTGTGGTGGGAAGGAGAAGCTTGGCATATGGGAGGAGACGTGGTGGGATTTGAGCCTGGAGACGGGAAATTTGTCTGTGTTCTAAAGGGGATGTTTAAGCAGGAGTGGCAGTGGAGGTTGATGTGATTTGATTTGCTTTTTAGAAAAATTTTCTCCGCTGCAGAGTATTGAATGTATTAGAGGGAGACGAAAGTAAGTTCAAGAACAACAGCAGCCAAGTAAGAGAAATTGAAAAGTAGATTCAGGAAGGACAGTTTATGTGAGAGAAAATGTTCTCAGACGAGGGTAATGCTGGTGCAGGAGAGAGTTAGATGTGTTGGAGAAATATTTAGAAGGAAAGTTTTATGTTGACGCCACGGAGATGAGAGGGGACTAAGAAGAGCTTCACAAGTTGTCAGGTGTACACTTAGGTGCATATTGTAGCCTTTTGATGAAAGACGACAGAGGAAAATAATCGAGTTTCAATCTGGATATACTAAGTTAAAGTTTCTGACACATCCAAGTAGAGATCCCCGAGAGTAGGCCTATCAATAGAATACGGATCTGGAGCTCAGATAAGAGGTTGGGGAGAGAGTAGAGTAAGTAGAACATTAATCAGTTTTTTTGTTTCTTTTTTTCAATCGCCCAATTCAGCACACCCCCACCCCCTACCGCTTTCCCCCCTTGGTGTCCATACATTTGTTCTCTACATCTGTGTCTCTGTTTCTGCCCTGCAAACTGGTTCATCTGTACCATTTTCTAGGTTCCACATATATGTGTTAATATGCGATATTTGTTTTTCTCTTTCTGACTTACTTCACACTATATGACAGTCTCTAGATCCATCCACATCTCTACAAATGACCCAATTTCGTTCCTTTTTATGGCTGAGTAATATTCCATTGTATATATGTACCACAACTTCTTTATCTTTTTGTCTGTCGATGGGCATTTAGGTTGCTTCCTTGACTTGGCTATTGTAAATAGAGCTGCAGTGAACACTGGGGTGCATGTGTCTTTTTTTTTTTTTTTTTAATTTTTTTTTTTTTTATAGCTACTTTATTTATTTATTTATTTATTTTTGGCTGTGTTGGGTCTTCGGTTCGTGCGAGGGCTTTCTCCAGTTACGGCAAGTGGGGGCCACTCTTCATTGCGGTGCAGGGACCGCTCTTCATCGCGGTGCGCGGGCCTTTCACTATCGCGGCCCCTCCCGTTGCGGGGCACAGGCTCCAGACGCGCAGGCTCAGTAGTTGTGGCTCACGGGCCCAGCTGCTCTGTGGCATGTGGGATCTTCCCAGACCAGGGCTCGAACCCGTGTCCCCTGCATTAGCAGGCAGACTCCCAACCACTGCGCCACCAGGGAAGCCCCCTCTTTTTATTTTTAGCTCCCCTCCTCTTCACAGACGAGGGAGTGCATTTTTAAAGCTTGAATTTACTCTTCCTGATGTTTCTTTATATTTCCCTGGACATTGTAACAGTAACCTGCCAACAGCTTTACCAGCTTTCTCTCTTCTTTCTTGATTCTTAAAGTTGCCTAACAGTACATTTCTGTATTCTCAGATTTTGATTTAAGGAGACCTCCTGATTAAGGAGAAATTAGTCTTTTTAGATTTAACATATTGTATCAAACTTTTCTAGCTGCTCTATGATTTCCTAGTGTCAGAAACTTAAACTGACTTTATTCCTAACTCCTGAATTTTACTTTTGATGAGAAGTGTAAGTTACACATATAGTCTAAATGTATAGGAAAGGGATAAAATAAATCACATGGGTATTGTTTGCTTATATTGTTTAAAGTAAATTTCTAAGGGACAGGTCTTTTATTTATTGCCTTTGGCATTTACATTCTTTAGATTTTCATAGCGATTTCAGTACATTGGCTAAAAAGCCCCAAAGAATTTGGAGCATGGGCTGTTCCAAGGCAGTCTTTCTCCTGCAGCAGTATTCATGCATTTGACCTTAGTCTAACAAAGAGATTTATCATTGGCCATTCCTAGCCGTTCATTAGTATGTTTGAACTTTGCTGTGCTAGTTCTTATAAACTGAGGCATTTTGGATCGCTTGAGGCTTATAAACCAGGTAAACAATTCTAAGGGTGTTGATGGTAACTGAAGCGCTAATGTATGGCAGAATGCCGCTACCACTAACACAGAATAGACCAGCACACAAATCATGGCCAACACCATGCTCAGAGCTTTCTTCCCGTGACCTTTTAGGACTATGTTGTCACATCTGTGCTGGGTGCGGAGCTGCATATATATGAGAGAAAGATGGATACATCCTTTAGTACTTTATTTCTTAGATGTGCAGTAGTGGTTTATGACTTATATTGGGAGTCTGCGGGCGTTTATCACCCGAGCTTGTGAAGACGGTAGTGTCTGTTTATAAATAGTTCTATATATAATAGTCCTTGTTTTTCATTTTTAATCCCTGTGGAAATGAAGCAAGAAGTCCTTGATTCAAGGCTTGATTCTGTAACTGTTTTGTTTTGTGACCTTGTACAAGCTTATTAGACTCTCATAAATTTAATTTACCATTTGTAAAATAGAAATAATATCACTTCTCGTTGTTGAGAGGATTAAATGAGATAGAATAAGTGAAAGTTCTTTTCAATGTAGAAAACCAGACAGAAAAGAAAAGTATTGTTTCTTTGGCTTCCATGATCTTGTTTAAAAACCCTTCTTTCTGTTGTCCATCCTTACCCCACACCCAAATAAGACAACCACAAAGCCTGATGTTTTCATATGCCTGCCCGGAAGCAGAGGGTACCACATGGCAGAATCTTACTCACTTCACTTAGGCTGTGCTGATCCCAACTCCTACCTCTCCTTAGTCTGTGTGTCTTAGTAAGAGATAAATTTATTTCACTACCTCAGAGCAAGTAGAACCAGAATAAATGTTCACCTGCACAGGTTCAAACCCCTGCTGTGCCTCTCACTAGCTGTACAGCCTTTGAGAATTACTCAAGGTCTCTGAGCCTCAGTTTCCTCATATAGAAAGTAAGCATAGTACTACCTCCTTCTTAGAGTGGATTTCTGAAAGTGATACCTGTGAAGGACCAAAATAAGTGTTTAGCATCTAGTATATATGGTTAGTAATTTATACGTTATATGGAAATTTTGGATCCTTCTTTCTTGCAAGTTTCTGGACAGAGGAGATATTACTAAATATTTTATGATAATTAAGTCAACTTTCATAAAAGGAAGTTTGGGGATTCTTTAAACAGATAGTGACCTGTAATGGTAATTGACTTTCTTCTTGTTTGTAATGAAACAAGTGATAAACATCTTCATTTCCTTTTACCATAGACACACACACACACACACACACACACACACACACACACACACACACACACACTTACTTTGCCTGTTTGGTCTTCAGCACAGATGGATATTGTTTCACAATGATAGAAGAAGATGATTCTGGGATGCCTGTGGTCACTTCTGGATGTCTAGGATTAGAAGGCTCAGATTTTCAGTGTCGGGTAAGGAAGATAATTTGATTCTACTTTGTAACCTTTCATTGGCTAGATTTCAAACAGCCAAATTTCAAACAAGATATAACAATTGTTTTTGTTTTTGTTTTTTACTATCTTGTTTTCAGTAATTTGGAAAATAATTTGAAAATTCGCATTGGGTCAATTCTCCCTTCATTTAGAAATCAAATATTCATTTTATTTTTGCTGGTAACTTCTGGTTTAGTGACTCATTAGATCATCTTGCTCAAATTCCAGTTTGGTTAATTGCATTAAGCCAAACCTTCTTCCTCAGTTTATGCTACACATGTTGGTTATTACAAATAGAGTAGTAATTTTGTTGAAATGCAAAAGTTGCAGTAAGATAATACATGATGATTTGAAAGAAATTACCTAATACAATACATCAGTTTCACCATGTTTGAATGAAACTATCAGAATTTTAAGTGACTTCTTTAAATAGTGTTAATGTACTAGTTTTGGATGATATGACTTTGAAATTTAGGGGAAACCTATTAATAGCTGTTTGGGTTCAATTTTAGGACACTCCCATTCCTCATCAAAGAAGATCAATTGAATGCTGCACAGAACGGAATGAATGTAATAAAGATCTACACCCTACGCTGCCTCCACTAAAAAACAGAGGTAAGAAGAGGAAGGCTTCCAGGCTGGAAAAGCTTTAGACATAAAGAAAATGAAAACTTGAATTATTCTCTTTTCTAAATGCATCTACCTGTACCATTTTCCACTACTGGGGCAGAGGACTGAGGCAAGATGACATAATGAAATGGTCATTCAAAGACATGTGCAAGGAGTTCTCAGCAAAATAGTTGCATGTGCCTTCACTCTTAAGACGCTTACTTCTTTAACCTGTCCTCATTTCCTTCAGAATACTATGGTGTCTAGAGCTTGGAGTGGGTTTCAGGAGGATAGAGGAGGGAGGATAGTGTTCTACGTTTACCCCTAAATGTTATTCAGAAGTTGCATTTCACTCAACAACTGCTATTTGGCTACATTCGTTTTAAAAATAAGGACCTTTTAAAGGACTAATTCAGATTATCTGCTGGATGGCATTTCCTTTTATTTACGCTGGAGTAACTACTTTTTAGTCAATTCATATGTATTGGTAAAATGGAGAAAATATCTAGAAAGTTTAATTCTAGGACTATACATTTAGTGTTGCTTATTTAAAAAGACACATACTGCATCCCCAAAGACTCCTGGTTAAAAGCAGCTCCCATGTTTCCTTTCTTCTTGTTCTCACCATAAATTAAATGATTTGTAATTGTCAGAGAGTCCTAAGTCTCATATAAGTAGCTTAAAATGATTTGTCATGATTGATTTTTATTTCTTGAGAGAGAAAATCTTCCCAACAAAATACAGTGACATTTCTGGGTTTTGATGATAATATTTTATAACATTTGTTCAAACTATAGCCTAGAAAACTCTGTAAGATTGATTCATAATAATTCACATCAAAAATTCAAGGATTTTAATTTTGCCAGTCAACATGCTAGGTGTTATGGATAACAGAAATGGATGAAGAAAATTCTTGCTCTCAACCCATGCACACTACGTTATGAGAGAGAAACATGGAAATAATTAAATTATACTCAGGCAGGAAAATCTCAGTAGAGTTAGATTATAAAGTGTATTAAGGACACAAAAGAGTGAGTGGCTCACTTTGGGGTGGGAGGATGTCAGAATAGCTTCATAGAACTGATTCTTGAGCAGACTTTAAGGAGGAACAGAAGTTTGCCAAGTGGATAAGGCAGGAATAAAAAACTTAAAAATTAAAATGTCTAACATAAGCCAGAATTACGCTAATAACTGTTACATTAATTAACCCATTTGAGCCTCACAAGGGTCCTGTGGGGCACTTAGGCTTATTATTCCCCACTTAAAGGTGAGGAAATTGCAGCACAGAGAGGTTAATTAACTTTCCCAAGGTTGCACAGAGCCTGTGAGTAGCCTGTGACTCTAAACAGAGCCTGTGACTCTAAACAGAGGCAATCTAGTAAGTGCAGAGGTTTAGTTTGTAAGATTTGAGAAAGATTTGCAAAATACAAGCATAGGAAGCAGCATGGCTGGTTGGAGAAAGTCCCCTAATTCAGTTGTCTGAAGCCTCACAGTTCAAAGTGGGCCTGTGAATCAGCAGGATTAGCATCGCTTGGAGCTCATGAGAAATGCAGACTCTCAGGCCCCACCCCAGACTCCTAAGCCTGCATTTTTAATGAGATTCCCCAAGTGATTTACATGCACATTAAAGTTTGGACAACACTTTGGGTAGAAAAAGACCTATACGTGGATACAGCTAGTGCCACTGTGTCTCAGCACGTGAGTTCGACAGCCCCTTGTTCAAACACAGTTCCACTGATGTCGGGTTGCTGTAAAATTCTAAATGCTTACTTTCAGTTTTTTGTAGTTATTGCCTTGTGAATCAGTTGCAAAAAGTAGGTGATCCGTAGACAACATTTTGAATAGCATCTGTAGACAACACTGATGTGTTTGGGAGTGGGGGGCGGGAGGTGGGTGAGGAGTGCTGGAAATGAAGGTAGATGTGCCCGAATCGCTTCGCTCAAGGAGAAGACGTTTTTATTACCTGTAAGTGGAAGAGATGCGTCCTAGCAGTAGCGGTAGGGTTTAGGAAAACTGACTCAAACGCTGCAGTGCACGTACTGTCCTGTAGATGGAGCCAGATCCTACTTAGGACCAGGCAGGCAGGGGAGGGTTCCCTGACGAGGTTAAGTGCTAGGCACTTTTTTTAAATTTTTTTTAAATTTTTATTTATTTATTTTTTTTTTAGGCACTTTTAAAAGCAGAGTAAGTCTCTAGAGAACTCAGTGAAAAGGCTTTGAAAAGAAGGGCAGTAGTATTGGGAAGACAAGTCCTTGGTGAAGGGCAGTAAGAGGAAGAGGATGTTAGGGTGGCTGGTGGATTATGTTGAGGCTTATACAAGGTGACAGACTCGGGGGGAGTTCAGTGGCTGTAGGGTTTACCATTTTGAACTCTAAGGGTCCCAGGTAGTGCCTGGGTGAGGTCCCTGCAGATTCCACCTCACCATTTTCGCACAGTCATTTTGGGGTCCAGTAAAAGTCACTGCAGGCTGTGGTCTGGGAGCGCTGGTCTTTCTTACACAAATATACCATAGAGCTGCTGCCTTTCTTGTTTTTGCCTCTACCATATACACACGGGCAGCATTTTTATTGGAAGTGGACTCTACATGTTTACTGACTATCAGTAATGCGTTGGTCGGAAACATTTGCGTTGCAGCCATATTGGATATATGTCTTTATATAGTCATATTGGAGATACGTATATTTATGTTTTGGTTTAAAACCCAAAATAAAGAACACAGATGTTAAAGAGACATGGAACCATCTTATTTTGATATTTTTAACTTTAGCTGTTGTTTTTATACTTATACGACCAACCCTAACTTTTGTGGAGCCGGGGCAATGGTATAAATGGAAGTCCACATACCATTTACCTAATTATTTAAAACTCATAAACCAATGTAGAAGACTGGTAAGTAAAATACTTTCTGTTAACCAGACTTAACAAGAATATTTTCATAGTGATGGGGAACACCAGCTTGGCGTTTAGAATGCTTGAACTACTTAGACTTATTCCTTCCAGTGTGGCAGTGGGAGTGATGGGGCGCCCCGTTCTTGGTTCTGTCTGGCACTGGGAGGGGTCTCTCATGCACGCAGCTGGACACCTGTTTTGTGTCTGTCTCAGCCTGTTGGCAGTGACACTGTCGGCTAGGAAAGTCTGAATCACTTACCTGGGTCCATACCACTGTGGCAGCCCCCATAGGCATTTCTCTACTGGAGCTAATGTTGTGGCTAGACTGACCCGTGTGGTTCTTATTATCTAAAATGCACCTCCGCAGCCACTGTCAGAGAAATCTGAAAGAAAAGATGTATTATTTGCAAGAACCAGAGGGTACACAGCACACCTGAGGGCCACACAGCAAGGTCACAGGTATGGGGGGGTGGGGACCTGGGGTTCTCCCTTTACTGGGGTCAAAGGTGGGGTGCCTAGGGTTTCACAGTGTCTCTCTTTATTGGCAAATTAATTCATTTTGAAAGTTGGGTTATAATTGACATATAACATTATATTAGTTTCGGGTGTATAACTTGATATTTGTATATGTTGCAAAAATCATCACCACAGTAAGTCTAGCTAACATTTGTCACCATACATGGTTACAAAAATATTGGCAAGTTTAAAACATAAGAGTGGGGGGCTTCCCTGGTGGCGCAGTGGTTGAGAGTCTGCCTGCAAATGCAGGGGACACGGGTTCGAGCCCTGGTCCGGGAGGATCCCACATGCCGCGGAGCGACTAGGCACGTGAGCCACAACTACTGAGCCTGCGCTCTAGAGCCCACGAGCCACAACTACTGAGCCCGCATGCTGGAAGTACTGAATCTCATGTGCCTAGAGCCCGTGCTCTGCAAGAAGAGAGGCCGCGATAGTGAGAGGCCTGCGCACCGCGATGAAGAGTGGCCCCCGCTCGCCGCAACTAGAGAAAGCCCTCGCACAGAAACGAAGACCCAACACAGCCAAAAATAAATATAAAAAATAAAATAAATTTAAAAAAAAAAACAAAAAAACAAAACATAAGAGTGGGAATTAGGGCACAGGAAGGGAAAAACAGAATTATTCAAGCGGTCAGTTATCCAGGGAACCTCACGGACGGGGTGACCTGCTTCCTTACCGAGTTGTTTTACTAGCAGTTGTGCCGTACAGCTGGCAGTGTGTTTATTTGAGATGGACGTCTTTGAAACAGAAGCTTAACATCAGGCACCCACACTACAACACCCCAGCCCTCTGGTTTACGCTCTGCCCGCATGTCTTGCCCCAGACACCCCTTGGCCACTGCTTGGTGACCCCTCAGGCCTTTGGGTAAGTACACCAGCTCCTTGGTCCACCCTCAGGGAGACAGGGGGCCTCACAGTTTCCAGACACAGGCCTGGGGCCATTTAGGTAGAATTCCAGACTTTGGGACAATGGCCAGTGTTTTAAATGGAGAGCAGGATGGGACAAATTCTGGGTGGACACATTGCCTGTGTTCTGCAGACCCACTGCTCAGTGGGAAGGGGCCCAGTTGTAGGGAGCCAGAGCAGGACCCTCTAAAGCTCAGAGCCTAGGTAACTGTGATATTTGCTAATGTGAATGGAGTGCTTACTTACTGTGGCTCTTTTCTAAGTACTTCACATAAACTGACTCATTTAACCCTCATAACAGCTCAGTGGGGAAAGCACCTTTAGCATCACCCCAGTTTCTCAGACGTGCAGCTAAGGAATAGTGAGATCAGGTACTGAGTGAAGGTTACACGGCTAAAGTAAGTACTGGACATGGGAAATCGGCCTCTGACCGCATCTCCCTGAATCGTCTATAAAAAGCCTTAAATGACATTCTCAAAAAAAGAAAAAAGCTTTTATGTATCTAAGAGTTAGAAAACTCTAAGTAGTGGTTAGCCATGTCACAAAATAATCAATAAACAAGATGATTACTCTGAAGCCTTCTGTTTATTAATGTTTGCTTTGCACAATTAGCATTTTCTCCATTCTTAGACTATGGTGTTAGAGGGTTGCTCCCTCTCTTGCACACACACTCACTCTCCCCTCCTCCTCTCTCCTCCTCTTCCTTCTAATTTATCATCTATTAAGGCCCACTTATGTATTAATACTAGGCTAGTGGTTTTCAAACTTAGGTGCATCAGAATCACCTGGGGGGCTTATTAAAACACGGATTACTGGCCCCCACCCAGAGTTTCTGATTCAGTAGATCTGAGTGGACCCCAATAATTTGCCTTTCTAAGGAGTTTCCAGGTGATGCAGATGATGTTGGTCCAGAGACCACACTTTGAGACCCCCGGGCTAGGCGTTGCCTGATAGATTGCTACATATTATTATAGTAGACTTCCTATAAACCTATGTGTCAAACTAGTATAAAGCAGACACTGTATTATTAAAAGTTGAGAGGGTTAAAAAATCCAGCTCACCATTGTTTTGTTGTTCTTTTTTCTTAATAATCGCTTTTCTAAAAAAGTTAAATAATTAACCTTATCTCAAAACATCTGTATTACTAGCTGCTAGATAATAACAGGCTTAGGTGAGGTTCTGTTATTAGACATCAGAGAAGCACTAAGCGTAGGGGTAAATACCCACAAATAAATTGTCTTATTAAAAAATAAGCAAGAAAACCTTTTCTACCGATCCAGAGTTTTGTCACTTTTTTTTTTTTTCCCCAACTTAGATGCATTTAGCAGGAAATTAGAGATACAGAATCACATCCAATAAATATTTATCAATGTATATTTAGGTCCTTGAAATTTTATTTGTCATCTTCTGTGTCAAAAAAGATGATGAAGGGTGACCAGAAAGCAGCAGAAATTCTTTTATGAATATTAGTTTTCCTTTTGCTTTGCTTATTCCATTTCAGCACCAGCAAAGCAGAATACCCTGGGACAATATTCTTTCTCCTGAAGGAAGAAATACGAAAAGTAATTAGATCAAATGCAGCACCTTCATTATAAATAGTAAAATATGATTGGGGAAGCCCAGTCACACTGCAGCTGGTGCAAAGAGGAGGGAGACATGTCTGTTTTGATGGAGAGGCTTGTAGGGAGAAGTCGTGGTGCCCTGGTGTCTGGCTTCCTGCCTGCAGAATTAGTGATGAAGGGGCACCGAGATGCTGGGAGGGGTGATGTACGGTTCCAGCATCACATGGTTTGACCAAGATATTGTGAGTTAAATGTTCTGTTGAAATGGTGTGTAGGCAAGAGAATTTGATGAGGTTTCTTTCCTCCTCCCAAATTACTTATTATTACTTATTTTTGTTTAATTTTTTTTTTCAAATGAGCGCTTAAAGAAGTGAAAGACTGGTGTTGAAATGAACAGAAGCCCTTGCTTTATTAAATGGGATCCTCAAATTTGGCTTTTACAAGAGCAAATAAAGTTCATATAATTTTTTGGAATAGGTATAGTTTGTGTGTTTAAATATGGGAATTACTAATACACGCTACATGTATACTTCATGGAAAATGTATCAGAAACAACTGTTTCTGTTTTGAAATAGGGTAATTTCAATGTAGTTTAAGTAAAATTATAATACAGGATTTCCAAAGCTAAACTTTACCTTATTATTTCTTTTCTTACTCAACTAAAAAATATATTCTGAGCGGTTCACAGATTTGTTTAAAAATGCTATTGCTTAGCTTCGGGTATTGCCAATTACAAATTAAACTCAATAGGTAACAGGTATTTAATCAGTGAAACAGTCTCCCTTATTGTCTGTAACACAGATAGGTTGCATATATGATAGCATCTAGAATGCAAAGGTCAGTTGCAGAATTTTCCTTCTGACACATATATTATGCTTGTGGCAGTATAAACCGGTACATGAGTCTGAGCTGAATTCCTTGCCAGGGAATAGCTCTAACATTTCTGGAAATGTGCAGCTTCTAACTATTTTGGAAATTCTGGTCAACTTTATATTTGGGATAGGTGAAAGAAACTTATAAATAATTAGACTTTTTCTTTCTCACTGAACACAGTAATCTGGATATAACAATTCTGTCTTAACTTCCTTTGTTACCAGAAAATATAACGCTATATCTTTTTCTGCAGGAAAATAACTAGAATATTATGTCTTTGTTCTTATAGTGAATTTATTTCTAGATGTTACTGTAAGATGACATCCCAATATATGATGAAGGTAAATTAGTTTACAGTATTGTTTGTTGACTAAAATCCTCTGACAAGAATATGCTTTTCAGGCACTTTGTGCTCTATTAATAGAAAGAAGTCTCCAATTTATCTGTGATTATAA
The DNA here is from genome assembly GCF_965194805.1 of Balaenoptera borealis. NCBI lineage: Eukaryota > Metazoa > Chordata > Mammalia > Artiodactyla > Balaenopteridae > Balaenoptera > Balaenoptera borealis. The sequence goes on from NC_138861.1 coordinate 15,923,708, forward strand.
CATTGAGAGCACATATAAAGATGCCTTTGGGCCATCGTATTTCCAAGATTCTTTCTAGCAATATGGTTTTTTATTTCTTACTGCAATTATGAGCTATCTTCTAGCCTTATAGAAACAGTCCTGGCATTTTAAGCAGTTGCAAACCAGTTAATTATCAGAGAGGAGACAAGTAATGACAGAATGCTGATTTGTTAGGAAACCATTGGTGATTCTTACTTGCCTCTCAGAGTGAACCAGACGTCCCTAGAGAGTTCTCCATTCTACTTCCCTGAGCAGTTGGAGTGACAGCCAGGTAGAAATCTGCTGGCCTAGAAAGAACTGTGGGCTCTGTTCTTTTCCTGATATGTATCTGCAAGTGTTCGCTTTCCAAGACTCTGGCGGTGACTTGAATGTTTACATTGTTAATGCTCTGAGCACAGGTAATGGCAGATTAAAACATGACAGGCACGACCAACAGAAACAAAAGGCATATTGATAAGGCTCACTATTTATGACAAAAGACAAGGAGGCAGTAGAGGATAGGTTTATTGGGGCAAAGAAAAGGAAAGTGGGAAGGTAATGCTAGCCTTTAAAAAAAGTGCTTGATGGCAAGGAAAAAATCCCTTAGATTCTTTCTGGCCTCATTGCTCTCATAAATCAGAAATCTAATATGATGAGTGATAAATACACCGTTCTTATGGTTCACAGAGTGTTCTGCATTTACATGGAAAAGTGAAAGTCGATGAGGCTGATAGTTTTTAGTAAAATTATATCACTTGAATGAAAAAGTATTCTGAATTCGTATACTGAAAATATGTTGTGCATATGTAGTTAGTTACTCTAGTTTTGATAGAGTATCCAGCGTTCTCTTTGATTTTCTGCAAAATCAGGCTTTTTGCTTTTGTTATCCTTAAAATTGGAAATAGATTTTAAGCTGTTTGCAGCAACATTATTTGCACCATGGTATTTGTATACATGCATGTGTACAAACGTTGTCAATTGCTCTCTCACTGGCGGAGGTATTGTGCTCATTTTGGGTTATTGTTGACTTTGCGTATAACCCAAAGGAGCGGGGGGAGGTATGGAGGGAAATTTTACTAAGAAAATTCATTGTGTAAAATCTTCGCCCGCGTAATTTTAAGAGCTTACAAATTATTTTCAAGATTTCCTAAGCAACACTTCTTGGACAACGCATGTGGTAATTATATATGATTCCTGTTGTTGTTAAAGTCTGAATGGCTCTTTGAACGTGTACTCTAGTAGATAACGGTCCTGAACTCTTTCTCTGCTCAACTGGCAGTGTTTCTGAATTTAATATAAAACTGCTTTTTAAAAAATGGTCTCTCATTTAGTCTTTTCAGATGCAGACAGACTACTTCCATTAATATTTTACAGGTAGTGTAGATCATAAATAATTATTAAACATATATTTTAGACTGATGAGTAAATCATAACATTAACCATCATAAGATTTGGATGAGAAATTAGTATAAAAATCTGTGGATTTTATTTTATAATAAATAATCCAAACTTTCTCTGATATATTTCAAAGTAAGATTTATTTTCATTTCATATGTTCGTGTTACTTTCCTGATTTTGGTAGTTGCATTACCATTTGGTAGGACAGTGTCCTTTTTCTTAGGAAGTTCACTCTGAAGTGTTTATGGGTGGAGACATTATGTCTGTAACTTCAGATGATCCACAGAGTATAATGCATACATATAAATAAATAAATATGAATACAAACATGTACATATACATATCTTTATATATAGAGAGAGGGAGATAGGCACACACATACATACTGAGAGAGCAAGAGAATTATAAAGTAAATATGGTAAAACTTTTAAAATGAAAACTCGCTAAAGGGCATATTGGAGTACTTTATCCTTACAGGTTTTCTGTAAGACTGAGATTATTTCAAAATAATTAAGACATATGTTCACACTGATGGTAAAAAAGAAACTTGTAATCTTTTTTAAAGGGTACTTTGACAACATATATGAAAAACCTTAAAATATATATCCTTCAAACTAATAATTCTACTTCAAATCTAGATTAAGAAAATAATCATTGACATGTGCAATGATGTATGTGTAAGAATGTTCATCACAGAATTTTATGTATCACAGCAAAGATGTATTGTAGCAAAATCTTTGCAATCTCCTAAATATACATCATCAGAAGACTGACTTTCTAATTAGGATATGTCTGTATATGTACTCTGTAATCTTTGAAACTCATTTTGTAGAAAATTTTTGATTGTTTTGGAAAATGTTTACAATATTATAAGTGAAAACAATCTAGTTACAAGGCAATTCTAATGATTTTTTTCCCAAATTTTTTATTTGTGGTGAAATATACATAACATAAAGTTTACCATCTTAATCACTTTCAAGTGTACAGTTCAGTGATATTAAATATGTTTATAATGTTATACAACCATAACCACCATCCATCTCTATAGCTCTGTTCATCTTGTAGAACTGAAACTCTTACCCATTAAATATTAACTTCCCCCATCCCTCCTCCCCCCAGCCCCTGGCAACTACCATTCTTCTTTTTGTCTTTATCGTTTTGACTTCTCTAAGTATCTCATATAAGTGGAGTGTTTGTCTTTTTGTGACTGGCTTATTTCACTTAGCGCAATGTCCTTAAGGTTCATTCACGTTGTAATATATGTCAGAATCTCTTTCCTTTTAAGGCTAAACCATGTCTTATGTATATACCACATTTTGCTTATTCATTCATATGTCAGTGGACACTTGGGTTTCTTCCATGTTTTAGCTGTTGTGAATAATACAGCTATGGGCATGGGTGTATACAATGGCTTTTTGTGAACTCTTTTGTTCATGAACTTTTTTTGTTCATTGAAAAGGCATACACTAAAATGTTAGCAGTAATTTTGTAAATAGTGAGGTGGTGGCAATTTTATTTATTTTATTTTAGTTAGCTGGTGCTTTTCAGTTTTTCTTCAGGGAACGTATAATACTTTTGAATGAAAAAAAGAAATTTATGTTTAGTGGGGTAAGGTCCCCAGCCAAAATGTTTAGGTAGCCATACCATTAAAAGTATACAGCACAGTTGGAGAACATCTTGTTTGTAGGTAACCAAAGTCATAAATTACAATACCTTTTAAAATTAAATAGCAGTAATTACTCTCCCAAGGATGTATGGTACCCTTAATAAGAATGGTGCTAGTTCTATTACTAGGTAAGTGCACCAGGTTTTCAGTCAGTTTTCTCAAAATACATTCCAGAGACTACCGGCATATAAATCACCTGGGATGGCTGTAAAAAAGAAAAAATATACTTTGAATAAAAATCTCTGGGGTTGAAGTCAGTAAATATGCATCTGTATAAAGCTCTCCAGGTCATTCTTATTTTTACAACGTTTGAAAAATCATGCCGTAGTATTATAAATCTTATTTGTCAGGAACTGGAGTTAAAACAGCGTGAATACTGTTTAATAATTTGTTCTTTAAAAGGAGCACACAGTAATTCTTTGAGTGGAACATACCCATTCTTTTAAAATAGGATGCTGTTTATGAAAAATTAAACGATATATTTTTGAAGGGCATTTTTGTTTAAAGTAATGCAGATCATGTATTCTATTTATTTGGCAATATTTGAGGAATTCTGATCCTTTGTATCCATCATAGGATTACTTTGTTTTTTATGTACAATGAATATAGATTTGTTTTTTTATCCAAATTCATGATATAGAGTGCTCCAGAAACCACATGAGAAAAATCTGTAAACGCATCAGCTGGGTCTGAAATAAAGATGAACAGCCTGCTTGTATTTTAGGGGTATTGATCCATTTACATTTATTTATATCCTGTGCTTTTATCCTATGTCAAACCTATTTCTTCCAGAGAAGAAGAAATGCATGCTCTTGAAGTGAGTGGCTAGATGAACAATGATTCTTGTTACTCAGACTTATTTAATTGAGAGTATGTATATATATTTCTTATCAATTAGCAGATTAAAAGGACCTCTCTAATCTTGCACATGGAGCTTAGCAAGCACTTTTAGGAAAGAGTTGCTTCCTAAATTTTAAATGAAAATAATCTCTGTATCATGGCTCTTTTTACTTTCTTTTTAATTTCAGATTTTGTTGATGGACCTGTACACCACAAGGCCTTACTTATATCTGTGACTGTCTGTAGTTTGCTCTTGGTCCTTATCATTTTATTCTGTTACTTCAGGTAAGTTTCTAACATGTAGATATAGAATTTTGAGTTTATAATACCATTCTCATACTCTTCTACATGTTGACATTTTTTACCACAGCTTTCCTTGACCTAATTAGATCTTCGATTTCACTGATAATATCAGTTACTATTGATAAATATTTGTCCTAATGAAGCTATTAATAGATACCTATCTCATTTCTGCTTCAGATATCAAAACCACCCAGAAAAAATTTCATCCCTAGGAAGTTTATGGTAGCTAGGAAATTCAGCAACTAGTTGCTACTGAGGTTTGATTCAAAGCAGAGAAATGACCATGGTGAACTTAGAATTGCTTTAGTAATTCCTTATTTTGTGAGCTAACAATATCCCCTTAGCCCTGAAAGATTTTAAAGATAATTTATAGATTAATTATTAAAATATGTTGTTATTAAATTACAGTATGGTCATTACAAATTATTTTCAGTCACCTAAGAACTCATTTTCTAGTTTGTGAAATATCAAGGACCTTTAAATTCTTATCATTGGCTTTTTGTAATAGTAATTTAGGTTACTTTTCTACAAGTAGGAGTTGATTCAAATAACATCATTTCTAATTGAAGGCATAATTATTGATAAACGTTTTTAAAGTTTCAATTTATCTCATTTATCTATACATTGCCTTGGATGAGAAAATTGTAATGTCTTTTGTAAAGCAAAAATTTGCATCTGTAGTTGATCAGGGACCTTATAAGAAAAGATTTTAGGGAATGAATATTGGAACTGTATAGAAACATTAATGGAATGTAGCCTGCTTGGATATATGCATTTGATAGGAATAGAGAAGAAAAATTATATGTGGTTGTGACTGAGTAAAAACATGTAGTTTACTTTAAAAAATAGGTTAGAAGAATAATTATGATTTTGTTTTGGAAATCATAACTAAGGGTAATAAATACTGAGCATCTAATCTTGTATTATGTGCAAAGATAAAACCTGCTGTGGTTTACTGTTTTATCTGCATGTTTGCCCCTATCATTGCAATCCAGTGTCTAACATTATCTTTCTTTGTGCATCTTCAGGTATAAAAGACAGGAAACCAGACCTCGGTACAGCATTGGATTAGAACAGGATGAAACTTACATTCCTCCTGGGGAATCCCTGAGAGACTTAATTGAGCAGTCTCAGAGCTCAGGAAGCGGATCAGGCCTCCCTCTGCTGGTATGAGAAGAACATACCTTGAATTTAAAGGAAATGTATTCTGAGAGGAAATGTCAATAACTGCTGGGTTTCATTTTACTGAAACAGATAGGGCAGTGGACAAAGAGAAAGCTCTCTGCAGTCAGTCAGACATCAGATCTCAGATACAGGGTTTCCTGATAACATTTTGACATATTGGGGGTGAGGTCATTGTCCTTTAATGTAAGTGTATGGTTGCAATCCAGACCCTCAGATGTTCTGATAAAGAGCAGATTAGAAAGCATTCAGCATGGGACCATCTTCCCTCTGTTTTCAGTAAGGATAACATTACTGCACTTTGGCCTGGCTTTTGAAGGCAAAAGTATTACAACCAAATGGGATCTGAGTACTTCTACAAGAGAAGAGGCTGCATCTCAGCTGGAGGGTTTATGTTTCAGGGTGAAGCTCTGGCTTTTCCATTCAGGAGAGTTTTAATTTTCTGATGGTCAACACTGCCAACTTGGAAGAAAATATATACTGAACCCAAGGCACTTGCTTTAATGAGAAAAGCATTTGGTTACTTTATGGACCATGCAAAAAGATTGTTGGGACTTGGAATGGAAATAACAATTTTAATGAGAAATATTTTCCTTTATAAACTCTTAAGACTGATTTTCCTAATCTTTATTGTCTGGTTCTGACTTTGGATATCTTGTTTACTTGATTCTTTTGGTGACCTTTTATTTAGTACTAAAAGTAACTAAAAAAAAAACTCAAACCAAGAATTTATTTTATAACTCTTTTTATTTTTAACATCCAAAAAGCTGTATACATTTATAAGTTGAAGAGTTTGGAGGTGAGTACACATCTGTGAAGCCATCACCATAATCTAGGCCATGAACATATCCATCACCTCCGAAGTTTCCTCCTGTCCCATTCATTCATTTATTATTATTATTATTATTATCATTATTATTTTATGATAAGAACACAACATAAGGGACTTCCCTGGTGGCGCAGTGGTTAAGAATCCACCTGCCAATGCAGGGGACACGGGTTCGAGCCCTGGTCTGGGAAGATCCCACATGCCGCGGGGCAACTAAGCCCGTGCGCCATAACTACTGAGCCTGCACTGTAGAGCCCACGAGCCACAACTACTGAGCCCATGTGCCACAACTACTGAAACCCGTGTGCCTAGAGCCCATGCTCTGCAACAAGAGAAGCCACCGCAATGAGAAGCCCACACACTGCAACAAAGAGTAGCCCCTGCTCACCGCAGCTAGAGAAAGCCTGCACACAGCAATGAAGACCCAACGCAGCCAATAAATAAATAAATAAATAAATTTATTTAAAAACCCCACACAACATAAGATCTAATGTCTTAGCTCTTAGCAAAATTTAAAAAATACAACCCACCCGTAATAGAGGTGTTAGCTAACACTACTGTGATAATCATATCACAGTATATGAATATATCAAATCAACACGTTGTATACCTTGAACTTACAAAATGTTATATGTCAATTGTATCAAACTAAAAATAGTCAGTGTCAGCTTTTAGCTCTGAACTAGGAAGAAAAGTATACAATACAGTATTGTTAACTGTAGATACTGTGCTGTACAGTAGAGCTCGAGGACTTATTCATCTTGCATAACTGAAACTCTGTACTCTTCGACTAATACCTCCCCTGGAGGTGATAAACCAGACAGAAAACCACTTGTGAAGTAGTCACTATGACCAAACCGATGCTACTTCGGATGTAAGTTTTTTTTTTTTTTAAACTTACATGTAAAAGTTCTTATCCAATTGCTTGCCTTTTCATTCTTAGAATTTAACTCACCTAGGGCAAATTTGGTGCCATTCAGTGGTTCCGACTTAATGCTAAAGCCCAGGGTTCAGTTTCTCTAATTTTAAAGGGGTCAAAGTTCATATTCTAGATCTCAGTGCTGGTATTATTCTTTGCCCAGGCAGCAACCTGGCTTTTGAATATGCTGCTGAATGCTTATCTATCCCTGCTCTGGTCTTAACTCTGTCCTTCCTCTTTTCCTCCCTCCCTCCATTCCTCCCTGCTCAGAGATTTCCTTTATTTCTATGTGTGCCCAACAGGGCATTACATTTTTGTTTGGTTGCATTTTATCCAAGCATATAGTGACGTGATTCCCTTCAGAGTATCTAGTATCCCACTATAGTGGTAGAAGTGAAAAGTATTCTATTCTGCCAATTACTGTGAACCCATTCAGGTTTTTTCTCTGTGAAAATAATAATAGGTAGAATAAAATACTTAATAATTTGGAAGCAATACTTCAAACACTCGAAATCCGCATTTAATTTCAAATACATTTAAAAGAGGACAGCATAAATTAATAAATAAATACAAATAACTTGTCTATGTTAAGAAAAACTACTGGCTAAATATATTTTACATGCGTTTCTTCTCTGGAGGAAAAAAAAAAAAAGATTAAACAAATCTGTTGTGCTGTGAATACACTAACAATGTGTTTTGGGATTTAACAGGTCCAGAGGACTATAGCTAAGCAGATTCAGATGGTGAAACAGATTGGAAAGGGGCGCTATGGGGAAGTTTGGATGGGAAAGTGGCGTGGCGAAAAGGTAGCTGTGAAAGTGTTCTTCACCACAGAGGAAGCCAGCTGGTTCCGAGAGACAGAAATATATCAGACAGTGTTGATGAGGCATGAAAACATTTTGGGTGAGTAAAAAAGTCTGTATAGCAATGTTCAGGGTTTCCTAGCTTTCCTCTCTTTTTCTGTTAACATCTGCATATTAACTCATCTGTGTAAACCTGTTATGAAATATATAGACATTTTCTTCTTGGCATGAGCCCAAGAACGTCATACGCTTCTAATGGGAGACCTCGCAGGAGGAATGACTAAGGCATTTCTATGAATGAACGGTGGGTTGGAAATGGAACATGTTCAAACAGTTTTTTCTTCCGGGACAGGAAATGCAAATGCAATACCAGAATTTCTTAAGGTTTCTTAGGGATTTGAAGGAGCACATTTTTGTCTAAGTACTGTGAAAAGTTATGGGAATTTTATCTGCAGGGTTTATTTATATCCAGAGTTTATATTGATAATTGATTTCCTTTTTATTTTCTCAAGTTAGAAATGGTCTAGCTGGATCATTCAAGTAGAAAGAGTGTAAGCTAATCATGGAGCGTGTGCCTGATTTGTAAACAGTGTCTTATGTGTAACTCTAATACCGGGAACTATTTACTGTTAACTTCAAGATCATTTACATATCAACTGCTGATTAGAAAGGGATCCTGTTTTCAGATACAAACTCTTAGTGTTTCTCCACTCCTGCTGTTTTGATGGCCTCTGATTGGTATTAGTGATTTAATACTGTCATAGGCACAATCAGAAAACTGAATGAAATGCCAAACAAAAGACACCTATGAAGAAGAGTGATAGTTGAGAAAAATAATTATCCTGATAATATTCAGAAAACACATAGCTCCAACCCTTTTTGTCTTTTTTTCCTTTTAGGGTTCATTGCTGCAGATATCAAAGGGACGGGGTCCTGGACCCAGTTGTACCTAATCACAGATTATCATGAAAATGGTTCCCTCTATGATTACCTGAAGTCCACCACCCTAGATACTAAATCGATGCTGAAGTTAGCCTATTCTTCTGTCAGTGGCCTATGTCACTTACACACTGAAATCTTTAGTACTCAAGGCAAACCAGCAATTGCCCATCGAGATCTGAAAAGTAAGAACATCCTGGTGAAGAAAAATGGAACTTGCTGTATAGCCGATCTGGGCTTGGCTGTTAAATTTATTAGGTTAGTATCAAATGTGAACAACAAATATACTTTTTATGGTTCTTTTCTATCACTCTTTATAGATGATACATTTTGTAGCTCAGGGCTTTTAGGATATTTAGTGGAGGAGAAATTTTATTAATTTTGACTTTTCTGTGGAGGGAAGAAGAAGAAACATTTTCTTTACAACAAATAAACAGTGTTTGGGTCAGTCCTACTGTTTCTAAGCTCATCAGTGACCTGGCTTCAAGACAGTGTTCACATAGGTTTGAGCTGTCATGAGGCTATTTAGAAAAGAGGTAGCTCATGTCCAGGATTGTGTGGTCAGAATTCTGCATAACATTTGTAAGTAGGAAGAGGTTTCAGGGAAGAACTCCAGATTATATAGTGATAAAGGTGATTTTTATATGATATAAGAAAGATAACTTGCATAGATATTCTATGACAAATGTTCAAAGCTAATAATCAACACACTGCCAGTATTCAGCACTATTTTACAGCAGCTTCTGCCGGATGGGGAGGAGGAATGCCCCATGGTTGAGGGGGGCATTGAGGCCCTATTTTGCTTACCTTCGCTCTATTCATAGCAGCTCCTTTGATCTTGTAGATGATGTAATTAGAAGAAATGGTTCTTCTGCTTTGAAAACAAAACAAAATGAGTTTGCAAACCACAAGAATAGAGGGATCATCATATACCTACCTTTTTAAAATGTCAGTTTAGGCTTAGCCTTTATTAAACTGTCGGACCCTCTTATGGCTTTTTTTTCCCAAAAGACTCTGTAGAATATAGAGAAGGGCTCAAAGGAAACGCCATGGCAAAGAATAAAACTCACGAGAAAGGACTAATGGATTGGTATTTTCACCCAGAATTGAAGACTGAGGAGTGATAAAAATAATAGGTCCCAACTATAGGAAGGTCTTCACCATTTAGAGGATGGCAAATTGAAGTTCTCAGTCTTTGAAAGCAAAGCAGGAGGAAATGCTTCAGACTGTAGATTTAAGTTAGAAATATGAATTGCCTGCCAATAAAGATGATTAAATTCTCTCTCTTCTGAATTATTTTTTCTGACCTTTTTCAAGTCTCCTCTACCAAAAAAATTTCCCATGATGCTTCTCAAATTACCAGCCTTTCTCCTTCCCTCCCTTGTTAAATTTCTCAAGAGTTCCAAAGAGTCATCTACTTTCACAATCTAGTACTTCATGATAGTTTACAATTTGGCGTCTGCTCTGTTTTCTCCCGAAGGTCCTTTACTGAGGACAACATTGGTTTTGTCACCAGAAGCCTTTCCTCCTGTCTCCCCACTCCCCGCGGTACCCATACCTTTCTTCCCCCTGTGCTCCTGATGTACCTTTATTTCAGGTTCTCCTCCTTTCTCTCTATGGGTTCTGCTCTCTGTCTGTTTCTTGAATATTTTCTCACTTCTTGATTTCCTGCCACAGATGCTTTTCCTTCCTAGTTCCCAGTTTTGGTCAATCCATTCTAAAATGTGAGGCGCCTGGCATTTCCTTTGTTCCCTAAGTTTGTGATTTGCTCAGTTGCATGAATTCTGTGTCCATGATATTCTCACTGGAACTGGGCCAGTTTGGGTCCTCCCTACCATTTTTCTAGATTCTGGAGTAAAACATTTTGTAGTTATTTCCTCTTTCCAATTATTTTCTACATGCTGCTGCCACATTTATTTTCCTGAATCATAATTTTGGACATCATCATAATTTCATAGTTTCCTGTGGCTTTGGGTTAAAATGTAGTTTCTGTTCTGAACACTTTATACTTTCTCACACCTTCAAGTGTTTTTAACACACTTTTATCTTATTCTGAATACCCAACATCCCCTCTTCTATTTCAATGACTACTGCTTATCTTCAGTTTCTTCCTTTGGGACCCCTATTCTTCTTCCCTTACAAGCCTGATTTTCAGTGACTTTTCTTATACCCTTCTATGTGACCCTGGCATGCTATCATGACATTTCTCACACTATTATATGGTCATCATCGGCTGCTTATGTGTCATTCCCAGTGGAGACTAAGTTCCTTGGAGGTAGATGCCGTGTTTTTCTCAAATTAACATGCCTTGTGCCTTTCCTTGGTGCCCATTACTTAGGGGTTGCTTCAGAATTTTGTATAAAGGATAAATGAATGATTCCATATGGACCATAGGATGAAGGGAAAAAGCATTTTTTTCGTAGCTCCAGAGATCTTGCGCGCTCTGGATTAAATCTACCTTTCTAGTTTTATAGCGCACAGACTCTCCAATTTGTATGCTTGCTTTTGCAAAACTGAACCTATTTGTGTTTTCTCCATATATACTCCATGTTTGCTACTGCCTTACTTTTGACTGAACAGCATCTAGTTTGGAATGCCCTTGCTTCTCCATGTAATGTAATCCAGTCTCAGAGTTGCCTTTATGTCACTTTACTCATCCCCCAGGTAGGAATAATGACATCATCTATTCTACTCCTGTAGTCATTTCCTGGCCCTTGTCTGCCTGATATGATAACTATTTTAGTACATGCCTCATCTTGCCCTCTTAGTCCTTGGGCATCTTGAGAGCAGGATCCATGCCACATTCATTAACGTATTTCCCGTTTGACGTGACATAGTGAGTTACCCATTGTAGGTATTCCAGCAGTGTTTTGAATCAATAAATGTTGGCAATATCAAAGTAATTAAGAGCTCATCTTCTTTATAGACCCAAAAGCAAACAAGGAAAGTGAGTATCTGTTATATTTTTGAAACTTAGTTCTGCTTAACGTAACAGGAATGAACTAAATGAACTCTCAAATTTCATGCAAACCCTGATTTAGGAAGTGGAAGGAAGTGCTTTAAGAAATAAATCAGAGATTTATTTGGCATATATTGACTAATTCATCAGGAGAGGAAGGCTATGAGGATACTGCCTCAGATGTATACCTGCACCTGTTGGGTGCACAGACCTCATATGGCTGAAGAGCAGCTGTGGGACCAGTTGCCATCCTGAGCCTCAGGTTCCTCTACATTAAATGGAGGTTGCATTTGATAATTTGAGGTCCTTTTCATGTTTTTATTTTATATGTTTCAACAGAACTTCGGTCTTCTGAGCCTCACTTTTAAACCTTGCTATATACGTTTCTTTGGTTTTCACTCTTTTCCTGACTTCCCTGTTTTGGGGTGTGTGGTGCATGTGCTCACACAGATATTTACAGCATTTTATTATAAGTGGTGTCAAAGCCAACCCAGTGTTGAGTTCTCAGACTTCATATGTGAACCTCCTGTGAGAACTTAATCTTTACCCTGGTCTCTATGTGGTAAGTGTTCTCTCAGGCTTTTAAATCGTTTCTGGGAGGTTCCCAGGGAAGTTGAGAGCCACAGAGAAAGCAGACTGTGCATTAGAAGTTTCCTGCTCAGTTAATTGTTTTTTGTGCTGTATTGGTTTCTTCATGCATGCTCTTGTAAATGATGTAAATGCTGAGGCATTTCCTGCCCACAGAGGTTTAATCCCGGTGATGCCGTGGCAGACATTACCGTTACCCCAGATCTCTCTTGGGAGGAGAAAACAGTGACGTGGGAAAGCCCTTGAAGGAACTTACAGAGCTTTTCACTTTTCCCTCTGGAGGCTCAAGCAACCCCTCTGGTACTTCAGTGACAGAATGATATATTTTCTTAGGGGGGAAATAAATCCTGGCTTAGGGCCTCTCAGGTATTAACTTTTAAATAGAAAACCTACAATGAAGACAGGGCTGTAACACACATCTCCCAATTGGTGATTTTCGAATTGTCCAAGTGCAGAGGACAAGAGGGTACTGAATGTCCTCAGTCTTTCAATGTCATTATTTTTACCACTGCTTCTGGTTTGTATACTTCATGGTTTTTTTAAAAAGTGACATGGTCAAATCACTGGCCCAAGTCATAGACCAAGCGGTAGCAGCAGAGTCTGCCCTCCCAGTCAGGGTTTCTGCCGCCTTATCTATCTTCTGTTGAAGAATTTTTATGTCAAGGTTCTGTTTCTACGAAACCCCGAGATTTCTCAAGATTTAATCATAGGAGTAATGAGTTCTGTTGCAAATTGCTGTAGAAAACTCTCCTCCCTGGTTAACATCTGACCAGGCGGAGCTCAGTTCAGCAAATCAGTTCCATGGCTGCTTGCAGGATACTTCAGGAAACACAAAGGATGTGCACAGCCCCTTCTGAAGGCTCGTGAGAATATTTCATGTTCTGGGAGTTCATCATCTTAGTCTCTCTAAGAGATAATTCAGTATTCTCTGGTATGTTTCATGTGTAGTTAATTTCAAACATCAGTTGTGAGCCACAAGCAAACCAATGGCCTCCTTCACGTCTTCTGCCTCCTGCCCTTTTTTCATTGTTCTTTAAAGTTCAGTTCATATTTTTTTTTTGTTTAGTTCATATTTTTTAAAAAGCTTTTTATATTATTAAAGATGTATGATGTTTGCTTCTCCTCTTTCTCGACTACCTTTTTATCTCCCTTCTCCCTCTCTCCCTTTCTCCTCTGTGTGTGGGATCAACAACGTCCAGCAGAAGACCACCCACACGTGCCCAAAGGCTCAGTGAGGTAGAGCCACCTCGCTGGAGCTGACAGCTCGATTCCCGAGCTGGCCTCTGGCCACAGTGGGCTCTGCCTGTGACTCCATGAAACGCCCCCTTCAGTTGATGGGGCGCTGGGAGTGTACATCGTGCTGACACGTGCTGTGGCTTCTTCCTCTACGTAACACTTCTTGCGAGAATTCCTGCTATGGATTTATAATTAGAAGCTTAATTAGCATGAAAATATTTAATATAAAGTAAGGTTAAGATAGATACTATATTTTTAAATATCCTCTTTATTTCCTGCCACCAAAATAATAATCTTCTTCCTGCCCTTCTTCCCGCACACGATAGCCAAGAGTGGAGGGCACACCCTGTTCCACCGGACTGTATGGTTGCTCAGATTCCTTCTCCGGTCCCCTCAGGATCCTGGTGGGAGGCCCCACTTAAAGCCTTCTGCACCCACGGGAGCTCTTTGATTCTTTCCCTCAGTTACGCTAATGCCTGCAGTGCAGATGCCACTGTAGACACCAGTGCTGGACCGAGGGGGGGACACTGCAGGCAGCCGCCTGGGTACGAGCAGTAACTTTTAGACAATAAAACCAATTAACGTTATCGCCATGTGCAAAGTTCTAAACAGTGTCAGTGACAAAGTGACATCTCCAGTAGCGTGCATTTCTTCTACTGTCTTCTCCTTAGTATGCCCCTCCCTTGCACCTTCAGAAGAGAAGAGGAAAATCTTAGTTTTGTATCTTTTTCTTTTCTCTCTCCTCTCTCTCTCTCTCTCTCTCTCTCTCACACACACACACACACACACACACACACACACACACACACACACACAATGTATCAAAGCATCTTTGCTTTCCTTCCCGATTTGGAGCCGTTGCCTTAAGATCTCTCACTTACTTGGTGGCCCCAGGTGAGAGGAGCCACTCAAAGTGTGCGTCCACGTAGGGGGCCCTTTGTCATCAGTGTGGACCTCTTCCTTCACCACGCTGGCATTTTTTTTTATCCTGCCACTGTCAGTCAAGTGGCGTTGGTCAGAAATAGGAACTTGGTTGTCATGCCTCCTTATGGAACCCCAGCTGAGGGCACCCTACGTTTTGAGATTCAAATAAAATTAGGCTTTATTGTCCCTGTTCCTCCCGAGTGCAGCAGGGAACTCAGTGTCTTTCACAGCACATCTGTGCCTCCTAAGGAGCTTGTTTCCCTCTTTGTCACGGCAGCCTTGCACCTCTGATGCATGTTGTACCTTTTCTACGTGATGTAGCTGCTGATTCTTTTCTTCCCCAAACACTGTCAGCTCAAGACTGAACACACTGGGGTGTGTTCTAGGGTATTGCATGAAATTTAGTTATTAAAATTCACACTACCAGAATATTTTTCCCTTTTTTTTTTTTCCTACAGGACCTTAGTATCTTGTCATAACCCTGGGCCTGGGAGAGAACCCCTCTTCTCTCCAGCTGGCTTGCCCATTACCCCCAACCTCCCAAGTTACCCTTACTTCTTTCCTTCTTTCCTTCCTTCCTTCCTTCCTTCCTTCCTTCCTTCCTTCCTTCCTCCCTCCTTCCCTCCCTCCCTCCCTCCTTTCCTTCCTTCCCTCTATTTACTCATTTATTTATTTATTTACATCTTTATTGGAGTATAATTGCTTTACAGTGGTGTGTTAGTTTCTGCTGTATAACAAAGTGAATCAGCTATACATATACATATATCCCCATATCTTCTCCCTCTTGCGTCTCCCTCCCACCTTCCCTATCCCACCCCTCTAGGTGGTCACAAAGCACCGAGCTGATCTCCCTGTGCTCTGCGGCTGCTTCCACTAGCTATCTGTTTTACATTGAGTAGTGTATATATGTCCATGCCACTCTCTCACTTTGTCCCAGCTTACCCTTCCCCCTCCCCATGTCCTCAAGTCCATTCTCTATGTCTGAGTCTTTATTCCTGTCCTGCCCCTAGTTCATCAGAACCATTTTTTTTTTGATTCCATATATATGTGTTAGCATGCAATATTTGTTTTCCTCTTTCTGACTTATTTCACTCTGTATGACAGACTCTAGGTCCATCCACCTCACTACAAGTAACTCAATTTCGTTTCTTTTTATCACTGAGTAATATTCCATTGTATGTATGTGCCACATCTTCTTTATCCATTCATCTGTCGATAGACACTTAGGTTGCTTCCATGTCCTCCTGGCTATTGTAAATAGTGCTGCACTGAACATTGTGGTACATGACTCTTTTTGATTATGGTTTTCTCAGGGTATATGCCCAGTAGTGGGATTGCTGGGTCATATGGTAGTTCTATTTGTAGTTTTTTAAGGAACCTCCATACTGTTCTCCATAGTGGCTGTATCAATTTACATTCCCAACAACAGTGCAAGAGGGTTTCCTTTTCTCCACACCCTCTTCAGCATTTACTGTTTGAAGATTTTTTGATGATGGCCATTCTGACTGGTGTGAGATGATACCTCATTGTAGTTGTAGTTTTGATTTGCATTTCTCTAATGATTTGTGATGTTGAGCATCCTTTCATGTGTTTGTTGGCAATCTGTATATCTTCTTTGGAGAAGTGTCTATTTAGGTCTTCTGCCCGTACTTGGATTGGGTTGTTTGTTTTTTTGCTATTGAGCTGCATGAGCTGCTTGTGAAATTTTGGAGATTAATCCTTTGTCAGCTGCTTCATTTGCAAATATTTTCTCACATTCTGAGGGTTGTCTTTTTGTCTTGTTTATGGTTTCCTTTGCTGTGCAAAAGCTTTTAAGTTTCATTAGGTCCCATTTGTTCATTTTTGTTTTTATTTCCATTTCTCTAGGAGGTGGGTCAAAAAGGATCTTGCTGTGATTTATGTCAGAGAGTGTTCTGCCTATGTTTTCCTCTAAGAGTTTGATAGTGTCTGGCCTTACACTTAGGTCTTTAATCCATTTTGAGTTTATTTTTGTGTATGGTGTTAGGGAGTGTTCTAATTTCATTCTTTTACATGTAGCTGTCCAGTTTTCCCAGCACCACTTATTGAAGAGGCTTTCTTTTCTGCATTATATATTCTTGCCTCCTTTATCAAAAATAAGGTGACCATATGTGCATGGGTTTATCTCTGGGCTTTCTGTCCTGTTCCTTCGATCTATATTTCTCTTTTAGTGCCAGTACCATACTCTCTTGATTGCTGTAGGCTTGTAGTATAGTCTGAAGTCAGGGAGCCTGATTCCTCCAGCTCTGTTTTTCTTTCTCAAGATTGCTTTGGCTATTCAGGGTCTTTTGTGTTTCCATACAAATTGTGAAATTTTTTGTTCTAGTTCTGTGAAAAATGCCATTGGTAGTTTGATACACATTGCACTGAATCTGTAGATTGCTTTGGGTAGTATAGTCTATTTCATAACGTTGATTTTTCCAATCCAAGAACATGGTATATCTCTCCATTTGTTTGTATCATCTTTACTTTCTTTCATCAGTGTCTTACAGTTCTCTGCATACAGATATTTTGTCTCCTTAGGTAGGTTTATTCCTAGGTATTTTATTCTTTTTGTTGCAATGGTAAATGGGAGTGTTTCCTTAATTTCTCTTTCATTTTTCATCATTAGTGTATAGGAATGCAAGAGATTTCTGTGTATTAATTTTGTATCCTGCTACTTTACCAAATTCATTGATTAGTTCTAGTAGTTTTCTGGTAGCTTCTTTAGGATTCTCTATGTATAGTATCATGTCATCTGCAAACAGTGACAGCTTTACTTATTCTTTTCTGATTTAGATTCCTTTTGTTTCTTTTTCTTCTCTGATTGCTGTGGCTAAAACTTCCAAAACTACGTTGAATAATAGTGGTGAGAGTGGGCAACCTTGTCTTGTTCCTGATCTTAGAGGAAATGCTTTCAGTTTTTCACCATTGAGAATGATGTTTGCAGTGGGTTTGTCATATATGGCCTTTATTATGTTGAGGTAGGTTCCCTCTATGCTCACTTTCTGGAGAGTTTTTATCATAAATGGGTGTTGAATTTTGTCAGAAGCTTTTTCTGCATCTATTGAGATGATCATATGGTTTTTCTTCTTCAATTTGTTAATATGGTGTATCACATCGATTGATTTGCATATATTGAAGAATCCTTGCATTCCTGGGATAAACCCCACTTGATCATGGTGTATGATCGTTTAAATGTCCTGTTGGATTCTGTTTGCTAGTATTTTGTTGAGGATTTTTGCATCTGTGTTCATCAGTGATATTGGCCTGTAGTTTTCTTTTTTGTGACGTCTTTGGTTTTGCTATCAGGGTGATGGTGGCCTTGTTGAAGGAGTTTGGAAGTGTTCCTCCCTCTGCTATATTTTTGAAGAGTTTGAGAAGGATAGGTGTTAACGCTTCTCTAAATGTTTGATAGAATTTGACTGTGAAGCCATCTGGTCCTGGGCTTTTGTTTGTTGGAAGATTTTTAATCACAGTCTCAATTTCATTTCTTGTGGTTGGTCTGTTTATATTTTCTATTTCTTCCTGGTTCAGTCTTGGAAGGTTGTGCTTTCGTAAGAATTTGTCCATTTCTTACAGGTTGTCCATTTTATTGGCATATAGTTGCTTGTAGTAATCTCTCATGATCCTTTGTATTTCTACAGTGTCAGTTGTTACTTCTCCTTTTTCATTTCTAATTCTATTGATTTGAGTCTTCTCCCTTTTTTCCTTGATGAGTCTGGCTAATGGCTTATCAATCTTGTTTATCTTCTCAAAGAACCAGCTTTTTGTTCTGTTGATCTTTGCTATCGTTTCCTTCATTTCTTTTTCATTTATTTCTGATCTGATCTTTATGAATCCTTTCCTTCTGCTAACTTTGGGGGTTTTTTGTTGTTCTTTCTCTAATGGCTTTAGGTGTAAGGTTAGGTTGTTTATTTGAGATGTTTCTTGTTTCTTGAGGTAGGATTGTATTGCTATAAACTTCCCTCTTAGAACTGCTTTTGCTGCATCCCATGGGTTTTGGGTCATCGTGTTTTCATTGTCATTTGTTTCTAGGTATTTTTTGATTTCCTCTTTGATTTCTTCAGTGATCTCTTGGTTATTAAGTAGTGTTTTGTTTAGTCTCCATGTGTTTGTATTTTTTACAGATTTTTTTCCCGTAATTGATATATCGCATCTCATAGCGTTGTGGTCGGAAAAGATAATTGATATGATTTCAGTTTTCTTAAACTTACCAAGGCTTGATTTGTGACCCAAGATATAATCTATTCTGGAGAATGTTCCATGAGCGCTTGAGAAGAAAGTGTATTCTGTTGTTTTTGGATGGAATGTCCTATAAATATAAATTAAGTCCATCTTGCTTAATGTGTCATTTAAAGCTTGTGTTTCCTTATTTATTTTCAGTTTGGATGATCCGTCCATTGCTGAAAGTGGGGTGTTAAAGTCCCCTACTATGATTGTGTTACTGTCAATTTCCCCTTTTATGGCTGTTAGCATTTGCCTTATGTATTAAGGTGCTCCTATGTTGGGTGCATAAATATTTACAATTTTTATATCTTCTTCTTGGATTGATCCCTTGATCCTTATGTAGTGTCCTTCTTTGTCTCTTGTAATAGTCTTTGTTTTAAAGTCTGTTTTGTGTGATAGGAGTATTGCTACTTCAGCTTTCTTTTGATTTCCATTTACATGGAGTATCTTTTTCCATCCCCTCACTTACAGTCTGTATGTGTCCCTAGGTCTGAAGTGGGTCTCTTGTAGGCAGCATATATGCGGGTCTTGTTTTGTATCCATTCAGCCAGTCTATGTCTTTTGGCTGGAGCATTTAATCCATTTACATGTAAGGTAATTATTGATATGTATGTTCCTATTACCATATTCTTAATTGTTTTGGGTTTGTTATTGTATGTCTTTTCCTTCTCTTGTGTTTCCTCCCTAGAGAAGTTCCTTTAGCATTTGTTGTAAAGCCGGTTTGGTGGTGCTGAATTCTCTTAGCTTTTGCTTGTCTGTAAAGGTTTAATTTCTCCATCGAGTCTGAATGAAATCCTTGCTGGGCAGGGTAATCTTGGTTGTAGGTTTTTCCCTTTCATCACTTTAAATATGTCCTGCCACTCCCTTCTGGCTTGTAGAGTTTCTGCTGAAAGATCAGCTTTTAACCTTATGGGGATTCTCTTGTATGTTATTTGTTGTTTTTCCCCTTGTGGCTTTTAATATTTTTTCTTTGTATTTAATTTTTGATAGTTTGATTAATATGTGTCTTGGCATGTTTCTCCTTGGATTTATCCTGTATGGGACTCTCTGTGCTTCCTGGACTTGATTAACTATTTCCTTTCCCATATTAGGGAAGTTTTCAACTCTAATCTCGTCAAATATTTTCTCACTCCCTTTCTTTTTCTCTTCTTCTGGGACCCCTATAATTCGAATGTTGGTGCATTTAATGTTGTCTCAGAGGTCTCTGAGACTGTCCTCAATTCTTTTCATTCTTTTTTCTTTATTCTGCTTTGCAGTAGTTATTTCCAGTATTTTATCTTCCAGGTCACTTATCTGTTCTTCTGCCTCAGTTATTCTGCTATTGATTCCTTCTAGAGAATTTCTAATTCCATTTATTGTGTCATTCATCATTGTTTGTTTGCTCTTCAGTTCTTCTAGGTCCTTGTTAAATGCTTCTTGTATTTTCTCCACTGTGTTTCCACGATTTTGGATCATCTTTACTATCATTACTCTGAATTCTTTTTCAGATAGACTGCCTATTTCCTCTTCATTTGTTAGGTCTGGTAGGTTTTTACCTTGCTCCTTCATCTTCTGTGTGTTTCTCTGTCTTCTCATTTTGCTTAACTTACTGTGTTTGGGGTCTCCTTTTCACAGGCTGCAGGTTCATAGTTCCCGTTGTTTTTGGTGTCTGCCCCCAGTGGCTAAGGTTGGTTCGGTGGGTTATGTAGGCTTCCTGGTGGAGGGGAGTAGTGCCTGTGTTCTGGTGGGTGAGGCTGGATCTTGTCTTTCTGGTGGGCAGGACCGCGTCCGGTGGTGTGTTTTTTGTGTCTGTGACCTTATTATGATTTTAGGCAGCCTGTCTGCTAATGGGTGGGTTTGTGTTCCTGTCTTGCTAGACGTTTGGCATAGTGTGTCCAGCACTGTAGCTTGCTGGTCGTTGAGTGGAGCTGGGTCTTAGCACTGAGATGGAGATGTCTGGGAGAGCTCTCGCTGTTTGATATCACGTGGAGCTGGGAGGTCTCTGGTGGACCAGTGCCCTCCCGGCCTCCATGGAAAAGGAAAGCAAGGAAGCTGAAGGCAACCTGACCTTTTCTTCTTCCTTCCTTCTGCTTGGCCGTCTCCTTCAGTGACTCCGTACCTAGCCTTAAAGCTCCGCACTGTCTGACTCTACTTCCCGTCTCTTTTTCTTCTTTTACTCTTGCTGCCTGAGTGTTAAATCACTTTAATTTCTCTTTTTGGTCTTGAAGATTAATACAAGTTCCATTTTTCTCTGCCCTTATTTGAGGACGGGTAAGATGATGTGACTGAAGACCTGGGAAGAGAAATGCAGTATAATTACTTTCAAGTAGAGAAACCCTCCCGAGGGAAGAAGGGACAGAGCTGTGTGTCTTGGAGGATCTGATACTTTGTAATGTCATATGGGAATTACTTATAATTAGTATGTTTGTTCTTTAAATATAGTGCTAAAGGCATGTGCCATTGGGTTAATAGTCACCTGTTACAAAATTAATTTGCATAACAAAATTCAATTTATCTTTCTTATATACCTGTAAAGTCTCATTTTATAGTCTACAGAGATTTTTACATTTCTCTTTAAATCACCCACAGCAAAGTTTACTATAAACAGGCCTTTTCCTTCTTTCATTTAAAGTATATTTTTTATCTGCCATGGGCAAGGCACACTGTGAATGGAGACGAAGGGGGCTGTGCTCTTTAGGGACATAACAAATGATTATGACAGTTATTCAGAGCTCAGAGGAGTTTGCTCTCTTAGGGTGGAAGATGGATATTTATTGAGATACTACAAGGGAGAATATTTATTCAGATTCTTCTAGGGGAAGAGATTTACTCAGATGCTCCCAGGGGAGATGTTTATTCAGATGCTAGTGGGTGGGTGGGGAGAGGAAGGTTGAGGCAGCACAGCAGTGCCGAGCACACGTGGCCTGTGTAAGGAACTGGTTTTGGGGCATTTGATGGGCAAGCAACATCCTTGACTATATGTTTTTTCAGTGTTTGAGGGAATGGGAGTTTAGAGAACTATGTATAGTCTGGCCATCACAAATCTTAATTCCGTTATCATCGAATACCAATTACCTCTTAGTTTTCCAATAGATGTCTCCACGTCACGAATTCCATCAGCCCTTCCTGACCTCCCGAATCCAAATAAAACATTAAGGAGCTAAGTGTAAGAATGGAATGGTATTGCCTAAAATCTTTATCACCTGTGGTCAGAGTATGTCTTTGGCTTAAATGCACTCCTGTAGGGCCCATGCTAAGACTGTTCTTCGTTTCCTTTCCCAGGACATGTTCTGGAAGGTAATTTAGGCCCCATACCATCTTCTTTCCATCTGCAAACCCCCATGTTCGTTTTTCTGCATAGAACCCAGAATCCTCTATCCAATCCCAGCACTGTCTTTCTCTGATGATTCAAAATTATAAATTATAACACACACATATAACATATTAATGAAATATCCACTGTGTGTTCACATGAGAGGTGTCAGTGGGTAGAAGAGGAGAGAAATTGCTTTATTATTGAAGGTGGCGCCTTTGTGGCATCTTTTAAATCTAATGGGTATCATTAAGCCTCTTCTCTGCTCAACGTTCCTTCCTTACTATGTACTATTTAGGTACACAGGTGACATTTTTCTATTGTATCCTGCTGGTAAATACTATGATTCACGTTTTAAACTCTTTCTAGTCTTAGAAAAGAGCCCAGAGCACTAAGACCTATGTTTACAGATGGTAAGGAGTACCAGCTCGTTAGTTTTTATTCATTTTAAAAAATTTCCACTTTAACTTTTATTTTAGGAAAAGAGGCTCCTTCAGAGTTGTTGCTTTTAGAAGATCCCAAGGGGCCTAATCAGTATCCTAGTGACACGTCTGTGTCACTGTGTCACACGTAGTTTTAGCTTAAGGATTTTAGCTGGAAGTGAATTTTAAACGGTCGTAAGAATGAAGCTTTATATTTATAAGTGTTAGTAAATGTAAACAGTGTTGAGATATACAGGGTTTTAGAAGACAGAGATTGAGGCGATAAGATCAGGCCCAGAGGTTTTTTCCCAAAAGCCGCTAGTGTTTTGTTAAGTTTGCGGTTGTCTGTGACACAGCATGATAAATGTGATATCTGACATATGCAACTGTTTTCCACGTTGAGGAAAAAGAACATATAAATGCTTGAGAGTCAGTGGAGTGTGATGAAAAGAAAAAGAAAAACTCTTTGTTGGGAATCAGGAGAGAGAAATGTTTATCCAAGATTTTCCACAAACTTCAGTTTAATCATGAGTTTTTGTACAATACCTTTTCTGTCTCAGAGTTTCTTCATCCGTCTAAATGGGGGCTCATTGCTCCTCAGTTCCAGTAGTTTCTATTGAGCTGTGGGGCTTGTTAAACCTGTGCTGTGTGCTCGGTGCTGCCCTGGCAGCGATGTTACACGTATCCTCTCATTTAATGGTCGGCCTCTCGAGTAATCGTGGTTCAGCAGCTTTGCAACATGGGTTCATAGCTCCGGCTCCAGCTCGCTGCACCGAGGCCATGGTTCCCATGTGCCAGCCTCTAGATTGGTGGCCTTCCATCAGGAATTTCTTCCCCATCTATGGGGAATAATAATGAATGGATCATGTTGTGAAATTTTCCTAAAGCTAAAGATACTATATTCAATTATTTCCTTTTGTTATTAAAAATACATGTTATTCGGTTTATGAAATAATAGTGATAGTAGAAAGCTGTTTTATAGGTCTCTGCTTATCAAAATAAAACATATGCAAATCTTTGTTGGTCCTCTCCTCCCGTCCGTTTTTACTTGTTTGTAGCTATAAAAGCCTCCCAACACTTGGCTTAAGAAATACTGTCTCAAACCAAATTGGCATGTGCACCTGCCAATTTTAAGAGCAAAGCTACCAAAATATGAAGGGAAGGATGGTATTTTTTAGATATTTAGCAATAATTTAGAGCTTACATTTGATCTAGTGGCAATGCTATCCTATATGTGGCAGCTTCATTCTGATTGAGTGTCACCTACATTGGGTTTTTACCTGTGAATATTTAACTTTTGGTAAGAAATATTTTTTGAGGAACCCTGAAAGAATATCCTCTCCCACCTTTCACTAAAGCCCTGGGTCAGGACTCACCTTGACTTGTCATTTGTTGGCCCTCTTCAGTGCTGATAGTGCTTTGCTTTACTTTTTCCTTAGTGATACGAACGAAGTTGACATACCACCCAACACTCGAGTTGGCACCAAACGCTATATGCCTCCAGAAGTGTTGGACGAGAGCTTGAATAGAAATCACTTTCAGTCTTACATCATGGCGGACATGTACAGTTTTGGACTCATCCTTTGGGAGGTTGCTAGGAGATGTGTATCAGGAGGTAAGTGACAGCGATACTGTTGGAGCTACTACAGATCCTTTCTTTCTGAGCAGAAGTCAGAGTTATCTTGTTTAGAGAATCGGGTTTGATTTGATTTTCCCCTTTATTTCTGTTGATGCCGTCACAGTATCCCAGGAGACGATATTTAACCTCTTAGAATTACCTCTGACCGCCTCCTTCCCTTCACCTGCTGCGGCTGAGTCTCTTCCGGAGCGTCCTCTTGCCTTTTCAGAGATCACCCCCTTCTCCCATATGTGCCCTCCAGCAGTTTCTCCGTCAAGTCAGACCTCCTCTCCTGCCCCTTCCAGCTTCCTCCTACCAACCTCCTGGCTCCACCCCCAACATCAACGACGCTTTCCCTGTGGCTTCCTGTGCACAGATGAAGGGAGACACAGAAATGTAGGGTGGGGCACCCATTGTGGAACCCCTCTACTTCTTGACTTTCTGTAATACTTCCTCATAAAGCAGTTTGAAAACATCAGTTTGTATCAAAAGGAAGGTAAAGCATAAGAATATCATTATTGTTCACGATAAGTTTTCTACAAACGTACGGATTCCCTAGTAAGACTAAGAAGACATTCTTAAATATTCAGAGGTAATATGTTGCTTGGAGTATTTTGCATACTGCTGCATAATCTGTTCTTGAGTAGGTGAGGAGCTGAGCTGCAGGCTCTTCAGTAGCCAGTGCCCTGTTTACGCCTCTCCTCATGGTTGCGCTCGTTCAGAAACCTTGACCCTCCTGCCTTTCCTCCTGATGGCTACTTCCTCACGTTCTCAAAAACTCGAGCTTGTCCAAGGGTGTGAAAGTGCAGCATGCACTTAACTAGTAGGGGGATTCTTTTTCTTGGACCTGCCATTTATTATTTGTGAAACTTTGACAGGTTACTAAATTTTTCTTTGTCTCAGTTTTTTTATTGTCAGAAAGAGGTGAATTATTGTATCTACCTCAGATGGTTGGAGGTTTCAGTGATTGTAGAAAGAATTAAAACTGCCTGGCATGTATAACTAGCACGCAATACATGTTAGCTATTATTTTAAATTTTCATTTTGGTTGGTAGAGACTTAACTTATATTTATATTAATACTTAAATATGAAGGAGAAACAGTAAATCAACAGGCATTCACACTTTTGTAGGAAGATCATCTTCAATGATGTCGTGCCTCCTAATCACTCTGGGAATTCTGTGCCTCTTACGCACATTTTAAAATAGAGCACATTCCCTCTAAAGTAAGAGAAGTCTTTAGTCCAAAAGGAAAGTTAATGTATGTAGGAAAATTTTCCTAACCAGATATTCTCTAAATCTCCCATCATAATTATGATCTCATGCTTTATTAAGAATAAATGAGCCTATTTTTGAATAATATGCCTACACTTATTTTATTAAGATAGGTTTATAGAAGTTAAAGGGGTAGTAAAGTACAAGATTACTTTTCTAATTACGTTTTCCTAAACATCTAAAGCGAATAGGGCTACAGGAAGCCTATATTTGAAAACCTGAGGAGGACCAGAATAAAGGAGAAATGATTCTGTGCTGAAAAAAAAAGCCAGCCTTATGTAAACAGCAGGATATTAATTGCTTTGCTAGGGCTGTCTTTGCCTGTGGAGGTTCAAGAGGTACTAAAATGTTACCTTATCTCTGTATGAGATTGATGTATATTTGTCAGAGATTCTCAGCTCTACCTCATACCAACTGTATGGGGCCTTGGGCAAGTTACTTAATCCTTCGAAGCCAACTTTCCTCATCTGTAGAGTGTGTATAATAATGCTATCTCATAAATGTGTTTGTGAGAATTTAATAAGATAAATTATATAACATACCCACCTCCATGCTTGGTAGATAGTAGACTCGCAATAAATGAGTTTCTTTTCTCTTCCAGGGAGGCAAAGCACACAAATTCTATTCTCTAACACTTTCCTTTATGAAGATATTGCAAGTCTGGGGGCTCATCTTTCTAGTCCGGGTACTTTTGGGTGAAGTAGACACATCCAGCTGTAGGCCTTTCCAACTTTGGAAGCAAAAGAAAGTTTTGAAGTTTCAAACACGAAGGCAGCAGACATGGAAAATTTTGATAACTTAATTGCATGATAAGGAGAAAGGAGTAAGGCCTAGATCTAGTTCAAAGACGGACTTAGATTAGTTGATAATTTTATGTGGTTGGCTCTATATCTGTTTTCATATATGCACCTACCCCACCATCCATGCATTAGTCCATCCAGATAATGGCACCAACATTAGGCACTGAGGGAAGTTTGAGATAAATTAGATCATCATCCTTGCTCTCAAGATGTTTCCTGTGCCATTGTCTTGAGAATTAGAAAGGGAGGAAGAACGGGACTGAAGTGAGCATCTCCTGTCCATTAGACCTTGTGCTTTCACGATCTCATATAGAGATGACACACAGTGGAAGGAAATGGTAACATAGCTAATACATATAATTATGCTCTGTGATCTCAGCAGGGGGCAGAGTAAACAGTGAGTTGGAATGGTCTGAAAAAATGTTTGAACCTTCTGGTCCTTTGTGATTATAAATGGGTTTGAGTTTACAAGAAAGGACATAATACAGGCTCCAGATTTTTTTTAGAGTAAACCCTCAGTGAATTTAATGATGTAGTGTATTATCTTCCGACCTGGTGGTATCTGTCGTGGTCCAAACGCGGGTTGGAAAAGAATTTCCAGACACAAGGCAGAATGCAAAGAAGATAGAATTTATTAGAGGGAAGGGTCGCTGCCAGAACAGCGGGCAGACTTCCTAGTAGTCTAGGAGCGTCGAGCCCGAACATGTGCTAGTGATCAGTTTTTATAGCCAGAAAACAAAGGAATGATCCGAGGTGAAAATTTCGTTTACTGACTGGTAGAGACACATGTACCTTCCTTCTATAGGGTGGGAGTGGGACAGGGCAGATGCCTTTCCTTATTTGGGACAGGTCCCGTTGCCCAGGTGGGTGTCGGCCCAGGTGGGCTCAGGAATTTCGTAACCATCGCAACTTGGTGGTGAGGGCGATTAAGAGTCTGGTAGGGGGTGTAACGCTGAAACTTTTTCAGGTAGGGTTGTCCTTTGTCCTTGAAGCACCATTGTCCTTGGAGCACCACAGTATCATCTTGTTCAGATAAAAAGCAATGAAATTTCTATAAAAGGTGATTTAGGATAGGGAGAAAGGGTTCTCTGGAAAGATTGTTCAGAGCAGCACTCTCTGAGGACAGAGGCTGCTTATAATTACTCTGAGGAGTGACTCAAATAAGGTCAGAAAGAAGACACAGGTAGCCTGCTTTTTTAAAGGACAAGAGGAAAAAAGGTAGAAATTAGATACTAGGGAAATGAAATGGGATAGAATTTAGCATGATAAGTACCTTTCCTTAAAGATGACATTCTTTTGTATTTCTTAACCCTTCTTTCAACACTACATATTTTTTTTTTCTAATAGTGATATATTTCTTGTAGACAGTTCTGATAGATGCAGGAAATTTAAAGAAGAAAAATCAGACAGTCATTGCACCTAAAAATCATGGTTAATATTTTTAGGTGTGTACAGTTTTCCAAATTTTAAATGTGCAAAAATGCATTCTTATGATTAAGCAGAAAAAAATGTAAATCTGACATTTTGTTCAAGTAGGATACACTGCCAAATTTATTATGAGGTTCATAAGCACATGCTGCAGTAGTAGAAATAGTTACATATTGTGCAGTATGCGTTTGGGGTGTGTCTGGCAAATTCGCAACGAGATTTAATATGGATTTTAAAACGTTTGGCACACAGTACAAGAGCCTTTATAAAATCAGAAGTAAACTTGAGATGCTTGTTTACTTAGCTTTTGGAAGTTAGAAAAAAGGCTTGAAGGCATATAATATGTTTCATTATACTTTCTTTTCATTTTTAAAAATTAGATCATATCATTTGGGCACATTTTTTTCAAGGTTGGTGCTGTTTTTGTTTTTGTTTTTGCTGTTTTTCAACCTGAACTTGTCTTTGGTACCAATAGAACTTTCCTTAGAGAATAGTTTATTTGTTAGACTTTTATTTCCTCTTCACAGAAAATAATAACATTAATGAAACCATATTTTCAGGTATAGTAGAAGAATATCAGCTTCCCTATCATGATCTAGTGCCCAGCGACCCCTCTTATGAGGACATGAGAGAGATCGTGTGTATCAAGAAGCTGCGTCCCTCCTTCCCCAACCGGTGGAGCAGTGACGAGGTGAGGCTTGTAGGTCACCGTGTGGATGTGACCAGTGTCGAAACAGACTTTTCTCCTTTTGCCAAAATTCCAACTATTTATCACAGGAATTCTTCTTTGCTGTGATGGTAAGGGTGCCTCATGGCAGTAATTTATATGGAGCTAAGTGCAGTGTGTTAAATTATCTGTTCCTTTCTCTTGTTTGATTTTGCCACTTCCAAAATACATTGAATGGGTCAGCATTTAGCCTGCATAATCGATAACATTATTTCATTTGTTGGTGACGTCCTGACACTTGCGTAAAGGCCATTAAGTAACTGCACGTGTGTTTGTAAAGCGTCATGAACTTTCTCCATGACAGACTCACGTACGGCATTCTCCCGTTCTGATGAGAGAAAAGTCAGGCATCTGAAGATTCGGTTTTCTATACACAGAAGTGGTACAAGTTGACCTAGTTGAGATGCCTGACTGTGCCGTGGATCTTCGTTAATCAGGATGACGCAATGCTGTGGGGAAAATCCACATCTGGCCTGGCTCTGAGCCCGTCCTGGTGAAACGTAACCAGATGTAACAAGGAGCTGCCCAGAAGGAAGCAGTGAGCCGGCCAGCCTTGCCTTTCCTGCCCCATCTCCTCCTGCTTCACCCCTTCTCCATCTGCCCTCTGAGCCTCTAGACCTGCCCAGGCCTGGAGAGTCTGGCGGCATTCAGAGGGGTGGAACGTTCAGAGAGGAGTTTGAAGCGTCCCCGAAAAAAATGTACCAAAGCCAGTGCAGACAAATGGACAGAACACTGTTTATAAACTAGTTCTTCACTGCTAAATGCATTTAAAAATAACCTTTGGTTCATTGGTTTTGTGGCCAGTTACTGAAATGCTAAATAATACCTATGTTTTCCAGTGAGTTGTGCAGAAAGCTTTATGAAATGCTGGCGTTTATATTATTTTGAAGGTGGTTATGGGCATTGGTATTACTCAGAATCCCTTCACTGAGGATTTCTAATGAAGTGAAATTGTGCTTTTCAGCAGGAAGGCCAATAATTGATGTACCACAGGAGAACACAGGAGAGAGTTGTAGTGAGGCTGTGCACAGGTCATGAATCTGGTTAAGTGGTACAGTGTGATGCTATTATTGTAGCAGACAGCTGTGACTTAGGAATAAGCATGTTTGCTTGAACAGTATGGAATTAGATAAAAGATTTGATCTTACCGAGCGTTAGGAACAATCTGGGAGTGTGCAGTGGAACGCAGACCCCCTGGGTAGTTTTCTATTTGCTTCATCTGACTTCAAAGGCGCTCGTCTACAATCAGCAAAACCACCTGCTTGCTCCTATCGCAAGGACGCCATGAAAATCTGTTTTCATCATTTAAGCTTTGCATGATGAGAGAAGAATTTTTATGGAATTTTATGCCCACATGGTTTTAAGAGTGTCTTTAAAAAATATATTCAAACTTCAGAAACCCAAAACTAAAAGCCGGTATCAAGTGCCAGCCTTACAGCTAATACGTTTCTCTAACTCCAGTTTTCCTTTTCCTTCCCGCAGTGTCTAAGGCAGATGGGGAAACTCGTGACAGAGTGCTGGGCTCACAATCCTGCTTCAAGGCTGACAGCCCTGCGGGTTAAGAAAACACTTGCCAAAATGTCAGAGTCCCAGGACATTAAACTCTGAATTGAGGGCAAAAAAATAAGCATCTCTGGAGAAAGCCAGGAGATACTCTTCTGTTTGTGGGCAGAGCAAAAGATGTTCCAGAAGCATCCACAGTACAAGCCGTGAACATCGTCCTGCTTCCCAGTAAGTCTAGCCTCACCTCTCAGGGAGCAGCTTGGACAAAGAGAAGTTCCCAGAAACACGGATTCATCGTGTCTGTTTGTAGGAGGGAGAAACTGCTTGGGTAACTTGTTCAAGATATGGTGCATGTTGCTTTCTAAGAAAGCCCTGTATTTTGGGATTGCCTTTTTTTTTTCAAAAGATGCTTTAATTTTGCCAAAATAAAACAAATAATGTAGATGTTTTAAGGTTTATACTATTATAGTTTAAATAATAACAGCAAAGTTCTTCCCAGAAACTCTCCTGGAAGGTAAATTAAAATACGTGTTTCCATTGGTAAAATTTTGTTGCACTCTACCAACCAACAGTCGGTGAAGTTGGAGAACAGAATGGAACTCATCTTCAGAGCCCCTGCGCCCCGCGCCTCTTCAGACCACTCAGGCCAGGCCTGCACCGGGGCGGCCGCAGCAATGTGAATGCACCCGGGTACAAGCACCACCTGTCTGGGACCACGTTTGGGGATTCCTACAGGTGACCTTTTGCAGCTTTATAGGATATGGAACAAATGAAGGTTTTATGTGACTGTTAGAAGTAAATGTTGACACTATTCTTCAGAACGGCTTTGTGTTTCTGATTGTGTTAGGCTTTTTCTTTCATGGTAAAGCCCCTTCTTTTTCATTAAACACAAACAAAGCTTTTTTTTTTTTTTTTACGTGCAGAGTAAGAACAAACATTAAGCACAAACAAAGCTTTTTTTTTTTTTTACATGCTTTTGATCTCTCAAATGAAGGGATCAATATTCAGTATAAAATTGCCATCAGTTGTGTTGAAGACAAGGCGCTTTAAAATAGAGATACTTTGCTCTTGTGCTGTAAGCAGATCGTGTCAGAAAGGTAGAGGATGAGGGTACAGGTGCACATGGCTTGTTTCTTCTGTACGTGGAAGAGCCCTTCACAGAAGCGCAAGGGGAAATGTATGCACAACTTATTATGTACAGACAAAGGTGGTTTCTTTTTGTTATTATCTGTCTTTTTGGTGTCTGAGTTAAGGGAAGGAGAGGAAACATATGTTAGGTTAATTTAACTAATTTTAATTTTAAAATAGATAAATATAACCTCCAAATGGGACAGCAGAGGAATGCTAGTGGAGGCCACAGAATATTATGGCTGCTGTGATTTATTATTCTAGAATAGATATGGATCGAATATGTATATCTTAATATCTTATGTGATAGCTTCACATCTTAGGAATGCTGACTCAGTTTATTTTATTCTCATAACATTCAATACACTTTTTAACTTATTATTTTTTCTTCTCTGTGGCACTTGTGCAAAACATCTTTTCACCTATTCAATTATGTGGGGTTTTAACTTTTGAGCAACATGAATCAAATCATTGACAGGGCCAGTATTCCTTAGCAACAGGAACCTAATAAAGGTTAAAATTGTACACATCCCTCTCAACTTTATTCATTTACTTCCTGACTGTGGTTTTCTTTTGCTTCTTAGAAATTCTGTAGTGTTTAGTAAAGAACTGGAAAGTACCCCCCTGCCCAGCCCTTAAAAAAAAAAAAAAAAGATGTTCCTTCCAGAATACTCCAGGGGGCAGTGTTTTATAACACATTTTCATTTCACCACTTGGTGGCTGAAGGATGGAGGGTTTTGAAAATGTGACAGCTGCATTAAAAATGAGAAAGCATTTTCCTCACTTCTGAAGTGGGCTTGCACTGGTGACTTGTTCCTCCAGAAAAGCATCCTAGAGCAGAGACCGGCTGTGAGCTGTGCTTACGGTTTGGGAGAAGCATAAGGAGAAACAGTGTTCTGTATCCAGCATTCACTCCCCAGTGCTTCATAACCACGTCTCCTTTGTAACAAAGAAAGAATATTTCCTTAATCCTTGAATATGAAAAAGGTTTCTGCTTTTTCAAAGATTAAAAACAGTTGGTTCCAAATATAATCAGAATGCTGCTTTTATTGATATTAAGATAACCTCAATAGCAGTGTAAAGGTTCCTTTCTCTTGCGTCAAATCGTATTCTTTGTGATAGCTTAGGAGTATGTGGCTAGAGCTAAGTGTGATAGTCATCTGAGCCTAGGAGAGAAACTTCAGTGCCTCTAATCAGATTGTCTATGAAACAAATAAGTAAACATTTATGTCAGTTAAGTGGGGACATGTTCGTGTTTCTTGATTTTCCCTAAATTTAAGCAATGCTGGGATTATCTCTTAGGTAAAAATGTGTTTTCTTTTAGGTAAGTTCTTATACGTGGATAACTTCAAATCAGAATATATTGTGGAGAGGTGATGATTTCAAAGTAAACTAGATTTCTAGGGAGGTGTTGGTTCCTGGAAAGAATGGGAAGAAATTAAAATAGTATCCAAATTTCTTCTATATTATTTGTTTGGTTACTTTGGAAAAATGCGTAGCTTACTTTCTAATCCCCAACCCGATTTACTCACTATGAACATTTAAAAATTATTCCAGAGATACTTAAAAAGACCCATTTAGTTACTATAGTCTTTCAATGAAACAAGAATTTATTTATGAATAGAGTTTTCTTTGTATCTTACCAAAATCCACCTTGCTTAGGGAATATTAAATTGTTCTTAAAGAGACTACCTACTCACTTCCAAATAATTCATTTTGATTTTTAAATTTCTGGTAGCTCAGAAGTGAATTTTATTTTTTTGTTTTGTCTTTCAACAGAAGAGTGGGAACCTGGAAATAATGTAGTTGATGCTTACTTTTAGGACTATTTCAAAGCCTAAAATTTTCTTCTAATCTTTTCCCTGCAAAGGAATCCTAAAATACTACTTGTTGGCTAATATAAGTTTTGTATGCTAAGATGTTTGGATTTATAGTTTATGTATGTTTGTATATATTATATAAATATATATTGTATGTATAAATATTATGTTCAGTTTGGAGTCTGGCACAACTCCATTATGTGGATTAGAGCGTAAAATATTATAGAGGATAAAGTACTAAATGAAACGTAATATTTATTTATAAAAGGTGTAGATTGTTAAATCACAGGCGGCCATGCTATGAACATTGTGTGTGAGGAGACCGGCCTTTGACCTCCTGGAAAGCACAGCTCAGAAGTCACTAGCGACCATTCTTTTTATTCTCAAAACAAAGCTTCTCAGAAAACACGCTAAGATTTTATTTACAGGGAATTCTGTGACACATTTCAATTGCTGTGTGATCAGGTAGAGCAAGTCCTGAGTAATGACTGACTTTCACGTTTCTGCAGTCATGCCTATTCATTAGAAGTTAGTGTTTTATGTTGTTGGTCTGTTCTGGTTCTTCTTTGTAGGTGAAAGGCACTTGAAAGAAGTACAGTTTCTTAAAACTTGAATAATTTTGTAGTTATATCTCCTTAGAAAACTTAGTCACATAGCCGTGGAAACGAAAGAAGGCATCAGAAGTGACTTAATTTAGCGGTTATCATTCCTTTTGTAAAACAAAACAAAAAAACAATGCCATATTTTTTGGAGAAAAGTTAGAATATATAAGGGATTTTGTTGTCTGTTTCAAAAGAAGACTCGTTTGTGTTCTTTTGGGGAACCAGTGCCTTATTGAATTTGTATATACTGTAATTATTCAGGACTAGGGAACAAACAATTGTATTTGTTACAAATTGTATATGGCTTTGTTTTAACATTCCCCCGGAATAAAATGGTTTCATTCTGCTCTTTGGAAAGAACATGTCTGTTATCTTAGAGTTGTGCCTTTTTTCCTCTTTAAAAATTTCACATTGTAGCAGGCGGGGAAGGCAGCCATGGAGAGCGTTGCAGGTAAGCGTGTACGTCTGGTGGCAGGAGAGCAAGACGAGTGGTCTGATGTCTCCTGTTTTCTCTATAATTAGGAGGCACGGTCATCTGTTGAGAGTGAGAGGAAAGGTAGAAAAGTTGGTGACAAGGTCTAAAATTGCATCGTAGGATATCACGGCCAGATGGCTACAGGCGACGCCGAGGGCCCTGTTAAGATGAATGATGCTAGCTGTGGCTTAGTGGCCAAGGCGTGGCCCCTGGGCCACCATACGGCCCGCACGTGAACCCGGGCTCCCTCGTTCTCTCCGCTCTGTGACGGTAGGCATGTTGTGCCCTCTCGAAGACTCGGTTTCTTCCCCTTGAAGGTGGGAATAATAGTCATCTCTCCTGCATGGAGTGGTTCTGAAGATGCAACGAAATAATCCATGCACCAAGCATGAGGTAAGCATTCAACTCAATTGCTAAATATTAGCTATTATTACACATTCCTTGTGCCACTCTTCTCTGTAATTTGATGATTTTATTTTTCTATCAGCAGCCCAATGTAGGCATGGAGACCGCGGCCACTGGATTCGTTCAGGGTTATCAGGCATATGCAGCAATGAGTCATGGAAAATCAGAATGGTCTGATGTGGTCCAGAGGAAGGAGGGGATTAAAGAGAAGGCAGCTGATAGGCCCAAAGAAACAAGGTCAGAGGACAGGGAACCATGCTGGGGTCGAGGTGGTGCGATAGCGGTTACTGAGAAAGGGTCTGTGTTCAGAATCAAGGTTTCAAAGAGGGAGTAGCAAGATCAAGGACAGGCTGAAGGTGTGATCACAGGGGTGGGCAGATTTATTAGTGGATAAGATTATTGGTGATGAAAGAGGAGCCCAAAAGCCAGGGTTCCTGGATTTTGAAGCCTCCCAGGATGGTGGCAGTCTAATGACGTGAAGATTGTGAGGCAGAGCTCTCCAGGGCCGCAGGAGGATGGGGGCAGTCAGTGAGGGGCAGAGAGTGGGGACAGAGGCTGGCGGGGCCTGATGGCCTGACCTACGAAGGAGTGGGGTCCCACGCAAGGGCAGCAGCCTGGAAGGAGCACAGCCGTAGGAGAGAGACTCCATCCTTCTTCCCACCTGTGAGGTACGTGGGGTGTGGAACAACCCGGTGGTTGCTGTGGTTTCTGAGTCAGCGTCCCCTGGAGAGGAGAAACCCCTCTGCAGAGGGAGAGGGAACTTGCTAGGTTGTTTGTCCATGGACTGGGAATCCTGGAGGGCAGAGAGCAAAGTCTGGTTTTGAGGGCATCCGTTGGAGACTGGATTAGGAGAGAGGAAATCCAGAGTCGTTTGGGCGCAGAGACTACAGGCGGGCTTGCATCTCAGTTACCAGGGACTACAGAGTTTTTGTGTGATTGGCTGTGTTTAGCCAGCTGCACTTAACGCCAAGAGACTTCATCCCAGCCTTGGGATTCAGATCGATTTAACTCCCATCCCATGGTTTTCACCATCTCAGTGCTGTGGAAGAACACAGTCTGAGCCCCAATCTTCTCCCCTGTAAATTGGGACAAAATTCCCACCTCACAGAGCTCTTAGGAGGAACCAGCGAGGTGAACGTGTGAGGAGTGTGATGGGCCCGCACCAGCTACACAGCAGGTAGGTGCTCATAAGTACTGCTTTTCCTCGCTGACATTAGTTTTACAGGATGCAAAGATGGCAACGTTTAAAACAAGCCAGAGTGTGCAGTGGTGGGAGTGGGGGGACACCTCTCCCACCCTCCCTGCACCCCACTTCTCTAGGCTGTGGGCTTTCCCGGGACTCGAAGGCAGAGAGAGAGTGAATCCCAGCTGAGGCGAACAGCGTCTTCTTTTGCTCTGCTCACTTTTAAGTTGCAAGCTTGGTTGTTCCTTCTTGTCACAGCAGCAAAGTACAGGTGACCTGCTCTCAGAAGGACTTCTCTTCCTGCAGAGTAATCCCCCCCCCCGCCAGGTGCTGGTTGTAACCGGCTACAGGGAGCTCGGGGGCTGATGGGGGTTCTTTGCCCAGGCCGCCCTCCTGAACTCTCCAGTGACTCCAACCCCGACAGGGGGCTCGGGCAGCCTGCCACCCCCGACGTGACTTGGAAAGCGTGCGCGTGCTTTCTTGAGTGCGGTTTTCCCAACGGGAATGCCGGCCACCAAAGCTCCGAAGCGAGGTTCGAGGGACGGTGGTGGGCTGAGTCTGTGCTGCCACGTGCCTTCTGTGCGCAGTACCCTTGTGTTCTCTGCTGAGTTTCCATTCTTGTAATGGAGTTAAATTCTCAGCCGTGGGGACCCACGTCTCCCTTCTGCTTTACCCAGGTTCCGGCTTACACATCGCCACCGCTTCCTCAGCCCTGACCCACAGCTGGCTTTGCGACCCCCGTCTCGGATGAGCCTTAAGTCGGGGGGGCTGTGCTCAGGGCTGCTCCAGTTGCCCACAGGCTCTTTGGCTCAAGCCTGAGGGGTGGGGTGGGACGGGAGCCTCCCATCAAAGGCGCTTCTCGGCTCAGCGCCTGCGTGACGAAAGGGCTGCCGCAGAGCTCCCCCCGCACATCCGAGTCTCTCTCGCGCGCATCACCCTGAGGCGGTGGCCGGCTGTGCTCCAGCAGGTTGAGCACATCCGAGTCTCTCTCGCGCGCATCACCCTGAGGCGGTGGCCGGCTGTGCTCCAGCAGGTTGAGCACATCCGAGTCTCTCTCGCGCGCATCACCCTGAGGCGGTGGCCGGCTGTGCTCCAGCAGGTTGAGCACATCCGAGTCTCTCGCGCGCATCACCCTGAGGCGGTGGCCGGCTGTGCTCCAGCAGGTTGAGCACATCCGAGTCTCTCTCGCGCGCATCACCCTGAGGCGGTGGCCGGCTGTGCTCCAGCAGGTTGAGCACATCCGAGTCTCTCGCGCGCATCACCCTGAGGCGGTGGCCGGCTGTGCTCCAGCAGGTTGAGCACATCCGAGTCTCTCGCGCGCATCACCCTGAGGCGGTGGCCGGCTGTGCTCCAGCAGGTTGAGCACATCCGAGTCTCTCTCGCGCGCATCACCCTGAGGCGGTGGCCGGCTGTGCTCCAGCAGGTTGAGCACATCCGAGTCTCTCTCGCGCGCATCACCCTGAGGCGGTGGCCGGCTGTGCTCCAGCAGGTTGAGCACATCCGAGTCTCTCGCGCGCATCACCCTGAGGCGGTGGCCGGCTGTGCTCCAGCAGGTTGAGCACATCCGAGTCTCTCGCGCGCATCACCCTGAGGCGGTGGCCGGCTGTGCTCCAGCAGGTTGAGCACATCCGAGTCTCTCTCGCGCATCACCCTGAGGCGGTGGCCGGCTGTGCTCCAGCAGGTTGAGCACATCCGAGTCTCTCGCGCGCATCACCCTGAGGCGGTGGCCGGCTGTGCTCCAGCAGGTTGAGCACATCCGAGTCTCTCTCGCGCGCATCACCCTGAGGCGGTGGCCGGCTGTGCTCCAGCAGGTTGAGCACATCCGAGTCTCTCGCGCGCATCACCCTGAGGCGGTGGCCGGCTGTGCTCCAGCAGGTTGAGCACATCCGAGTCTCTCGCGCGCATCACCCTGAGGCGGTGGCCGGCTGTGCTCCAGCAGGTTGAGCACATCCGAGTCTCTCTCGCGCGCATCACCCTGAGGCGGTGGCCGGCTGTGCTCCAGCAGGTTGAGCACATCCGAGTCTCTCTCGCGCGCATCACCCTGAGGCGGTGGCCGGCTGTGCTCCAGCAGGTTGAGCACATCCGAGTCTCTCGCGCGCATCACCCTGAGGCGGTGGCCGGCTGTGTTCCAGCAGGTTGAGCACATCCGAGTCTCTCGCGCGCATCACCCTGAGGCGGTGGCCGGCTGTGCTCCAGCAGGTTGAGCACATCCGAGTCTCTCTCGCGCGCATCACCCTGAGGCGGTGGCCGGCTGTGCTCCAGCAGGTTGAGCACATCCGAGTCTCTCGCGCGCATCACCCTGAGGCGGTGGCCGGCTGTGCTCCAGCAGGTTGAGCACATCCGAGTCTCTCGCGCGCATCACCCTGAGGCGGTGGCCGGCTGTGCTCCAGCAGGTTGAGCACATCCGAGTCTCTCGCGCGCATCACCCTGAGGCGGTGGCCGGCTGTGCTCCAGCAGGTTGAGCACATCCGAGTCTCTCGCGCGCATCACCCTGAGGCGGTGGCCGGCTGTGCTCCAGCAGGTTGAGCACATCCGAGTCTCTCTCGCGCGCATCACCCTGAGGCGGTGGCCGGCTGTGCTCCAGCAGGTTGAGCACATCCGAGTCTCTCGCGCGCATCACCCTGAGGCGGTGGCCGGCTGTGCTCCAGCAGGTTGAGCAGCTCCGCCTGGCGTTCGCTGCAGCCCTGGGCAAAGTCGCCTTTCATTTCCTACCTACTAGTGCGCCGGTGGCGGACTTCATTCACTCATCTTTGTAAATTTTATTGAAGTACAGTTGATTCACAACAGTGTGTTAATTTCTGCTGTACAGCAAAGTGACTCAGTTATACATATATTTTTTCATATTCTTTTCCATTATGGTTTATCACAGGGTATATATTTTTTAACATCTTTATTGCAGTATAATTGCTTTACATTGCTCTGTTGCTGCTGTATAACAAAGTGAATCAGCTATACATATACATATATCCCCATATCCTCTCCCTCTTGTGTCTCCCTCCCACCCTCCCTATCCCACCCCTCTAGGTGGTCACAAAGCACCGAGCTGATCTCCCTGTGCTATGCTAGCTGTTTTACATTGGGTAGTGTATATAAGTCCATGCCACTCTTACTTTGTCCCAGCTTAACCTTCCCCCTCCCTGTGTCCTCAAGTTCATTCTCTACGTCTGCATATTTATTCCTGTCCTGCCCCTAGGTTCATCAGAACCATTTTTTTTTATTCCATATATATGTGTTAGCATGTGGTATTTGTTTCTCTCTTTCTGACTTACTTCACTCTGTATGACAGACTCTAGGTCCATCCACCCCACTACAAATAACTCAATTTCGTTTCTTTTTATGGCTGAGTAATATTCCACTGTATATATGTGCCACATCTTCTTTATCCATTCATCTGTTGATGGACACTTAGGTTGCTTCCATGTCCTGGCTATTGTAAATAGAGCTGCAGTGAACACTATGGTACATGACTCTTTTTGAATTATGGTTTTCTCAGGGTATATGCCCACTAGTGGGACTGCTGGGTCATATGGTAGTTCTATTTTTAGTTTTTTAAGGAACCTCCATACTGTTCTCCATAGTGGCTGTATCAATTTACATTCCCACCAGCAGTGCAAGAGGGTTCCCTTTTCTCCACACCCTCTCCAGCATTTATTGTTTGTAGACTTTTTGATGATGGCCATTCTGACTGGCGTGAGGTGATACCTCATTGTAGTTTTGATTTGCATTTTGCTAATGATTAGTGATGTTGAGCGTCCTTTCATGTGCTTGTTGGCAATCTCTATATCTTCTTTGGAGAAATGTCTGTTTAGGTCTTCTGCCCATACTTGGATTGGGTTGTTTGTTTTTTTGATATTGAGCTGCATGAGCTGCTTGTATATTTTGGAAATTAATCCTTTGTCAGTTGCTTCATTTGCAAATATTTTCTCCCATTCTGAGGGTTGTGTTTTTGCCTGTTTATGGTTTCCTTTGCTGTGCAAAAGCTTTTAAGTTTCATTAGGTCCCATTTGTTTATTTTTGTTTTTATTTCCCTTTCTCTAGGAGGTGGGTCAAAAAGGATCTTGCTGAGATTTATGTCATACAGTGTTCTGCCTATGTTTTCCTCTAAGAGTTTGATAGTGTCTGGCCTTACATTTAGGTCTTTAACCCATTTTGAGTTTATTTTTGTGTATGGTGTTAGGCAGTGGTCTAATTTCATTCTTTTACATGTAGCTGTCCACTTTTCCCAGCACCACTTATTGAAGCGGCTGTCTTTTCTCCATTGTATATTCTTGCATCCTTTATCAAAGATAAGATGACCATATGTGTGTGGGTTTATCTCTGGGCTTTCTATCCTGTTCCATTGATCTATATTTCTGGTTTTTGTGCCAGTACCATACTGTCTTGATTACTGTAGCTTTGTAGTATAGTCTGAAGTCTGGGAGCCTGATTCCTCCAGCTCCGTTTTTCTTTCTCAAGATTGCTTTGGCTGTTCGGCCTCTTTTGTGTTTCCATACAAATTGTGAAATTTTTTGTTCTAGTTCTGTGAAAAATGCCTTTGGTAGTTTGATACATATTGCATTGAATCTGTAGATTGCTGTGGATAGTATAGTCATTTTCACAATGTTGATTCTTCTAATCCAAGAACATGGTATATCTCTCCATCTGTTTGTATCATCTTTACTTTCTTTCATGAGTGTCCTATAGTCTTCTACGTATAAGTCTTTTGTCTCCTTAGGTAGGTTTATTCCTAGGTATTTTATTTTTCTTGTTGCAATGGTAAATGGGAGTGATTCCTTAATTTCTCTTTCAGATTTTTCATCATGAGTGTATAGGAATGCAAGAGATCCCTGTGCATTAATTTTGTATTCTGCTACTTTACTAAATTCATTGATTAGCTTTAGTAGTTTTCTGGTAGCATCTTTAGGATTCTCTATGTATAGTATCATGTCATCTGCAAACAGTGACAGTTTTACTTCTTCTTTTCCAGTTTGGATTCCTTTTATTTGTTCGTCTTCTCTGATTGCTGTGGCTAAAACTTCCAAAACTACATTGAATAATAGTGTTGAGAGTGGGCAACCTTATCTTGTTCCTGATCTTAGTGGAAATGGTTTCAGTTTTTCACCATTGAGAACGATGTTGGCTGTGTGTTTGTCATATATGGCCTTCATTATGTTGAGGTAAGTTCCCTCTATGCCTATTTTCTGTAGGGTTTTTATCCTAAATGGGTGTTGAATTTTGTCAAAAGCTTTTTCTGCATCTATTGAGATGCTCATATGGTTTTTCTCCTTCAATTTGTTAATATGGTGTATCACATTGATTTGCATATATTGAAGAATCCTTGCATTCCTGGGATAAACCCCACTTGATCATGGTGTATGATCCTTTAAATTTGCTGTTGGATTCTGTTTGCTAGTATTTTGTTAAGGATTTTTGCATCTATGTTCATCAGTGATATTGGCCTGTAGTTTTCTTTTTTTTTCCTGACATCTTTGGTTTTGGTATCAGGGTGACGGTGGCCTCGTAGAATGAGTTTGGGAGTGTTCTTACCTCTGCTATATTTTGGAAGATTTTGAGAAGGATAGGTGTTAGCTCTTCTCTAAATGTTTGATAAAATTCGCCTGTGAAGCTATCTGGTCTTGGGCTGTCATTTGTTGGAAGTTTTTTAATCACAGTTTCAATTTCACTTCTTGTGATTGGTCTGTTTATATTTTCTATTTCTTCCTGGTTCAGTCTCAGAAGGTTGTGCTTTTCTAAGAATTTGTCCATTTCTTCCAGGTTGTCCATTTTATTGGCATATATTTGCTTGTAGTAATCTCTCATGATCCTTTGTATTTCTGTAGTGTCACTTGTTACTTCTCCTTTTGCATTTCTAGTTCTATTGATTTGAGTCTTCTCCCTTTTTTTCTTGATGAGTCTGGCTAATGGTTTATCAATTTCGTTTATCTTCTCAAAGAACCAGCTTTTAGTGTTATTGATCTTTGCTATCGTTTCCTTCATTTCTTTTTCATTTATTTCTGATCTGATCTTTATGATTTCTTTCCTTCTGCTAACTTTGGGGGTTTTTTGTTCTTCTTTCTCTAATGGCTTTAGGTGTAAGGTTAGGTTGAGATGTTTCTTGTTTCTTGAGGTAGGATTGTATTGCTATAAACTTCCCTCTTAGAACTGCTTTTGCTGCATTGCATAGGTTTTGGGTCGTCGTGTTTTCATTGTCATTTGTTTCTAGGTATTTTTTGATTTCCTCTTTGATTTCTTCAGTGATCTCTTGGTTGTTTAGTAGCATATTTTTTAGCCTCCATGTGTTTGTATTTTTTACAGTTATTTTCCTGTAATTGCTATCTAGTCCCATAGCATTGTGGTCAGAAAAGATACTTGATATGATTTCAATTTTCTTAAATTTACCAAGGCTTGATTTGTGACCCATGATATGATCTATACTGGAGAATGTTCCATGAGCACTTGAGAAGAAAGTGTATTCTGTTGTTTTTTGATGGAATGTCCTATAAATACCAATTAAGTCCATCTTGTTTAATGTATCATTGAAAGCTTGTGTTTCCTTATTTATTTTTATTTTGAATGATCTGTCCATTGGTGAAAGTGGGTTGTTAAAGTTGTCTACTATTATTGTGTTACTGTCAATTTCCCCTTTTATGGCTGTTAGCATTTGCCTTATATATTGAGGTGCTCCTATGTTGGGTGCATAAATATTTACAATTGTTATATCTTCTTCTTGGATTGATCCCTTGATCCTTATGTAGTGTCCTCTTTGTCTCCTGTAATAATCTCTGTTTTTAAAGTCTATTTTGTCTGATAAGAGAATTGCTACTCCAGTTTTCTTTTGATTTCCATTTGCATGGAATATCTTTTTCCATCCCCTCACTTTCAGTTTGCATGTGTCCCTCGGTCTGAACTGGGTCTGTTGTGGACAGCATACATATGGGTCTTGTATTTTTATCCATTCAGCCAGTCTATGTCTTTTGGTTGGAGCGTTTAATCCATTTACATTTAAGGTAGTTATCGATATGTGTATTCCTATTACCATTTTCTTAACTGTTTTGGGTTTGTTATTGTAGGTCTTTTCCTTCTCTTGTGTTTCCTGCCTAGAGAAATTCCTTTAGAATTTTTGTATAGCTGGTTTGGTGGTGCTGAATTCTCTTAGCTTTTGCTTGTCTGTAAAGGTTTTAAATTCTCCATCGAATCTGAATGAGATCCTTGCTGGGTAGAGTAATCTTGGTTGTAGGTTTTTGCCTTTTATCACTTTAAATTAATGTCCTGCCACACCCTTCTGACTTGCAGAGTTTCTGCTGAAAGATCAGCTGTTAACCTTATGGGGATTCCCTAGTGTGTTATTTGTTGCTTTTCCCTTGCTGATTTTAATATTTTTTCTTTGTATTTAATTTTTGATAGTTTGATTAATATGCATCTTGGCCTTTTTCTCCTTGGATTTATCCTGTATGGGACTCTATGGGCTTCCTGGACTTGATTTCCTTTCCCATGTTAGGGAAGTTTTCAACTATAATCTCTTCAAATATTTTCTCAGTCCTTTTCTTTTTCTCTTCTTCTTCTGGGACCCCTGTAATTCGAATGTTGGTGCATTTAATGTTGTCCCAGAGGTCTCTTAGTCTGTCCTCAATTCTTTTCATCTTTTTTCTTTATTCTGCTCTGTGGTAGTTATTTCCACTCTTTTATCTTACAGGTCACTTATCCATTCTTCTGCCTCAGTTATTCTGCTATTGATTCCGTCTAGAGAATTTTTAACTTCATTTATTGTGGTGTTCATCATTGTTTGTTTGCTGTTTAGTTCTTCTAGGTTCTTCTTCTTGTTATAAACGTTTCTTGTATTTTCTCCATTCTATTTCCAAGATTTTGGATCATCTTTACTATCACTACTCTGAATTCTTTTTCAGGTAGACTGCCTATTTCCTCTTCATTTGTTTGGTCTGGTGGGTTTTCACCTTGCTCCTCCATCTGCTGTGTGTTTCTCTGTCTTCTCATTTTGCTTAAGTTACTGTGTTTGGGGTCTCCTTTTCGCAGGCTGCAGGTTCGTAGTTCCCAGTGTTTTTGGTGTCTGCCCCCCAGTGGCTATGGTTAGTTCAGTGTGTTGTGTAGGCTTCCTGGTGGAGGGGACTGGTGCCTGTGTTCTGGTGGATGAGGCTGGTTCTTATCTTTCTGGTGGCCAGGACCACGTCTGGTGGTGTGTTTTTGGTTGTCTTTGAACTTATTATGATTTTTGGCAGCCTCTCTGCTAATGGGTGGGGTTATGTTCCTGTCTTGCTAGTTGTTTGGCATGGGGTGTCTAGCACTGTAGCTTGCTGGTCGTTGAGTGCAGCTGGGTCTTAGTGTTGAGAAGGAGATCTCTGGGAGAGCTCTCATCCATTGATATTATGAGGGTTCGGGAGATCTCTGGTGGACCAACGTCCTGAACTCAGCTCTCTCACCTCAGAGGCTCAGGCCTGACACCTGGCCAGAACACCAAGAGCCTATCAGCCACATGGCACAGAAGAAAAGGGAGAAAAGAAATAAAATAAAGTTGTTAAAATAAAAAATAAATTATTAAAATAAAATTAAAAAGTAATTAAAAAAAAAAGAGAGCAACCAAACCAATAAACAAATCCACCAATGATAACAAGCACTAAAAACTATACTAATAAAAAACGGACAGACAGAACCCTAGGATAAATGGTAAAAGCAAACCTATACAGACAAAATCACACAAAGAAGCATACAGATACACACTCACAAAAAAAAGGAAAAAAAAAAATATAAAAAAAAGAGCAACCAAATCAATAAACAAATCTACCAATAATAATAAGCTCTAAATACTAAACTAAGATAAACACAAAGCCAGAGACAAATTAGGTGCAGACAGCAAACCCCAAGTCTACAGTTGCTCCCAAAGTCCACCACTTCAATTTTGGGGTGATTCGTGTCTATTCAGGTATTCCACAGATGCAGGCACATCAAGTTGTTTGTGGAGCTTTAATCCACTGCTCCTGAGGCTGCTGGGAGAGATTTCCCTTTCTCTTCTTTGTTCACACAACTCCTGGGCTTCAGCTTTAGGTTTGGCCCTGCCTCGGTGTGTAGGTCGCCTGAGGGCATCTGTTCCCCAACCAGACAGGACCAAGTTAAAGGAGCAGCTGATTAGGGGGCTCTGGCTCACTCAGGACAGGGGGAGGGAGCGGTACGGAGGAGGCGGGGCGAGCCTGCGGCGGCAGAGGCCGGCATGACGTTGCAGCAGCCTGAGGTGTGCCGTGCGTTCTCCGGGGAAGTTGTCCCTGGATCACCGGACCCTGGCCGTGGCGGGCTGCACAGGCTCCCGGGAGGGGCGGTGTGGAGAGTGACCTGTGCTCGCACACAGGCTTCTTGGTGGCGGCAGCAGCAGCCTTAGTGTCTCATGCCCGTCTCTGGGGTCCGCGCT
Organism: Balaenoptera borealis; assembly: GCF_965194805.1. Classification (NCBI taxonomy): domain Eukaryota; kingdom Metazoa; phylum Chordata; class Mammalia; order Artiodactyla; family Balaenopteridae; genus Balaenoptera; species Balaenoptera borealis. The sequence goes on from NC_138861.1 coordinate 15,968,592, forward strand.
GATAGCCGCAGCTCGCGCCTATCTCTGGAGCTCGTTTAGGCGGTGCTCTGAATCCCCTCTCCTCGCGCACCCTGAAACAATGGTCTCTTGCCTCTTCGGCAGCTCCAGACCTTTTCCTGGACTCCCTCCCAACTAGCTGTGGTGCACTAGCCCCTTCAGGCTGTGATCAGTGCCGCCAACCCCAGTCCTCTCCCTGCGATCCGACCAAAGCCCGAGCCTCAGCTCCCAGCCCCGCCCGCCCCGGCGGGTGAGCAGACAAGCCTCTCGGGCTGGTGAGTGCTGCTCGGCGCCAAGCCTCTGTGCGGGAATCTCTCCGCTTTGCCCTCTGCACCCCTGTGGCTGCGCTCTCCTCCGTGGCTCCGAAGCTCCCCCCTCCGCCACCCGCAGTCTCCGCCAGTGAAGGGACTTCCTAGTGTGTGGACACCTTTCCTCCTTCACGGCTCCCTCCCACTGGCGCAGGGCCCGTCCCTATTCTTCTGTCTCTGTTTTTTTCTTTTTTCTTTTGCCCTACCCAGGTACATGGGGAGCTTCTTGCCTTTTGGGAGGTCTGAGGTCTTCTGCCAGCGTTCAGTAGGTGATCTGTAGGAGTTGTTCCACATGTAGATGTATTTCTCATGTATCTCTGGGGAGGAAGGTGATCTCTGTGTCTTACTCTTGCGCCATCTTGAATCTCCTCCCCTATCACAGGATGTTGAATGCAGTTCCCTGTGCTGTACAACAGGACCTTGCTGTTTATCCATCCTGTATAGTACACCAGTCTGCATCTGCTAATCCCAGACTCCGAGTCCATCCCTCCCCCTTGGCAACCACAAGTCCATTGTCTCTGTGCAGACTTCATTTAAAATTGAGTCTCTGAGGGTCTGGCCTCCCACTTGCTTTCTTCCCAACTCCCCAGGGCCTCTGACAGCGGTCCCCAGACCCGGTCCCCCCATAACCACTAACCTGGGGGCTTAAAACACTCCCAACACCCAGGCCAACGAAGTCAGGTTCTCTGAGGGTGAGAGATCCAGGCCGTTGTGTTTGGTAAAGCTCCTCCCGTGACTCAAGTGTGTGGAGACGCTTGAGAAGCACCGTTCTAGAACCTCATCCTGGCCCGAGGGACGTTGGGATTACTATCTGTGCAGGATCCAAGAGCGTTTCTGCCCTATGAAGGAAACACCACGTGACTCTTCACACAGAGGGCTTTGCTGTGAAGAAACAAGGGAGGTGGCACTCTCTGTTGCTTATAAATATAATTTATTACCTGTTTAAAAATTCTTTTACATTGTGTACATGTTGGCTGGCAGGATAAATGCAGGCACATTTACAAACCGAGGGACTGCAGGAAAATGGGGAGAGGCAGCCAGAGAGAGAGGAGAGACGCAGCCAGAGCCGGCATCCCTCGCTTCCAGCACACGGGCAACGCGGACAGGACCCCAGAGAGCAAGCCTCTGCAGGAGTTTTCTAGAAAAGGAATTGCATAGAAGATACAGCAAGAGGGAACTCCACAACAACAAGAGAAGTGTTCCATATCCGAAAAGCCAAAGTTGTGTCGTGTTTAAAAAAAGAAAGACAACAAAGCGCAAAACCTTAATGTGACATTTCTGCAGTTGAACTGTTCCCCAGGGAGTAGCAGGTGGATGGCACGCCTCTTCACCGCAGACTGCTGGGGAGATTTCTCCGACAAACATTGCCTGTCTTCTTTAGAAAGAGCGAAGAGGAAGGTCACAACTTGCGACAGGTCAGCATTAAACTCAGTGAACACATACAACACCTTGACACACAACACACACACACACAGGGACGCTGGTCCCTGCAACTGGGCTAAACGCATCCCGTCGGGAGGGTGAGGGTGTCACTACCAACGGGAGGCCTGGGAAGGAGCAGAGGGGAGAATGCAAATCGCACATTCAGCTTGTTCCGACTGCTGGCCAGCATTTTCCACTGGCTGTGGATTTCTTGCTCTTTTATGCTGCTCTAAACAGGTTTAGCACCTAGGACATAGTTCGGGTCATGATTCTTGGAGGTTGCCTCACGGTAGTGCTGATGTTCAGAGGTCAAGGGCTCATCAATTCTTAGGCTGCCGATCAGCAAAAATTGCTTACGATTCACATTCTGAACTCAAGACTGAGGGTTATTCCACCCTGGGTAGGTGCCATCAGGTTCAGCAGCAGCTGTGATAGTGCCAAGTCCAGTAGACTTTTGGAATTTAAGGTTGGCACGTAGGATTTGAGCATGTTTGTTAAATTAAAGACCCTGAAGTGCTACGGCCTCAGCAACTTAGAATTTTGCTGAGGCACAGTCTGAAATGGCATGTTTAGAGGCTGGTATACGGTAGCAAATGCTTTGCCTGGTGGGCAGCTGACCTTATCTCAGGGCACCTTCCTTGTTTCCTACTCCATAGCTGGTAGGCCAAGACTCTCCTGACATTCTGCAGGGATTCTGGAAGATCTCTGGACAGTTCTCTGCAATACACAAAAGTCTAAGTATACAGTGGGCTGGGAAGTAGCCTCTTATACCTGCTTGGTTTTGTGTGCTAGTGCATTTGTGGAGTTCCTGTCTGTCCTGGCAACACCGCCGTCGACCATGCTAAAATAGGGCCGGGAGTGTACGTTACGTTTTGTTTCATGAGCCCATAAATATCCTACCTGTAGATCAGTACAGGAAGGTGACAGGGCCACTTTTAAAAAGCTGGGCGCCATGAACTCTTCTGAAGACAGATTTTTAGAGCAGGATTTCCCAAAATGGGAGCAATCACAAGGCTTATAAGACTACAGGATCAGGAAGTTAATTGTTAGTCTGTATCGGAAACCCACCCAGTGACATACAAGGCCATCTCCCTACTTTTCAAAAATAGGAGGTTTCAGGCATGAATTCTGGAGATATTTATGACTCCATTTGGCTTACTTGACCTGTATGAACACAGGCTTAAATGAACAATGCTTACATTGTATGTATTCCCCTCATGCCTATTCCATGGGGGAAAAAAAATCAATTGAGAGGCAAAGGAACTATTTCAAAGTCATCATTACAGCCAGAGAGTATACAAATAGATTTCTTAGGGTAAAGAAACAGCACTTCATTGCACAGAGGCAAAGTTCTAAGGATTTCAGTCAACGTTAGCTCAGTAAGGTTAAAAAAAAAAAATACAAAAAAACCGAAAAAGCAAAGTGTAATAGTTGGTGCTATGAGGCACTCGAAAGGTAAAACAATGTTTGATTACCTTGAGATAATCAATAATAAAAATATTTTCCTTACTGGATCCATAAAATCTAATGCTTATTTGACCATCATCATCTTTACAGATAGTCGGCTTTGAGCAATGGCATTCTGACTCACAAAAGCTCGCCTGTTCTCAGAAGATGGATAAAACCCAGTTTCACTTTGGCTGTTTCCACAGTCATCCCTGCTTTCATCGGCCGTGGACCTGGACTGAGGACTGAGGCCTCCGTGCGAGACTGATACCTTGACCAGAGCAGCTGCTCAGCGAGAGCCAACGCTCCCATTCGACCTGCAGACTGAGAATTCGACAACTAAACTTTTTCTACCTACTTTACCCTCTCTTGCAGGTCAGTAATTTTATTCGCTTGACCCCGTGGGGGCAGACCTTGTGGTGGCAAAGGCTGTGAATTCTGAGGAGACAGTGATCATCTACTGCTCCCTTCCTCAAACATTAATGACAGAGACAGCGGAGTCAGTGGGCCAGGAGCACAGCTGCTGTGTCCCCGACACAGATAGTTCACACTTACGGACACATAAGCAAGAGCCTTGTCTGCTCTTCTCCAGAAGTAGGAAAAAAAAAAAAAAACTCGAGTATACTATTGGAATGTTTAAGATATCTTTCTTATAGGAGAAATACCTCTAAAAAAATATTACTGTGTAGTTTCTCGAGTGTCCTGAACTCAGTCTCCATGACTTCTTCCTAAACAATGGTTCTACTATTTGAAAGTTGGGAGATTAAAATCTACAAAATCATAGTATATAAAAAAATGGCTAATGGTTATGCAATTTAACAACGGACACCTTACCCCAAATATGGCCCTGCCTTGGAAGAGCTCACATCGCTCCTGTGACAATATGGGGGTTTTTCTGGGTAGCTGAGCTGAGTCTCCACACTGGTGTTCGTGCTGTTTATGAAAAGGCTACTGGCTGTGAGCTCCTCGGTGTTACATGTTTGGTATCACCTTGTGTCCAGTTACCAATTCTGAATCTAACTTCTATTCCTTCCAGATCACTTAAAGGAAATTTCAATGAGTCTGGTGAGAGGAAAATGAAAACAGGAGGAAACCTCTGCCTTTAGATTCCCAAATTCAGAAGGAGGCTAATTTCTCCTCCTTGGTTATCAACCACAGTTTCCACTTCATTAGACGCATTATTTTCATTTGTATATATAAAACTTATTTCTAAGTGGATGCTTCTTACACCCTCAAAAATAAATACTAGAGAACTAAAGGTAAGATTTAAAACATATAAAGCCCAATGAAAAATATAAATATTAAAAATGACAACTCTTGAAAAACTGTCTTGTACAGATTTTTATGTACTTCTGTTATTCCGATAACCAAAACCCAACTTGAGACGTGTTGTGTATGAACGAGTTAGTGACAAACGTCCTAGGCTCATAAGGACATGTAATTTCTGGTATGGCTAATTTAAGTGAAAAACAGTGTGAGAATAAGAAAACTATACTTGAAGTGAAAACCTCCCCACGTCTATTTGTCATAAAGCTCCTGTAGACGCTACAGGTATCCATCCATTCCCTTGGTCAAACAACTTTTCCCGAGTTTTCCTATTAGACTCAGGGTAGATTGTGTTATCCACCGCTAGATGGCACCATGCACAAGTGATCGATTTTTTTTTCCCTTCCAGATGAAGTAAACTGGTCTTTCCTCACAACTTACATAGAAGCCCTAGGAGTGACAGGCAGGACATGTTACAGGATGGCTGATACTGATAAGGGGGCTCCCTGCGTACTGAACTGTTGAGTCTGGATGCTCTGAGTTCGAGAGCAGTCTAACAGCGATTACTTCACTGCCCCGAAAGAAGGAAATCAGAATCGGCAGGGAAAATTATTTGATATAAATGTAAATGCTGTGCTGTACCTATGGAAGTTGCCATTCACCTGACTGATAGGGAACATAACAGGGTCTGATGACAGATGAATACCTCACTTACAGGGACTCAACCGCTCTTCCCGTTCCTGCTGCTGAGATGTAGAACCAAAAACCACGAAGCACCCGAAGTGAACCCCAAAGGCCCTCCCTCAATGGGGGCCTCAAAAATACAGTTCCTGCTGTGTTCTATAGTTCTGTGTTGATGACTTTTTTTTTTAGTCAGTTTTGGAATTGATTTATCTGAATACTACATATTTGCTCCTTTCTATTTTTCCTTAGGTATCAGAGGTCTAATTCTTGACTTCCATAGATGACAGCCCCCCAAACCAGTAATGGTGAGTAACCTTGAGAAGTTATTTTAAGATGCAGCAATGGACAACAGCTCTCTTTCCTCCTCCTTTTTAAAAATTATTAAATTTTTTTAATGTAGAATATAATTTTACTATCTTTTGGTCAAAGATGCATCGGTTATAAGCATTATCCACTGAACTTGTTAGTGCAATCTCTCCCTTTCACAATAAGTGTAACATATTATATATGGTACAGGGTGTGGTCTGAGAGAGATGATGGAATATGTATCTAAAACAGAAGATAAGAAATAAAAGGCAGGAAAGAACACGCTCCCTACAAGGTGTTTATCAACAGTTTGTCGATGATGAGGATGGAGGAACCTGGGAATATCAGAAAGTTACCAAAATAGTCAGGAGAGGAAATACATGTGGAAAGAAGGGGAAAAGGGTATAAAATTATTTCTAATTCAAATCCAGTCAGCAACTTGGATACCTCCAGCCCAGAAGTTAACCACAGCCATGTTTTGAAAGTTCTGATTCATACGCACGGGTGCTTGTTGTTCAATCTTGGTTTGGCTCCTGGGCTGTTGACTCTTTATTCCCCACCTGCTGAATGAATTGAGTCCCTGTGTTAAAACAAAGAGCCTGTGATGGTCCTAAGGAAATACCATAGTTTACACAAAGTAGTCTGTTGACTGACTATTTTTCAGTTAAAAATTTTTTTAATTAAAAAAATTTTGACCAAGACAATAATAGAACATAATTTGCAACTAGTCAGGAAGGCAACTGGTCCCGAGAGAGGAAAGAAAGTGATAATAAAGGGATGCCATCTCTGGGTGAACAGCATGATGCAATGACACAAAGACAAGACTTGAAAGCATAACAAATATGTTACAGGTTAGAATAATTATCTTCCAAGTCGGAACTATCTGAAAGGCATAATGTAGCCTGGGCGAAAGACTAGTTGAATCTTTAAATGATCCAGGTCAGCGTCCATTGTGGTCTTCATACTGATGAAGGAGACTGGGGGCATCACAGTGGAAGTCGAGCATTTTAGAACCTTGAGCTGAGCTAGTCCCATCCCTTCCGTTTACAGGTGAGGAAGCTGAGGTCCAGTGAGGGTAAATGACTCTCGCAAGGTAGCACAGCTAGACAATGACAAACCCAGAATGAGAACCGGTTTCCAGCTCAGAGGCTGTTCCTTCAACCACATTGCCTCCAAGGTAGACAGAGGACCCACGAGAGGCGTGTGGGGCCGTGTGACCACAATGCTGAGTAAGCCTGAATCAGAACACTTGAAGAACACTTCTCGTGACGAGACTCAGAGGACAAAGCCCCCGCCTGAGCAAGCTCAGAGACCAGACTGACAAAGCCAGTAAGCGTTTACCTCCTTTCCAGGCAGAATGATGGAAGAAAGATAAAAGGTCAAGGAAGCAATGCCTGTTTCATTAAACTGGTGACCGCGCCCACCTTGTTATGAGAAGGTGCCCGGGTCAGGTCAATACCTAAATACTAACAAACAGTACTGCTAACAAAAACAAGTTTAAAAGAAAATCCTTTTACTAGAATACCTGTAATTACTCATCAATAATAATAATGATGATAATAATAATAATACTTTAAAAAAAAAAACCACTTCAAGTTGCATATTATGCACACACGTTTGTTGTGAAAAAAATGCTCGTTGGTGTGGTTGAACATGAATCCCTGTCTTCCCTGCCATGCTGTAGCTTTATTCCCCAAGGGCATGAGGTGGGTGCCCTCAAGGAATAAGGGAGTCTTAGCTCTCTCTCCTTTATACTTAGATTCTCCACTTCCCTGATACGAACAGTAACACTGGTTCTACAAGTTCTAGAAACAGAACACTGATGGGAGGATTATCGGAGACACTTGATGCACATGATTTGTAGGAAAAGTCTGTGATTTCTCTGTAAATTACTAATCTGAAAGAGACACAGCAAACCGTCCACAGCTTCAACTTCAAATGATTTAAACAAAAATAGAACGAGCCATGGACAGTGTCTGCATCCCTGTCCAATTTGATGTAAACAACGTTTGTAGAAACTGGGTTTGTTAAGAAAGTTTATCCATATATCTGGATAGCAATAAAAAGCGTTTCCTAGGAAACTGTAAGATCCTGTACCACACAGCATACAGCCCAACTAAGAGGAAAATTAGGTTGACTTCTAAATTCAAGATACACATTTGTACAATTGTTCTTAACTCCTGTGACGATGTCCGAGTAGAGTGGGCATGTATATTGGTAGTTGTGTCTGTCTTCCTTCTCTCTCCCGCTGCAATCTTGCCTGTGGAGCTCACTGGTCTAGACTGGGTTTCCTCCTCAGCTCTGAGCCCCTGGACGTCCACAGACTCCCTGTGACTCTCCTCCTCCACTTTCAGCCCCAGCCTGGGTCAATACTGCCCTTCTGCTGCTAACGACACTACTGTTTCATGTCTTCCCATTTCCTCCAAGACAGCTGCCAGCACACTCAGGTTTCCATCTGGGAAGTTCTGCGCTTCCCAAAGATCCAGGATGACGCCAGTTGGACTTGATTTGGTGGCAAAGTAATTCAAGTACCTGTAATTGGTAATGGGAAAATGTGCTGAATGGTGTGATTTACGGAGCTGTTTTCCTTTCAGCTTTTACTAAACCTTTTCGTTACTGCGTTTCTGTTAAGTATAACCGGACCCACCTGGGAAACCGTGGCTTGCAGTGAGCCGTCCTGAATAACTAGCCCATACTTAATTAGGTCAGCCCCAGACAGGAGACGTGATGCCTTAACTTTGTTAACCTCAACTCTGAGTAAGAGCATTTAAGAGACAAGATGTCTGTGGGTCACATCCTAAACAGGAAACCAAGAGACTTATTATGTTTTCTTTCCGGCCCAGGCTCTGATCACCTTTGACAGGTTACGCCATGCCTTTTGCTTGATAGTGATGGCAACGGTCTACAAAGAAGAGGCTCCTGAGGTCTCTTCGTAACTTCACAGCAGCGCTGTGTTTAGCATGTTAATTACCCACCCAGCATTAGGTCCTGCTCAACAGGAGGTGAGGAACAACGGTTAGTGAATGGCTATATCATGTAGGGGGGATTTAGCCTGTCAGCTTTGCGAAGTGGATCACAAAACCTGATATTTACAAATGTCAGATAAGCCCAGGAAGTCTCTCCACCACGTGTTTGCAAGACCATGGTGCAAGGTACAAGGTAGGAGCGTAATACATGTTGGCATAATGGAAAGTAAGTAAATGTACAGATGGAGAAAAAAAAAAAATGAACGTTGCCCTAAGTCAGCTATATGAGTCCTGGAGCCCAATGTCTAACGGGAGCTCGTTCTGAAGCCCGGCCATGCCCACCTGCCCAGGTTTAGCTTATGGGCCAGCATCCTCCAGTCGTGACCCCTCGTCTGTGGGGCGTCCAGGCTGCTGCAGAGCTTCTGCCGGATGGGGGGAGGGATGCTGAAAGCACCGGGTCCCGTCATGGTGGTGACGGTGCTCGCTGGGTCCAGCAGAGGCAAGTCGATGCCAGTCGGTTCCTGTAGTTGAGGCACAGGAACAACACAGCATTATTTCTGAAGAAAGACAAAAGCAATCCTTCTTGAACCAATCAACATAATGCCTTGCTTTGAATGGTCAGAAGAGAATGAATGTTATTATATTCTCCTTAGTAAGAACAGCTTCTTTCTGGCTGAAAGTTGTGATTCTCTGTAACCTGGCTGAGAGGAGGAGGTACATTTTGAGCTGAGTTTTGCATAGCCTTGGATTGATGGGTCTTCTGTGAGGACTGGGCTAGCTGGACAGCTCGGGTGTAATTCAGTTACAGCTTTTCTAATGGGATTCTCCAGGATGCGCAAGGGGATATCTCCTAAAGGTTTAGATTTCAGGCGGGGGGGGAGACGTGTTCAAAAGGGCAGCTCTTTGAGAATGAACTGATCCAGACCTGAGATTCTAGAGACTGTCTGACCCTGAGGGGAAGCCCTGGGCAAACGCTTGAGTAAATTCTCCCTCTAACCTCTGTGGAAGATGGCTCTGTCCTGCTTTTGTTGAAAGAAATGGACCACAGCTCTCCTCTAAATGACATCAAATTAAGACTAATTATTTAAAAGAAAATGGCGAACACAGTACATGGCTTTAGGGCAAGCTGCTAACAGAATCCTCCAATTGCTGTACACCCTTATTTTTTTTTTTAAATCTAATTTTAGTAGAGAAAACCACAGATTGGCTCTTAAGGTAGTTTCAGCTCATAAAACAGCACGATTGCAGAAATCTGAAATTCATCTGCAGGAGAAACTCTAATCATTTTCTGATCACTTCTGCTGGTTGGAAAAGCAAAAGCAAATGTTGCCTGGGAACTATTAAAGCAATAAAAGAAAATCCACTTAATCTGCTTTAAATGTCATCTCTCTCTTTTTCAGAGCAGGTAACTCCGTGGTGAACATAATTAGTTGCTGGAGGATAAAACAGCCACACGCAGGTCCAGCCGTCAGGAAGTCTCAGGGTCTGGTGGAGTGTTCCGCTCAGATGTCCGTCAGTGCCCCCGCCACCCAGAGCCTCCCACACCCTGCTGCTCCTGCACCTTGGGGCCACCGTCTGTGTTCCAGAATCAGCAGCCAAGGCTCACTGCGAGGCTTGTGCAATCACACGGCACAGGGTCTGTCCTGGGGCTCTGGAGGGCATGTGAGAGCAAAACAAATTTTTTTGCCATAGAACATAAAGTGGCGTTGGCTGTGATCACAATATTTGGCCTCGGAACCCAAAGCTTGGCAAACTGGGCCTCCGAGGATTCCAGTGGCTCCTTTATGTTAACTCCAGCACGTACCAGGACTGAAAAGACTGCTATGAGATACAGAAGCAACCGATGGGAGTTGTTGGGAGTCCCTGAATCCCAAAGAGCTTTCCCTGTACTGGGCATAGAGCTCTTTCCAAGGGACCACGAGGACAGAGGGCTCCTGACCTCAGTGGCATAGGGCTTAAACAAAGGGGACCAGAAGAGAGGACTGAAGGCACATGTTCGTGTTTTTCAACAGATTCATGTTGGGAATGTCTGCACCCAAGTGGCCAACACTTCTGTTAGGTATAGAATTGGGAGGGGGGCGGGCAGAGGCGTAGAGAAATCACACCTCATTCCACAGCTTAGCGCTACCGCCCACTTGCAAGTCCTGCCTGCTTCTCGTCTGGACCGTAACGATGGGGCCTCGAAGGAAACCCATGCTGCCCATCCCCGGGCTGCAGCGGAGGCGGGGTCTGCACGGGGAGGGGTCTGCTTGGTGTCGCGCCGCCTCTGGCCTCACCAGCTCCCTGCCGTCTATCCCTTGTGCCAGACTCCTCTCCCTAAAGCCCAGCGCTGACCTTTCTCCTGCCTCCTCTTAGTAAGTGTTAAATGGCTCTCCTACCACGTGGATTCCCAACTCCTTATCCTCAGGCAGTGAGGATCGTCTGCAGGACCTGCCTGGTGGGCTGGCCTCAAGCCCCAGGGCTGCCATGGAGGAGGGGGTCCCATGTGCTCCGGCCACCTGACAGCGCGGCTCCTGCCTTTCTCAGGTTGCGCTGGCGTGACTCGCTCTCCTCAGACCGGACCGTTCACTGTCCCCAGCGCCTTTCTTAAGGATGTACCTTTGATAGTTCTTCTGCCCTTTCGCTTAACCTCTGGTCAGGCAAACACCTCGCAATCTGGACTGAAGAGCATGTTCCCTGAGCAGACCCACCCAAAGCCATGCACCTGGAGCCCTCCTACAGCACTTCCCACAGCTCCTGCCCTCCTCGTAAGTCTGCTCCATGCACGCCGGTTGTACTTACGGATGACTTCCTCTGATTTCCCAAATTTCTTGGAGGTGAGAGTATTTTTGTCATCCTCCGAACTTCTGTGACCCTCAGGGCAGTGCCCTGAACGTGGAAGCTACTCAATTCGTATGTGTGGAAGAGAGGAAGGAAGAGGATGAAGCCAGTTCCTAACAGAAGCCTCCCTCGCAGGGTACGGCTGAGCTTCCTTCCAACTAAATGTGGCTCAAGGTGAGGCCCTCCTCGCTGTTCAGTACCGAAGGTAAAGGCAGGCACGACTCTCAGGAAGGTCTGCTCACACATCCACGTTGTCCCCCTTTTCTTGGGGAATAAAGACCTGTCAGCACTTTACGTGGGCCTTCAAACCCTGAGTCTCCAGCCTTGGCTCCTGTGCCTGTTTATTTCCTTGTGCATGAAACAAGCCCAAAAGGGCATAATTTCTTGTCTCTCTTATCAGATGGCTGACAGCAGCCTTGGAGGTAAAACAAAAATACATATATACATTTACATTCAAATTTCATCTAGTAATTTCTGTCGCTGTTCTTCTTTTACTTCCAGGTATACTCTCACAGAACACTTATTATAATAATTGTTTATGATATTGGTACCATCTGCCTTTGACGTTATGATTCCCTTGGTTAAACATATGATTTTTCACCATTAACCAAACAGCTGCTATGGCACACATTGTCAGCACTCCTCAGGAGAAACGACTTTCCTTTCCTGTATTCTGACTCCTCCTGAAGTCACTAAGAACAACTAGATTTTCCCAAGGGTCCTTTTTGAACAGGTTATAGAAAACAGAGGAGGTGAATAGGTAGGATGGCTGGAGCAGAGTGATGCTCGTACCTTTTTAATATTGTTCTTTGTGTGCACGAAAGTGCTGTGTGTCAGTAGTTGACAGGGTTAGAACGTCTTTGTCTATACTGTAGTTAAAACTAAAAGTCCTAACGAGACTGAAGTTTCTCTCTCTTCTCTACTTTTTTTTCCTCTTGATGGTGATGGGCAGCTTCTCCTTTATTACTTACCCTGTCCCTCTAAGGAAGAACCTTTTATCATCATTTATCCTCATACTTTTAACTCTTCTAGGCACTTTCATTCTTCGTCTGAGACTAAAGGCTTTATCTCTAGGTAAGGAATCTCTGGCCAAGGCACCCAGAGAGGAACAATCGTCCGGCTATCGACATCACCTCGGTCTATGTCTGGTCTCCCTGGGGGGCAGCAGGTCCCGCGCCTGACTGCAGAGGCCAAGGGCCGAGTAGCTTTAGAAAGGAGCGCTGGTGACGCCTTGAGCGGTACATTCCTGGCAAGTCAGCTCATTTTCAGGAGACGGGAGGTTGGAACCGCAAGCCCAGGCCACCTGCCGTGTGACCCGAGGGCGGAGCCCTGTCCAGAAGACAGACACCACCAGTGGAGGCTTTTCTCTGGTTGGTTATGGCTTGTCAGCCCCACGGAACCCCTCCTCGAGCTTTTGATGAGGATCCAGGTCTCGGGGCTCTCCAGAGCCAATTGTTCACCAGCACGTAGCCCGGCTCTGGACATCAGGACCAGCCCCGCTCTCCCCGCTCTGCGGGCCACATGCGCTGCATTCAAATGCTAACAGCAACGGTGGGACTCGGTGACCCAGAAGGAAAAGCAGCAGAGTGGCCCCTAATCCCCAAAGTCATCTGACTCGGGTCATTTCTGCCTCCCCCTCCTCCCGTTAAGTGTGCTTGTCTGTCACGGGCCTCTGAGGAGACTAAAGGGTCGGCCTCCCTGAGCTGGCTGCCACCAGCTTGCAAAAGAAATCGTCTTTCCTCTGAAAGTCCTTAAACTCATCACACTATGACGCGACACTGTCTCTTCGCAAGGGGTTGGCCGGCCTGGCAGCGGGGGGGGTGGGGGGGGGGGCCCTGACCAGCGCGCTTTCGTTCCCGGCCACAGCGCATCTGCCTTTTTTTCATCACATCGCTCATGCCGAACAGAAAGCAAGCATCAAAGGAGCAGACCTCCTCGCCCCCCTCCAAAATTCAGCAGCCTTTGTTGTGGCTGGAGCTGGGTGGGTATTGAGCTTTGCAGACCTGCTGGGCCTGGAAAGTGAAAACACCCTCCCGAGCCAGCAGGGGTGGTGCTGCGGGCCGCGCACAGAAAGGCCCGGCGGTTGCCATGGCGCCCTGACACCAAGATCATGCCTCATGAATGTCACCGAGGTCTGTGACTAAAGTTGTTGATGAGTCAAAAGTCTCATGAAACGGAGGAAGGAAAACGATGACTGCAGCTCGCCAGGCTGTGGGAAAGGAGGAGGGGGCGGCGTCAAGGCGGACATGCGTCCCCCCCTGGGTTTGCTAAGGAAGCCTGTCTTTAAACACGACCTGTGGAGTGAGACACGCCGAACAGGGTGACGTCCCATTCGTCACTGTGTGTGAGACAGCGAGGAAGAGGAGCCTTTTAAATCATACACCGTCCGGCTGTAGTTCTGAAATAGGACAGTTCTGTGCTGCGGCTCAAAAAGCAGCTCCAAGCTCAGCTCCACAGGCCCCGGACGCTGCTGCCCCCTTCCTTTCACCCTGTCCTTTTCCTTTTGTCCCTCCAGCCTGAAGCGTTTCCGTGGTTTTAACTCCAAGCCCTGGGGTCCCAGGTAACCAATAAGGTCATGAGCACCCCCTTCTTTCCACCCAGAGAAGTTTTAAGTAGCAGCGATGGTTGTCATTTCTGAGATACAGACATATAAAAAGTCGCACCTGGAGGAAGTGAGGCTCACAGCGAGGAAAGGCAGTGTGACGGGCACGAGGGGGGAAGTGCGTAGATTTTACTTCTATTTCTGGACTGTCTCTCCTACCTCGGGGAGAAGGGCATCCCTTCTTCTGTTTGGAGGATGATGTATAAGAGAGCAAGGGGACCAAGAGACTTCTCCTTTCGACATGGAGATGAAAGGAAAGGAGGCAAAAGGAGGGGGCAGGAAGGGCACCATCAGGCCAAGGCAGGTGAGTTCCGAGGAAAGAACCAGAACGGGAGGAGAGGCGGAGGATGCCAGGAACAGGGGACAGCGGGGGTGCTTTGGGAAAGTCACTCTGTGTGTGCGATACTTAAATTGAACCTTACACTTGAAGTTCAGATCTGTGTAAAAAGTTAGGACAAGATCCTTAAGTTCATGTCACAAAGCGTAAAAGTCCTGTTTTTTGAAAAGGATCCTCTATTACACTTTTATATAATTTTAGCTCCCTGTGTTCACTAAAAATACTATTCTGTGAACCAGCAGGCCCTCCAGAGAGCTTTTCAGGACTTCCCACACTGAGATACTTTATACCCCACTGGCCCTCCCCGAGGTCGGTCCCTCCTCTGGCCTGAGACCAACGAGCGCCTCTTACCTCGGACACGGTGCAGTTTAGCTGGAAGATCTGCCCTTCTCCCTCCACCTGCCGCACACAGAGTTTGCAGACCAGCTCCACTGTGTTCAGGCTGAATCTTTCCAGAGTGAACGTGCAGTGGAGGTTTCTCTGAGACCCACTCCAGATATGGTAGAAAGGAATTTCCTGAAGCATATGAAAGGGGGAACCACAAATGAGGGACTATCAGACAGTGCGCTGCCCAGTAATCATCTCAGTACTGCACGTGTTAATTACCTTGTTTAATCCTCACGATGGGTCCATGCACAAGCACATCCCAACCCCCTTTTCAGGTGAGAAAGACTGAGGCCCAGAGATGTTAAAGAACTCACCCAGAGTCCCACAGCTAGAAAGTAGCAGAGCTGAGGTCTGAACCCAGGGAATCAGCCCCAGAATCCTTATACCTAACCAGCCTGCCACTTCTCTGTCATTTACAAAAAAACAAAAAAACTTCGTAAATGATCTTTTTTTTTTAAGGTTTAGACAACTGCCCAAATAAAACCTACACACTCCAGTCACTGCCCATTAAAAGCAATCCCTGCCATGGTACCCTGGAGAAAAAGCAAAGTCTAAAGGATGATGCACTGACCCAGTTCCCTTTCATGCCTACGCCCTCCCTCTGCACAGGATGGGGAAAGTCAAGACTCACTACAAGGTGGAAACCGGAGGCTTGATTAGCTGCCACAGAAAAGTTCTTGGCCTAAAAAGCACGAAGCCTCTAACAGACACAATTGTCTAAGAGCCTAGATCACCTCACAGAGCCCAAGAATCTTTTTTTCAATAAAGGGAAAAGAAGGATTGACACAAAATAGTAGACCATGTTGGTTAAGAACAGAGGCTTTGGAGCCAAATCCAGTACAAATAGGATGCCTTCCCCTTGCTTGGTGATTTGGGGCAAGTTACTTAACCTTTCCTCAGTTTCTTCATCTGTGAAAGACTGTACCTAAGCAAGAGAGTACCTGAATGGAGGGGGTTAAATGAGATTAAAGTACACGAGAGTCTGGCAGATGGTGAGAACTCAGCCAGGCTTAGCTTAAACTAACATCAGGTTATCATTATTATAAAAACAACTTTCCATTATGATTGCACAAAAAGAATTGTTCATAAAAGGGGAAGATTTGTGGACTTTTATGGCAGTTGCAAAATCAGAGAAAGAAGAAAGCAAAGGAGGAGATTTAATGAGAAAGTTAAAGCCGATCTTTCAATCAAGTGCTGAGCATGTGCCCCCATCGAAGCTCGAGGCTGTAAGCAAACTAGTAGGTTTGTTTCCCGCAATTTCTGTGTAAGTACCAGACATCTGAGAGTAAGAATGCAGCTGAAACTCTTCCCTTCATCCCTTCTAGTATGTTCATTGACTTACATCAGGAAATCACAACCAGTGCAGCTACAGGGCAGGGTGTGGGACTGGATTTGCATGTGTGTAGACAAGGATTCACTGCTGATTCTAAGGGTGTCTGCGACTCCTAGGATGGGTCTGAGGCTAGGGATCCCATCACACCGTCTCCTGAGAGCTTGGGCTGGCTGATGGAGGAGGAGGTGAACACCTCTGGAGAGTCTTGTTTTTCCCACACACAGCTACATACAGTGGGACTTGGGACCAGTAATTTTATGCTGTTATTTAATAAAATCCTGACCAGGTTTTATTTTCACTTGCTATCCCAGCTTCCAAGCTGAGGTTCCTTCTAAGTTTTCAATGTAAACGCACTCTCCTAGCCAGGCTGAAGCCTAATTTGTGTCATGTGGGATAACAATGTTCCCTTTCTCCTATGAATTCATTTGAGGCTGGTTTTACCAATTCAATGTTAACATTACTCTGAAAATGCACAGACATGATGGACTTGGAAATCTTATCTACTGAAAGTAAAACATTGATAGTAAAGGTATCTGAAAGAGAATTCAGAAAAAAGCATTTCCTCCAGTATGTCTAGAGTATTTTTTCAAAAAATCCTAAATATCCCCCAACTATTTTGGACAAAGGAGTACTAAGATAGGATTACTTTCAAGGAAGGCAGTATCTTCTGTCTAAATCATTCTAGTCCTCTTGGAGATGTCTCCAAGCTTTTAGCTCAGCTTGGGAACCTTACCTGATATTTGGCCAGCAGTTTGCTCTTCCAGAGGGAGTGGGCGACATCGTGAATGGACAGGCGCAGGTTGTGGGTGCTGCCTTTAAAGTGAAGAGCCTTAGGTTCTTCTAGGAGCTGCCCTCCCATCTGCCTTTCGAGCTGCAAGACTTCCTGCGACGACAGGCCCCAAACCGAAAGCAAATATTGAATGACTCGCATCACTTCCACAGTATGCTTCCTCACTCTGTCCCCGGCCCCGAACCTAACCGTGCAGCACGTGACCTCCATCCTGCAGCCGCGAGACCCTCCAGCTGAGGCCCCGGCCAGTCTGCACGTGACTGGGCCCTACTGGCCAGGGACGGTGTCAGCGAGCCACACGACACTTTTGTGCGGTACGTTCGGGTACAGTCTACACTTCCTGACGAACAAGTGGGGTATTTAATCAAATACACGGCAACGACAATCAGAACCCAAAATGGGGAGGATCCCCCCCAAAAAAGAAAAAATCGGTAGAAACGTAGATAAACAGATACGTTAAGTAGATTTTCAATGAACTTTTAGGGAAAGGGGCAAACAACTAGAAAACAAACCAGATCTTAGATTGGAAATACTAGCTAACAAAATAAAAATCTGGAATGTGTTTTGGGCACTTTTACTAATTTTTTTTTAGTTTCTTTACCTACAGAAATAAAATTTTTGCTTAAAATTATCCACTGCACAATTCCCAATTATCAAAAAATAAAAATATGCTCATTAAATATTCTAACAGAGGAAAGTACACTGATACAGATTAGGAGGATTTTTCAGCACCAACTATTGATCTAAATAGTCACTCAGATTAAATTTTTTAAAAAACCACCTCATTTTTCAAGAACCATGGCTGATTAAATTTGCTATGTAACTTTACTTATGCTATAAAGATATAACATGAAGATAAATTCTGTATCTACTTCCACTCCTCAAGCTAGTTAATGGGAGTTAATGAAGCATTTCCAACTACAGCTGCAATTATCCAAACATCAGCAAACCATAAGTTATCAATGAACAAATATCCTGAGTCTCCTCTGCTGTCTGAACCATCCTTATGCATTTTGTTCCTCTCGTGCTTTAAAAGGTTTAGTGATAAAAATACGCAGACACCTGTGACCTTTTTTTCCAAAGGGGTTCAGGAAAATAACGGATTTTATAACCGTATAAAAACAAAATACGATTTTCTTCTTTGGAGAGATTTCAGTCGGAAGCATGGGGTTCAATAACACAGGTGATCACCCAGGCCATTCCACAGGCGTGCATAGAGAACCTAATCCTGCACAGGTAGACGGTCACAGCGGAGGACTGCAGTCCAGTAAGTGCAGAGCTTACCAAGGTCATTGCTTAGATGGAAACAGCTCATTTCAAACTGCTCCTTTACTGGTTCTTAGCGTTCTCCATCTTTGAGTTTGGCCACTCTTCTGCACAATGCAAGCTGCCGAAAGGTCCTATAAGGTGTAGGGGATACGAGGGTCATGTGGTCTCAGGCAGGGACTCCTCTAGTTAGTGTGTAACGGAAGAGATGAGGCAATAGCACCGTGACAGAGAGATGGGAGTGGCCCAGCTGCTTGAGAGCCCTGATGTTGAGAACACTCCACCTTGCTGGCTGATGAGCCGCTGTTGCCTGTGGCAGGAGACTGAGCACTCAGCTGCCCCGACACAGCCGTTGTGTCACTGTGCCCTGGCTCTGCTGTGCCCGCCGCCCCGCAGGCTCCAAGGGCCCCCACAGGCCTCTAGATGTACCCAGCACAGAGCCGAACACGTTCCTCATGACACGCCCTCCCGCGACACTTCACCCTCCAGTCCTCGAGGAGAATCTGGCCGTGCGGGAATGAAGACGAATAAGAAAAGCGAGGGTTAATTGCAGTTTCTTCTGCTTCAGCAGGAAGGCGTAATGAGCTTATGTTGATCACGTTTGGTGTCTAGTTAGCATAATAGAGAAAGCTGATGTTCCCGGTGAACCTGGCACCTGACAAATTCTAAAGCTAAAATGATGTTTGTTTATAAGCCATTAGAAGAAAAGAAACATAATTAGAAATCTTTGAGATTACAGTCATGCCAATCAATCAGTTCTAGCTTCTCTCCAGTACACCCTAATTACCTCATCAAGACATCTAAAGAGCAATCGATAGTAATTATCTGATTACTATAGATCTTCATTATGTCCAAATTATCTCCCTGGGATGTCTAAAAGAAGACGCATTGTATTCTGGGAGGTGACTGTACCCAACAATGTATAATCCACACCTCATTCCTACCATCAACACAGATTGCCAGAGGAGATGGGGGACATGACCAGTTTTCTTGGCAGGGATGACCACTGAAAAAAACCTAAACTGCCTATTGGCCATGACCTTGAGGTCAAGATATCTAATACAGTGCCACATCTTGAGTGCAAAGTCTGCATAGGAGGCAGCCCAAGAATAAGGCTCAGTCCTTGGCTTCTTCGGCATTGACCTCGAAAGTCATGGTAAAGAGTTCTCCCGGTGAGGAAAGAGACTGGGTTGGCTCAAGCCTTTTTTTTTGAGAGAAGGTACCAAGTAAAGTGCCATTTTAAAGAACATGGTGCTGGAGAACACACACACTCCATAGTCTTAATTTCTCCATCTCTCCACTAACCAGGAGTGACACAAAGCTGCTGCACACAGCTGGGAGGAACCTGACTTTTCTGTCCTGTTCAGTTGGACAGGAACCCTGGTGAGAGATGAACTGCCCACCAGGACGCATCCATGCTTGGAGCAAAGTCTCTAAACGTATTTGACTGCACACGCCATCAGTCAAAAAAAATCAAGCCTGCATTTTGCTTCTGTTTCTTTATAAGTTATACACCTATATTAACACATCAATATGTTAATGTTATATAATATACCTAAGGTTAAAAGTATGCGCTAAAATGAATAGACACAGAAGTCCTTAATAGTGTCTATTTTTACCCCCCAAATCTCATTGGCCTGGGGGTTGTGAAGTCCATTTTGGAGACTGCTGGCTGGGGCAGCTGTCCCTCCACTAGTACTTTGGGAGAAATCAGCCAGGAGTAAATGATTCAGTAAGAAGAATCCTTACCACACTTAAATTTAACTTTTTTTTCCTGAAAAGTAGCAACTGGTATCATCGGACCCAGGATGTTCAACTTCAAGGGAACACAACAAAATAAAGGAGAAGACAATAACCAAAGTACAAATTAAAAACATTGAAGTGTGAATTAAAGATATTACGATCAATAAATAAAACAACTCCTTGGAAACTAAAATCACCTAGAGCCACACAAGAGGGAGATGACCTGCCACATACAGCAAATCCCATATATAAATTTTATAAATTCATATAAATTTATAAGAATTTATAAATTTATAAAATTTTTAATAAAATTATAAAATTATAAAAATTTTTATGTTTATAAAATTTTTAATAAAATACAATTATAAAATTTTTTATAAATTTATAAAATTCATAAATTTATAAAATTTTAAATAAAATTTATATAAATTTTACATCAGAAAACAGAAGAGGCAAGCCCACTTGATAGGCTACTCAGGGTTTTGTTCCATACTGTTATGGTTTAAGTATCATAATTTCCGATATTTTATAGCTGATCCCACTTAAAATTAATGTAACATTTTAAAAAGCTTGATTCTCTGAATTCCTTCTGCATGAAATCATTTTGGTTATTACACATGATACAGAGAACATAAAAATAACAGATGTGTGAATCAATAAAATATAGCTTTAGAGTTACATGCTTTCCTCTCCCTCATCTTCCTGGGAGCATTCATTCAACACGCCTGCCAGGAACCACGTCGGGTTCTGGGACACACAGACAAGTCAGCCTCCGTCCCAGCCTCAAACCACACTCACAAACCTCAGCTGTGGGGAGACCGACACATAAACACGTAACCCCAACACGGTGTGCTCAGCTCTAAGACAGCTGCTTCCGGGTCCCAAAGGTTGGGATATTTCACACACCTTACGAGAGGACAGGAACAAAATATATTTAAGGTCAAAAGAGTTAGGAAGACTTAAGAAAACTACCGTGACCTTGGAAAGAAATGCCGTAACAGGAATTAGGATCATCTAGGCTCTTTGTTCTCGGAAATATAAATGTCGCCTTCCTCTGCAAAGGCTGTCCGCCCGCCCGGAAGCGCCCCTGCCTCGGTGCCTTGTTCGGGCTCTGCTTCTACAGGAGGGGTCCCTTTCTGCCTGCCTTTGTCAGTTGTATCTCCACCCCTCCAGCGTGACCCTGAAAGACGCTTGCAGGGGTCAGTTATCCACAGAAATGTCTCCAGCCCGTGCTTCCGTGGGAACACGCACGGGAACCCCGTGCCGCAGGGGGCAGGCCTGTGCGGCAGGGCCGGAGCCCGCCGGGATCTGCGCGACCCCGTGGGGCGGCCGCTGCCCGGCGTGGTCGCTGCTGGGAGGACGCGGGCTCCCCGGTGGCCCTGAGCACGGGCTGTACGGACTCAAGGAGCCTGTGAGGCACTGTTCGAAAGGCAGGGACGAGGGACTCCACAGGAAAAACCAGGAGCACTCACAATAACCAGTGAAGCCAAGACATTCTCCGTGCCAAGCCATTAGCCCTGGCCACTCCAGGGCCACAATGAATCCAAGCTGTTTTAAAGGACTGTGCGTACAAAGGGAGCATCTCCGGCCTGTACCCAGCCCTCCCGGGCGCTGCGAAGACAGGATCTGCCCTCATTACGGCGCGCGTAATTACGGCACCCTCCGGCCTCCTAAGCCCCCAGTTCTTCGCTCTGCGTTACTGCCGGGCTAGACCACGCCTGCCTCCGCTGCCGCCCGTGTCCCTCCTCCTCCTCCTCCTCCTCCTCCGGGCCCTTCCCAGCCGGGCAGGTGTCAGCCTCACAGGCGGCGCACACGAGTGCCCCCGGTGGCAGGGGTGCCTACGCTGAGACGCCTGAAGCACACGTTCAGGAACGTGGCGAGCCTCCGTCTGGGTGCAAAGCGCTGACTGCGCCCCAGGACCTGCGTGAGGCGCCGGGCCCTGGCTTTGCCCCTGCGCTCCGTGCTCACCCTCGTCCTCCGTCCCCCTCGCCCGGCGCTCGGACCCCCTCTCCTGCTCCAGGACGCGCCTCCTCTCGCACCACGGCTCCCAGCTGCGCCTTCTCCCTTGAAGGCACTTCTTTTAAACATCTGGTTTCTCAGGGATACAATCCAATTTGTGGGTTCTCCAGCCTTTAGCTTCTCCCTCTCTGTCTCTCTTGTCTTCCCTCCAACGACTCTTACCGGCTACAGAAAGGAAGACACAAATAATGCAACTTAAATCCCGTATGACACGTTAAGATCTCTTCTGGAAGAGAAGGGTGGGGGAGGTGGAGCCAGGGCTTTGCTCCGTTTTCTCTCGCTCCTTTCTCGGTGCTGTCTGGACGGGACCGGTCCCCGCATTCTTTGCTCTGGACCGAAGCCCAGAGCCCTGGATCGGCTGCATGCACCGCTGTCAGGGAGCCTGGGGGCAGCACCTGGAGCCCGGGCAGGTGGACGCAGCTCTCGTGGGAACGCCGCTAGGATTCCCACGGGGCAAGATCACAAAGGGCAGCGAATGCAGCAGCAGCCAGCCGTGCACGCCAGGGGTGTTCGGTTTGGTTTGGCCGTGCGGCTCCAGGGAGAGGAACCCTCACTCCAGCTCGCGCAGGGCGGGCCCTGGACCAAGCACGGAAGGCCGAGTCGTGCGCTTGGAGACTCGCGCCCACCTTCGCCAAGCTTCTGCCATACGGACTCAGGGCTCTCCAGGCACAAAGAACACACCGGCAGACGTTCAGCGTGCCACACATGTCAGACCTCAATAGACCAACCCTCAAGGACTGTGCTGCCTGTTTTAAAAAAAAAATCACATCTCCCATCAGATTTTATGGAAGCTGCTTTGCTCCTGTTCACTCTTTAAACCTGTGTTGGAACCTGCCCTTGTCATCTGGGGATGAGGAATGTCTCTCTTTGCCAGAGGCTATCTTATCTCTGCTGTCGCTATCACAGCCGTGGGCCGTCCTCTTCCAAAGCAGAGGCCAAAGAGGCAGGGCCACCCCTCTCTCCCGCTCCCTGCCAGCTCCCAGCGACACCAAGCTCAGCTCCCTGGGGCCGCCTTCCTTTCTGGCGTCGGCTGCACGGCCAGCTGCGGGAACACCTGACTGTCAGCCGGCCTCTCCCACCTGCTTGGGTCATCGTCACAGGCGCCCAGCCTCGCCACGCTTTCTCTTTCCGGGCTCGTGCTGGGGTGCTCCGCTCTCCCCCGGAGTTTGTCTGCCGTACTTCGTCCCTAATGATAACAAGGTTGGGCTCGGGTGACCACGTGCAAACGTTTCCCGTCAAGTCACCTCACTTCTAGGGCTCTGCGTGCTGCTCCCACAGCTGCTGGCACCACGGATGTTCGGTCTGAGCTGCCACTTCCAGCTGCCCAGTCAGGTCGGTTTGTGACACTTCTAAAGCAAAATGCCGAAGGGCAGCGCCCAGGGAAGTGGCCGTGTGGCTTGTCCACCTCTGGGCTTACTTCTAAGGAAAAGATGGTCTCACACATCTGTGTATTAGCAATAAGACTTTTTAGATTGTTCTAGAACTTCTGGAGTCACTCTTGTATTCCTTTTCACCCTTGAACATTTATTTTTTAACTTCTATATTAGTTTCCTGTTTCTGCAGTAAGAAATTACCATAAGCTTAGTGACTTAAATAACACACATTTGTTTCCTGACAGTTCTGTGGGCCAAAGGTCTGACGCGGGTCCCACTGGGCTAAAATCAAGTGGTAGTAAGGCTGCCTTCCTTTCTGGAGGCTCTAGGGAAGAATTTGCTTTTTTGTCTTTTCCGTCTTCCAGAGTTGCTGACATTCCTTGGCGTATGGTCCCCTTCTTCCCTCTTCAGAGCCAGCAATGGCACATCTCTGATCCTTCTTCCATGGTCATATTTCCCTTTGACCATAGCTGGGAAAGGTTCCCCATTGTTAAGCACAAAGTAATTAGATCAGACCCATTCTGACCGTCCAGGATAATCTCTCCATCTCAAGGTCTATACTCTCATGTTTGTGAAGTCTCCTTTGCCATGTGAGGTAACATTTGTGTGCAGGTATCTTTGGGGACTCATTATTTCATCTACCAAAACTTCTATTTCCTCTTCTCTCTTTCCTCCCTCTCTCTCAAAACATAAATTCAGCACTGCAGGTCATTTCGAAAATATATGATGGGGCCAGAGCCAAGTCTCATGAGAAGATGATAAAGATGGAGTAAATTTAGAGGCACCAAAAATAACCCTGTCCCTAAATAGCTGACCAACCAGCCTGCTACAGAACCTGACACTCACCCCACAATTAGATCACAATTAGAGTTAATATCTTCACTGAGCCATTATCTTCAAAATGCCATTATAATCTAAATGCCCACCTAGGCACAATTAACATTATCTAGTGACTATTTTATGCCAGGAAATTTAATAACTTTACTCTCTTTGAATCTTTCAAGGGTCCATGATTCAGACCAAATGAAGTCCCTAAGAGGTCAAGTTCAATGACCAGGGCACCAGAGCTGATGAGGGGCGGAAGCAATCAAGTCAGCCAGCTTGACTCAAGCTTTCCTTTGACACCACACTTCCTTCCATACACTGAGCAGGGAAAACACACTTGTCACCTTTAACACATTTGTTGTTGTTGCTATCTAAGGCATGTGTTACATGTATGAATATGTTAATATAATTCCAGAGACCAGGATCCTGAAAATATGAAACATAGGTTATGCTAGTTTTGAGGTGGTTTGAGGAAAGTGAAAGAAAAGATATGGTTAATGGGGCCAATCCAATGGAGGGCCAGCCTTTGTTGGCCCAGAAGAGGCAGGCGTGAGGTGTTCTTGGTTCAGCAGGGTCACAGCTGGCCATGGAGGAGACATCAGAAGGACACGGGTGAGGAAGCACCAGGTTTCAGGATGAAATAAAACTTGTAATGGGCTACCTATGACTATCTACGACTGTGGCCCAAGAAACTGAGTATCATGCAATTCTCAACTAGGATTCCTATTTTCATTTTCAGTGTCTCTTTCATTTTTCTCTTATCTTTTCTCATAATATGATTTTTCACAGAGTTACTATGTTACAGCCTAGATTAGGGTATGTGAAAACTGAAGTAATCCAAAGACG
Source organism: Balaenoptera borealis (assembly GCF_965194805.1). Lineage (NCBI taxonomy): Eukaryota > Metazoa > Chordata > Mammalia > Artiodactyla > Balaenopteridae > Balaenoptera > Balaenoptera borealis. The sequence goes on from NC_138861.1 coordinate 15,993,328, forward strand.
ACTCTCTTCCATGCCAAATGACTATATAAAGAAAGCTGGTACACGTCATTTGGTTTGTATCACATATACATTTGTCGGAAATTCAATTAACAACATTGAATGTTATGATATGTGAGGCTGCTCATATTTTATGCAAATAACTCCTCTTTTAGGTTCAGAGTTTAGTATAAAACCCTTTATTAGGAAAGGAGAATCTTATAATTGTACCCCTAAGATAGTGGGACAGAAATTACTTATATCAATGCTGATGTATATTTCTCCCTGAAGTGTTTTTAAACTTACCCCAAATATAACCTTGCTCTCTATTAATTTCTGGTCTATTTATATTAGGATTTAAGTCTTTGCAAACAGCGAAAGGAAAAAACCAATACTACTTTAATCACCTGAAGAGGAGGTAACGAGAAAAGCTGTGACATACCCAACTCAATCTTTTCAATAGATGTGACCTCTTTATTTGAGAATGGAACTGATTCTAAGGTATTCTCACAATTCATTGCACCTTTATCTCTTTACACGAACTCAACTCACACACTGCTCTCACTGGTCCTTCTAGCACATGCACGGAAGGAAACAAACAAAACAAACAAACAAACAACACCTGAAAGGTATGTAAAAGAATCCCACTGTCTCCTGGCAGCCTTGACTTTTACTCCAGCAGTCACTGCCAGCATTCTAATTCAGCACTAATGCTTCCACGTTGCTAAATACAGCTTTTAAGTTTCAGGTGACCATTTTTGCTTCCAGGTTTAACAAAACTCAGGGAAATTGTTACAAAAGCTACCAAACTCAAAAGAGGTGGGTGGGAAGATGAAAGAACGCATCAGGGTTGCTGAGACTGACTGATGTGGTATCTTTTCTTTTTTTCCCCATCCACATAGACAATATGATAATAAGTGGGAATTAGTATTATCAGTATGTTCAGATCCAGACACTGGGCCAGTTTTTCTTCTAACAGCTCTCCAGACTGTGTAGTTCTGACCCCCGAGAATGAGTGCGGCACTGAGCTTCCCTCTCTGCCCTTGTCCAGCCTTCTGTGAGGGTTTCTGCAATTCAGAAAGAATCCCCAGTCCGCAGCAGTAACTCTAAGAAAACATCAAGTCTGGGGAGGCCCACTTTCAGGCGTCACTTGCTAGCTGGAGACAGAGGTGGTGGAGGAGTTGGATTAAAGCCCAAACAAGGGAGTAGAGCTCCTTTTCATCAGAGCCCAGACTAGGTGAGAAGAGGCTGAAATAAAAGGTTTGAAAGGTAAAGGACAGCAGCTGAGGGAGTGTCCCTTGAGTGGTACCATAGGTGTTAGCTCATTGCAACACATGAAGGGGCTGCGGTACTATCAGGGATCTGGGGAGAGTGGGAGAGGCTCGCAAGAAGTGCTGTGTGAAATCTCATGAGTCCAGGAGAAATACATAAAAGGACTGTGGAGAAGCAGGAGAGCCACAGCTTAGGGCAGATGTCTTGAGAGTATAATGGACTCAATCAGGAATTTATGATTTTTTTAGAGAAGCTCAACAGGCCGGAAGTAGAAGTAGAGGGCTTGTTCAGTGGAGGTCATATGTAGCTATGGAAATTAGAAAAACCTGCAGCAGCTTTAGATGGCAAGAGATTTCTGAGTGGAAGTGAGTTCCCTGTAGATATGGGTAAGAGCAGATGAAGGTTTGTGGACCAGGGGATCGGGGACGGTTGACGGACGTCTTCCTTAAAAACAAAGAGCAGCTTACGTGCACCTTGTGGGAGAGAGATGGAAGGTCAGATGCTTTCACAGGTAGAGACCTTGGCTGGTGGAGATCTTGGTGCAGTTCCTATTGAGGATGTAGTGCATCTACACTAGTGGGTAGATAATGTAGAATGATGCGAAGGTTACTAGAATACATTTGGGCAAAGGAACTGTGAATAAGAGGTGACTCTGAATTTGAGAGGATGAGGGGAATAAAAGGAGGGGCAAGAAAGACCACGAGGCAGGTACTGCTAGGGTGGAGATTTGTGCTCAGGGGGACTCCGTGCTGAGGAACTGAAGTGGGTAATGGATCACAGAGTAACAGGATAAAGAAAAACAAACCAAAAAGCCAGCCCAGAAGTAGAGCAATGCCCCAGGAGTGGTCAGGGATATGAGAAGTACTGGAACTTTTCCTCTTGGCCTTGTGGTTGGTTAGGGGTGTGTCCTCACTGCAGGGACTATAAGGGATGCATGTTAGTTGGGGGATCCAGCTGCAGTTAGTGTGAGCAGGTGAAGGAATGGGTGAGAAAAGGATTTGAGGGTATAGGCAAGTTTGTCCTAAGTAGGATTAAAGTTCCAGAAAGACCCCTGAAATTGTTTAGTATAATAGATCTTAACCTCGGTTGCACAGTAGAATAACCCAGGCAGTGCTCAAACAAAAATCCAAACCCAATACCTACACCGATCAGATCAGAGCCTTTGGGTTGGGACCCTCAAACAAGTCTCTTTTTAAAGCTTCCCAACTGACTCCTATGTGCGCTGGATAGAGAATTATTATTTAGGATTTAGGACGCGCATAAGCGAGGAGTGGGGTGGGCCTGAAGGAGGAGGTATTTGGAGAAGAGACGCAAAAGACAGTATTTATGGGTAAATTAGAGGAGCAGGGCGATGGGAGAGAGGCTGGCGGGAACATTAGCAGGCGAGGTGCCAAGGAGGCAGGATGTAGGTAATGAAGGGCCTGTCTGAGTTCATCGGCCCCAAAGTTCCAATTCAAGCGTGGGCATGAGGCAGTTTCGGCTGGACTGAGCTGTCTCTTCGGTATGTTGGTTTACCTGTAACTAGGATTTTGGTATTTCTGCATTATTAAATGATCATGAAGTGCAGGAAAGCCTTATCCATTATTCATGTCTCTTTCAGGCTAAGTGCTGGTTCCCCACATGCTGAGAATTTATATACGTCTATTTGGAAAGCACTGACCGTGATATAAGCTGCTCTTGGGTTGTTTTTACCTCTTAAACCTGTTTGTCAGTCTTTCTCAGTGTTGACCATTTGCATCTCTTTTCACTAATTAACATAATCAAAATTATTTTATGAAATATTACTTTTTTGGCATGGATTGTATGTCTGTTGAGAAGAAAGGTCAAGAGTGACTGAGTATGAGAACTATTTGTGTGAATATAAAATGTGTAACAGATATTTCAAATATGATGTAGATCTTCTACAGATGCTTTTTGCAATGACTTTTCTTTGAATTATTAAAAAGACTTGCCTTAATCAGACCCCACGGCTCGCCTACAAATAGTTTTTGCTAAGAAGGATTTAAGCCTACAATGATTTCTATCCAGACAGTGCCTTAAAAGTATCGCATTTGCAAGGAATACAAAAGAAATAACCTTAAGCTTTACACTAGCGCTGTGTGTTCGCATCATTGATTTAACATCAGAAACTCCTACAGGCGCAACCATCAAAAATATACCCAGGGACCAAATATGTCTCATCTCCTCCATGGACACAACCTGCAACACTCAGTTTTCATGACCTAGAACTATTCTCTGGATGGAAACTCCAGAAGGAAATACCCTGAATTTCAGAAAAAAAAAAAAATTCTTCTCTTGGCTTCCTAGATGCATCTTTCTCCTACTTCTCCCCTTCCTCCTCTGGGTCCTCCTCTTTCTGTAGCTCTTTTGCTGGCTGCCCCCCTCCTCCCTTGCAATGGCAGGGCTTCCCTGGTCCCTGTGCTCAAGGGTGTGGCTCTCTGAGCAGCCCACTGTAGGAGCAGAGTCCAGACTGCAGCCAGCGGCCCGGGTATGACGCCTGCTTTCTCCGCTCAGCAGCTGTGTGGCCTAGGGCAACTTACTTAACCTTTCTGTGCCTTGCAACATCTGTAAAATAGGGATAATGGTGTCCTACAGGTTGTTGTAAAGATTCAATGACTTAAGAAAAGATACTTAGGGCTTCCCTGGTGGCGCAGTGGTTGAGAATCTGCCTGCCAATGCAGGGGACACGGGTTCGAGCCCTGGTCTGGGAAGATCCCACATGCCGTGGAGCAACTGGGGCCGTGAGCCACAATTACTGAGCCTGCGTGTCTGGGGCCTGTGTTCCACAACAAGAGAGGCCGCGATAGTGAGAGGCCCGCGCACCGCGATGAAGAGTGGCCCCCGCTCGCCGCAACTAGAGAAAGCCCTCGCACAGAAACGAAGACCCAACACAGCCATAAATAAAATAAATTAAACAAAAAAAAAATTAAAAAACAATAAAAATAAAAGATACTTAGAATCTTGCCCGGCACATAAGAAATTCTCGGTGATGTTTATTAGCTTTATTATTATTTTCTCCCTCTACTCTCCCTTGATATTCTCCTCAATCACCGTGGAGGACAAATATCAATATTATATAGTTGGTTCCTGAGTCTCTGTCTCAGGAACTGCTCTCTGTTCCAAGAGCCACCCCTACATTTCTAACTGTCCATGGGGCACCTTTGTCCTGATGTCTAATCCATACCTCTAATTCACTATTCCAAAGGCAAAGTCACCATATCCACAGTCCGGAGCTACGTGCCCCGACTTTGCTACTGTTACTTAGAGGCAGACCTGATCTTCTGCTCCACGCATTCAGGGTTAGTCACCAGGGCCCGCAAGAGTTACTTAATAGGGCCTTTCATACCTATTCCCTTCCTCTAACTCCTCTGTCTCCACTCCAGCTCTACCATGCTTTTCTTGACTCGATTCTATCTTTTCACTGACAGCAGACTAGTATTTCTAACATGTATTTCCAGTCACGTCTATATCTTCTAGTTATACCTCTCTAGTGGTTCTCCATTAACTCAAGAAACTGAACCTCCACTCCTCTCTCTGGCTGTCAAGGTCCATCCCAAAAAAATTCCTATCAATCATTCTAGGCTTTCTGGAAATAACATGCCGCGTAGAATCTGTATTTACTGTTCCCTCTGTGCTTCTTCATGCTGTTCCCTTCAGCCAGAAATCCTGTATTTTTTTCCCCCATTATTGTTGGTCAAACCCTGCCTTCCTTTAAGGTCAATCTCAAATGTTAGCTCCTTTTCAGATTTTCCCAAATAATATGATGCCTCCTTCTCCTGAATTCCCACAGAACTCTGCATTCATCTGTGGCATGTATCACACTCTGACTTGCTTCATAATCCTTTGCATACTTCTTTTATTCCTCTTTCCAGATCATAACTTCTTCAGAGGCACTTACTACATCCTTTAAAGCTTCAAATGGGAGAAAATGAATGGCAATAATAGCACCAAGAATTAAGCCTATTTATTCTGTAAAGCAGCAGCCTGTTGTCAAATGCTAACCTTCCTTCCTCACGGTCCTCATAAAAAGAATGGGAAAGCAGATAATGAAGTTGCACACAAGAGGAACACAGAGTCTGAGCAATTATGCCAGTTCCTTTTATAGGAAGAACACAGTTGAGATAAACATGGAAGCAGGTTATTTACGATCCACGGGTCTCATTGCCAAATTCTTCCACTTCTAAATTTTTCATTAAAAGAAATCAAGGAGGGTAAACAGAAGTAGCCCTCGGGAGGAATCAGCATAATGGAAACAGCTTATTTATCAGCATGGCCTCAAGAAACGTCTAATGTGTTTCTGTAACTGCCATCTTTTGGGGCCAGACACTTGTGTTCACGCACCTGGGAACGCATGTCGTCTCCAGGTGTGAGGTGGGCGGGTCAGGCTGGAGTCACTTACCTTCAGGGCGTCCCGAGTGTCATCCAGACAGTAGACGCGGAGGCTGTACTCCAGAGAGGAGCAGCAGAGTGGCCCGAAGACGGCCAGCTTCAGGCGCTTTGCGGCTGCTTTGGTGGTGGACTGCCCAACCAGGGCGTAGGTGCCAAGGTTCTCGGAGAGGAGGTGGCAGGCCTCTGCGTCCAGCTGAATGTAGCAGGGGGTGGTGAAGTTTTCCTCTCCGACCACCACCACATCCTGTGGGACGAGAAGGAAGGGACGACGACTGAGCCTCCTGGCTGCCGGGACGGTGGCCAACAGGGGCGCACAGAGCAGGACGACTTCTCCCGAGTTCTGATTCTTCCTTTTCCTGCTCTTTTTTTTCTTTCTCTGCCTTTATTGTACTTCTATCAATATTTCCATTCTTAATCATTCTCTCCCTTACTTCCCTTGCCTTTATGCTGATAACATGCTTTATTTAGAAGATCTTGATTTAGTCTCTTTTGATCTTCTAAGAATCTACATTCCTGGAATCTACGTAAAATTCCAAAAGAAATGTATAAGTTATCCTTTTAACTTCAGCATATTTGAGTTGATTCTCTGTTTCTGATCATTTGCTTTCATCTCTAAATTGCTAATTTCATCCGAAAGTACTATCTTATTTCAATGTCCTTTTAGCGTAGTAGTTTTTTCCCCTGAAAATCTAGGGGTTTGAAAATAATTTTTTTAAAAAGAATTAGGGAAATTAAAGAATTATGCAATACCATTCTACTAAGTGCTTCCAAACTCACCCATCAATTACTTTCCAAAGCAATACACTGCTTCTCCTCATAATCTGGGCTCTTGGACTTTGCTAAAAGCACAGTATGGCAAACTCTATGCATTTGACACATTACTTTTCTGTTTATTTCTCATGTAAGCCTTTAAGCAGTCTCATGTTTTAGATTGTTAACATTCAGCAAGAAATAAAAATAAGTGAAACTGATGAGTTTTATAAAAATAGTTACTAACTTAACTAGGTTTTGATTTAACCAAATGACTCAGGCCACAGAAGAAATCATCTGAAAGACCAAGCACAAAATCCATAAAACAAAGGTCACAATTCCACATGCCTCCCAGGGCAGAAAGGTAATAGGAATGTGTGAAGCAGGTAGGGCAGAAGATAATAAGGAGTGGTGGAGACTGCGGTGAAGCAGAGCACAGCCTGTCTGAAGAGCTCAGTCTCCGCTTGGTTCAGCCATTGCGGCCACGCAGGGACGGGCTCTCAGTACTTTAACTGTAAGCATCTTTGCCGTAGGCATTTTTGCCGCATAACTGATTGGCTGCAAAGCAATTTTGCTGTAAAAGATGAAACAGCAATAAATAAAAGAGGGACATTAACAAAATAATAAAACATGAAAAATGAATAACAAAAGTAAAAAGACTTTATTATGAAATAACAAAATATTTTAAAACATTTAAAATGTGTGTAGATTCATGGCAGTACTGTGCAAATAAATGATTTTATTTTGTGGGTTGTACCTAAGCACTTGTCTTCATAGTCTTTCATTTGTAGTATTATACATATTTTTGCTTGTTGATTCAGCTCCTCATTTGGCATTCCACTTTTCTTTTTTGCTAAAATTTCTTCTTCATTAAGAGAGGTATCAGTTTCCACATTCTAGGATGCATATTTATAACTGAGCTTTGTATTATGCTGTGAAAGCCTCTACACTGTTGTTTGTTCTTGGTACATATCCCTTGACAGATGTTCCAAAGGTCTATGGGACATGTGGGCTCGACTCTGTGCCTTTCTGGCCCTTGGCCTCTTTCCGATTTATGTAATATAAAAATGGTAGTACCCTGGCAGTGGAGAGATGAAACCCAGCTGTCAACCAGTTGAAACCAAACTGTCCACCAGTTATTTTATCTTTTACAGCAAAACTGCCTTAAGGCCAATTAGTTATGTGGCAAAAATGCTTGTGGTAAAGATGTCTATGGCAAAGATGCTTACAGAAAAAGTACCAGGCACGGCAGGAATGCAGGCCCAGTGAGGACACAGCCCTTAATTTTTCAAGAGAAGTTGGAAGTTCAGATTATTATGTGAAATCTTCCAACTTTTAACTAATTCAAATTTAAAAGAAAATTTCATTTGGGAGAAATAAAACCCATGTGTGGGCACGATTCAGCCTCTGCATTAGGCTGCCTAATGTCCACAGAGGCAGCAACCATAGCTTCTTTGCTTCATACCGTATCTCACTGGGCCTGGATCATGGTGAACAAATGGTTACTTGTCAAAAACATGAACACATGTTTCATCATAAATTGAGTCCCTGGGGCTGGACAAAGCTATGAAAGGAGGCACCTCAGGTAGCTGTTTATTAGTTAGGCCATGCAACAACATCCAAGCTAAAGTAAGGACTGTGTTTTAATAGCATCCATGAAACCATTTCTTCAGCTAGACCTGTACCCAAAGATAAAGCTTACACTGAACTGGAAAGGAGAAAAAGGAGCTCAGCACCTCCACGTTTACTCCAGCCCCAAAAGGACACCTGGAGAGAAGCTGCTTTCTCCAGCAGGGCAAGGGCAAGGCTCGAGTGTCATTTCCTGATGGCATGTTACAAAAAAATCTCCTAGAAGAAATGGTGGAGAATAAAGATGCTCCATGTTCCTGTGACAAATAGAAGAGTGTTTTCATAAGGACTTCCCTCTTCTACTCTTCATATCTTTTTTTTCTTTTCCTCTTATTATTGTTGTTATTGTTGTTATTACTCAAATCCAGAAGTAGCGTATTAGGGTAATAGACAGAGAGTTGTGCAAACAATTTAGGATCCCTTGAGATAAAGACTTTGGGATGTTTTTGAGATAAATCATTTAAACTTAAATGGAATTGAAGTTAGATCTGGTAAAGTCCACTCTTAACATAATGTATAGCCCTAGACTTCAATCCAGGACCTCTGGCAATGAGTGACCCTTCACCTTCTGTGGCCAAGAGGAGAGCACATCCCTACAGAGAGGACACTCCAGGTAACCCCAGGTACGCCCTGCTATGCTTCTACCTCTACTACTACTTTTTCCTAAAATATTAGGGGTTTGAGTCTTCATGCATGCTTTTTTTTCCTAAAATAGTTTTCCTAAAAGAAAAATACTGAGGGACTTCCCTGGTGGCGCAGTGGTTAAGAATCCGCCTGCCAATGCAGGGGACATGGGTTCGAGCTCTGGTCCAGGAAGACCCCACATGCCGCGGAGCAACTAAGCCCATGGGCCACCACCACTGTGCCTGAGCTCTACAGCCCGTGAGCCACAACTACTGAAGCCCGTGCTGTGCAACAAGACAAGCCACAGCAATGAGAAGCCTGTGCACCGCAACGAAGAGTAGCCCCCGCTCTCCGCAACTAGAGAAAGCCCGCATGCAGCAATGAAGACCCAACGCAGCCAAAATAAATAAATAAATAAATAAATATTTTAAAAAAAGAAAAATACTGTGAGTAATCACAAAATATATCCAACATGCATACTGGATAATTCTCTTTATAATGACTACGCAAATCATTTTTCTTAGGTATTAGGTATAAAATCTTCATGGTAAATATAACAAATCCTTTTGCACTTCATTTCAGGTGCTAACTGCAGGGTTCTGATGTAAAGAACAGGGTCTGTTTAAGGCACTGTCCTTAAGAAGTTCTGATGGCAGCAGTTACAGAGAGTCAAGACGCCAAAGACGTTCTTCACTGTACTGGAGCTTAGGATACACCCTTCCTGTTTTGCCAGGTTAAGTTCAGACCTATATTCCTGGGACCTGTTAGCAAGTTAAGTGTCTAACATTTTCTGACCCAGGTGCAATGTTTCTCTACCTGAAAATTAAAATAATAATAATAAATATATATATATATATATATATATATATATATATATATATATATAGTTTCCCTTCCCAAGATAGTATGTATATTCAAATGGGACTTATATAAGACTCTTAAGTACACTTTCCCTATGAGTTAGCTAATGCTTGACCATCTTTTTCTTGGTGCCTATCCGTCAGTAGATAAAGCACTCAGGAACCAGCGTCTGTCTCCCCCTCTCCCCTCTTTGTCTTCCTCTCTCTTTCATTTTGAGTATAAGCTAAAATTCCACTCATGTTTTGCTGTAAAAATAGAAGCCTTCCCATAACTGCCCTTGCTTGTCTGCATGGATGGCTCTTGGGTTCTACCCTCATCCCAGCAGAAGCTCACCTCCCACTGTCCCTGCGCTGCCTGGCTCTTGAGCTGTATCTTCCAGTCCTCGGTACTGGGGTCTGCGCAGTGATGCAGGGTGACGATGACAGGGCGGGTCAGCAGAGCTCCTGGAGGCCCACAGCTCACCACAGGGGTCAGGAGCGCCTGTGTGTCCTCCATGGGCGGCCTAGGAGGAGAGCAGAGATCTGTGTCACCAAAGTGCCGTAGGATTTATGTACTGCGCACTCACCGAGATTTCAGATCTAAAGTTGCACAAATAGCTTCTTCTTGGAGCTTTGTTTTGTCGGGGGCAGGGGGCAGTGGTGGGGTTGAGGCAGAATTAAATGGGAAGACATGCACTTTATACCGAGACTTTGATCTTGCAAGACTTGAGGTCTTTCTAATAATAGTGAATCTGCCTGCATATCTTTGATCCCTCCCTTCAGACACGGGTCTGCCTTTGCTAATTTCCTCTGAATTCATGTACTGATACTTTCAGGATGGAATGAGAAGGAACAGGGTCCTTATGAAGTTACATAAGCATCTTTTCTGATAATACTTGCCAGTCGTTTCACAGAGTTTTACCATACTATCGTGTTTTTAGGACCTAACTTGAAAAACACTTCAAAAATATCACTTTAGAATAAGGACACCCTAGAGCTAAACTTCTTCCAAATGACTTTCAGGAATCATTGAGGCTAGTAGAGCAGATTCATTTTTTTTCAAACGTGACCAAGAAAGAATGTAGAACTGTATTTCTATAGCAATTTAAAGTGATGTTTCTCTACATGTATACTTCATACTCTGAGAATTTGGGTGGAATGAACTTCAAAGATCCAAATTCTTTATTTTTACATGTTTTTTTTTAATTGCCTTATTTTTTCCCTAATAAGATTGTAACCAACAGCCAATGAATAAATTAACCCAAGCTGTCAGTTGATATGTGAGGAAGTAGCCCCAAGGTGTTGAGTGGATTGCCCCACGTCTCACAACTAACAAGCACTGGTGCTGGGTCCAAAACCAATGCCTTTGCAAAAACAATACAACTATGTTGTCAGAATAGTATGAGTTAAGAAATCCTGGACTCACAAAATTTTAGAGGAGGAAGGGCCCTCAGGGCCAACAAGCACAGAGCTTCTCTACAAGATGCTGACATGTGGTTAGTGCTTTAAACTCATCCAAAATTGCAGTCCACTACTACTGAGGGGTCAACTCATCTATTATCAACTCAATACTTAGAATGAATACAATCTGTCTTCCTGACACTTCTCTCCACATATCCTGACCTGCTTTCTCTCACTTTGGCATGAAAGAGCCTCTCAAGCACTTAGAGATTATTATGATATCTCTAAAACGCCATCTTCTTCCAGATGAAACCTCAATTTTTGCAACTTCAACTAGAAAAGCATGGTTTCTTGATCTCTCCCTATAATTCTATCTTTAGTTTCATAGAGATGTCTGTCAGTGTTTCACTGTCTTCCCTAGAGTTAGGCATCTTGAAATGAGTGTAAGAGAGTCACCCCTTAGTATCCATGGAAGATTGGTTCCAAGGACCCCCCGGCAGATACCAAAATCCCTGGATGTTCAAGTTCCCTATATAAAAGGGCACAGTATTATATAAAACGGCATATAACCATTATATAAAAATTATATAACCATTATAAAATTGTTATAACCATTTATAACCAAAAAATTGTATAACCATTATATAAAACGGAATATAATCCATGCACATCCTCCCACATACTTTAAATCATCTCTAGATTACTTATGATACCTAATACAATGTAAATGCTGTGTAAATAGTTGCCAGTGTGCTGCAAATTCAAGTTCTGACTTTTGGAACTTCCTGGAAAAAATTGCTTTTTCCAAATATTATTGATCCAAGGTTGGTTGAATCTGCAGATATAGAACCCACAGATACAGAAGGCTGACTGTACTCAGGTATACAGTATAGGGGGACTACTGTTTTCTCTGCTTTGGGATATGTAGTTATATCAGTGCCTCACAAAATTGTTGCCTTGGATTATTCTCAATTGTTTATAAATATTATTTAGCAGAATTGAATTAGATGGGAAGATAAGAGATAACATGGTTAAACATGTCCTTTATAAAAGGAGGCAGTGAAGCCCCAAGAAGGTTAAGTAATTTGTTAAAGCTAACCACTATGCATTCCTAACATGAAAGGCTCTTAGTCTCTCTTTATAGGTCTGTGGTTGCAATGATGGCTTTTGAACCTATATAGAGAAATTTATATTTAGCCATCTAATTTCACTTTAATTGTTTTAGGAAAATTTTCAGGTCATCTATTTCTTAATGCTATGTCTTTCCTCCATATATTGGCTATCTCTTCTAGTCTTTTATCTTCCATAAATTTGATATGCCTGCCATTTATGTTCTCATTCCAATCACTGATAACACTGTAACACAAGAACAGGGCAAAGACAGAGACCTTTTCAAGGACACGACTTGAAACCTCTCTCTAGTCTGACATCAATACTTTGAGTTTAGTTCAGTCAAACATAAACCCATTAAAATGTACATTGTCCAGTTCATATCTTTCCATTTCATTCACATGGATATTACAAAGGTCATATCAAATTCCTTTACAATCGCCACAGTCACTTGAAATGGATTTTCCTCTAGTCTTTATCTATGGTTAATATATAAATACTACATAATCTAGAAGTTAGCTTCTATCTATGGCTTACCCTCACTTAACACTCAATGAATGATAGAAGCTGTTATTATTTTTTTAATATTGTTGGAAGACTATTCTCCACAGATCTCTCATGTTTCTGCATGGTCCCGACTGTCTTTTCAAGACAACTGTATAGCAATCTCCTTGGAAGATAAAGATAGTGCTTACCTCTGGAGCAAATGGCAGACATGTCTACTTCCCATAATAAAACCCTCAGGTTCCCTAAACTCAATGGTATATTCCTGGAATGGAACCACTGAGTGTGTAGATGTCCTCTGTCTTTACATCACCCTTTCAGAACTTGGAAAACTGGCACAAAAATGGAAATACTTTGGATAGTGCTATTGCTGTGAGCAATAAAGTATCCTTTGTCTCTGACTCAGGAGTCTTGTGTCATTTATCAGCATCTACAAAACTGTGGCAGCCAACCTGGTATGTCACAAGTAAGGTCAAATCTTAGAAATTCCTAAGTTCTTGGTGATTATTATCATCAGTTCTAAGAACTCAGTTAAAATCTGGCATATTTTCCCCTTAATAAAACTTGGCTATCAGTGCTTCTTCTTTTATTCTAAAATTTCACTAGAATCTCCCAACCTGTGACTTTCTTTTCCTCCTATTTAGAAAAAAATTTTTTTTAATTATCTCTTTTTAGTCTTTTAATATCTCCATTCTCACTGAATAATAACATAGTTTTATTAAATCTAAAGTTATCAAAGTACTTGGAAATGTACTTATATTTGGAATTATAAGGTGAGTGGCAGCTTGAGAACTCATTACTATCCCCTTTTGGTTTTCATATCCCCTTAACGCAATTTGTCCTCCTTTGTTCCAGTCTGAAATTCATTCTCTTAGAACATGAGTGAAGTCTTGCTTTCATTGTGCCATAGTTGATATTACACTATCTGCCTTAAGCAGTAACTATACTCTTGTTTAATTCTACTTTTCCTACCAGGGCAAAAAAAAGCAATGGCTGCATTTTCCTAAGCGCTACCCTTACCTTTTAGTTACAAGTGTACCCTGAGAACGAGCATTAAACTTTTAAAGAAAGAGACTAAAGTGGAATCCATTTCAAGTGGTCCTTGCAATAGAGTTGGGGATTGGAAACATCTGTCTCTCAGTCTGCTGTTAGCAGCCGGTGCTTGAGGCAGGAGGAGGAGGGATTCTTCTCATCACTGAGTTGGAACAGAAGGGAGAAGACTTCCTGCTGCGCTGGGGTGCTGTCAGACCTGCACTCCCCTGGCATGCAATATTGATGGGCACCATTCTTGGAGGAGGGATAGCAAGGGAAGCAAGGGGCCGTAGGTGTCAAAAGAATTTATTAACCCAGTGAGGTGCAAGGATGTAATGAATAGGGAATTGGTGATGTGGAATTCATAGCAGGGAATGGAAAACAAAGAAGTAATAATGATAAGAATCTTTTTGGGTTTTCAAGATGAAAGAAGTAGCACTGAAATTGGAAACATTTCCAAGCATATATGGAAGGAGCCACTTAGGGAAGGTTAAGATTTAACTACGTGAAACCAAAGGTCAGAGCATTTAAATCCACATTTCCTTTATTTACGTAAAGGGAGGATATTAAAATACATAAAACAAAAATAGTATAAAATAAATATAAAAAAATCTGTTTTATGTTTTTGCAGAGAAGGGCTTGACTTCATTATGTCTCATGTGTTTTCTAAGATATTTAAGCAAACATTCTGTAAATATTAATTGCAGATGATATGGAAACGAACTCAAAGCAAAAATTAGCTGCAGAAACAGCAATTAAGTAGAAATCCAGTAATGAACAATGATTAAAGTTTTAATGGTTTTTCAAAGTCCAACAAGGATAATATCATGGTAAATGTCGGATGGGTTCTGAGGACTCTAGGACAAAGCCCTCGGAGAGGAGTTTTAGTTTCCTGTCAGATTTTCTTATCCTTTGCTTGCCGTTATCAGCGAGGACAACTCCTCCTACACATAAGTGCACAATCCACAAAACTTTCATAAAAACTATTGCATTTGCTGCCCAAGGCACACCTGTTAAGGTAGTCAAGATAAGTATTTATATTACCATTTTTTTTTTCCAAAAGAGGAAACTGAAAGCTAGAGAAATTAACACACTTGCCCAAGCCACAAAGCTAGTCATAGGCAAAGCCAGGATCCAAACACAAGTCATTTGGTTTCTGTCACACAGTGGTATATTCTGGGTTGCTTATCTAGATTTACGGCCTTGAGAAATTTCTGTGATCTGTTTGCTAGAGCAAGCTCAAAACTGCTTCTTGAAAAGAATCTTTCTCCATCTACCTCTGTGTAGAGACGAGATGCCTTCTATTAACACACATGTCTTTTGTCAGGTCCCTCAGGATGACAATCCCACCCTAGGCTCAGCTGCCTTTTAAAGCACACAGTTTCATGTATAACCGGCAACTTGAAATATTTGCACTCTAGGTATCTGACAAGGAATATCTAACTCACTTGCTATCAAAAGATCAATTGAGCAAAAAAAAAAATATTTATGGAAGCCACTCCGAAGGGCGTGCCCCCATTTCCCCAGACAGACCAAAATCTGTCCCTGGATTAAGCCTGAACAGCTAAATATTGTGCCCTGGATTGAACTGCTGAATCCTTGTGGAATTATTTTACTGAATTTATCCCTGGGCTTTATATTATCTACTCACACTGAGGGATACTAACAGAAGTAGCCCTATGAAGCTCACTGCTATTTTGATCTTTTAAATGTTGTTCACCATATTAAAAAAAATTTTCTTTATGAGGAACCGAAGGAGAAATAATTGAGCTTCCTCCAGGCATATTTTTCCCTTTTGGACACATGGATATTATAACCTACCATGTTTCCCTCTTGAAAGCTTTGAAATAGTAAATTCATGACCTATTAACAAGAAATATGTTGGGAATTCCACCAAATATTTTATATTCTAACTGCTCACCTGAATTTATCTTATCTTTCTAATCTTATTTTTCCTATTTTCTCATTTTTTAATCCACTTATTTAAAAACAATTTTCCTCCCATTGAAAAGAATCACCTTGAATCATTTCTTTAGAAGTAGGACTTCAATAAATAAACACTGTGGAGAACAGTGAGAGAATAAGATTTAAATATAACTGGATTCCACACCCTTCCCCCCTCTACCTTCAGTCTTTTTATAGCTGTTACTTCAAACAAGAAATTCAGGACTCTACCTAAAAGGATAATATCACTGAGTTTCACTGAGAAATAATAATGTCACCTACTATTATACAAAGTTCCAAACAACACATTAAAATAAATGAAAACTTTCTGCTATATGATTACATACAAAAGACATTTTGGCCCACTATCCTAACATTTTACTTTATTATTTATATTCAGTAAATATGATGATAGTCTTCATTGCCTCACCACTAACACCTTAAATGCTTCCTACTGGGATTTCATCCTTAAAAAAAAAAATCCTAAAGGCAACCAATGTCCTAAAGTTGACGAATCCAATAATTTTTAAATTATCATTCTCTTTCTTTACACTTTAATTTTAGTAATACCTCTGTCAATCACTCCTCCATCTTGAAACTCTTTTTACCTTTGATCTTTTTCTATTATGATTACAATCATTCAGTCTTTCATTCAAAAATATTCATTGAGAAGCAACTATATATTAAGCACCTTGCTAGATGCCAACTCTATTTATCTGCCTTATCCTTTCACGTTCTATTTAGTTTTGCCCATCATACCCAAACCTTAAATAAGAATATTTCCCAAAGTTCTTTCCCCAGTCCTCTTCTTTCTGCCTCTGCACTTTTTCCCTGAAAGATCCACTCACTGGTGACTTCCCATTTGCGTCTCCAGCAAGAATCCTACGTCCCCTTTCGCACACACCGTGCACAGCTACATCAGAATTTGTCCTTTCTCTCCTTGAACCAGTTGCTGCTTCTGACCCCTTCGTATTGCTCTCACAATTTTCTCAGTGCCCAGGGCTTGATTCCTAAATACATCCTTTGTGTTTTGCCACGCTTCTAACCAGTTGTGAAACACTTTTTCTTCTGAGACATATTTTTCTTTCCATTCTCCAGACTCAGGCCTGGCTCCTTCCCTCCACCCTGCACACCTTGATTATTGCCATGGGCCAACCAGGGCCCCCAGCCTTTGGGGGGGGGGGTTTCCTCTACCGATTCATCCTGCACACCATCACCAACCACATCAATCTTTTAAAAGCACGGTTATTCCTGCAGCACTTGACTGCTCAAAGACCTTCCATGGTTCCCCACAGTTTATATCTGGAATGTCTAAATTGATTTTTTGGCCTTTTGAGAAAACTGCTAGGCAAGTACAGAACACAGAGAAAGAAAAAATTAACGTTCATATCTTCAATTCGTTTTTCAATAAGAAATGATGAAAGGCAAAATTTCAGTCTGAGTCAGATTCATTTTTTTAAACTGCTGCTGGAAACAAGGCAAAAAGGTCCATGTTAGTGCCGTTAACTGTGGGAACTTTATCCGCGGGGCGGGGGGCGGGGGGGGGGGGCGGCTTTGCAGCCTTTCCGGGGATGTGTAAAGCAGAGGAAGTAGACATCACGAGTGCAGCCTCACAGCTCAGATCCCGTTTGGTCAGAGGCAGCCCGTCCCGTTTCTGCAGCCCGTTCAGCTTGCTCACCTGCTATCCCGTGCTTTCTCTTAGAGCACATTCCGTGACGATAAGGCCCCCTCTTGTCACATTCACTTGCCACATGCAATTAAGTTCACACCTCCCTTTAGACAGTTCACATCACCAGATGACTAGCTGGATACCATCCAGCTGGAAAAAACACCCAGTCTTGGATGCAATAAAGGCAATCAGAGAGAGGGAAAATGGAGAAGAACAATCGGAATTTTCCTATAAATGCCTTGAAGTAACGTATCTCCTGTTGTCCTCACAGTGTCTTCTCTGAAAGAAGTTCTAAGATCAGGTGAGACTAGAAAGGGTCTTTGGTGAGCAATGAAAAGAAACTGTGTCCCGCAACGCACTATAATAAGAAGGCAGAGGCTCTGTTTGTGTACTGGGTGCTATGGAGGAGGGACGGCATGTCAGCAGAAGAGCTTTGCGGGGAGATAACCTGGGTGTGAATTCTGCCTTCCCTCAGTTGCTAACTGTGAAACCTTGGCTACGTGACAATTTCCCTGAGCCCTGGTCTCTTCATCTTCAAAGGTGGAGCTCATCATAACTTGCAGAGTTGTAGTGAGGAATAAATGAAATTAAAGTTTATTGTTTTGTTGACTTCCTAGACCTAAGAAAATGTTAATGCAGTTAAAAGTATATCGTGTGTGTAGATGTACATTGTAAATAGCACCAAAAAATTGAGGCAAAGCATATTCTTCCAGTATTTGAAAACTAGCATCAGACTACCCAAAGAATTCACTCCTATCATTGACGAACAAGTGAAGTTGCAAGGTATATCTTCTTTGTTTCACTTTGGTCTTAAAAGTAAAAGAAAATAACAATGAACATGCAGGTCAGAACTGTCTTTGTTCATCAATAACATAAGAAATTCTTTGCTAAATCAGATAGTAATAAAGCATTTATTCATAGCCTGATTTTGTCAAATTGTGGCTGAATTATAACTATAAAAGAGTTTGACAAAACTCAATGAAAGCCTTCTGGGAGAATCAATTGACTATATGAAATATATAATAAAAAGTATTGTATATTTTATCATCATTTGTCAAAAAAAAAGTATGCTGACTATATGGTAGCTATGTTTTGTATTATTACTATACCCTAAGACAACATTCTTGTCATTGTGTTTTTATAAGAAAAACGTATCTAGTTCACAACAGAAAATTAGTGGAGAGGACTTTCTCATTTATTTGAGACAGTTGTCTTTTGTTTGTTCCTTGTTTCATGGTCTTCTGTGCATATTTTCTTTTGAGATCATGAGGTTCCTCTAGCTTAATTTTTATAAACAGAACTTCTCTGATGCACACCAAATTTAATAGAGTAATTCCCTCTGCACCTAACTTCAGGTGGTAGGCATAGCAAGAGTGATTTATAGTTTCCTTTTCTTTAAAGTCAAAGGCAGAGGAAACTAAAAGCAGAAGTGTCTGGCTTTATCAATTTCCTGTTTTCTCCCTCCTTCATCCAAAGTGTAAAATTATCCTGGTCAGGGTGCTGACTAAATTGTGGGAAGAAAAATCATAGGAGGCACCTGAGTGCCCGTGTCTTTCAATTTCAGCACGTCCCGCAGCAGCCCCTTCAGGCTTGATCTTCAGCTAAAGACAATGGTGATCAGATGAAAAATAAGAGACCGTGAACACCTCACTACGTCTCAGCATGAAGCACAAGCCAATACTCATTTCTGTTTAAACAAAACGTCCATGTTGGCAAAAGGCCTTGAGGGATGGATGTACTTAGTTCAGTGCTAACCTTGACTCTGGACAAAAGAAAGAAGGAAACAAAAATATAAAGGGATCTTGGAGTCTGCTAATCTTCATTTCTCCTGCTGCAAAAGAAGGGCACTCTGAGGGCCTGTGAATGTTACTTTGCATTGAGAATGGAAAAATGAATATTTGATGTGAGCAAATACAAGCCTTTTTGTGATTTTCTGTTGCTCAAATTTAAGGCACATGAATAATGCTCAAGGAATTTTTCTTATTTTCTTAGACAGGCTAGTGTTTGTGTAGGTGAAAGTACACCACCTGAAGAAAACAATGTTCTGGCTCCTACAGATTATAAATACCAACATCTCCACCTGAGAGCATAATGGAAGAGCTTTTCAGCTACTGAAGACCAAGACTAAAAAGAGATGTTTTTCTGAGGATGACGGAGGGGAAGAGAAAAGGTATAATGCCTTACAATGATAACCTAGTTCTACATTTGTCACTCATGCTTTGCATTCAGAGCTCAGGGCAGAGGAGCCAATGCCTTTCCCCTTAGGAAAAATAATGATAATTACATGTAAGGATCTTCATATCAACATCATCCCTTATTTTAAGATCTCAGTGCACTTTAGAAGCATTAATCAGTCAGGCCTATAAAGCACTATTTAACACACACACTTTATGTGAGAACTAATCAAGAAAGACCAGAAACAATTTGTTAGAAGCCAAACTGAAAATTGAATTTAGGACTTTGAATCTCCTCTTTTTATTTTTACTTAAAGTAACTTCATCTTTACGATTACGACACATTCAAAACAGCCCTTAGATTCAATCTAGTTTTAATCAACCCTAGATCCATTTAGAAATATAGATTGTATACGTGCTAAACGTAAGAAGGAGGTCGATAACACTTAAAAGCTAGAAGACAGTCCCAAAAAGAAGAATCTGCAGGTGAGAATAAAGTGCTAGGCTGAGGTGGGGATGGCAGGTCAGAGATTAAGGGGTTGTCTAATTCTCTGTGGCCTTTAACCCTATAATGGCAACAGGATGGATTCCTGAACCAGGCCACGTGAAGCTGATGTCTCTTTGTATCTCTTGCACAATCTATGGATCACATTTCTGGCCATTTTTTTCAGTTAATATGGCCACATTTCCACTTGGGAAAAGATCTCTGGCCTTCTGCCCATATTTAAGATCTGCAAAAGTGTCTGGAGCTTCAAAGATAAAGAGAAGTAAAAACTGACCTTTTACAGGTCTCGGTGAAAAAGGACATGCCAGAAGCAGGGCAATAAAGACAAAAATATGTTGGGTTTATTCTTTCTAATGTACCATTCTCCTCCAAGTCAGACATTGATAAAGTCAAGTGCACCAGAAAAAGCATATTTACCTCATATTTTCCTTCCTGTGTACAGTCACATACATTTCGTAGACTCTCCCTTGGGGAATGGCCCCAGCGGGAATCAGCAAGCTTACTCCTGAATAGCAAAAGAGAAAAGCAGTCACATAAGACCTATGAATCAAAAGGGAACTTCACAGAATGCCTTTGAAGCAAGTGAAAAGGAATGAGGAGATTCTGTGGCCACATAGCCATAATCCTGCTGCTTTTTCTCTAAAGACATGTAAATATTCATAGCTGCCCTGCTTTCCTTCCTTATTGGCCTTATTTGTTACCACAGCTCCCTCTGAACCGTTATGGAATTACTTAAAGGAATGATGTAATTTTTAAACTCCTGTTTTATTTAAGGAAGAGACAGATGGTTTCACTGTTGTTTTCCTTGTAAAAGGAGGGGAAAACCAACAACTGCTCTTAAAATCTCAAACAGCTGTAATGATGGATCGTTTCTAATTAAAAAAAAAAAATCCCCACAAGATTCAAAGTCAGGGAAATGCTAACCTCAACAGTATCAAAAAATGTTTATTTCTGAAGTATCTGGTTAGCATCGGTGTTTTCCTGCAACAGAATAATAATTGGTGGAGAACTTCTTTCATCATACATAACTCTAGAGAGTGAACACAACTGCGAGTTTTCGTCACAGCAGGTCAAGCAAGTTTTTACGTAGTTGCTAATTGGTGCATTTTGTAGAACTATTGGATTGAGCTCTGTTCTAAGTTAACTGTGCTGATAGCAGTGGTTTGCAACTTGAGCTTGCAGCAAAATCACCTGCAGGTTTTGCTAAAGTACAGATTACTGGATCCTACGCCCAGAGTTTCTATTCAGAAGGTCTGGGGAAACTGTAGTTCTAACAAATCGCCAGGTGATGGCAATGACGGTGGTCTGTAGACCACACTGTAGGAATCATGGGCTTGCACCACTGCGGTGTCATCAGAGGGTAATTCATGGTGGGCAGCAACTTGAAGATACTTAGCTCCATGATTTTATTCTAATAAATGCAGTTAATTTCAACTCAGTAAAACTTTACAGACATGATTGTGAGGATAGTATTTTGCATGCTGTGAATGCCAAGAAGTAAAAGACAGCATTCTTGTCTTTGAGTAGCTTATTTAACTAGCAAGGGGATGGAATACGCCATATGAGCACAAGACAATAAGGAATCTGCCCAACCACGTTGGAAAGTCTCAAGAGTAAAGGACAGAGAGTTAAAGAGGTATAGTTATTCAAAGCCTTTGTATATCTGGTTGAAAGTGTTGAGGCATGGCCTTCTTGAGAAGACAAGTAACATGAGCCTTGGGGTGCTGTGGGAAGTGGAATGTCACGCTCATGTCAGGATGGTTTGGTGAGGCACAGAGTGGAAGCAGGAGGACCACACATGAGGCACCCAAGCCTCAGTATTTTTATTTTTTCCAGTGGGAACAATGAAATGTACCTTTATGTTTGTTACGGGGCTGAAACAGACTATGGATGTAAAGTAGCAAGAATAAGGCCTGACACATATCAGGTAACTACCGTTACTGTATTAAATAAAATAATGCATGTAGATCACGGATGCCCAGAACATATTTAAAACATGCTAGCTCCCTCCTTTCCACTTAAGAAGACTTTATAATAATTCATATGTGAAAAAGTGACAGATGTAGAAATGCAAAGGAGAGGTAGAATCCAGTGGATATCCTGAAAAAATAAAACTGTCTTGGGAATAATATAACGTTTAAACAATGAAAGAACAATAGAGTATATTTTGATCTATTCATTTGGTTGACTATTAAAAATATATTTAAAATCATGATTTTAAAAAGCATGCAATAGCATGAGAATGAGAAAAATTTGAATAAAAGCACTTTATGTAATGTGTGATCTCAGCTATGTAAAATATATTTTAAAAAAGGAAAAATGATATTCCATTAAATATTTCAATTTATTAAAATATACTTTTGAAGATATGGGGTGAAAAATTGCCAAGGTGCTGAAATGGGGGACTGAATGAGAGGAAGAGTCAAAGACAAGTTCATATTCAGACGTGAAGACCAACTGGTTCTGTATATTACTTGGCTCTATGGCTGTTTACACATTATATTCTCTTCTTATGCTACATGTAAACCTTAGTTCAATCAAACTGTTTCTTTTTACTGTGTTCACAAAATAATCTGTCTGATCCAAAAGAGCTACTGTACATTTACAGAGGAATCCATTAAACCCTCTCATAACTGATAGTTCCCAACCCATTACTACTACTGATTAATGAATACCAAACTTTAATCAAACATTATGAGTCACTACCTTCAGTTCACTATTTAAAAGCGTTATGGGGCTTATGCTCTAGAAGCAGATAACTAAACAAACTGAAAGCTGAGTAATAGTACAAAAAGATATGTGACAAAGCTGTGA
The DNA here is from genome assembly GCF_965194805.1 of Balaenoptera borealis. Classification (NCBI taxonomy): domain Eukaryota; kingdom Metazoa; phylum Chordata; class Mammalia; order Artiodactyla; family Balaenopteridae; genus Balaenoptera; species Balaenoptera borealis. The sequence goes on from NC_138861.1 coordinate 16,015,960, forward strand.
TTCTCGGTAGATATATCAGAGGTTGGAGTGAGTACCTTATAAATACCTTGAGCCTGAAGACTGTGTAATAAAGAGTTAACAAATGAAGATCTGATGTCTATTATCATGTCCTCTGATCATCTAAAAATTCGTATTCTGAAGTACTGCTTCCTGTAGGAAATTGGAACTGAACCAACTGATATGTTTTCTAATTAATTTGTCCTTTTAAAGTGTGATGACAACAGTGGGGGCTTCTGGCTTAATGTCGCCTTCTGAAGCGCTATTAGAAAGAAGGTCAATGACAGTTCTAAATTATGCCTCAGCAGAAAGCTGTGAGTGTAATATTTCTAGAGGAAGTGTTTTCAGAGTTGGTTGGAGAAAGATAAAACGGTTTTGCTGATTTTGACGGAGGTAATGTCTGGTTTACACTGAAAGTAGATTTGGGTTAGACAGGATACATTTAACTTCTCAGGCCTCATGAAAACAAATAATAAAGATTCTGGCACAAGAATAAGTTTTCAAGCTCTGTCTCTGCAATGTAAAGACCTTTAAGAATTACCTGAATTGGGAATGATAAGGTGACCGCCGAGGGAGTTGAAGGTGCCAAACGCAGTGCAGGATGGGTCCGTCTGCCTTGCTAGACTCTGATTCTTCAGGTTGAGGGCCTCATTCTCCAACAAGGATTGGGTCATCTGAGGGGACAGCTTTGATGCAAACTCAGAGAGGTCATCTTGGGGTGTGACAGCACCTGAGGTATTGTACACTTTGATTTTCAGGTTAGGCAGTGGATCCAGAATTGGAGAGTTGGTCATTGGGATTTTGTCCGAAACATCATGCAAGGCATAAACGGGTCCTCTGTACATGGCTGCAGCTGACGTGAGGTCTGGGGGTACTGCCAGGAGATCTGAGTCAGAAGGAAAAGGAACGTCCATTTGCATTCTTCATTCAGGCAACCTACACTAGCCAGACGCCCCCCGACACTTTCTGAGCCAACAGCAAAGCAAGTCAACAAATATTAGCACTGGATAGACTCTAAAATTCTGCTGAGAACAGGGCAATTAGATAACTAGGATCTGTTTTATTACTGGCTACAAATAAACAGACAAGTTCATTCTGTATTTTGCCTTGAAGTCTACTTATTGTGTCTATGGTACTTAGTTATTTCAACAAATTGGATTCGTAGGCAGTGATCCTCACTAGCTGACTAGGTAATAGCTTCTCTTGTCTATACTGGATTTGGGTTCATCTGTAGACCACTGTATTCATAGCAATACAAGATGTCTTGTCAAAAGGAAAAAAAAGGAAACTCAAAAAATCAATCAACCAATCTGTGTACTCTTCAAATAAAAGTTTAAAAGTAGGACAGAGAGGGCTTCCCTGGTGGCGCAGTTATTAAGAATCCACCTGCCAATGCAGGGGACATGGGTTCAAGCCCTGGTCCAGGAAGATCCCACATGCCGCGGAACAACTAAGCCCGTGCGCCACAACTACTGAGCCTGCGCTCTAGAGCCCGTGCGCCTAGAGCCCGTGCTCCGCAACAAGAGAAGCCACCGCAACGAGAAGCCCGCGCACCGCTATGAAGAGTAGCCCCCGCTCGTCGCAACTAGAGAAAGCCTGCGTGCAGCAACGAAGACCCAACGCGGCCAAAAGTAAATAAATAATTTAAAAAAAAAAAAAAGTATGACAGAGAAACCTGTTAGAGAAGGAAAAAAAAAAAAAAGATCTGTGCACCTTGTCAACTCTAATTTGTTATAATCAACAAAACAGACGAAAATCTCTGTCTTCATGGAGTTTACATTCCAGCTGATGTGACTGCATTCCAACCTGGTGATGTCACTGATTCTGAAGACACACAGGGAGGCTGCTTACATGCATTAGTCCAAGTGTGAAGTGCAATGTCAACTGACCTTGCCTTGCTGCCTTGATGTTCACAGGCTGAAAGCCTCCATTGAGTGCAGAAGAGTCAATAATATCAGACTCAAAGTCACGGTGATTCTTCCGATACACAAAGAGGGCCACAACTACAGAAATGGCCAGGCAAACTATCACAGCGATCACAACGCCAACATACAGAGCAACGTCGTCTGAATCAGGAGCAGCTAAAGGGGAGAAGGAAACATTGAATTAAATGGTTAGAGAAATTTCCCACAGTACACATACGTATTGCTATAATTTGTTTAGACATTTATTGCCTTTTTTATAGGTGAATTTCAAAGCTATATAAAACTGTGGTCTTTCGGTGGAAAATTATCTCTGATTTCTTTTTCTTTCTCACTCTGCATCTATCCACTCACTAATCTATCTTAAATTGGGCAACATAACAGACCACTTATTACAAGGCATAAGAAGAAACTGGAGCTAAAACCATCTCAACCCACAGGAAAAAAAAGTTTATTACTAATTTCAGGTGGAAAAGTTTGGAAGGCAGCTTTGAATTCTCTTATAGTTCTTTATAAACATAAACACTCTGTTAGAAACATCTGGCATGTTCTGAATCTGTATATTTATTGAACCAGAATATTTTTCTAAGTACCATTCCAAGTCGCAAATTACCTTCTACGGCACTCTTCTCACTTGCCCCTAAATCAGTGAAGGGGTGGGTGGGAACAGTGGAACTAAGCAAAGCAAACATTGGGAGCAAACATGTTGGGTTTGAAAGGTGTACTTTCAGGAGACCCAGATCTGGGGAGCAGAGGTTAACGCTGATAACTCCAGGCTTTTGCTACAGATTCAGTATTACCTCTGAGAACCCGGAGCTTCTCACGGTTTCTTGTCAAGAGATTTACATTTGAGCTACTCATTACTGGAATAAAATACAGCTCTATGGTGTACCGAGTAAGATAAAGGCCTGGTTCAGCGATCAGAAAGGTCAGCCTACCCCCAAAAAGGCCATTAAGCATTTGATTAACATGGTGTGAGGTCAGCTGGGAGGTCTGTCTCTGGGTAAGGCAAGAAGAAAAATCCTATAAATGTTGCATGTTGCCTTAGTGGCAATAGAACATGCTCTGATCCAACGGCAAATGGTGATAAAAGCTGACAATTTAAAGACAACAAACCAATAAAATTAAACCTTTCCTGAATCCCTTAGACATCTTTAAGTCTCTATTTTTAGTTTTCTGTGACCCACAAAAACTGTCAGCAAAATTAACCCAAGCTGTTCCCGTCACTGTGAAAGGTGATTAAACTGGTACTTCAGATGGTCAAGAACAACCTTTTTATGCTCAATTTTATACATGTGCATTTTGCAGGAAGAGAATTTTCAGGTTTGTAGGTCCCATGGCTTCCTAAAAGTCACGGAACCACTACTCTCTCCTAAGACTCACAGCCACGTGGTTTATGCAGTGAAATGACTCCTCATTTTGATTGCCAGTGGCCCACGTGATCACCCACACTCTCATGTCACATATCTTCAACACACTAACAGTAAAAAAGAATTCCCTATGGGAAATCGCTCCATCTCTTCTAGGATTTTGTGTTTAAATGTACTGTATGTAAAAGAATCCCTTCTTTTTTAAACAACTGTCTTTCGCAAAGTTTCTATAATACCTGCTCAAGCATCAATCAAGACAATATGGGCGGATCTTTTCGGGAAACCAGTGACATACCAAGCCCTCCTGGTTGTGTGGGGACTACTTTCCAAGTGCTGACTTCACTTTGCTGCTGGGTTTCATTTGAGGCCCTACAGCAGCATTCTGAACTCTGGCCAGAAAGTGCCTCTAAATCCTTAATGTTTTACTTTACCAGGCTGTAATTACTTATTCAATATTCATGATTTCTAAATCAACAGATCTGCATTTTCTCAACCCTTTTCTTTTTAGCATTCGAACTCTGCCCTTTATTTAGATCCACATATTTCATGATATGTTTTGTCAGCTACTGGGACTTAAGCTTTGAATGGTAGATAGATTTTAAAGCTGGCAGAGGCTTGAAATGACCCTTTCTTCTTTTCAGCAGTGAAAATCTAATTTGTTTTTCATGTTAGAATATATTAGGCGCCTATTTCCTGTGTGCACATCTGTGTTCCAAAGAAAGGTAAACTTGAATTGGGGGCAATAACGTTAAACGATTATTCAGCAACATAAAAACCAAACATCAAACTTACAAGAAAATCCATATTCATTCTGGGTTCTCTGCTCAGTTGAAATAGGATAAATGAAACCTTGAAAAGAAACAGAAAAATGAAACAAAAATGGGAACAAAATCAAATTAATGAGGGAAACAAAATGAGAAGCATGAAAAATGGTTTAATTAAAATAAAAGGAGAAGAAACCTGGGTCCTTTAAAATTCTGGTTCAGTACAGAATTATGATTTTGCATCTCCTGTCTGCTCTGGAGCCTCACTAAGAATTAATAAGTAGGCAGATTGAATTTCAGAGCCAAAACTGGTCTCGAGTCACTAACTTTGGAGCGCTTAAAGTCTTTCTTTTATTGAGCATAAACTCTAATGGATCTAATTTATTTCAGACATCAAGGGTCATTAGCATAAGGAAAATCTTTTTTCCTTATCCCTGCCATATGCCTTAATTCCCAGGACATATTCAGTAAGGGTCTGAACAGTTTTTTCCTCTTTTATTTAATCATAACAGCTTGCTCTTGGTCTAATAGAACTAAAGAAGGCCTGTCGTCATTGGTCAAAGGTTAAATACCCATTTACAGAGCTGAGCAAGACCACCTCTCCTCCTTCCATCTCAAATCTACCTTTTGGATTTTCAGTTGTTTCTTGCCCCTCCATTTAATAGGAATCCAATAGGTTTTGCCCAGGGACTGAGCAGTTTGTCAATGCAATGGAAACTGGATTGCTTTTTACTTGAAATCATTCAAAAATCAATAGGGCCTAGAGGTTATAAGGTTGTTTATTTTAGGGCTTCAGAGGAATAGGGTGAATTGGGCAAAATAAAAACCCCATCCAAACAGTAAATGCAGAAATAACACTAGCGGTTTTATTCTTCTTTCTTTTTAGTGTATTCCAAGGAGGAAACTGATTGATGATGATGATGATGATTGATGATAATAACAATCAATAATAGCAATAATGTGAAGTAGAAGATTGGGAGAAAACATTTTTAAAATGTGGAACGTAAACTTTTTGAAATGAAAATGTGTGGAAAAATTTAAAGTATCACATAGCTAGCACCCACAGTTTCCTAATATTTAACATTCTGTAACATATGAAGTCATCAAATGACACAGCACCATTTGGATTAATAGAATGAAGATGAATAAGAACCATGTGAATTAAACTTTCTGAGTAATACTCAAGGGCAAAAAAATGTAGAGAAACTGCAAGAATCACAATTAATTGGTTCAAAATTAAAGGCCTCTAATGCTCTAACACTAAAGGTAACTCTAAATCGTGCCTTATGTAGATCTTCCGTAATTTGCTGAACACGCAGTTCTTACAAGCTATTTACCTATTTTGGGGAACTAATTCAGGAGAAACATGCAGTGCTACCGTAATGAAAGAGAGGTTTGCTGTAGCACAGACAGGTTTGCTCTCAATTAATTTTTAATGCTTTATTTTAGAGCGATGATTGCAACCTCCTACTCAGTTTTATAAACATTATATTCCTATTCCAGTTGTCTGAGTCCATGTATTAGGTTTGATTTTCATTTTTAAACACTTCTGCCTGGTAATAACCTTTTTCCATTTGTATTCTGTGAACTCAATAAAAGGACATCTGGGACATACACAGGCACAAGAAAAAAGGTTGTTTTTGAAACCCAAAGACTTAAGACAATATAATTTCACTGCTAGTACAGGGGACCAGATAAGTGATGTCATTGTTGTAGGGGTGATTTTAAGTGGAGGGATGTCAAAAGATTTTTCTTCTTTTTTTTTTTTTTTCCTTTGCAGGTGAGAGGGCCCAGAAGCAAGCATAAAATAGTGTATTTGGGGATGGTCTGATGTTCACCCTGAAAATTTTGATAAGAATCAGGGTGGGCCTGCTGGAGTAAGCAGAAGAGCTGTATCTTATAAAGGTAGAAGCCTATCTCCAGAGAGATAGGTCTGAAATTTCACCCTGTGAAGCAGTTCTGGGTTTTCCTTGGCTTTCATCTCTACTTCCCAACAGAATCCCTGTTCTTGACAGGCAGACCAAGGAATAATAAAAAGGAAATTTATAATTTCTACTTTCCTGTGTTTCTTTAGATCTGGACTGCTCAATAAATACTTTTGTGCCTTGTGGTAATTTATCTGAGACTTATATTTCCAGGCACAGAACTGGAATCTATTCATTCATTCATTCATTCATTCACCTAACAAATACTCTTGAACCCTATTACTATATGCTGGGTTCTATTTTAGGCATAGGGGTACAATGACAAACAAGATGGGAAAAGTCACTGCTTTCATTCTTGTTTAACAGAAAATAAACAAGTAAACAAAATTATCAAGGTCATTTCAAATGCTGAAAAAGTCCTCTTGGAAAATAAAAAAAAGAATGTAATGTGATTGGAGATAAAACAATGACCAACTTAGGGAACCAGGGAAGAATTTTCTGTTGAAATGAAATTTAAACTGAAGCTTGCACAAGGAGAAAGAATCAGCCAAGTAAAGATCTGGAGGGAACAATGTTCCATGAAGAGGGAGAGTGGATGCAAAAGTCCTGACATAAAAACGAAGCAGTCAGACGGTAGTGAGTGAAAGGAAAGAGGGAAGGGGTAGGCTCAGAGCGGAGGGCAGCAGCCAGATCTTGTAGGCCTGGTGGTCCACCATGAGGAGTTTCAATTTTAGTCTAACTGAAATGCAAATCCTGTCATCAGACGTAATGTTGAAAAGATCACTATGGGGAGCGAAGTGACAGGATCTTATCGATGGTTTCTACAAAACTTGGCCTGGGAGATATCTATCAATAGGTGTATCAATATATTTAATGAAGTGTTTGCATGTGAGGTTCCTCTAAAATTAAAAAAAAAAAAAGTCTATTAGTTATTTCTCACAGCTAATAGTGACCAATCTAGCCACACTGTTATTTTCCTACATAGGAAAATTTAAAACAGACAAGTATTAAGTACACTCACCAATGGTTCAACACCCCAATTTACTCTGTTAAAGAAACACGGATAAAGAGTTTTGGAAGGCAACTCTGTAAAACTTTTTCCATCCTTTTCAAAACACTTCTGCAACTACACAACTAAAACATCACTTAGGAGGCTGGGTATCAGAATAGAAGGGGATTACTGTTCTATCCCCCAAATGAGGGGAATATAGAATCACTTGCTAGAGTTTGTTTTTATACTTCTCCATCTGATCCATCTTTCACGGAACAACAGGGAACATCTTCTTCAGTTAATGAGGTGATCCTTTTGAGAGAAGTCCTAGCAATGATGAAAAATCGCGTCTCTGGCAGAACACAGTGCAAAATAATTGTTTTGTGTCACTATCAACAGCCTGGTTCATAAGTTAGGGATTTCAGTTAACTTTCCTACTACTTGAAAGGCAGGTCGATTGAAAAAGCACCTCAGCTGTTGGCCAAGGCAGTGAAATCGAGTTTTTCAATCTCACGGACTTCAGTTTGAATCCCAGCCCTGTCAGTTCCTTAACTGTGAGAGCTTGGTCAAACTAAATACTTCCTTTCTCTAATGAAGTATTAGAGTTTTCTAATCTGTGTAAGGGATTATGAATATGCCCTTCCATATAGTTGTAGAAAGGATAAATGAGATTTATAAAGTGCTGGTACATTGAAAGCAATCAATAAGTGACAACCATAGCAATATCATTATGATGCACATTATAAGTACACTAAGACAATGGCTCTTAAGAGCAGTAGAGTTGACACAGTCTATTATTCAATAAAATGAGTAGGAAATTTGCTTGAATTTCAGGATTCCTCGTTATGACAGAGACAAGGAGCCCAGTTTTTCTGAAAAGCCACAAGAAATGGACTCTTTTAAGTACTGTCTACTCTTTCACCCTCTCCTTTTAAAGAGGTTTATTCCTGGCCTTTGTGGCTTCTGGCAAAGATACAGGGGCATGTTTCAGAAGCAAATTTCCAAGGCCAGAGAGCAACTTGATACTAAAATGATTTCTCAACCAGAGGTGGTGCCACTTCTAAATGGGGTGTTTGGAAATAGGGCAGAAGAGGTGTTTTTGCTTCTCATAATGATTAGGGGGTTGTTTGAGGCATTTAGTGAGTGAGGGCCAAGGGTACTAAATGTCCTGCAATGGGAGGAACAGTCTTGCCATGGAAGAATTGTGTGGAACAAAATGTACCTCCATGGATATAACAGCTTTCAAAATCACCTCCCATGGACTGACAGAGGAGCACAGAGCAATAGTGGGCTGTTCTTAAACAGTTAGTGAAATGCTTCTTACGCTAAGCCATGTCGTAATTGCTCAAAACATCCATTTAAGAGATTATCTAGTTCAACTTTCTTTCAGATGAGGAGAATCAGTCCCCAAAACGGGAAGTGATATTTTAAAGTTAAGGAAAGTGTTGAGACTCAAATTTGGTTTCCATCCTCCCGTGAGTAAAGCTGACAGTGTGCAGGTTTTGCACTGTCCAGCTCTGGGAGGCCCTGTTCACAGTTGTGTTGACTGGGGATCTGGATTCTTAATGTAACAAAGTTGCGGCTGATGGTGGTTAAATGACTTGAGGAAGGGATGACTTTCCTAATTTTCACAAAGTCATCCTCGAGACTAGAGATGGGGTTCGCCCATATTTTTCAGCTGATGTTCAACTGTTATAAAAGGTGAGAGCCCATCCCAAGCGTCTTAAAAAGGAAAGTGAGCTTTCCTTGGTTTTATACAGCAGCAAGTAATATCACGGTTATCCTTCAGGACATGGCTCTTAATTGTGCAATGTCTGAACATCGCCTGTTTGGTGGGTTTACATTTGGGAAATCTCAGGAACAACACCAGGAACTATATGTAAATCTTCATTTCCCTAATAAACACCAACTAGATATTTCTAGTCTTTTAAATTTTCTTTTCATGCAATACGAATAATAGACAATAGTCAAAATGATGATTTTATGACTAAAGTTTTTAAAGATAATGCAAACTTTTTATGCCATAAGTAGTATTTTAATAGAAAAAGTTATCAAGCAAATATGCCGATGTGAGAAACGTTAGAACTTCCGAAAACCAAGTCTATGCCCCTTACTAACTCGCAAACCCCCAGGATGTTAGAGTTAAAATAGATCATCTTTAGAATTCCCTCTTCTAACCCCTCTGTACTTGCAGACGGAGGAGCCAGAGCACAGAGCAATGAAGGGACTTGCCTCACATCACAAAGCTGATGAAACAGCAAAGCGAGGGGCAGATCCCAGCTCTTAGGCTACAGCCCCGTCATTTTTATACGTATTGTCTAAGGAATAGATTTAAATGAGGAGAGACAAGGAAATAATAGAAAAGGGCTTGATACGCTCACGGCTTAATTTGCAATTCAGTTATTGAATGAGGTAATGCTAATTCTTTAGACTAGAAAATAACCTCTCCATTTGAAATGTTATCATTGATACTCATGAGAAAGTTAAAACAGAGATTTTCGCCCTTAAATAAAACAACTTCTAAATAGTGTCTTCTGTTGCAAGTGTGGGGTAAGCAAAGAGGTGCACCATACTTGGGCATCTCTACTCTAATGTAATTGGAGAGCCATGCTAGAATGACGTAGTTGTTAATGTATGATAATCACTTTGCATTTGGCACAGAACCTACCAAAATGTAAATATTTAAAAGAGAAACATTGTTTCCCTCAAAAATGATGCCAACAGGAAAAAAGGAATAAACATCAAAAATTGAAGGGACACTACACATAAGAAGAAAATCACATTTTAAAGCAATGAAAGCTGATCACCACTTGCTTTCAGCCTCCAAGAGCCCACATGGAAAAAGGCTTATTTCAAAATGAGACAGATGTGGGTTCATACACTGGTTCTTATACTAACTTGTGGATGCTGGTGGGCTCTTTCAATTTTATGCCTCGGTTCCTTCCTTACCAAGATAGAGCTATTATTAGGGGGATATCAAAAGTTCTGTGTGTAAGATTATTTTTTGTACCTTTTGAGTTTTATTAAGTTGAACTCAGGTCAATTTTGCTTCAGTTTCGCCACGTCTAACATAGTAGATTGGAGTTAGAAGCAATTAATGCCAGGGCCTTAAGTCATTATATTAGGTGGAAAGTGAATAAAATTAAAATTACATCTGCAATTCCTTTAAACTAAAATATATATATGATACAGTAATTTTTACACTCTCTAGAGTTTGAGAACCATTGAGCCAGATTTGAGAGAGACATAAAAGGAAAGTCTTTATGTAGCTGTCTTGGAATTAACTCTGTCTTTAGATTAGCTATCAAGTTTGTAGCCAAAAGGAAGATGGGTGGAGTTTTTTTTACGGTGTTCCTGCTTGCCTTCAAGGTTACTCATTATATTTCAATATGGAGCTGTGTCTATGGCCTTAATACATGTAAACAGATTTTATGATATTGTGAGGATTAAATAAAATAGATGATGAATTCATATCTCATATGGGGAGTAGTATATAAATTATGAATATGACATAACTCAATTCTAATTTATAAAAGCATTAAGTGTGTTCTGTAAAAGTCCATGTTTTTAAATCATCAAGCTTTTGGTTAGTTTTAGAATATTTATCTATCTGAAGTACAATAGGTCACTTCAGGAGATCTGTCCTCACTTTTATGACCCTAGCATTAGAAGAATCTCTCTTCTCCATGGATTTTCCTCTCTCCTTGACCTAGCTGCCTGGTCTTTCTTTTTGCCAGTGACCTTACACCAAGCCAACATATGTGACTTTTCTCATTCCAATTACATTTCTTCTGATGCAAATGTTCTCATTAAAAACCTCAAGGGCCATTCAAAATAAACATGACCAGATTTTTTTTTTTTTTTTTTTTTTTTCTTTTAGGTTGGTTCTTATCTAACCAGCCCATCAGGACTGCACTAATGATGTCAAAGGTCAGGTCTGTCAAAGACCCTCACAGTCATTTATTATAATTTACCACTCTTCTGAGGGTTTATTTATTGACAAGGGCTTAAGGAACTCCAAATAAATGAATACATAAATCCTAGGACATGACAACAAAAATTGAAAAGAACATTTGCTTATCACTAATGTCAGTTATCTGAATTGCCACCGTAATTTGTGCTCCAGCCTTCACAGGACAGTGGGCCATGCTTCACTAACTGATCCACAGCCCTGTTCCTAACACTGACAACCACAGCCTTCTGAAAATGAACAGCAGGGAATGGACATCTCAAATATAAAACCCTTATCTCGTGACCCACAGAAGGTGACGAATAAATGTCTGAAATTTAATCCAACAGTTGAGTAAAATCAAACCCACAGATCAGCTGCCCAAGCGTTTTCAGTGCGGTATTTTCTAACCCCATCAACGCTCCTTCAGAAAAAGGATAAATTATTAAATCCAAAGGCAGTGATAAATAAATCCATAGTATTAAAGACATCTGATAGAAAAAGTAAAGTGATGGAAAGTCCTGAAGTAAAGAGGCCAATTCCTAGCATACATCACCCCATCTTCTGGGTTTTCAGGCAAAAAGAAAACAAGCAAAAGCGCTGGCCCTGCCCCTATGTGATCTTGAAGGAGTCCTAGCTTTGCTGCAGTTGTGAAAGGTGGTACCTTTCTTAATCCCGTCGGAGTTTACTTTGCATCCTGGAAGCTGAAGACTTTGCATTTGTCCTCTCACACCAATCTGTTTGGGGGCTCCCTAGGTGTTCAGCAGGTTTCTGTGGGCTAAAGTTCCTAACCACATCCCTGCTTTCAAAATCAGGAAAATGTTTTACCAGAAAGGAAAAAATGCAAAAGTAAACCACACTCATGATGCCGGAGACAGCAGAGCACTGTGTTGGGCGGCCAGTCCTCGGACAGAAGATTTATTTGCCAGCCGGGACACTACGCATATCAAGGACTATACAAACACAGTTATGACATCGTCTTCCAAACTACAGATAAAAGCACTCACTGTCTGACACTCACAATTATGCTTTCCTATCAAACCGCTGTGTTGACAAGAATTTCACTGGAAACTGACTAGCGCCTTCTCAAATGCCTACCATGGCGGTGATAAACACATCATGCTAAAGCGAAGAGCAGCCTATTTGTAAATTATTTCCTCACATTAAATGCACCTGGCATTCTGGGGGCCCTGGTATGCAGTGTGTCCGCACTACAATTCACACACAGAGTTCTGCCACTTCCTCTGTAAGTGAGAATTAATGGAAGAGCAGGTGACATGTAAATTTTTTAATGAGTAGAAAGCGCTAAATTTGCAGACTGCATAACATTTTAATTTCCCAAAGTCAGGAAGTTCACTGATGCAGACACAATTCTAGGCAGTTCTTGTTTGTAAATTGCAATTTCTAATTTGTCTACTGTGGCATAAACCCTCTTCAGCAAGCAGTAATTCTAAATGCAGATTTGAACTCTTACATATCTCTATGTGAGACTCCAATCTTCAAATGGGATTAAAAACCAAAGTCTGTAGGAATAGCTGCGGTCACGTAATAATCTACTTGAGTGTATTCATAAGTATATATAATGTACCATTTCTGGACCAAGCCACATATATAGTCCTTAGGTTGCTATTTTCAAAAGAGGTAAGCATGGATAAACCATTATATGCCAACCATAACAGAGCAGATCTTACTACAAATTCATTATAAAGATTATAAAAGTTAAAAGTTATCAGGTCTTGGTAATACAATCGTATTTCAACATAAATGGTAAATATGCTTATTGGCTTAGCAGTTTTGGGGATTGTCTTAAGTGCTTTTTTTTATTCTCTTGTACCTCTTTCTCTCTGTGTCTAGTGTGGCCGCTCTCTTTCTCCCCAAAACCATTTTATGCAAATCCTATTTCAAAACCATATGGCAAAACCTTGAGCTACTTTCATATAATCTTAGAGATGATATAAAGAAACCTAAATGGGTACACAGCACAAGAGACCTTCCATTACTGCCTTCTGAATAAGATACACTATTCTATAGTATTGTTAAGTAAAATACGGTCTTATCTATTATTAATGTTAACTTTCTTGTATCCAAGATATCAGACATGTGTGCTTATTTTCAGTAGTGAAAAACATGCCAAGTCATCTGCCCTTTCTTGTTCAATGCAATCCATATCTCTTAGCATACCTAAGAACTCCAGTATTAAATTTTGTTTTCTAATTAACAATGTGCTTATAAACCAATAATGCCCAACTTCTTTCTGGTATATTAAGTGACTTTTAACAGTTTTTAATTATCCTTTAATAATGCATTCTAGTGAAATCACACCAATTCCTGGAAGTTCTTAATTTGAAAGTGGTGTCTCCAGTGTAAGAACTACTTTTTCAGACCACTGAGGATATACCCAGTGTAATATATACATGATATATGTTATACTTCAATAACTAATGTGTTTGGACAGCTTAAAAATTTAGTGGAGCTTCTGAAATTGCTTAAAGACCATGACCTTTTTTCACAAATGGAAATTATATAGCATCACATAATGAATCCAACTTACTAAAGAGTTTAAGAATAAGTATGGTTGCAAGGACAGAGTGATAGGTATATGATAAGCAACTGGGAAATAATGCAAAACTGTAATTCAGTTCCAAATCCCCATGTCTTCACAATCCTTTTATATGTGTACTTGGTTTACTGGCTATAAGTAACTCTTGCCACCAAGGATTTTATACAACTAGGATTTTATACAAGTATTTTATGCAAATACTTTTTATGTAACCTAATCTAAATCTAATCTAATTTGAATCAATGTGACCAAATTCCCAGGACAGATCAGTGATATTGCTACATCTCAAATAACGAAATGAGACTCCTGTTTCCAAGATCATGCAGTTGTTCTAGCCAATCCTCAACACTCCTTTTTAAAAAGTCATTTACAATTATAAGCATAATGAAATACTAAATATAAAGAATATTGAGAATAGAAAGCATATTGAAAAAGAAAAAAATTACCTGTAATCTCACTAGCGTAAATAAATTTCATTCATCTTTTTCCTAAGCTTACTTTTATAGTTATGACTAAATGCATACATAAATCCATATTCTGCTTTTCCATGTTAAACCACCATAAATATTTTAGTGGTTATATGATATTCCACCTTATGGAAATAGCACTTATTACTTAATCATTGCTCTAGTATTAGACTTTTGTGTTTTGCATTTTTTACAATAAACTACAAAGAATATGAATGTATTTGGCACATATATTTTAGGTATTCATATTAATTACTTAAAACTTATTCACTGATATAGGATTCCTGGATCAAAGGAGAGGAATAATTTTAAAGCTCTTAAACTCATATTGTCAAACTGCTTCCCCAAATAATCATAAAAATTTGTGTTCCCATTTGCAAAATACAAGAGATTCTACTTCAGTGCACATTTGCTAACATTTAACATTATTATATCTTTAAAATATTGAATAATTTTGTAAACAAATAACCTCGAAGTCTTTTGGTTAAGTTGGCATTGAGGAAATATCTTTATTTTTAAGATGTCTTACACAAAAAATTTGGTAAACAATTTAGAAAACTTTTAATTATCCAACAAAAAATTAAACATTCTAAAAACTATAAAGTCTAAGAAAAAAAAGTATCTAAATTAAAACTATGGGCAAAACCAATCTCTAATATGTGTTACTTAAGCAAAATGGGAAATGGAATTAAGAATGGCCCAATTAGATAGTCAAAGACATTAATTGGACATTTTAAAATAAAGATAGAACTATAAGTTCCATTTCTTAACTTTCAATCTTTCTCTATGATTGTGATTTAAGTATGTTTCTCATAAACAATATAAAACTGGATTTTTCCTATAATTTTGAATTTCCTTTAACAGGTAAATTTAATTAATTTCCATTATTATCCTTGATATATGATAATCCCTAATATATACCATCTTATTTGTTTTCATTTAACTATACTTTTTCTTTCTTTTTTGCTCCTTTTCTGCCCTTAAAAATCTTATTTTGAATTTATATATTCAATCTTTATGTGTGTAGTCAGTCTTAACATTTTAATTGGGACACTTGAATCAGTAAAGCTTAACACAAGTAGTACTACTGTTCTTCTCCTGAACAACACACAAAAATTAGAACATTTTAACTTAGATTACACCTTCCCATATTCTGTGTTAATGTTGTCTATAGTTTAGTTCCATTTTATTTTTAACTGCCCCTTAACTTGTCCCTCAATTTTTTAAAGAATCGATTTTCATATGTTTAGTAGTTTATTCATTGAGAGTTTGTAAGTAGTAAGCTCTATCTTGATTATCTCAAAAACTTTAAATTTTGCTCTCTTGAATAATAAATGTGGGACTTTTTCATTCTATCTTCCATGTGTTTTAACCTACCTTTTATATAATCACTCATTTTATCTTTCCTCCTTGTATTCTGAGAAGTTTCATGAGATCTACATTCCAGTTTACCAATTTTCTCTTCAGCTTTATCTAAAGCTGTCTCTGATCTGATGTTTAATTTTCCATTGAGTTCTAACTTTCAATGGATCACGTTCCATTTGATTTTTCCCCAGATCTGTCTGTCCTCTTTATAATATTCTTTTCTTTCATTTGTGCTTATATTCCTTTTAAAAATAGTTTGTCTTTTTATTTATTTTATAGCCTCACTCAGATTGCTGTAGGAGTCCATGTTATTAAAGTACTAACTCACCTATTTATTATGTTGCCAACTCTCTCTTACAGCAGACTATTCCCTTGGGTGATACAAAACTTTATTTTGTAAATTCATTTTCAGGAGTGGGCTATCTTTATCATAGACCAATGCACTTGGGTTGTGAAAAGAACTCTAGAAAACGGCTTGCTGTTCACTTCCGCTGGTACCCCAGTTTTACTAACTTTATAAACTGCACATACTTTGCTTTTTGCTCCCTGTACTGTATCTTAGACTCCATACCCAGAAGTGGGTGTCGGATTGTGGTTTTATCACAGGTTTAAGTGAAGACTTCATTTTTCTTTTCTCTACCATGAATTTTCCTGTAGCTTCACTGGGCTGATGGGTAAAAAATTTCTAGTTATTTTTCATGGTGAGGGCAGCCATTTATGAGACCCAGTTTTATTCAAGGTGCTGGCTTTCAACTCTCAGCCTCAGAACTGAAATCCTAAAGCCGAATCCCTAGGATTTACATCCATGTCTAACACTCCTCTCGGTTATTCTGGTGTCCACTCATACAGGCATACTTCTCTAGATTTGAGTTCCTACTTCATTTCTGCCACTTGAGGATTTCTCTTTCTTTTGAACTTGATATGCCCTCTCTCTCTCTCTCACACACACACACACACACACACACACACACACACACTCCAAATGTGTGTATGTCTTTTAAGTTTAAACATTTTATCCAATATTTCTACATATTTTGAGTCAAAGGTCTTTACAATGAGAGAAATGGCTAAAGAAGAAATATGTCTGAATATTATTCTGAACAAATTAGTGAATAAACACTGACAGCAATATTTTCTATATATTTCACATTGTATTGCTCTTAAGTACCAATCTGACTTTTAAAATATACTACACTATGTTATCTAGGTGACTCTGAATTCTACTGACATCCATTATGAACTCCAAATTTCTCCTTCCTAGCAGTATATCTACATTTATATCCAAATCATTTGTAGACAATTTTGAGTAGATTCAGAGGTTGTACTGCCTCCCTAGTTTAATGGTAAGTAGGCTAGCTTTATTTTGAGAGAAATAGCTCTTTATCAGTATTGCAATATTATCAGTGCATTGAAGACACTAATTTTCATAAAGTAAATATACATTAAATGATAACTCCTAATTGTCAACTGCAAGTTTCTAGCTGTCTTTTCTACTCCCATTCTTTTTCTTAATGCAGACCATGTCCCTCTTACAAGCTTGGTACTTACACTATCAGAAAGCCTTTTGTTTTCCAAAATAAGGACCAAGAACATTATCATTTCTTTGCAAAACTGTGTCTGTCAGCAATACTATGCCAGAAACACCCAGCTTACTGGTAAACAGAAACTATAGCTTTCACTGTAAAATACCTTAATTATTCAGTGCAACAGTATCTGAGGTTTTTATCACTGAGGAAATCAATAATAGCACAAACTACAGTTCTCTTTTGCACTAGAGTAGATACAGCAGGGCAGATGAAAGAGTTTATTGACCTAGTAGAGACCGTTACTACAGCAAATCAGAATTATGAAAGGAAACAGCTTTTTAACTAATTAATTCAAACACCCAAATGTTCCAGGCTAATAGGAGACTTGATAAAGAAATAAACAAACAACAAATAACATCTCTTGTAGCCTCATTTCCCTTCCTTACTTACATACACACCTCGTGCCATCATTATTGGTAAACATCCAATCATTAGAAAAAATTCTATTAATGCTGTAAGAAATCAGCTAGATGCTAAGGGGACGCTATGTCATGAAAGTCTTAACTTGAATATTTCATGCTTGTATTCGACAAATGTCATAATTTATCATGTGTCATTTGTGTAACTAATAAAAGGCCCAATGTTCCATCTTGCAGCATTGTACTCCTTGTTAAATACGTTGCTTTAGGAATTTTAAAATATGCACAATAGAAACAGTAGGCATTAAATCACACAAAGTTGAAAAGTATAATATTGAGAAAGGGAGTGAGAGAGAGAGAGAGAAACTTCAAATATTGCTACTTTCAATCACATGAATCAATTTGTTCAGCACTAAAAGAATACTAAATTTTAAAAATGTTAAAAAATAACTTGTGTATGGTATGTTTTCATTTTAATCCTCAACTCAGACTAACACCAAGAGGAACAAGCCCTGGATCTCTGGATAAATGGTTAGTAAAAGAGCTGTATTCTTTTCATTCTGTGTTTCTGGTACAAACTTAGATGCACAGTAGTCGTTCCCAAATCACAACCAGAAGCTATGCTTTACACCCAGCTGCAGTCTGTTCTCAAAGAATACCATGTACCGTGGACAGAAAAGTAAGAGGCCCACTGGATTTTTATTCTGTATCAGCAATGTAATTGCCTATTTGTATTTTAAGTAAGGTTTCTTTTTAAAGGTCCCTGTGTGTATAGACTCTGAAAAGTAAACAGAATTTCATAAATGTGCCGAAAATAAAATATCTTATTCTTAAATGAGAAATACAAATACTTCCACACAAATACATTTGGTTGCTTATATTCCACAAGCAATCTGTAATGTGTTATAAGAAATGTCAACATTTGGCTGCCATTAGTTAAGATCCAAAGACAGGACACTGTTTGATCCATTCATCTGTTACAGGTGTGATTTCAGAACAATTCTTAGTACCTTAATTCATGGTCATAAAAGGGATGGTAAATTCTGTACATCTAAGGGCTCCTCAATAGAGGAGTGAGAGTCTGCAAATATGGAAATCAAACCACCATCTCATTAAGAAAATCTAAGGAAAAAAGCCATGAAAAATGTGGAATATTTAGCTTATAGCACCTATTATATTCCTGAGCCAATCTTCTACACCCATTTTTTAAAATTTATGTTTTATAAACATTAGTCCCTTTAGATAAACGTTATAATTTCTAATACAAACCCAGCATTTTCAAGGTGTTGTGAAGATGTTCCCACTAAACACTTGTAAACTGGTAAATCTACTTGCAGAAATAGTTCCTGTCCTTATACATATATTTTAAATTTCATGGACACTGGTTCAGTAACAGCCATGAATTAGAAGTAAAGAGCTTACTTTTTGGAAGTCACGTGACTCTATGAGGAGTTTAGGGTGCCCTTTTGTGCACTATAATAAAACTGAGTAGCACTTCCCTGCCCTGAAAAGAATGACAGCCCCTCCATGGAAACAACTAAATCCCCTTCTGCTCATGGGAAAGCAATACTGTGTGTGTCATGTGTTAACTGGATACAGTTATTATTCATTCTGGGTTCTGGGAGATTCATTTTTTTCCAATTTTGACAGAGACTCATGATATTGGTATAGTATTGCATTTCTGTTTAGGAAATTTTTAGTTTTTGATATTTCCTTCAAAGAAATCCAAATGGTTAAACCCCAGGCCTCCCCAGTGTCTGTCATTTGCTCAAACGGACTTACTCTGCATGCACAGACCATCCGTGCAGTTCTTGGACTGCAAGACGAGGCCGTCGCAGTCCTTGCCTCCGTTCTTGGGCGCTGGCGCCGTGCACTCCCTCCTGCGCCAGTGCGTGCACTCGGTCCCGCAAGTCGACCACTTGCTCCATGAGGTCCACCTGCCATCCACTGCCACACAAAAACCAGCATCGGGTCAAAGGCACAAGGAGCTTTTTGAGGGCAGAGAGGAGCAGAGCACAAGCAGAAAGAAAACACCACCAAACACTGAAGAAAACGCGCCCCCGAGGAACACTGCATTCATTTTAACTGCTGAAGTCCTGCATGCTCTACAGACACTGTGTGTGGGCTCTTCGAACCTCCCTTACGAGGTGTGTGACTATCTCTTCACTGACCAAGCAAACGGAAGCTTAACGGGACACACAGAAACCAAAGCTGTCACCAGGAGCTGCATAAACGTAAATCCTGGCGGTGACCCTTTTTCTATTAAAGGGGAAACTTCTGGATTTTGGATTGAAAATTAGGGAACCTCTTTTTGGATCCAAGATTCCTTCCTGCATAATGTAACGTGGGTAGTGCAAGTAAACCTCTGTGGGGTTCCGGAGAAGAGGTTGGTAGAGTGTGGAAGAAATCCATCCACCCATCCATCCATCCATCTACCCACCTACCTGCACCCCTCATCTACATCCTATACACTCTTTTTATTTTTTCATCCATGTTGCTTGATTCTAACATCTTCTGCAATGACTTCTTGAAAAGACTATATTATTTTCCATTTATTATTTGATGATTTCATTCCATTATTTGATGATATATGTTGCTATTTTTATTTTAAAAATAATATTTAAGCACATTCCTAATTTTTTCCTCTGATTCAGTCATTTAGAATAGATTCACTTTCTTCTTAATTTTTGTGCTTGACTTGTTAGTAAACTTCAGTGATAAAGAGCTAAGATATCTCTATTTTAAAAACACACAACTTAAATACTCTAGTACGTTCTTTAAAGGTTCTTACATAAATAAGAGGAAAATATTAAAATAAGAGTTAAATTTTTTAAAATTTCCCTGAAATACATAAATAATCATCTAGGATTCAATGTAAGACAATCGCAAACATCATTTATTGAACATGCAATGTACACGTGTTATACCTATATATTGACAGAAATTAGATCAATTTTAATAATCTACATAGTTTGGGAAATCTGTGTGATTTCATATTCAAATTATTGTGTAACTATATGTATTATGCATAATATGTATAGAGATATAAATATGCCCACATGAAAAAATGATGAAAGTATTAATATTTCAATTGTACAGTCAGCTATATAAGCAACTCCCAGCTATCTGAAGAAAAGACATTTGCTTTGACCTAGACCATCCCAAAGTACACACACAAACACACATTTCTATTTCAACTAAATGATCAGTGCATTCTAATTGTGGGAGTCAGTACGCAGACAAAATATAGGAGCGTACAAGAGAAAATACTGAAATTCTTAGCCTAGCTAAGTGTCAAAGTTTGTTCCATAAATAAAAGCTCTCAAAGGGTTCAGTGTGGGATACCGTTTTGATATTCGGAAATGAAAACAGGAATATAAAATTTATATTATGGTTTTCTCTCCAGTTCACTTCTCCAACCCATCTCTGAGAAAGTTCTACTAAAAGGATGAACCTGACAAAAGTTAGGCACAATAAAGGGAAGTAAGTAGTCTTTGTATCTAAATAATGAAAGTGACAATATAATAGCTACCCCAATGGAATACAATAAATTTATGCATTATTTCAAAATAATTTTAGTTTAATTTTTTTAATATATTGTATAATTGGACATTTTAGTGGGTTTTAGTTTTGGCAAATATTAACTTCAATTTACCAAAGGATAACAGTTTGGGACAACATGAGATAGCACAGAAAGATGTTCAGAGGCAAAGGGATGCAATCTTGCTATAGGTACCACTGCAAATAACTCAAAAATAGGTGACCAACATGTACAGATAATAGCTGACTGCACTGTATTTTCAAAATCCATTAGCTCACGTGTCACAAAGCTTAGACTTCCTTTTAATTCATTCCAGATGTTTTATTGGCCTTTGCCCAGAAACTGACACCAAATGTCCAGTACTTCACCTAAAACATTTTCTAAAATTCAGTTCCAATTAACTTCCATGGCTTTCTGGAGATCAAGGGTTGTTATCCTAAATGTGTGGCTTTCAATGCTGCTCAAATGCCTTGAATTACAGATCCTGCAATCTTGGCTCCAACAGTTTTGTTGAGTAATAGAGAGGGATTATGTTCATGTGTGTTTAATCTCTTGTTTTATAGTATTTTCTATGTTAGGGTAATAAAGTTAAGTACTCTTTTGGGGGAAAAGACTTGAGGTCCCAGCAATGTAAGCACTGAATGGGATGATGGATTTAAATAATGTTTACCACACACTCAGGTGAAGAATAAGGCTTTGTGGGATTTCCCTGGTGGTGCAGTGGTTAAGAATCCGCCTGCCAGTGCAGGTAACATGGGTTCGAGCCCTGGTCTGGGAAGATTCCCCATGCCGCGGAGCAACTAAGCCTGTGAGCCACAACTACTGAGCCTGCGCTCTAGAGCCCGTGAGCCACAACTACTGAGCCTGCGCTCTAGAGCCCGTGAGCCACAACTACTGAACCCCGGGCGCCGCAACTACTGAAGCCCGCGTGCTCTAGGGCCCACGTGCTGCAACTACTGAGCCCGTGTGCTGCAACTACTGAAGCTCGCATGCCTAGAGCCTGTGCTGTGCAACAAGAGAAGCCACCGCAATGAGAAGCCTGCGCACCACAACGAAGAGTAGCCCCCGCTCACTGCAACTAGAAAAAGCCCGTGAGCAGCAACGAAGACCCAACGCAGCCAAAAAAAAAAAGAATAAGGCTTTGTATATATACCCTAAAACTTATTTCTAGAATGGGAGGAGACATTTGGAATGAGAGCGCTGGTTTGCTTACCTGGGCATAACGTGGTGCAGGCTATTTTCTGCACACTCTGCCCTTCACAGAAGGCACCACCATTGAGTGGGGCTGGGTTGGTGCAGGTCCTTGTGCGCTTCTGATACCCTCGTCCACAGCGGCTGTTACACACAGACCACTCTGTCCAGGTAGACCAGCCACCGTTTACTGGAAAGAGATAAAAAATAAAATGTGAATTAAACATGTGTGCATACACACAGAGACACACAAACCACACACAACACATAAAAGTTGTATCCCAAGTGACCATAAAAAAATCAAAAACTTCAAAGCTATAGGAGACCCTGGATATCATTTCACACATATATACAATGGAATATTACTCAGGCATAAAAAGAAACGAAATTGAGTTATTTGTAGTGAGGTGGATGGACCTAGAGTCTGTCATACAGAGTGAAGTAAGTCAGAAAGAGAAAAACAAATACCGTATGCTAACACATATATATGGAATCTAAAAAAAAAAAAAAAAAAAAAAGAAAAGGCTGTGAAGAACCTAGGGGCAGGACAGGAATAGAATAAAAACGCAGATGTAGAGAATGGACTTGAGGACACGGGTAGGGGGAAGGGTAAGCTGGGACGAAGTGAGAGAGTGGCATGGACTTATACACACTACCAAATGTAAAATAGCTAGCTAGTGGAAGCAGCTGCATAGCACAGGGAGATCAGCTCGGTGCTTTGTGACCACCTAGAGGGGCGGGATAGGGAGGGTGGGAGGGAGACGCAAGATGGAGGAGATATGGGGATATATGTATATGTATAGCTGATTCACTTTGTTATAAAGCAGAAACTAACACACCATTGTAAAGCAATTATACTCCAATAAAGATGTTTAAAAAAAAATAAAATTGCATTGTAGAGCTGAAGAATCTAAGCACAGAGATAAATAAAATGAATTATCAACATCTATTTATCTATTCAGAAAATAGGACTGTGTTCTCCTCTCCTTAGCCAGTGTTATTTAAAAAAAAATCCCCTTACCTAGTAAAGCTCCAAAAATTACTTTTGGCAACTTACCTCAAATAATATATGTTTACATCCTTATACCAAGGCTGTGAGTGGCTACGAAGCATGGGAACTGATAAAATCATTTAGTCTTTTCTTAATAACAGATGACTGATTATTTTTCTTTAGCATATGTAAACTTTATAACCTTTTAAGGACTTTTAGTTAGTTTCATTAATAAGTGAATCTAGTTTTTAAAGAAGTCTTGATAGCTGGATTTTTAACTAATTGAGTATCTATTTGAATGAATTAGCGATTAGTTGATGTAACTGAAATGGACACCTATTTTGTGTATACAGGCCATTTACGGTGTTTGATGGAGCTGTCAGTATTTGTGCGATGATAAAACCTACTCCCTAACACTGTGTTCACTACCTCTGGAGATCTTGCTCTAGAAAATACTCTGACATACTTTTGTATTTCAATATATGAGTCTGTGAAATTATTTTAACTAAGCAGTTTCTAACAAAAAATATTTGCTGGTGGTAAAACACGGCACAACTAGTATATGTACCTGCTTCCTGATGGTGAAGAAGAGTGTTACTCAGATAACACAAGCCTTACATGTGAACATCATATGCCGATCATCTCCTTCTCTAGAAACTTATGCAACAGACAATAATCGTGAATGTGTTATACATACAGACATAGACTACTTTTCACTGGAGAGTTATTTTTTTATATAAAGATAAACTGAAATCAATTGTGATGTTCAATAATAGGAACATGGTAAACATGTATGTTTATGAGACTGACTCCTAGGCAGCTATTAAAAATGACTCTGTATACGTGCACCCTATGTTCATAGCAGCACTATTCACAATAGCCAAGGCATGGAAACAACCTGTCAATCGACAGGTGAATGGATAAAGAAGATGTACAGGGACTTCCCTGGTGGTCCAGTGGTAAAGAATCCACCTTCCAACGCAAGGGACGCGGGTTTGATCTCTCGTGGGGGAACTAAGACCTCACATGCCGTGGGACAGATAAGCCTGTGTGCTACAACTACTGAGCTTGTGCGCCTCAACGAGAGAGCCCGCGTGCTGCAAACTACAGAGTGCACGTGCTCTGGAGCCCGCTGAGAACTAGAGAGAGAAAAACCCACACGCCGCAACTAGAGAGAAGCCTGCACGCCGCAACAAAAGATCCCGCATGCCTCAACAAAGATCCCGTGTGGGGCTTCCCTGGTGGCGCAGTGGTTGAGAATCTGCCTGCCAATGCAGGGGACACGGGTTCGAGCCCTGGTCTGGGAGGATCCCACATGCCGCGGAGCAACTGGGCCCGTGAGCCACAATTGCTGAGCCTGCGCGTCTGGAGCCTGTGCTCCGCAGCAGGAGAGGCCGCGATAGTGAGAGGTCCACGCACCGCGATGATGAGTGGCCCCCGCTTGCCACAACTAGAGAAAGCCCTCGCACAGAAACGAAGACCCAACACAGCCAAAAATACATAAATTAATTAATTAATTAATTAAATTAAATTTAAAAAAAAAAAACAAGGTGCTATAGAAGCACTTTTAAAAAAAAAAAAGATCCCGTGTGCCGCAGCTAAGACCCGATGCAGCCAAAAAATAAATAAATAAAGGGGAAAAAAGGGCTAGCCATCACAGCCTTATTTTTAAAAAAAGACGTGGTACATATACACCATGGAATACTACTCAGCCATAGAAAAGGACAAAATAATGCCATGAGCAAGCAACATGGATGGACCTAGAGATTATCATACTAAGTGAAATGAGTCAGAAAGAGAAAAATAAATACAATATTACTTATAGGTGGAATCTAAAATATGACACAGATGAACCTATCTAAAACAGAAACAGAGAAAGGGACATAGAGAAGAGACTTATGGTTGCCAAGGGGGAGGGGGTGGGGGAGGGAGGGATTGGGAGTGTGGGGTTAGCAGATGCAAATTATATAGAGAATGGATAAACAACAAGGTCCTACTGTATAGAACAGGGAACTATATTCAATATCCTGTGAAAAACCATAATGGAAAAGAATATGAAAAAGAATGTGTATATATATATATATATATATATATGTATAACTGAGTCACTTTGCTGTACAGCAGTAATTAACACAACACTGTAATTTAATTATACTTCAATTAAAAAATAAATTTAAAAAAATGATGCTGTAGAAGTCTATTTAATAATACATGGATACTGCAACATTATGTTTTAAGTAAAAAATATATATTTAGAACCCTTATTTTAAAATCCTATTTATCCTAAGAAAATTCCAGTAGTATACATATCAATCTTTTTTAAAGCTACCTCTGGATGACAAAATGACAGGATTATAGGTATTTTTTTCTTTGAACGTTTTTCTGTGTTTCCCAAATTTTCTATAATGAATATATATTTGCAATCTAAAAATGATGCTAACAAAATTAAATATATACAACAGACTCTAAAATGAAATACTGGTTACATATATATGTTTTTCTGTGGACTATTAGTGAGTCCAACCTATGAGCCTTGGACAACTTATTTTACGAGGCCATGAAAAGGACAAGCAGATGTTTGACAGGTAGAGTTGCATTTAGCATTGCAAAAAGCAATTTAATCCACTCAACTTCACAAAACTCCAAATGTCATGGAATTGTCAGTATAAATTGCTTACCAACACACTGGCAAGCCAATATCATAAACTTTTAGAGAAAGACAGGTCTTGAAGATCCTAGGCTTATTCCCTCATTTTACAGAGAAGGAGATACGGGCTCCGAGCATTCTGTTTAAGTGACCAACTGAAGGTCAGTTGGTGATAGAACTAGGCCTAGCACATAAGACTCCTGACCCCTAGTCCCATGCTGTTTTCTAAACTCAAAATGCTTTAGTTACTTGTGCTTGATTCTTCCTAAAGACAATGTTCAGCTTGTGCTTATGGATACTGAAAGCATGCCATACATAGGAAAAGAGATCTGCATGTATATTAAACATCTTTGTAATACATCTATTTAGAGTCTGCCTTCATTAGTTATTTATGACTGGTACAAGCTGTGATGTGCCCCACTTCTCTTTTCCATTTCCAGTGCTGTTAATTAAGTCGTTCAGAGAGTTTAGAAAAAGACAAAGCGGGAAACGTTTCATTGTGACTTAAGGAAATTTAACTTCAGAGTATTCAGAGGATTTAAAAAAAATATTATGCATCTGTAATGAGAATGACAGTTTTAAAGCATCACTACATTCAGCCTTTCGAACACACCACAGTGGTTTCTGTTCTCATAACACCCTACAGCATGAGGACACATGCAGCCAAATGGCACTACTTGCAGGAAGCAAGGGCCATGAACCACGTACTCGTGGCTGTCCTTCCTTCCTAGTTCTTTAGACAAATCTCCTGGAGTGTCATTTAACACCGAAGCGGCCACGAAGAGCTTCCTTACATTCTAAGTGGTAGCCATGTCATTCCGCAGGTGGCAGAACCTCAAAATATTTCTCAGGGTCATTCAGTTTCCTCTGAGACAATAACTCATCAAGAATATGAAGACCTACTATGTATCTAACATTGTGAGAAATACATAAATTTATAGGGCTGTTCTCTTAGTCTACCAAGGAGCTTAAAAGCTTAGCTGGGGAGATGGAACGACTAGTGACATGATGAGAAAACCACTGAGTGCTAAAGCAGACAGGGAGATAAAGGCATCACGTGCTGCAGCAAAATTGGGGGCAGAATCATATAGTACTTCTGGAGAAATGATAGGCTTAGAGATGAGATGGATTAGAAAGGGCCAGAGAGTGGAAGAGCAGCTGTCTGAAGAACTCATCATGTTGAAACTTGCTACAGGGTTAGGATTAGGGCTGCGTGGCTACGGCAGCCCTTGTCTTCACTCTGGACGCCCCTGGCGGAGTGGAGAGCAAGTTCTAGGGAGTTAAGGTTGCGCTGAGGTGTTCGGAGAACATGTCAGCTCCCAGTGACCCGAGGTTTTGCAATCACTCTCCTGAGGCCCACAGGAAGAACAGCCGACTGCCTGAAGCATCTTCATCTTGGAACTCCCTCTACATCTCTGTAGTTCAGGCTATGGAGAGCAGGAGGGCCTAGGGAAGCAGGGAACCGCCCTGGTACTTGGGTAGATTTCCTTCACTTTCCTATAAACTGACTGACAAAGGACTAGGGATTTCTACGTCTAGTTTCTCTACGAGTATCAGGAAAGCAGTTACACCTGACCGGCCGCATGAGAAGCTGGAAGAGAGCAGCAAGGGGGATTGCAAAGGGGCCTCTTCACTTGGTATTTTAAGATTAAAATGAGAAACTGCAGTGTGACCTCAACTAGATTGAGACCCCAAGAGCTCACTCACCATAGACTATGACAGTTGCGGTTGTGCTTTTCCTCTTGGCGACGATGTTTTTGGCCACACAAGTATAGTTGGCAGTATCTGAGAGGCGGGCCTGCTTGATGATGAGGTTGTGATCAATAGTAATATAAAAATTCCGATCTTCAACAGGATCAATGATGTCTTCATTTTTCAACCATTCCACCTAAAGATGCACGAGAGAAACAGATAAATTCCCAGTATGGATCCCTTGATGGCTGTCTGTCCTAACTTTTGTTTTGCAGTGTGACTAACATTGGTCCACGCCATGAACTTCTGCAAACTGGAGGAAGTAACTTTCCGAGGTCACATTAAGTATCACTCACCTGCCAAACATGCTGATTCTGTCTGTACTACATTATTCTCAAATGTCAATGACCCGACTGGGAAATACAGTGTTCAAATTGTTTTCACTTTGCCCTCCAGGCAGGAATTGGGGATGTGCACTGCCAAGTTCAGAACCCAATCAAAAATAATAGGCTAAGCATTTCAGACTGAGCGCAAACCTTTTGCTATTTGATTTGTTTACTCTTGGCAACTTACCTGCTGCTTTTCAGCAAAGAATATAAGGACTATTAAAAAAGCTCAAAAGGCATCTTAGACATCGTGTACCTCTAATAAAACAACATTTGGATGATTTATGTGTAACATATGGATTAAATTCCCCTAAAAGTGTACTTACTTTAAAATATAGCAAACACATATTTAGAGATGTATCTAAGCCAAAATCTTGGGAGGAAAAAAAAAAGGTTTTCTACTAACTCTCAATATAATCTAAATAGCATATAAGTCATAGTCAAATCTCTCCTTTTGTCTATCTCTAGCATCAAATCTCTGGCTCATGGTTTGCTTCTGGAGAACCTGACCTAAGACATGACTGTTCAAAACTACTGAACTATTTTTCCTGTGCAAATATCAGTTTAGCAACAGCAATGTTATCCTTACAGAATGAAAGGAGGGAAATATATCTGTATAAGATGTCCTTATGAAGGATAAACTATTTCTTGTTCCATAAATTGCTTTTTTCCCCCTATGCACAGGTTTTTCCATAAAGCAAAACAACATTGATATTTACCACACTTAAACTTTCCTTTTGCATTAGTGTGGATACCCATACAAGTAACCTTTAGTGGTAGGGAGTCAATAGTATTGCCATTTTCAAAATCTTAAGGAGCTTCCCTTGCACCGCAAGAGGTCTGGAAATTAATCTCTAAATCTGTCAGTGGGCTGGATGTTACACAGCTCTAAATTACATCTAACACAGGGACTCTAAAACAATGCTTCCCTAATCCTTAGAAGAGAGGACAAAATCTAAAGGGAAAAATAAAATACAATCATCTGGAAATAAACATATGAGGATGTAGATAAGAGTAACTATTTGTAATGACATAAATTTTGAAATAGCTAAACAGTGTTGATATTTACACTAATGGAAGTGAGGAAGTGTGAAATCCATCTAAAATAGTGGAGTTTTAAAACATGCATTTTGTTTTCAATAAAGACAGCACATTCAGTCCTGTGCTTGGATATATTTGACGAGAGATGCACACTCACTTGACCTGGATTTTCTCAAACTTCGGCCCTACATGTGTGGTAATATGATCTTGCTACAAGTGCAGGAGGAAAGGCAGCAAGATTCAGACTATTAGAAAACTGCTTGAGGATAATTGAAAGCTGACGTTAATATCTTCTGAAGCTAATCTTTATACAGATTATCTTTGCCGTTCGAAAGAAAGCTTTCCACTTACAGAAGGTCCTGTTGGGCTCCCCTGATTTGTTCTTAGATCCCGTGTGTGTGTGTGTGTGTGTGTGTGTGTGTGTGTGTGTGTGTGTGTGTGTGTGTGTGTGTGTGTGTGTGTGTGTGTGTGTGTGTGTGTGTGTGTGTGCGCGCGTGCGTGTGTGTGTACGCACGCACAATTTTCTTTCAAGGACCCATACCTTCTACTTTGCTTTGTGAAGGACGGCCCTCAGGCTCCTAGATGTTTTGCTTCGAAGTACCTAGGGGTTCACAGCTCCCCCCCCCCCAACTTTCTCCTTTGCTGTGACCTCACAGGTGTGGAAACAAGCCCTGTGTCCAATCAGGTTGGAACCCGAGTTGTTACTCTCCAGAGTTGCCCGGCAGGGTGCGCGCTAAAGCTACCTCCTTGAGACATCTCCTAAACGTATACTTTCTGGGCTCCTTCTTTTCTCTCCTGCTTGCTCCACCCACTTACAAGACTCTCCTGGGAGCACTTCTGTAACAAACCATTTGCATTCAAACCTCTGCCTCGTGGTTTGCTTCTGGAGAACCTGATCTAAGTCAGGACTGTTCGAAACTATGGTTTCTTCTATGTACATAATAGTTAACAACAGTAACGCTATACTGATCGTAAATGACACAGAGAAATCCCAAGGGATACTGCAAACCACCTGTTTATTTGAAAAGTTTATTACGTGGAAGAAAAAAAGGATTCTGCACTGCTGGCAAAACATTTAAAAAGACTCGCGTGATTACTGGGTATATGATCTCTACTTTCTCATACGTGACTCCGTTATTTTCCTCAGGTGTCTCTCATCAACGTCGGAGCAGTGATTATGACCTGAGATTCGAGGACCCCTAGAAATGTTGAGGCAGTACCCCTGGACCCTGTGAGGGACATGGCCCTCCTCCCCTAATTCTGGCTTTCACCCAGGGAAGCTCTGCTTCGATTTATTCTCTACACTGGGCTTGCCTGTATGCCTTTGTTTGAAGAAACAATGACGTCTACAGAGAGAAGAGAGCTGTAGGAATGAAGAAAGGACCCAAGGACTCGGGCTTTTAGCAAGATGCCCCCCTCCCAGTTCCCTATGCCCCAGAACTCCCAGTCTTGTCACCAAGTCCTGTTTTGAGACCTGATCTCCAGGAGAAGCTCAGGTCTGGGCCACAGATCATCACTCACCTCCTGCACTAGAATCACCATCTTGCTCAGCACATCTCCATCACCCACCCTCCAAAACTTCTGAAACCCTTCCTCACTACCTTGGAACACTCCACCAACATCTTCCAAAATTTCAACCTCTGTTCAGATTGTTTTCTTCACTTTTCTCTAACTAAATCCTAGCTCTTCATGATGCTGCTCTTTCTTCTAGAGTCCTCTCAAGTGGGGGATGTTTGATTTCCCAAACCCAATATACCACGAGGCCTGGGGATTCAGTAACTGTCCTCCTTGATCCACACTGTCTGCTCTACCTTCGCATCCTTGCAGTGAAACGTGGCTGTGTAAAGCCATGTTGAGTGGCGTAATCTTACGTTCATGATGACAGAACTCAAGTGGGCCCTAAATTCTGCCAAAAGATGGTATGATATTTTCATCGTCTGTTCACTGTTCCACACTCCTAGACAGCTATTTCACACCTTCTCCTCTCTGCTTAAACACTATCTCCCCCGCTATCCTCACTTTCGGCCAGCGACCAAGATTTCCATGTCACGGAGAAAACTGACAATCTCCAGACATCTCCCAAAGCTCCCACCTACCACCCCTGTTCTGCACCCTCCTTCCTGTTACTAGGGCAGCTCTCTGCTCCTGTGTGTCACCTCTCACTTGTAGTCTGCACCCCATTCCTGTTCTCTTATTCAAGGGCAAGCCCCAGAAATTCTCCTCTCTCTCTTACATCATTAATTTCCCACTACACAGAATCATTTCCACCAGCGTACAGACATGTGGTTACTTTTCACAACTTAAAAGAAAATCCCTCCCCACTCACTTCTGCCTTTAGTCACCCCCACGTTCCTCTGCTCACCTTAAAAGACGCCGTGGAATACCTGTTTGTACATTCTCTCCATTTCCTGTCCTCTTCACCTCTACAGAATCCGCGCTAATTCACGCTGACCTCCACTGTCAGAACTGCTCTCTTTCAAAGGTACCAATTCCTTTCACCTTGTTAGCTGCACTGCTGAGGTTTCAGTACTTGACTTACTTGACTCAGCATTAGCATCTGAGCCCGTCGGTTTCTCCCTCCTCCTCGCCTGCTTTCTCCAGGCGGGGCACTTTCTTATTTTTGTCCCATCTCCCCCCATTACCCCACAGCTTCCTTGGGCTTAGGTCTGTTCTCCCTGGGTAGCTCTGTCCTTGGACCTCTTCTTTTTTCTATTTTCCATCCTTTCTTGGTGAGCTCATCCAGTCTCATGCAGATGACTCCTAAATTTATCTCCAGTCTAGACCCCGTCCTTGAACTTCAGACTCATATATCCAACTGCCTTCTTGCAACTCCACTGGGTTGTCTGATAACGACCTCCCGAACTGCCCTCCAAACCTGTTCCTCCCACAACCGTACCCGTCTCAGTTAAGGCCAACTCCATCCTTCTAGTGACTTAGACAGAAACCTCAGGCTTGGCCTTGACTCCTCTCTTCCTCTCCCCTTTGCTGATTTGATGTCAGAGCAGCATTATCAGAATCTAACCACTTCTTGTCCCCTCAGCACCACTCCCTTCCCCGAGCAGGTCACCATCATTTCTCTCCTGGATTACTGCAACAACTTTCTGTCTGTATCTTTACTTTTCCCCTTGGTCCTAACATCTACTCTCAACACAGCAGAGTGATCCTTAAGCCCTAAGTCAGATCACGCTACACCTCACCTCCAACCCTCCAGTGCCTCCCAATATCGCTCAGTGTCAACCCCCAAATCCTTACAAGGACCCACAAGGTCCTGCATCACCAGGAACCCTGACCTCCCTGAGATCACCTAGTTTGCTCTCTCCCTTTCTCTCATCTTTCTAGATGCGACTCCTTTGCTGGGTCTTACGCGCATCAGGGGCGCCCCTGCCTTGGGGATGTCGAGTCTGCTGGGGCGCCTGCCTGGAATAATCTCTCCCCCAATAAGTCTGCTCTCTTCCCTCCTTCAGGTCTTTACTCAGGCGTCCCCCTCTCAGTGAGCCACTTCCTAATCAGCCTTTAAAACTGCAACATCTCCCTCTGCGCATGCCTGCAATCTCTCACTCTCTTTTATCTTCTTCATCTCATGTAGCCTGTATTTTACTTGTTAGTTGTCTCCTCTACCAGGATGTAAGCTCCACGGATTTGGGTCTGTTTTTTGAACACTGTTATAGCCCCGTGGCCTGGAATGGGCAGATAGTAGGTGCTTAATTAGTATTTGCTAAATGTATGAACAAAACAACACATGTAGTAGGGTCAAGTCTGTTCTACATGTTCTTAGGTCTCCATAAAGTTGGTGCTTTAACTGTCAAATTTAATAATGAATATATATGGTGAGAGCAATTTTAAACATCCCTTCTAGCTAAGTTCTGCTGGAGATTAAGAACACAAATCTCCACTGCCTAAGATCAAATCCTACAGAGCTGGCCTGGCCTCCAAATGGACTCATTGGAGAAATCATGACATAGAAGAGGGCCTCTGGAATGATGCTAGGAGACCTCCAGTATTTCACTGCCATTTATAAGTATGAGTCTGAAGTGTCCAGTGGCCAACATGTTTTAACTAAGGCATCTTTGAAAATGGAACTCTCTCTAGCCCACATTATACCTGTATGTCTGCTGCAGAATTTTAAGGTGTTTGAGAGTAATTATTGCGGAATTTCATCTAGTAAGCACAGAATCTAGGTGATCACAGTAAACCTGAGACTGTAACACAGCTTCCCAAGAACTTTCAATTTCAATAAACAAACATGCACCTTGTTATTTCAATTCCATTCCGCAAACACTGAGTACGTACTATGTACTATGCATCATGTCAAGTGTTGGGGGATAAAGGGAAAAATCAGATAAGTGCTTCCCTGTGGCATTTGCTACATAAGAAGACAAACCTATAAACTAGTAATTACAATGTGACAGAGAAACAACAGACATGTGCAAGGATGGAAGCAAATCGGGGTTCAAATTACGTGAGGAGAGGACATCTGAGAAGGAGACATCTGAACCAGTTTCTCAAGGATGGAGTTAAGCTTGTTGGGAAGGCAAAGGAAAGCGTGGGATGAAGGACGAAGAGGATATTTCAGGAAGAGGAGGCAGCAGGTGCTTCACACAGGCTTGAATCCTCTTGGGAAGCCTGAGCACTGGACAGTGGTCTTCGCTGCACAGCCAGGGGAGGCGGAACAAGGATGGAGAAGCTGCTTTCAGGAAATCACTGAGGGACTCCCATGCTGTGATCCACTGAAAGGTTTAAAGAGAAGAGGCATTACGATGCTTTGCTGTAAGAATGACTATTTTAGGGGGCAGTGTGGATTACCAGAGAGGCACAGTGGAAGCTGGAAACCAGTTAAAAAGGCCACTGTCGTAGTCCTGGTGAAAGACCATGAAGGCTGAATTAAGGAAGGACCAAGGGGACTGGGGAGAAAAGAATGGATACAGAAAGTCATTTGAAGGGGCAAGGGATATGGCAGAAGAGTTGCCTGTATGTTGGAAGGAGGGTGCAAGACAAAACCATCTCGTTTCTGGCGTGGGGACCTGTGTGTAGATCAGGGATAAAGGAGGCAGACAAGATTTAAGGGCTGAAAGGATAATGATGAGTCGATTTGGCTGATCTTACAAGGAATCCAGATAGTACAGCATGATTCTCCACAACAGCTAAATTGCTCAAAATTCTCCAGTTATTTCCATGAAAAGGGTGATGTTTTTCCTCTAAAGTTTTGAAATACAAAAATAACAACAATAAAACCCTCATTACTTCTGCTTCTCTTAGATCATAGCACTAAGAACAGAACACAGATATTGATTAAAAGGATAAAACAACATTTATTCCCATTTTGGTTAATTAAATACTCAGGAGAGGATGTATGGGAGGGAAAACAATGTGTGAGAATAATTCTGTTTATTGTGTAAAGGGTTGTCTGAATCAGCAAGATAAATCAATATAAAAGCCTGACAGATTTATTCTTTTATTAAAAATATATATCCTGGGCTTCCCTGGTGGCGCGGTGGTTGAGAATCTGCCTGCCAATGCAGCGGACTCGGGTTCGAGCCCTGGTCTGGGAAGATCCCACATGCCGCGGAGCAACTGGGCCCGTGAGCCACAACTACTGAGCCTGCGCGTCTGGAGCCTGTGCTCCGCAACAAGAGAGGCCGCGACAGTGAGAGGCCCACGCACCGCGATGAAGAGTGGCCCCCGCTTGCCGCAACTAGAGAAAGCCCTCGCACAGAAATGAAGACCCAACACAGCCAAAAATTAAAAAAAAAAAAAATATATATATATATATATATCCTTTTCATGCAGTATCTCCAGAACTCAACACCATTAAATAAAGCGACACTCTTCCATTTGAAGTAACTTTACAGTGAGTCTCCTTACATAAACTGTATGTAAAATCCCAAGAAACAATACAGTACCTTTTGTAGTGCTAGAAATTAATTGTATTGAGTATTGAAGTATTTAATTATACTTTTGCAATGCTACTTATTTGTAAGCTAATCTTGGTTAATCAGGAGTCAGTACTTGGGTGTGGCCTCTGAATTCTGTTCATATTTTGTTCATTTCAGTGCTTCTTGTTGACTTCACCCTGAGACTTGGCTTCTTCTCACCCCTCCCATTTAGCAAACCATTTGATTTATACAAGGGAGAAGTCTTTCTAAGTTAGAAGTTATTTTTAGCTATGTCTAAAACATTCAAAAAGAGAGAAAAATAGGTTGAAGTTCAGAAAACAATAAAAGGCTTCACCCATAAACCATAACTTGTCAGGGTTGCAGCGAGGCAAAGCACTGTTTCTGTCCTTGTGGCTCAGTAACTGTGGTCTTTTCAATAATTTGGAGCATATTTGAAGTAATTTACTCAAGTGTTTATGAAAACATAGGATTTTGTTAACAGGTAATAAAAATAATTATGAGGAAATGTTAGGACATCCTGTTTGCACATTTGGTTGCTGTTTGGTATTGATTATCCCATTGTGTGCCACTGAGAATCTTACTGTAAGAAGCAGTTCCTGCAGTACCAGATAAGAGAGCTGCTCTCAGGCCAGACTGCCTGGGTTCAAAACCCATTTCTGTGCCTCTCTTGGGCAAATTTCTTCTATGTGCCCCAGAGTCCTCACTTATAACATGAGGATAATTATAAAACTGATTCCATAAGGTTTTTGAGGATCAAATGAGTTAATACACAAATTACTTAGTGCTTGGCATATAGTCAATATTCTTAAATTATTATTAATATTACATTAAGAATATCCTACAGGAGTTGGGACAAAATCCAAACAACTCTACAAAAAAACAGAGAAGTGGCATTCATCTAAAAACAAAAAGGAAAGGAGAGATCACAATGGTGGCGTAGGAGGATGTGGGGTTCCCCTCCCCCCATGAACACATCAAAAACACACCTACATGTGGAGCAATTCTCACTGAAAACAAACTGGAGACTGGCAGAAAGACTCCTGTACCGCCAAGGCTCTAAGAAAGATCCTCACAGAATCGAGTAAGAAGGGAAGAGAAACACGATCAGGTCAGGACCTGTGCCCCTGGAAGGGGACACAGAGAAAAAGGGAGATTACAAGGAGAAAGATCTGCCCTAGGGAGTGGGCAGTTCAAGCCACATATTGGGTGCCCCAGCCCTGGGGTCCAACAGTGGGAAGACAAGTCCCCTTAGCTGGTTTGAAAACAAGTGGGGCAAACAAGAGGGCTGTAAGGAACCTAAACTCTGCTTGTGAAGACTGTGCATGTGCTTCCTTACTCCCAGAAACAAGGCAGAAGAAGCAGATTGAAACTGCCTGGGCCTCGGCCAGTCTCCTGCGACTGCCCCAGCACATGCCACAGTCTGAGCCAAGCACCTGCTCTGGCTCCTCCTGCCCCACGGCACAGCTCCACACTAGGAGGAGTGCCGCAGTGGCCGAGGGGAGCGCACAGTTGGGAAAGACAGAGCTGACTGGGACCCAGAACGCATCTGAATGGGGCGAGGGCAGCCACTGCTGGTGCTTGCAGAGGCAGCACACGGGGAGCGCACAGCCCTGCATGGGGCTGGAGCCACCATAGCCTGTGCCCCAACCACACCAAGTGCCCACTTCTCTTGCTCCAGCACTGCTCCCCAATGGGGTGAGGGTGCAGGTGCTGGGAGGGGAGAGAGCAGAGGCTTAGAGGAAATGGAACCAGCTGGGAACTGACCCTCAAGGTTTCTGCTCCAGCAACTTGGGACCTGCCTCTGCCCCTAACAGGGTGATGTGGGCCACTGAGCAGAGGAGAAACCCCAGCTCACACCTGGCTCTGGCTCTAGCACCTCCATCTCAGCCCCACCTCCTACAAAGTGAAAGCTGCCATACCCTCAGGGAAGATGTGAGTCATAATCATGCCAGATCCAGCTCTTCCACCAAAGCCACTGAGCACAAACATACTGTATAGGGATGCTCCCATACAAGAACACTACTTCAAAACCAGAATAGGTAATTGTCTCACCTAATACCATAGAGACAGAGAAAGTTAAGCAAAATGAGAAGACAGAGAAATTTGTTTCAAATGAAAGAATAAGAGAAAAACCCTGGAAAAGCAAGCAATGAAACAGATAAATAATTTATCAGATAAAGCGTTCAAAGCGTTGGTAATGAGAATGCTAACTGAATTAGGGAAAATAACAGATGAACACAATGAGAATTTTAACAAAGAACTAGAAAATAAAGAAGAACCAGTCAGAACGTAAGAATACAATAACTGAAATGAAAAACACACTACAAGGAATTAACAGCAGACTAAGTGATACAGAAGAATGCATAAGTGATCTAGAAGACAGAATGGAAATCACCCAATCAGAAGAGAAAAAAAAAATTTAAATGAAAGTAGTTTAACAGACCTTTGAGACAACAAGTGTAACAATACAAGAATTATAGGGGGCCCAGAAGGTGAGGAGAGATAGAAAAGGACTGAAAATGCATTTGATGAAATTATTGCTGAACACTTCCTGAACCTGAAGAAGGAAACAGATATTCAGATACAGACAAACCCAAACAGACCCACACCAAGACATGTCATAATTAAAATGGCAAGAGTTAAAGAGAGTTCGAAAGGCAGCAAGACAAAAAAAAGAATCATATACAAGGGAACCTCCACAAGGCTATTAGCTGATTTTCCTGCAGAAACATTGCAGGCCAAAAGGGTGTGGCATGATATATTTAAAGTTCTGAAAGAGAAAAACCTCCAACTTAGGATACACTATCCAACAAGATTATAATTCAGAATTGAAGGAGAGGTAAAGAACTTCTCAGAAAGCAAGAACTAAGGAGTTCATCAGTGCTAAACCTATCCTAAAAGAAATGTTAAAGGGTCAGTGAAAAGACTACAACAATTAGTAAGAATCTAAAGGAAAAGAAAAATCCCATGAGTAAAAGCAAATATATAGTAAAGGCTATGGATCAACCACTCAAATAAGCTAGTACGAAGACTAAAGAACAAAAAATTTTAAATCCAGTATAACTACAACAGACACTGAAGAAACAAACATAAAGATGTAAAATATGACATCAAAAACATGACATGTGAGGGAGAGGAATAAAAAAATGTAGACATTTTGGAATGGTTTTGAACTTAAATGACTACTATTTTAAAAGAAGTAGGGGCTTCCCTGGTGGCACAGTGGTTGAGAATCCGCCTGCCAATGCAAGGGACATGGGTTCGAGCCCTGGTCTGGGAAGATCCCACATGCCACGGAACAACTAGGCCCATGAGCCACAATTACTGAGCCTGCGCGTCTGGAGCCTGTGCTCCGCAGCAGGAGAGGCCGCGATAGTGAGAGGCCCGCGCACCGCGATGAAGAGTGGCCCCCGCTTGCCACAACTAGAGAAAGCCCTCACACAGAAACGAAGACCCAACACAGCCAAAAATAAATTAATTAATTAATTAAAAGAAGTAGATATAGTTATAGGTCAACATATATGGACCACATGGTTACCACAAATCAAAACCTACAATACACAAAAGCCAGAGAGAAAGGAACACCAGCATACCAATAAAAAAAAATCATCAAACCACAAGAGAAGAAACTAAAAGAGAAGAACAGAGAAGAACTACAAAAACAACCAGAAAAGAAGTAACAAGGGTACAGAGACAAAACGGTGGAGTAGAAGGACATGAGCTCCCCTCTTCTTACAAAAACACCAAAATTACAACTAACTGCTGAACAACCATTGACAAAAAAATGCTGGAACCTACCAAAAAAGATACCCTACATCCAAAGACAAAGAAGAAGCCACAAGACAGTAGGAGGAGGGGCACAATTGTGATAAAATCAAATCCGATACCTACTGAGTGGGTGACCAACAAACTGGAAGATAATTATACCACAGAAATTCTCCCACAGGAGTGAAAGTTCTGAGCTCCACATCAGGTTCCCCAGCCTTGGGGTCTGGTAACAGGAAGAGGAGTCCCCAGGGAATCTGGCTTTGAGGTTACCAGGGTTTCATCACAGAAATTCCACAGGACTGGGGGAAACGGAAACTCCACTATTGGAGGCCGCAAATAAGGTCTCGTGTGCACTAGGACTCAGGGTAAAAAGCAGTGACCTCATATGAGACTGGGCCAGATCTACCTGCTAGTATTGGAGGGTCTCCTGTGGACGGGGGGGGGCGACTATGGCTCACTGAGGGGACAAAGACACAGGTAGCGGTAGTTCTGGGATGTACTCATTGGCGTGAGCCTTCCTGGAGGCTGCCATTTTCTTGCCAGGACCTGACCCCACTCAACAGCATGTGGGCTCCAGTGCTGGGATGCCTCAGGCCAAATGGCTGAAAGGCTGGCAACACATTCCCATCTATCAGCAGGTGGGCTGCTTAGAGTCTTCCTGAGCACACAGATGTCCCCTAAACACACCCCTCAACATGGCCCAGACAAGACCCAGCTCCACCCACAACTGGGGGGGAAAGAGTCCTTCCCACCAGGAAACCTGCACAAGCCTCTTGGACAGCCTCATTCACCAGAGGGCAGAGAGAAGAAGCAAGGACAACTACAATCATGCAGCCTGTGGAACGGAAACTGCAATCACAGAAAGTTAGACAAAATGAGATAGCAGAGGATTATGTGCCAGATGAAGGAACAAGATAAAACCCCAGAAGAACAACTAAGTGAAGTGGAGATAGGCAATCTACCTGAAAAAGAATTCAGAGTAATGATAGTTAAGGTGATCCAAGATCTCAGAAAAGAATGGAGACACAGACAAGGAAGATACAAGAAATGTTTAACAAAGACCCAGAAGAAGTAAAGAACAAACATAGATGAACTATACAATAACTGAAATGAAAAATACACTGGAAGGAATCAACAGCAAAATAACTGAGGAACGATAAGTGAGCTGGAAGACAGAAAAGTAGAAATCACTGCCACAGAACAGAATAAAGAAAAAAGAATGAAAAGAAATGATGACAATCTAAGAGACCTCTGGGACAAAAATAAATGCACCAACATTCAAATATGGGGGTCCCATAAGAAGAGAGAGAGAAAGAACCTGAGAAAATATTTGAAGAGATAATAACCTGAAAACTTCCCTAACATGGGAAAGGAAACAATCACCAAAGTCCAGGAAGCACAGAGTCCCAGGTAGGATAAACCCAAAGAGGAACACACCGAGACACACAGTAATTAAATTGATAAAAAATAAAGACAAAGAAAAAAATTAAAAGCAACAAGGAAAAAGCAACAAATAACATACAAGGGAACTTCCACAAGGTTATCAGCTGATTTCTCAGTAGAAGTCTGCAGGCCAGAAAGGAGTGGCATGATATATTTAAAGTGATGAAAGGGAAGAACCTACAACCAAGAATACTCTACCTATCAAGGCTCTCATTCTGATTCGACAGAGAAATCAAAAACTTTACAGACAAGCAAAAGCTAAGAGAATTCAGTACCACCAGACCAGCTTTGCAACAAATGCTAAAGGAACTTCTCTAGGAGGAATAGAAAAGGCCCCATCTATAAACAAGAAAATTACGAATGGAAAAGCTCACCAGTAAAGACAAACAGTAAAGGTAGGAAATCATCCACACACAAATATGATATCAAAACCAGCAATTGTGAGAAAGAGGGCACAAATGCAGGATACTAGAAATGCATTTGAAATTAAAAGAACAGCAACTTAAAACAATCTTATTTATATACACACTGCTAAAGCATAACCTCATGGTAACCACAAACCAAAAATCTACAATAGATACACACACACAAAAGAAAAAGTAATCCAA
Organism: Balaenoptera borealis; assembly: GCF_965194805.1. NCBI lineage: Eukaryota > Metazoa > Chordata > Mammalia > Artiodactyla > Balaenopteridae > Balaenoptera > Balaenoptera borealis. Next base: position 16,056,417 of record NC_138861.1, read on the forward strand.
ACACAACACTAAAGTCAGTCATCAAATCACAAGAGAACAAAAGAGGAAGGAAAGGAAAAAAAAAACTTACAAAAACAAATCCAAAACAATTAACAAAATGGCAATAAGAACATACATATCAATAACTACCTCAAATATAAATGGATTAAATGCTCCAACCAAAAGACACAGATTGGCTGAATGGATACAAAAATAAGACCCATATACATGATGTCTACAAGAGACCCACTTCGGACCGAGGAACACATACAGACTGAAAATAAGGGGATGGAAAAAGATGTACCATGCAAATGGAAATCAGAAGAAAGCTGGAGCAGAAATACTCATATCACAAAATAGACTACAAAATAAAGACTGTTACAAGAGATAAAGAAAGACACTACATAATAATCAAGGGATCAATCCAAGAAGATATAACAATTGTAAACATACATGCACCCAACATAGGAGCACCTCAATATATAAGGCAAATACAAACAGCCATAAAAGAAGAAATCGAAAGTAACACAATTATAGCTAAGAATTTAACACCCCACTTTAATCAATGGATAGATCATCCAGACAGAAAATCTATAAGAAAACATAGGCCTTAAATGACACATTAGACGAGACAGACTTAAGTGATACTTATAGAGCATTCCATCCGAAAGCAGCAGAATACACATTCTTCTCAAGTACATGGAACATCCTCCAGGATGATCACATGCTGGGCCATGAAGTGAACCTCGGTAAATTTAAGATAATTGAAATCATACTGAGTATCTTTTCCAAACACAACACTATGAGATTAGAAATCACCTACAAGAAAAAAAAAAAAAACTGTAAAACACACAAACACATGGAGACTACAAAATATGCTACTGAACAACCAATAGATCACTGAAGAAATCAAAGAGGAAATCAAAAAATACCTAGAGACAAATGAAAACGAAAGCACAATGATCCAAAACCTATGGGACACGGCAAAAGCAGGTCTAACAGAGAAGTTTATAGCAATACAATCTTACTTCAGGAAACAAGAAAAATCACAAAGAACCTATCCTCACACCTAAAGCAACCAGAGAAAGAAGAACAAACAAAACCCAAAGTGAGTAGAAGGAATGAAAGCATAAAAATCAGAGCAGAAATAAATGGAAATAGAAATGAAGAAAACAATAGAAAAGATCAATGAATCTAAAAACTGGTTCTTTGAAAAGATAAACAAAATTGAAAAACCTTTAGCCAGACTCATCAAGAAAAAAAGGAAGAGGACTCAGATCAATAAAATTGGAAACGAAAACAGAGAAGCTACAACGGACACCACAGAAATACAAAGGATCATAAGAGACTACCACAAGCAACTATATGCCAATTAAATGGACAAATTGGAAGAGACAGACAAATTCTTAGATAGGTACAATCTCCCAAGACTGAACCAAGAATAAACAGAAAATACAAACAGACCTATGACAAATACTGAAATTGAAACTGTGATTTAAAAACTTCCAACAAACAAAAGTCCAGGACCAGATAGCTTCACAGGTGAATTCTATCAAACATTTTGAGAAGAGTTAACACCTATCCTTCTGAAACTATTCCAAAAAATCGCAGACAAAGGAACACTCAGAAACTCATTCTATGAGCCTACAATCACCCTGATACCAAAACCAGACAAAAATATCACACGCAAAAAAGAAAATTACAGGCCAATATCACTGATCAACATAGACACAAAAATCCTCAACAAAGTACTAGCAATCCAAATCCAACAATACTTTAAAAGGATCATACACCATGATCAAGTGGGATTTATCCCAGGGATGCAAGGAGTTTTCATTATCCCCAAATCAATCACTGTGACACAACACATCAACAAACTGAAGAATGAAAACCATATGATCATCTCAATAGATGAAGAAAAAGCTTTTGACAAAACCCAACACCCAATTATGATAAAAACTGTCTAGAAAGTGGGCACAGAGAGAACATACCTCAACATAATAAAGGGTATATATGACAAACCTACAGCTAACATCATACTCAATGGTGAAAATGTAAAAGCATTTCCTCTAAGATCAAGAACAAAACAAGGATGTCCACGCTTGCCACCTTTATTCAACATAGTACTGGACGTTCTAGCCACAGCAATCAGAAAAGAAAAAGAAATAAAAGGAATCCAAACTAGAAAAGAAAAAGAAAAACTGTCATTGTTTGCAGATGACATAATACTACACATAAAAACCCTAAAGACGCTACCAGAAAACTACTAGAGCTCATCAATGAATTTGGTAAAGTTGCAGGTTACAAAATTAATACACAGAAATCTGTTGCATTTCTATACACTAACAACAAAAGATCAGAAAGAGAAATTCAAGAAACTATCCCATTTACCATCACATCAAAAAGAATAAAATACTTAGGAATCAACTTACCTCATGAGACAAACTGTACTCCAAAAACTATAGGACACTGATGAAAGGAATCAAAGGCAACACAAACAAATGGAAAGATATAACATGTTCTTGGATTGGAAGAATCAATATTGTCAAAATGATTATATTGCCCAAGGCAATCTAGAGATTTAATGCAATCCCTATCAACTTACCAATGACATTCTTCACAGAACTAGAACAAAAAAAATCTTAAAACTCGGATGAAGACACAAAAGACCCCAAATAGCCAAAGCAATCTTGAGAAAGAAAAATGGAGCTGGAGGAATCAGGCTCCCTGACTTCAGACTATATATACTACAAAGCTACAGTCATCAAAATAGTATGGTACTAACACAAAAACAGAAATATAGATGAATGGAACAGGATAGAAAGTCCAGAGATAAACCCATGCACGTATGCTCAATTAATCTATGACAAAGGAGGCAAAACTATATAATGGAGGAAAGACATACTCTTCAACAAATGATGCTGGGAAAACTGGACACCTGCATGTAACAAAAAAGGAAATCAGAAAACTCTTAAACACCATACATAAAAATAAACTCAAAATGGATTAAAGACCTAAATGTAAGACTGGATACTAAAAAAAACTCTTAGAGGAAAACATAGGCAGAACACTCTGACATAAATCACAGAAAGATCTTTATAGGTACATCTCCTGGAGCAATGGAAATAAAACCAAAAATAAACAAATGGGACCTAATTAAACTGAAAATCTTTTGCACAGCAAAGAAAAACATAAACAAAACAAAAAGACAACCCACAGAATGAACTAGAACAAATAATCCTAAATGTTTTATGGAACCACAAAAGGCTCCAAACAGCCAAAGCAATCTTGAGAAAAAAGAACAAACCTGAAGGTATCATGCTCCCTGACTTCAGACTATACAACAAAGCTACAGTAATCAAAACAGTATGGACAAACAATCTATGCTGGAGAGGGTGTGGAGAGAAGGGAATCCTCCTACACTGTTGGTGGGAATGTAAATTGGTACAGCCATTATGGAGAACAGTATGGAGGTTCCTTAAGAAACGAAAAACAGAGCTACCATATGATCCAGCAATCCCACTCCTGGGCATATATCTGGAGAAAAGCATGATTCAAAAGGATACATGCACCCCAATGTTCACTGCAACGCTGTTTACAATAGCCAAGGCATGGAAGCAATCTAAATGTCCATTGAGAGATGAATGGATAAAGAAGATGTGGTACATATCTGCAATGGAATATTACTCCACCATAAAAAAGAACAAAATAATGCCATTTGCAGCAACATGGTTTGACCTAGAGATTGTCATACTGTGTGAAGTGAGACAAAGAAAAATATCATATGATACTGCTTTTATGTGAAATCTAAAAAGAGACTACAAGTGAACTTATCTACAAAACTGAAATAAAGTTACAGATGTAGAAAATAAACTTATGGCTACCGGGGGGGGGGGGTGGAGGGGCTAAAAATTGGAAGACTGGTATTGACACATACACATTACTATATGTAAAACAGATAATTAAGAAAGACCTAGTGTATAGCACACGGAACTCTACTCAGTACTCTCTAATGGCCTATATGGGGAAAGAATCTAAAATAAGTGTGGATATATGTATTTGTATAACAGAGTCACTTTTCTGTACACCTGAAACTAACAGAACATTGTTAATCAACTATACTCCAATATAAAATAAAAATTAAAAAATGAAAAGTAACAAAATGGCAATAAGAACATACCTATCAATAATCACTTTAAATGTCAATGGACCAAAGGCTCCAATCAAAAGACGTAGGGTGGCTGACTGTATATAAAAAACAAGAACCACTGATATGCTATTTAAAAGACACTTCAGAGCTAATCACACACAGACTGAAAGTGAGGGGATGGAAAAAGATATTTCATGCAAATGGAAACAACAAGAAAGTAGGGGCAGCAATACTCACATCAGGCAACACAGACTTTAAACCAAAGTCTATAACAAAAGTCACAGGGCACTGTATAATGAAAAGGGGATCAATGCAAGAAGAGGATATTATACTCATCATCATATATGCATGTAAGATAGGAGCATGAAAATATATAAAGCAAATATTAACAAACATAAAGGGAGAAACTGACAATAAAACAGTAATTGTAGGGAACTTTAACACCCCACTTATATCAATGGACAGATCATCCAGACAGAAAGTCAATAAGGAAACAGCCATCTTAAATGACACAACAGACCAGGTGGACTTAATAGGTATCTATGGGATATTCCATACAAAAACAGAATACACATTTTCAAGTGCATACAGAACATTCTCCAGGAAAGATCACATTCTAGGCCACAAAACAAGTCCCACCAAATTTAAGAGGATAGAAATTATATCAAGCATTTTTCTGACTACAACAATATGAAACTAGAAATCAACTACAGTAATTACAATGGGAAAAACACAAAAATGTGGAGACTAAACAAAATGCTACTACAAAACCAGTGGGTCAATGAATAAGTCACAGAGGAAAACAGAAAATACCTTGAGACAAATGAAAACAAAACTTACCAAAACAACTTTCCAAAATCTACAGGATGCAGCAAACGCAGTTCTAAAAAGGAAGTTTATAATAATTAAGGCCTTCCTCAAAAAACAAGAAAAACCTCAAATAAGCAACCTAATTTACCATCTAAGGAATTAGAAAAAGAACAAATAAAGCCCAAAGTCAGCAGAAAGATATAATAAAGGTTAAAGAGGAAATTTTTAAAAATACTGATTAAAAAAAGACAGAAAAGATCAATGAAACCAAGAGCTGTTTTTTCCAAAAGATAAACAAAACTGATAAACCTTTAACCAGGCTCATCAAGAAGAAGGGAGGACCCAAACAAAATAAGAAATGAAAAAGGAGAGATAACAACCAATACAACATAGATACAAAAAAAGTCATAAAAGAACACTACAAACGGTTATATGTCAACACATTGGACAACCTAGAAGAAACAGGTAAATTTCTAAAAATATACAACCTCCCAAAAGTGAACCAGGAAGAAACAATGTGAACAGACCAATCACTAGCAGTAAAACTGAATTTGTAAAAACAAAACAAAAAAACCTCCCAGCAAACAAAAGTCCAGGACCAGATGCCTTCATAGGGGAATTTTGCCAAACATATAAAGAAGAGCTAATACCTGCCCTTCTCAAAGTAGTCCAAAAATTTGAAGAGGTGGAAACACTCCCAAATTCATTGTATGAGGCCACTATGACCCTAATACCAAAACCAGACAAAGACACTACAAGATATTACAATACCTCTGAGATTATAGATGCAAAAATTCTCAACAAAATATTTGCAAACTGAATTCAACAATATATACAAAGAATCATACACCATGATGAAGTGGGATTTATTCCAGTGATGTAAGGATGATTCAGTACCTGCAAATCGATGTGACACACCACATTAGCAAGAGGAAGGATAAAAATCACATGATCATCTCAACAGACACACAAAAAGCATTTCACAAATTTCAACATCCATTCATGATAAAAACTATCATCAAAATTGGTATGGAAGAAATATATCCCAATATAATAAAGACCATTTATGACAAACCCACAACTAACATCATGCTGAACAGTGAAAATTTGAAAGCTTTTCCTCTAAAATCAGGAACAAGACAAGGATGCCCACCCTTGACACTTCTACTTAACACAGTATTACAAGTCCTAGCCACAGGAATGAGACACAAAAAAGAAAATGCATTCCAATTGGAGGGGAAGAAGTATTTGCGGATAACATGATACTATATATAGAAAACCCTAAAGTCTCCACCAAAAAACTATTAGGATAAATGAATTCAGTAAAGTTGCAGGATCCAAGATAATATACAAAAATTTGTTGCTTTTGTATATGCTAATAATTAACTATCAGAAATAAAAAGCAAGAAAACAATGCCATTTAAAATCACATCGAAAAGAGTAAAATACATAGGAATAAATTTAACCAAGGAGGTGAAAGACCTATACTCTGAAAACTATAAGACACTGATGAAGGAAACTGAAGATGATACAAATAAATGGAACGATATCCCATTTTCATGGAAGGAAGAATTAATATTGCTAAAATGTCCATACTACACAAAACAAACTACAGATTTAATGCAATTCCAATCAAAACACCCATGACATTTTTTCACAGAACTAGAACAAATAATCCTAAATGTTTTATGGAGTCACAAAATGCCCTGAATAGCCAAAGCAGTCTTGAGAAAGAAGAACAAACCTGGAGGTATCATGCTCCCTGACTTCAGACTAGACAACAAATCTACAGTAATCAAAACAGTATGGGCAAACAATATATGCTGGAGAGGGTATGGAGAGAAGGGAATCCTCCTCCCACTGTTGGGGGAATGTAAATTGCTACAGCCATTATGGAGAACAGTATGGAGGTTCCTTAAGAAACTAAAAGAAGTGCTATCATATAATCCAGCAATTCCACTCCTGGGCATATATCTGGAGAAAAACATGGTTCAAAAGGATACTCCAATGTTCACTGCAGTGCTGTTTACAATAGCCAAGACATGGAAGCAACCTAAATGTCCATCAACAGATGAATGGATAAAGAAGACGTACATATATATAATGGAATATTACTCAGCCATTAAAAAGAATGAAATAATGCCATTTGCAGTGACATGGATGGACCTGGAGATTATCATCCTACTTGAAGTAAGTCTAACAGAGAAAGAAAAATATCATATGATATCACTTATATGTGGAATCTAAAAAAAAATGATACAAGTGAACTTATTTACAAAAGAGAAACAGACTCACAGACTTAGAGAATGAATTTATGGCTACCGGGGGGAAGGATGGGGAGGAGGGATAGATTGGGAGCTTGGGGTTGACATATACACACTGCTATACTTAAAATAGATAACCAAGAAGGATCTACTGTATAGCACAGGGAACTTTGCTCAATACTGTGCAATAACCTAAATGGGGGGAAAAAAATTGAAATAGAGTAGATACATGTATATGTGCACCTGAATCACTTTGCTGTACACCTGAAGGTAACACAACACTGTTAATCAACTATACTCCAATATAAAATAAAAAAAATTTTTTAATGTAAAAAAAACTGGTATGGGAATGGCACAAAAACAGACATATGGATAAATGGAACAGAATAATGACCCTACAAATAAACCCACACACCTATGGTCAGTTAATCTATGACAACAATATACAATGGAGTAAAGACAATATCTTCAGTAAGTGGTGCTGGGGAAAATGTACAGCTACATGTAAAACAATCAAATTGGAACATCTTCTTACATTATATACAAAAATATACTCAAAATGGATTAAAAACTGAAATGTAAGACTGGCACCCATAAAATACTAGAAAAAAACATAGGCAGAACACTCTCTGACATAAATCATAGCAATATTTTTTGGATTTGTCTCCTAAGGCAAAGGAAAAGGATAGCAAAAGTCAACAAATGGGGCAAGTAGAGGTTCAACCTGGAGGTGGAGAGGGCACCCTCTAGTCTCTAATGAGAATCATGACTGTTGGGGGAGGTAATCAAGAGGACGGGCCCACAGCTTGACCTGTGAGCTGGACCTGGGCTACTGGAGGTCCTTCACCCCCTCCCATTCTTGGAATGTATGCTCCGCTTGCCTTTCTCACACAAGAGCTGCCCAAGGACGTAGCTTTGAGACAGTAATGTGATGTTGAGACCATCTGGATGGTATACATGACAGAACCCAGTTTAGGCCTCTATATTAATTTTTAAGATTCTGGTGTGCAGTGGTGGAGATCTCATACTGGGGCCATCCAAGACAAGCTTTGTATGTAAGTTTCCTTGCTGATTAAACCTGCCACATACCGATCTAGAGTGACCTCTTTCTTGGGTCTCTTCCTGACCTCCCCCTATGGGGGCCAGTTTCGAATTTCACCCAGGAAGCTCCTGAGCACGTTGCAAACTAATAGTGACCTGGTTTAAGGAGAGTTCAAAAGCAAAGTATTTTCCCTGTGCTGTAAGTTAGAGAACAGAAAGGGGTGAGAGGGATGGAGCATGTTAGCCTTGAGTGAAAAGGAGGAAAACAGCACTTTGGGGGCATTTCAGGCACCTAGCAGCGTACTTTGTGTACATAACAACCTCTGTTCCTCACAACAGCTCTGTGAGGGAGGTATTTATATACCCATTTTTCAGGTAAGAAAAATGATGCTCATAGAGAAGAACTTGCACAGGCTTACAAAGCTTGTAAAGTAGTATAGATCTGAATTAAGGACTGACTTGCACTCTGGGCTCTTTTTTGTCTCCTAAGCAAAGAACTCAGAGGAGGCAACTATAGTCTCACAGACCTCAGCACTGACAGAGTGTGCTCCAGATCATGTGACGGTAGCTGGAAGAAGCTGGGACACCAAAAAACACCTTAGCTACTCCAGGACATGGGCTTGGGCTAGCCTCTGGCTGATGTTCTTCAGGGAGGCAGTGAGAGCCACTGGAAAGAGACAGAGGATCCACCCTCTGTTATCACCACTACCCTGGCCTGTCTTCAAGGACCAACTCAGACTTACTTTCAGAGCTAACACTAGGAGTAAGTGTACTTCAGGGGTATCAGGAAAACCTCCTTGCTCTCCAAAACTGTCCCCCGAATTTTTGGCAATTACTTGAAATGTATTTAAGTGGAGCTGGTTTTTAATTCCACCATTAGAAGGTCCTCTTCACATGCAAATGACCTGAAGAAATAACATCTTAAACCATATGAAATATTATAAAACATAGTATATAAACAACTAAGGGAAAACCGTTTTCAACTTAAAGAAGAGTTTGAAGGTATGAGGATTTCAAACTGGGATTCAAGTACCCAGCAGCATTCAAGATTTTCTGAGGGTTACATGAGCAAAAATGTATTTAAGGGAATTAATATTTCTATCTTTAACACCCATATGCATCCTAAAACTAACTGCCTTGAGAAGTTGCTCTCTACTTTTCAAAATAAAGGCACCTCTTGTGTATCGCAATCTTACCATGGTGCATAGTGAGGGGGTAAAGAACCCCAGGGTGGCCAAACAAGGAAATAATTAGAAATATTAGTATGGTAGTTGAGAGAGTAAGGGACTATAATGACAGGGAAACAAACCCTCTTAAATCAGTGGTCTACAATTCTTTGTTTACATCAAAATTGAAGGAGGAACTAATATGCCAGCCAGTGGGTCACTGAACATAAATTCTGATGATAGATCACTAAGATTTTTGGTGTATAATTCAGAAAATGTGCAAAAAGTTGGGGGACACTGTTACAATATAACTCCATGTATTCCTATTTACTTATTTATGGATGAAAAGAATCTCAGTATTTGAATCAATTATAATGACAAATAAAATTGATGTTATCCAGTCTCATTTCAGTGGAAAGTAACATTCAAACATGGCTAAATGGGGAGGATGACAACCTCATTGCTCCTACTTAAAAATTGTAATTCTAATAAAAATTCAGTCTCTACACTAAATAATTATTTATCAAAATTTGCAATATATTTGAGTTCTTTAGACAAATCATGCACCAATCATAAAAAATGTACTGACAACTTAATCCAAAAGAAATTGAACACTTAGATCTCTATGGTCATATGAAATAAAATTTATACGCATATTTTTATTATAGAGAAGTATGGAGGAGGAGTCAAGATGGCAGAGTAGGGAGATGCGGAGTTTGTGTCTCCTTACAACTAGGGCACCTACCAGTCACTGGTGGGGGACCTCAGACACCTAAGGGACAAGAGAAATCCCCAAGTGGCCGGTCTGGTGGTCAGGCCTGAGCTCCTGTGGTAGGAGCACCAAGTCCAAACCACTGGACTAACAGAGAACCTCAGACCACAGGGAATATTAATCAGTGTGAGGTCTCCTGGATATCCTCATTTCAGCACCAAGACCCGGCTCTAACCAACTGCCTGCAAACTCCAGGCAGTTGGACGCCTCAGGACAAACAACCAGTAAGACAGGAACACAGGCCCAACCATTAGGGGGAAAAAAAAAAGAGATGGCAAAAAAATACATTACAGATGAAGGAGCAAAGTAGAAACCTACAAGACCAAATAAATGAAGAGGAAATACGCAACCTACCTGAAAAAGAATTCAGAGTAATGATAGTAAAGATGATCCAAAATCTCAAACAGAATGGAGGCACGGATCAAGAAAATACAAGAAATGTTTAACAAGGATGTAAAAGAACAAACAAACATTGATGAACAACACAACAACTGAAATGAAAAATACACTAGAAGGAATCAACAGCAGAATAACTGAAGCAGAAAAACAAATAAGTGAGTTAAAAGACAGAATTGTGGAAATAACTGTCGAGAACAATGAAGAAAAAAGAATGAAAAGAAAATGACGACAGTCTCACAGTCCTCTGGGACAACATTAAACGAACAAACATATGAACTGAAGCAGTCCCAGAAGAAAAGAGAAAGAGAAAGGGCCTGAGAAAATATCTGAAGAGATTATAGTTGAAAACTTCACTAACACAGGAAAGGAAACAGCCACCCAAGTCCAGGAAGTGCAAAGAGGCCCATACAGGATAAATTCTAGCAGAAACACACCAAGACACATATTAATCAAACTAACAAAACTTAAATTCAAAGAAAAAATATTAAAAGCAGCAAGGGAAAAGCAACAATATACAAGGGAATCCCCATAAGGTTACCATCTGATTTTTCAGCAGATACTCTGAAGGCCAGAAGGAGTGGCAGGATATATTTAAAGTGATGAGAGCGAAAAACCTACAACCAAGATTACTCTACCTGGCAAGGATCTCATTTAGATTCGATGGAGAAATCAAAAGCTTTACAGACAAGCAAAAGCTAAGAGAATTCAGCACCAACAAACCAGCTTTACAACAAATGCTAAAGGAACTTCTCTAGGAGGGAAACACAAGAGAGGAAAAAGACCCACAAAAACAAACCCAAAACAACTAAGAAAATGGTAATAGGAACATACATATCGATAACTACCTTAAATGTAAATGGATAAAATGCCCCAACCAAAGACACAGACTGGCTGAATGGATACAAAAATAAGACCCATATATATGCTGTCTACAAGACACCCACTTCAGACCTAGCAACACATACAGACTGAAAGTGAAGGGATGGAAAAAGATATACCATGCAAATGGAAATCTAAAGAAAGCTGGAGTGGCAATACTCATATAAGATAACATAGACTTTAAAACATAGACTGTTACAAGAGATAAGAAAGGACACTACATAATGATCAAGGATCAATACAAGAAGAAGATATAACAATTATAAATATTTATGGACCCAACATATGAGCACCTCAATACAAGAGGCAAATGCTAACAGCCATAAAAAGGGAAATCAACAGTAACACAATAATAGTGGGGACTTGAACACCTCACTTACACTAATGGACAGATCATCCACACAGAAAATAAACAAGGAAACACAAGCTTTAAATGACACATTATAGAAGATGGATTCAATTGATATTTATAGGACATTCCATCCAAATGCAGCAGAATACTTTTTCTTCTCAAGTGCACACAGAACATTCTCCTAGATAGATCACATCTTGGGTCACAAATCAAGCCTTGGAAAATTTAACAAAATTGAAATAATAAATTCCTACTTTATTGCCGGGAGAACATGAAAATGGCAACATGGTGGAGTAGAGTGGTAGAAGCATACAGATTTAAAATGGCAGAGAGGGAGGATACTGGCAAGATGGCGGAAGAGTAAGACGCGGAGATCACCTTCCTTCCCACAGATACAGTAGATATATACCTACACGTGGATCTGCTCCTACAGAACACCCACAGAACACTGGCAGAAGACGTCAGACCTCCCAAAAGGCAAGAAAATCCCCACGTACTTGGGTAGGGCAAAAGAAAAAAGAAATAACAGAAACAAAAGAATAGGGACGGGACCTGCACCAGTGGGAGGGAGCCATGAAGGAGGAAAGGTTTCCACACACTAGGAAGCCCCTTCGCGGGCGGAGACTGCAGGTGGCAGAGTGGGGAAGCTTCGGAGCCAGGGAGGAGAGCACAGCCACAGGGGTGCGGAGGGCAAAGCGGAGAGATTCCCGCACGGAGGAGCGGCGCCGAGCAGCACTCACCAGCCCGAGAGGCTTGTCTGCTCACCCGCAGGGGCGGGCGGGGGCTGGGAGCTGAGGCTCGGGCCTCGGTGCTAGCCGGGAGGGACTCCGCGAAAAAGTCTGCAGCTGCCGAAGAGGCAAGAGACTTTTTCTTGCCTCTTTGTTTCGCGGCGCGCAAGGAGAGGGGATTCAGAGCGCCGCCTAAACGAACTCCAGAGAGGGGCGCGAGCCGCGGCTATCAGTGCGGACCCCAGAGGCGGGCGCGAGCTGCGGTTATCAGCGCGGACCCCAGAGACAGGCAGGAGACGCTAAGGCTGCTGCTGCCGCCACCAAGAAGCCTGTGTACAAGCACAGGTCACTCTCCACACCGCCCCTCCCGGGAGCCTGTGCAGCTCGCCACTGCCAGGGTCCCGTGATCCGGGGACAACTTCCCCGGGAGAACGCACGGCGCGCCTCGGGCTGCTGCAACGTCACGCCGGCCTCTGCCGCCACAGGCTCATCCCGCATCCGTGCCCCTCCCTTCCCCTGTCCTGAGTGAACCAGAGCCCCCAAAGCAGCTGCTCCTTTAACCCCGTTCTGTCTGGGCGGGGAACAGACGCCCTCAGGCGACCTACATGCAGAGGCGGGTCCAAATCCAAAGCTGAACCCTGGGAGCTGTATGAACAAAGAAGAGAAAGGGAAATCTCTCCCAGCAGCCTCAGAAGCAGTGGATTAAAGCTCCACAAACAACCTGATGTGCCTGCATCTGTTGAATACCTGAATAGACAACGAATCATCCCAAATTCAAGAGGTGGACTTTGGGAGCAGGATATATTAATTTTTCCCCTTTTCCTTTTTTTGTGACTGTATATGTGTATGCTTCTGGGTGAGATTTTGTTTGTATAGCTTAGCTTTCACCATTAGCCCTAGGGTTAGGTCCGTCCGTGTTTTTTTTTGTTTTTGTTTTTTTTACTTAAAAAAAAATTTTTTTCCTTATGTTTTCTTAATAATTTTTTCCTTATTTTCTATTTTTAGAACTTAAAAAAATTTTTTAATAAGTTTTTTCATATTTTTTATTTAAAAAAATTAAAACAATTTTTCTTAATAAATTTTCTTAATTTTTTTCTTATTTTTTACTATAAAAAATTAATAAATCTATTTTTAAAAATTAAAAAAAAATTTTTTTCTGAATACATTTATTCTTAATAATTTTTTTCTTATTTTTTATTATAATAGCTTTATTTTATTTTATTTTATCCTCTTTCTTTCTTTCTTTCTATTTTTTTCACCATTTTATTCTGAGCCGAGTGGATGAAAGGCTCTTGGTGCTCCAGCCAGGAATCACGGCTGTGCCTCTGAGGTGGGAGAACCAACTTAAGGACACTGGTCCACAAGAGACCTCCCAGCTCCACGTAATACCAAACGGTGAAAATCTCTCAGAGATCTCCATCTCAACATCTATTCCCAGCTTCACTCAATGACCAGCAAGCTATAGTGCTGGACACCCTATGCCAAACAACTAGCAAGACAGGAACACAGCCCCATCCATTAGCAGAGAGGCTGCCTAAAATCATAATAAGGCCACAGACACCCCAAAACACACCACCAGACGTGGACGTGCCCACCAGAAAGACAAGATCCAACCTCATCCACCAGAACACAGGCACTAGTCCCCTCCACCAGGAAGCCTACACAGCCCACAGAACCAACCTTAGCCACTGGGAACAGATACCAAAAACAACGGGAACTACGAACCTGCAGCCTGTGAAAAGGAGACCCCAAACACAGTAAAATAAGCAAAATGAGAAGACAAAAAACCACACAGCAGGTGAAGGAGCAGGGTCAAAACACACCAGACCTAACAAATGAAGAGGAAATAGGCAGTCTACCTGAAAAAGAATTCAGAATAATGATAGTAAAGATGATCCAAAATCTTGGAAATAGAATAGACAAAATGCAAGAAACACTTAACAAGGATGTAGAAGAACTAAAGAGGAACCAAGAAATGATGAAAAACACAATAAATGAAATTAAAAATACTCTAGACGGGATCAATAGCAGAATGACTGAGGCAGAAGAACGGATAAGTGACCTGGAAGATAAAATAGTGGAAATAACTACTGCCAAGCAGAATAAAGAAAAAAGAATGAAAAGAACTGAGGACAGTCTCAGAGACCTCTGGGACAACATGAAATGCACCAACATTCGAATTATAGGGGTCCCAGAAGAAGAAGAGAAAAAGAAAGGGACTGAGAAAATATTTGAAGAGATTATAGTTGAAAACTTCCCTAATATGGGAAAGGAAGTAGTTAATCAAGTCCTGGAAGCACAGAGAGTCCAATCCAGGATAAATCCAAAGAGAAACACGCCAAGACACATATTAATCAAACTATCAAAAATTAAATATAAAGAAAACATATTAAAAGCAGCAAGGGAAAAACAACAAATAACACACAAGGGAATCCCCATAAGGTTAACAGCTGATCTTTCAGCAGAAACTCAGCAAGCCAGAAGGGAGGGGCAGGATATACTTAAAGTCATGAAGGAGAAAAACCTACAACCAAGATTACTCTACCCAGCAAGGATCTCATTCAGATTTGATGGAGAAATTAAAACCTTTACAGACAAGCAAAAGCTGAGAGAGTTCAGCACCACCAAACCAGCTTTACAACAAATGCTAAAGGAACTTCTCTAGGCAAGAAACACAAGAGAAGGAAAACACCTACAATAACAAACCCAAAACATTTAAGAAAATGGGAATAGGAACATACATATCGATAATTACCTTGAATGTAAATGGATTAAATGCTCGCACCAAAAGACACAGACTGGCTGAATGGATACAAAAGCAGGACCCATATATATGCTGTCTACAAGAGACCCACTTCAGACCTAGAGACACATACAGACTGAAAGTGAGGGGATGGAAAAAGATATTCCATGCAAATGGAAATCAAAAGAAAGCTGGAGTAGCAATTCTCATATCAGACAAAATAGACTTTAAAATAAAGACTATTACAAGAGACAAAGAAGGACACTATATAATGATCAGGGGATTGATCCAAGAGGAAAGTATAACAATTGTAAATATTTATGCACCCAACATAGAAGCACCTCAATACATAAGGCAAATACTAACAGCCATAAAAGGGGAAATCGACAGCAACACAATCATAGTAGGGGACTTTAACACCCCACTTTCACCAATGGACAGATCATCCAAAATGAAAATAAATAAGGAAACACAAGCTTTAAATGATACATTAAACAAGATGGACTTAATTGATATTTATAGGACATTCCACCCAAAAACAACAGAATACACATTTTTCTCAAGTGCTCATGGAACATTCTCCAGGATAGATCATATCTTGGGTCACAAATCAAGCCTTGGTAAATTTAAGAAAATTGAAATCGTATCAAGTATCTTTTCCGACCACAATGCTATGAGACTAGATATCAATTACAGGAAAAGATCTGTAAAAAATACAAACACATGGAGGCTACACAATACACTACTTAATAACGAAGTGATCACTGAAGAAATCAAAGGGGAAATCCAAAAATACCTAGAAACAAATGACAATGGAGACACGACAACCCAAAACCTATGGGATGCAGCAAAAGCAGTGCTAAGAGGAAAGTTTATAGCAATACAAGTCTACATTAAGAAACAGGAAACATCTCGAATAAACAATCTAACCTTGCACCTAAAGCAATTAGAGAAAGAAGAGCAAAAAAACCCCAAAGCTAGCAGAAGAAATCATAAAGATCAGATCACAAATAAATGAAAAAGAAATGAAAGAAACAATAGCAAAAATCAATGAAACTAAAAGCTGGTTCTTCGAGAAGATAAACAAAATTGATAAACCATTAGCCAGACTCATCAAGAGAAAAAGGGAGAAGACTCAAATTAATAGAATTAGAAATGAAAAAGGAGAAGTAACCACTGACACTGCAGAAATACAAACGATCATGAGAGATTACTACAAGCAACTCTATGCCAATAAAATGGACAACCTGGAAGAAATGGACAGGTTCTTAGAAATGCACAACCTACCGAGACTGAGCCAGGAAGAAATAGAAAATATGAACAGACCAATCAGAAGCACTGAAATTGAAACTGTGATTAAAAATCTTCCAACAAACAAAAGCCCAGGACCAGATGGCTTCACAGGCGAATTCTATCAAACATTTAGAGAAAAACTAACACCTATCCTTCTCAAACTCTTCCAAAATATTGCAGAGGGAGGAACACTCCCCAACTCATTCTACGAGGCCACCATCACCCTGATACCAAAACCAGACAAAGATGTCACAAAGAAAGAAAACTACAGGACAATATCACTGATGAACATAGATGCACAAATCCTCAACCAAATACTAGCAAACAGAATCCAACAGCACATTAAAAGGATTATACACCATGATCAAGTGGGGTTTATCCCAGGAATGCAAGGATTCTTCAATATACGCAAATCAATCAACGTGATACATCATATTAACAAATTGAAGGAGAAAAACCATATGATCATCTCAATAGATGCAGAGAAAGCTTTCGACAAAATTCAACACCCATTTATGATAAAAGCCCTGCAGAAAGTAGGCATAGAGGGAACTTTCCTCAACATAATAAAAGCCATATATGACAAACCCACAGCCAACATTGTCCTCAATGGTGAAAAACTGAAACCATTTCCACTAAGATCAGGAACGAGACAAGGTTGCCCACTCTCACCACTATTATTCAACATAGTTTTGGAAGTGTTAGCCACAGCAATCAGAGAAGAAAAAGAAATAAAAGGACTCCAAATCGGAAAAGAAGAAGTAAAGCTGTCACTGTTTGCAGATGACATGATACTATACATAGAGAATCCTAAAACTGCCACCAGAAAACTCCTAGAGCTAATCAGTGAATTTGGTAAAGTAGCAGGATACAAAATTAATGCACAGAAATCTCTTGCATTCCTATATACTAATGATGAAAAATCTGAAAGTGAAATTAAGAAAACACTCCCGTTTACCATTGCAACAAAAAGAATAAAATATCTAGGAATAAACCTACCTAAGGAGACAAATTACCTGTATGCAGAAAATTATAGGACACTGATGAAAGAAATTAAAGATGATATAAATAGATGGAGAGATATACCATGTTCTTGGATTGGAAGAATCCACATTGTGAAAATGACTCTACTACCCAAAGCAATCTACAGATTCAATGCAATCCCTATCAAACTACCACAGGCATTTTTCACAGAACTAGAACAAAAAATTTCACAATTTGTATGGGGACACAAAAGACTCCAAATAGCCAAAGCAATCTTGAGAAAGAAAAACGGAGCTGGAGGAATCAGGCTCCCTGACTTCAGACTATATTACAAAGCTACAGTAATCAAGACAGTTTTGTACTGGCACAAAAACAGAAATATAGATCAATGGAACAGGATAGAAAGCCCAGAGATAAACCCACACACATATGGTCACCTTATCTTTGATAAAGGAGGCAAGCATATACAGTGGAGAAAAGACAGTCTATTCAATAAGTGGTGCTGGGAAAATTGGACAGGTACATGTAAAACTATGAAATTAGAACACTCCCTGACACCATACACAAAAATAAACTCAAAATGGATTAAAGACCTAAGTGTAAAATCAGACACTATCAAACTCTTAGAGGAAAACATAGGCAGAACACTCTATGACATAAATCACAGCAAGATCCTTTTTGACCCAGCTCCTAGAGAATTGGAAATAAAAATACAAATAAACAAATGGGACCTAATGAAACTTAAAAGCTTTTGCACAGCAAAGGAAACCATAAACAAGACCAAAAGACAACCCTCACAATGGGAGAAAATATTTGCAAATGAAGCAACTGACAAAGGATTAATCTCCAAGATTTACAAGCAGCTCATGCAGCTCAATAACAAAAAACCAAACAACCCAATCCAAAAATGGGCAGAAGACCTAAATAGACATTTCTCCAAAGAAGATATACAGATGGGCAACAGACACATGAAAGAATGCTCAACATCATTAATCATTAGAGAAATGCAAATCAAAACTACAATGAGGTATCATCTCACACTGGTCAGAATGGCCATCATCAAAAAATCTAGAAACAATAAATGCTGGAGAGGGTGTGGAGAAAAGGGAACACTCTTGCACTGTTGGTGGGAATGTAAATTGATACAGCCACTATGGAGAACAGTATGGAGGTTCCTTAAAAAACTAAAAATAGAACTACCATACGACCCAGCAATCCCACTACTGGGCATATACCCTGAGAAAACCATAATTCAAAAAGAGTCATGTACCAAAATGTTCATTGCAGCTCTATTTACAATAGCCAGGACATGGAAGCTACCTAAGTGTCCATCGACAGATGAATGGATAAAGAAGATGTGGCACATATATACAATGGAATATTACTCAGCCATAAAAAGAAATGAAATGGAGGTATTTGTAATGAGGTGGATGGAGTTAGCGTCTGTCATACAGAGTGAAGTAAGTCAGAAAGAGAAAAACAAATACAGTATGCTAACACATATATATGGAATCTAAGGAAAAAAAAAAAAAAAGGTCATGAAGAACCTAGTGGCAAGATGGGAATAAAGACAGAGACCTACTAAAGAATGGACTTGAGGATATGGGGAGGGGGAGGGGTGAGATGTGACAGGGTGAGAGAGTGGCATGGACATATATACACTACCAAATGTAAAATAGATAGCTAGTGGGAAGCAGCCGCATAGCACAGGGAGATCAGCTCGGTGCTTTGTGACCGCCTGGGGGGGTGGGATGGGGAGGGTGGGAGGGAGGGAGATGCGGGAGGGAGGAGATATGGGAACGTGTGTATATGTGTAGCTGATTCACTTTGTTATAAAGCAGAAACTAACACACCATTGTGAAGCAATTATACTTCAATAAAGATGTTTAAAAATAAATAAATAAATAAATAAATAAATAAATAAAATTGAAATCATATCAAGCATCTTTTCTGACCACAACACTATGAGATTAGAAATCACCTACAAGAAAAAAATAAAAACTGTAAAAAAAAACAAACACATGGAGGCTAAACAATACGCTACTAAATAACCAAGAGATGACTGAAAAAAATAAAAGAGGAAATCAAAAAATACCTAGAGACAAATGACAACAAAAACACGACAACCCAAAACCTGTTGGATGCAGCAAAATCAGTTCTAAGAGGGAAGTTTATAGCAATTCAATCTCACCTCAGGAAACAAGAAAAATCTCAAATAAACAATCTAACCTTACACCTAAAAGCAACTAGAAAAAGAAAACCAAAACAACAACAACAACAACAAACCACCCAAAGCTAGCAGAAGGAACGAAATCAAAAAGATCAGAGCAGTAATAAATGAAACAGAAATGAAGAAAACAATAGCAAAGATCAATAAAACTAAAAGTTGGTTCTTTGAGAAGATAAATAAAATTGATAAACCTTTAGCCAGATTTATCAAGAAATAAAGGGAGATTCAATTCAATGAAATTAGAAATGAAAAAGGAGAAATTACAACTGATACCACAGAAATACAAAGGATCATAAGGGCCTACCATAGGCAACTATATGCCAATAAAATGGACAACCTGGAAGAAATGGACAAATTTTTGGAAAGGTACAACTTTCCAAGACTGAACCAGGAAGAATTAGAAAATATAAACAGACCAATCACAAGTAATGAAATTGAAACAGTAATTAAAAATCTTTGAGGAAAAAAAGTCCAGGACCAGATGGCTTCACAGGCAAATTCTACCAAACATTTAGAGAAGAGCTAACATCTATCCTTCTCAAACTCTTCCAAAACTTTCAGAGGGAGGCGCACTCCCAAATTCATTCTATGAGGCCACCATCAACCTGATACCAAAACCAAAGATATCACAAAAAAAGAAAATTACAGACCAGTATCACTGATAAACATAGAGGCAAAAATCCTCAACAAAATACTAGCAAACAGAATCCAGCAGCACATTAAAAGGATAATACACCAGGATCAAGTGGGATTTACCCCAGGGATGCAAGGATTCTTCAGTATACGCAAATCAATCAATGTGATACACCATATTAACAAACTAAAGGATGAAAACCATATGATCATCTCAATAGATGCAGAAAAAACTTTTGATAAAATTCAACACCCATTTATGATAAAAACTCTCCAGAAAGTGGGCATACAGGGAACCTACCTCAACCTAATAAAGGTCATATATGACAAACCCACAACAAACATCATTCTCAATAGTGAAAAACTGAAAGCATTTCCTCTAAGATCAGATCGAATCTTACCAGTATTATTCAACATAGTTTTGAAAGTTCTAGCCACAGCAATCAGAAAAGAAAAAGAAATAAAAGGAATACAAATTGGAAAAGAAGAAATAAAACTGTCACTGTTTGCAGATGACATGATACTATACATAGAAAATCCTAAAGATGCCACCAGAAAACTACTAGAGCTAATCAATGAATTTGGTAAAGTTGCCAGATACAAAATTAATGTACAGATATCTCTTGCAATCATATACACTAACAACCAAAGATCAGAAAGAGAAATTAAGGTAACAATCCCATTTGCCATCGCAACAAAAAGAATAAAATACCCAGGAATAAACCTACCTAATGAGGCAAAAGAGCTGTACTCAGAAAACTATAAAACACTGATGAAAAAATGAGATGATACAAACAGATGGAGAGATATACCATGTTCTTGGATCGGAAGAATCAATATTGTGAAAATGACTATACTACCCAAAGCAATCTAGAGATTCAATGCAATCCCTAACAAATTACCAATGGCAGTTTTCACAGATTTAGAACAAAAAATTTTACAATTTGTATGGAAACACAAAAGACCCTGAATAGCCAAAGCAATCTTGAGAAAGAAAAACAGAGCTGGAGGAATCAGGCTCCCCAACTTCAGACGATACCACAGTATGGCACTGGCACAAAAAACAGAAATACAAATCAATGGTACAAGATAGAAAGCCCAGAGATAAACCCACACACATATGGGCACCTAATCTATGACAAAGGAGGCAAGAATATACAATGGAGAAAAGACGGTCTCTTCAATAAGTGGTGCTGGGAAAACTGGACCGCTACATGTAAAAGAATGAAATTAGACCACTCCCTAACACCATACACAAAAATAAACTCAAAATGGATTAAAGACCTAAATGTAAGACTGGACACTAGAAAACTCTTAAAGGAAAACACTGGAAAAACACTCTTTGACATAAATCACAGCAAGATCTTTTTTGACCTACCTCCTAGAGTAATAGAAATAAAACCAAAAATAAACAAGTGGGACCTAATTAAATTTAAAAACTTTTGCACAGCAAAGAAAACCATAAACAAGATGAAAAGACAATCCTCAGAATGGGAGAAAATACTTGTAAGTGAAGCAACTGACAAAGGATTCATCTCCAAAATATACAAATAGCTCATGCAGCTCAATATCAAAAAAAATAAACAACCCACTCAAAAAATGGACATAAGTCCTAAACAGACATTTCTCCAAGAAGACATACAGATTGCCAAGAGGCACATGAAAAACTGCTCAACATCACTAATTATTAGAGAAATGCAAATCAAAACTACAATGAGGTATCACCTCACAGCAGTCAGAATGGCCATCATCAAAAAATCTACAAACAATAAATGCTGAAAAGGCTGTGGAGAAAAGGGAAACCTCATACACTGTTGGTGGGAATGTAAATTGATACAGCCACTATGGAGAACAGTATGGATGTTCATCAAAAAACTAAAAACAGAACCACCATATGACCCAGCAATCACACTACTGGTCATTTACCCTGAGAAAACCAGAATTCAAAAAGAGTCATGTACCACAATGTTCACTGCAGCACTATTTACAATAGCCAGGACATGGAAACTACCTAAATGTCCACTGACAGAGGAATGGATAAAGAAGATGTGGTACGTATATACAATGGAATATTACTCAGCCATAAAAAGGAATGAAATTGGGTCATTTGTAGAGATGTGGATGGACCTAGAGTCTGTCATACAGAGTGAAGTAAGTCAGAAAGAGAAAAACAAATATCGTATATTAACGCAGTGGAATGTAGAAAAATGGTACAGATGAACCTATTTGCAGGGCAGGAACAGACACACAGACATAGTGAACGGACATGTGGACACAGGGTGGGAAGGGGAGTGTGGGACAAATTGGGAGATTAGGATTGACATGTATACACTTCCATGTGTAAAATAGCTAGCTAGTTCGAATCTGCTGTATAGCACAGGGAGCTCAGCTCAGTGCTCTGTGATGACCTAGATGGGTGGGATGGGGGGGGAGTGGGAGGGAGCTCCAAGAGGGTGGAGATATATATACACATATAGCTGATTCACTTCATTGTAGACCAGAAACTAACAACATTGTAAAGCAGCTATACTCCAATAAAAAGATAAATAAATTAGATACACTAAAAAAAAAAGAGAGAAGTATGGAGCTGTGATTAACAAAAACTTTTATGCATCAAATTATTATTTTAGGGTAAAAAAGAATCCATGGAGGAAGTGGCGTAGAAATACAAGTTATGATAGAAAAAGGAACACTGTAAATATCTCCTATTAAAGAAGAACTTGTTCTCATGTTTTGCCAATGGATGATTTTGGGTAAAAAATCATTATGGTGTTTGGTGTGTGCATTCCATTGGATCATCTTTAAGTCATCTAACCATTGTATTTAAAGATGCCAAATATTTATAATATACCCAGATATAATCTTTTCCTACTATTTAATTTTATGATGAATATTTCAGATATCAACTTAAAAATGTTGGGGAGCTATATAGATATATATTATCTATCCGTCTACTTTTATTCAAGTCTTTTAGAAATATGCTAAAAAAAAATTTGAACATCACTACATTAGGTAGGGCATGGAAGGATGGTGATTCTGTCATCAAGAAAGGAACTGTACCAGGGGAGAATGAGAGAGGCTGACAAGCAAGAAGACCAAAGAACAGGATAACAGGAGTGGGAGTTGGGGACCAGTGAACAGAACCCTCTGCCTATTTCTCCTGGGTACTTCTACAGTTATGTATATTGCTTCTCATTTACGTAAGGCCAATGAAATCTCATCAAAAGATGAACTTGAACTTTAGTTTCAAGTTCGAAGGGCTAGAGTTAAGACCCAGCTATCCCATCCACTAATTGTTTGACTTCAGGCAAGTCACTTAACATCATTAATCTTATTTTTCTATCTCGACATATTAATATCTGTCCTGACTACTTCATAAAGGTCCTGTGAGATATAAAAAACATAATATATATGAAACTTACTGCTATACAACTTTAAGCTGGTGTTAACATTCTTCTTCTACAGAGTAAATAATTTACTTCAGTTAAAATTAAGTTATAACTTAACTTTTAGTGTCTTTACTAGTTTAAATGACTTTCACAAATTAAGATTTCAGCTTAGTAAACAGGAAACAACAATAATACCTAATGCAAAATATTTTAAAATATTTTTAACGGTCACATTTTTTTACCTAACAGTATTCCACTGAATTCTGTCCTAAAGACACCTTCTATTTGCACATATCCAGATTCACCTACATTAAATCTAACTTGATACTCGCTGGTATGTTATTTTCTTAGGCAACGTGGTACATGGCAAGGATGGTGAGCAACGCGATACAGATCTTCACGTTGTGAGACCTTGTTAACATTAGTCAAGGAAAGACAAATGAAAACAAGGTCCTCTTACCCTAGCTGAAAAGTGTTAGCAAAGAGGAAAAAGATTCCGCTCCGCCTTGCTGAATCCTGCATTCAGATCTGCACTCACTAGTCACTTCCTCCACCTCTTAGGCTTTTTCAGGCCCTAGGTCATCAATGAATTACTCAATATTGTTGTGATCTTCCTTAATCACAGCAGATGACGTACGTGTTTAAAAGATACAAATTCCTCTCAAAGCTCTTCTTTTCTTCTCTCACATCATGCACAAACATGTACATCTCCTCCAGCCCCAAAACAAGCCACCAACAAAACTACCCACAACAAGCCCACCCCTTCTCATTTATGCTCCCGCATTCTCCTTCCCTTCGTGGCTGAACTGCTTGAAAGAGCAGAATATTCAATCTCCAGCTATTCCCCTGCCCATTCACTCTGCTGTCTGGATTCACACTCACCACTCAAACTTCACTTTCAGAGGCGACCAGAGACCTCCCCAACGGCCCAGTCCAAGAGCATTTTCTCTCCCTCTGCTGTATTCTTGCCACCTATCTGTTCTTTCTCAAACCTCTTTCACTGGTCCCTTCATTTCATCCACCATTTTCACACAGTCCTCCCCAGGGATCTCTCTTTGATTTTTCTCTCCTTTTAATTTTATAGTAGTGGTTCTCAACTTTGTTGAGAATTCCCCGGAATCACATGGGGAGCTGTGAAGACCTGCCCATGCCTGGGCCCACCTGCAGAAGGTCTGATTTACTTGGGCTGACGAAGGGCCCAGGCATCAGTGTTTCTAAAGCTCCTCAGGTGATGCTAAAGTACAGCCAGGTTTTCAAACAACCAGCCTCTATGCACTGGCTGAGCGATTCCCTCTCATGGCTTCTAACCCAAAACCATTAACTTCAGTCCCAAGTTTTGTTAAACTACATTCACATTTCCAATTACTTGCTAGATAATTCCATCTGAATGCTCAACAAATATGAAAAGCCTAAGGCACTAAACTGAATTGATCTCAGGATCTCCTCACACTGGGCTCTCCCTATAACCCTGGTCTTCTTAAGTCATTATCCTCCCATTTCTAAACTCAGAGCTTATAATAATCCTCACAGCTCTCTTCAGAATCATTCCACTAAGTTATAGGTTCTACTGGAACTTAGCAGAACCCTACGGAGCAGCGGTCCCCAAGCTTTTGGCACCAGGGACTGGTTTCGTGGAAGACAGTTTTTCCACGGACGGCGGGGAGGGGAAGGTTTCGGGATGATTCAAGCACATTATATTTATTGTGCACTTTATTTCTATTATTATTACACTGTAATATATAATGAAATAATTAGACAACTCAACATAATGCAGAATCAGTGGGAGCCCTGAGCTTGTTTTCACTTGCCACCCAGTGACAGGGTTTTGATATGAGTCTGCAAGCAATTGATTTATTATGGTCTCTGTGCAGTCTAACCTCTCGGCTAACGACAATCTGCATTTGTAGCCGCTCCCCAGCAGAGTCAGTGTTTCCCTTTTATGAGCAGCGCTTGCACTCTCTTCAAACCACTTATCATATTGTACTGTAATAACTTATGTAGAGTTTGCGGACTCCTACCATAAAAGCCCTTGAGAGCATGATTTTACATATACGTATATTATATTTAAAATATGTATGTATAATATATACCTTGTATATGTATATACGATACAGACAATATGATACATTTTGAACAATATATTTTGTATGCACAGAATCAAGCATAATGCCCTAGCAGAGATGTTCAAAAACGTATTGTTTATCTAATGCATAGTTGTTGAACATCTACAACGTGGCCTCACTATTTCTGGTACCTGGGATGCATAAATAAACCAAACAAAGACTGTTCTCAAAGTGATTCTCAAGAGAAAAAAACCAATGTATAAACAAATAAATAACGTATAAACAAATAAACATATTGGATAATTTCAGTGGTCCTAAGGTCTAGAAAAAAATAAATCAGCATTATAGAGTGCTTTAGATCAGGAGTCAGAAAACTTTTTCTGTAAAGGACTATATACTTAATATTTTAGGCTTTGGGGGCCACATGGTCTCTGAACAAAAACCACAGACAATATGTAAATGAATGAGCATGGTTGTATTCCAATAAATATTTGCTTACAAAAATAGGAGGTGGGCCATATTTGGCCTGTAGACTGTGGTTTGCTGACCCCTGCTTTAGATAACAGGCATGGCTTCTCTGAAGAGGTGACTACACACTAGGACATGAATACCTAGAAAGAGCCAATCCTCAGCCAGAATGTTCCAGGTACAGGGAAGAGCACTTGCAAAAGCTGTTGTTTGAGAAGCAGAAATAAAGCCTTCATGATGAAGTGTGGTGAAAGAAAGGATGGATGAATATATAAACAGGGGCATGAATGAGTGAACTTTATCCATATGGAAAATAAAAACTATTACCCTAAGCAATAAATAAGCATTCCCTCAGTTGAGATATGTTGCCACGTTCAAAGAGAAGAAACAAACACATGATTGCACAGGAAAATAAAAGTCAGTAGAATCTACTCAAAATTAGTTTACTCTATGAATATCTATGCACCAAGCACTACTGCAGGTGCCAGAAATTAGGCAAAATGTTTAATAATTATGACTTCTAAAGGTTTAGACAATTACAATGCTGGATTCCATTAATTCTTAGCTATATATATATATTTTGATTTCTAGAAGCTGAAATATTCAGATGACTTCTATGTACTAAGAAGTACTATTTTTTCTTAGTACTATTTGTCACAAAACTAAGAGCAGTGCTATGACAAAAAAAAAAAAAAAAAGTGACCTGTGAACCTATAGTACATACCAATTAATTTCATTTTAGAAAAATATTTTGGAAAAATTCTTGAACATCAAATATGTTTAAAAATCACTGAGATATTCTTTATTAACAGACCTGAAGTTGAGTTTAATTTCTCTTTTACATTGTAAAATTCTAATTATTTTAAGAAGTGTGTGTAAATAGTAACAACTCAAATAAATGTGAGTACACTCCACTTTTGGAAAATCGATGAGATGATATAACACTTTTAAAATAAAGAACTTCTCCCAAAAGATATCTTTGGATATTATATGATTTAATTTATGAAAACTGATCAAATAAGGCTACACACAATTTGTGTCATTTTAATGAACTAAATTTCAAAAACATACAGTCAATAAAGCATTTTTTGTTGCAGGGAAAAGCATGGGCTTTGGAGTTGGCTAGACTTGGCTCTGTATTCTGGCTCCGCCACTTGCTGAGTCGGCAGCCTTGTAGGCTCTAAGTTACTAGAATCACAATCTTCACCTGTGCAAAGGGAGAGACCGTCCCTCCCAGGGTTGTAGGAGGATTTAATGAAATATGGAAGGTAAAGCACTTAGAATTAGGAGACAGTCAATAAATTTAAATTAATCGCCTCTTCCCTAAGTTTATCCCAAACAGAACTATATCTGCATGAAGTGTATTTTAAATGTTGATGATTCAGTGTTCCTCAGTCTTTATTAAGAAGTACATACCTCTATATTCATAATACCAATCAGGGGAAAAAAAAAAAAAAAACTGGGAGAAATCTTTCAATTTTCCACTACATGGGACTATTGGTGTGGGTTTATGAGACTTCATTCATAAAACTCTCCTGGTGAGGAAAGTTTCTCCTTATTGACAAGCTCAATCCCTCCTAGTGTTATGTACCAGAAGAGATGTCATATTTCTAGCCATCCTATAAGAGGACTGCTTCCCAGCTCTTATATTGTAAGGACAGTAAGAGGATAAACTGTTTAGAAATCCCTCCAACAGTTAGGTCTTTCAGTCCTAGTGATGCCTTCAACCTGGCACAGAGTTCTGAAATCCCCAATATGATTTTTTTTTTATTGGAGTATAGTTGATTTACAATGTTGTGCCCAATATGATTTTATTAATGAAGATGAGTGAGTGCCAATTTCATTATAAGTTTTAGGACTAGAGTATACTGACCCCATATTGTGTGTTCCCAGAAAAGGTGTGTAAAACTGCCATCCCACCCTGCGTGTGGTGTGATTTAAGGATCAACTTTTTTATGGCTCTTACATGCATGGTTTTACAGTTTTATTGTTACTGATATTTTATAAAATTCAGAACTATTGGCTATATAAGGGCTGTCAGGGGAAGAGAAGTTTTGCAGAAAAACATGGAGATCATTTTTCAATGGCTCAGGCTTGCATAATCTCTTCTGAGCAGCTCCTTGAGCATTCAACAACATTCATGTTTCAAAAGTTCTATTATCTTTTCCCTGAATACTTTATTTTTCATTTTAAATTTAATTTTTGATTTATATCATCAGCAAACACAGAGAAAAGTGGATTAACATTCCAGATGGGGTAAATAATCCCCACATTTAACCTTGACTTCCTACACTCACTTTCTCACCTTTATTCACTTTCCTCCTCTCTTTCTGATTAAACATCATAAAACTAGGCTACCTAAAACAGATTCCAAAACTTCCAATGTTAAGAGTATATAAAGTGGAGGACCCATTTACACAAGACAATTATTTTCCAAAAATTACTTATATCCAGTAATTTATTTCATGGCTTACTACTAAAATTGTTTAAAACCTAACTCTTTTCATGTTTTACTATTAAAAAATAAAAGACAAGGGCTTCCCTGGTGGCGCAGTGGTTGAGAATCTGCCTGCCAATGCAGGGGACACGGGTTCGAGCCCTGGTCTGGGAAGATCCCACATGCCTCGGAGCAACTAGGCACGTGAGCCACAACTACTGAGCCTGCGCATCTGGAGCCTGTGCTCCGCAACAAGAGAGGCCGCGATAGTGAGAGGCCCATGCACCGCGATGAGGAGTGGCCCCCACTTGCCACAACTAGAGAAAGCCCTCGCACAGAAACGAAGACCCAACACAGCCAAAAATAAATTATAAAAAATAAAAAAATAATAATAAAATAAAAGACAAATATTTGGGGCAGCATGATGTAATAAAAATAAATCCTGGGCTTCCCTGGTGGCGCAGTGGTTGAGAGTCTGCCTGCTAATGCAGGGGACACGGGTTCGAGCCCTGGTCTGGGAGGATCCCACATGCCACGGAGCAGCTGGGCCCGTGAGCCACAACTACTGAGCCTGCGCGTCTGGAGCCTGTGCCCCGCGACGGGAGGGGCCGCGATAGTGAAAGGCCCGCGCACCGCGATGAAGAGCGGTCCCTGCACCGCGATGAAGAGTGGCCCCCACTTGCCTCAACTAGAGAAAGCCCTCGCATGAACCGAAGACCCAACACAGCCAAAAATAAAATAAAATAAATAAATAAAGTAGCTATAAAAAAAAAAAAAAGAAAAGTGCTTTAAAAAAAAAAAAAAAAAAAAAAAAAAAAAAAAAAATAAATCCACAACCACATCCACTTCCTTGTTGCCTCATCCCGTCCAACCCCCTGGGCAAAAGGAACATATCGCAGGATGATTCATGTATTAGGGGCTTTCTAGAAATGTCTGGCACTAGTATTAGCAAGCACAACTATTTCCAAATATATTAAATGTCTGCCCAGTTGTTCCTTTGTTTTAAGTGTCACAGTAAGAAAAAAGAATTTATAATCTGAAATTCATTCTTCTTTTCTGGCCAACTGTTTATAAAAGAACAATACCGACAATATATTTGGAACCACAAAAATAGAGACATTATAAAAACAATGATAATGTTTTACTTTTAGATGACAAAAGTATATAGTTTAATATTATCAAACATTAGGAATGTAAACCATATTTGCTAGAGTGCATATACTTTAAATTCTAAACCAAAAAGCTTTATCTGAAAAGTGGTTAGGATACGTTTTGACTACCTTCAAGAAGGCTAATGTGTTGGTTTCATAAGTCTCTTCTCCACACTGCCAGAGTCAACACAGGGTAGAGGCTTTACTCACATTATGAAATAATTTGGCTACAACTACTTCTCTCTAAACCCCTGCCAAGTATGAACCGCAAATACCAATAAAACAAAAGAAGCAAAATCAATTTTTTTCCATTAATCAGAAAGCTCCAAAGTTAAGACACAGGGAGACATATAAGCAGAAACTGTAACAAATTATAAATCCAATGGTGATTTACACATGTTTACAATACCTTCGATATAATCTTATAGGCTAAATTTTGTTATTTCTTTCAGTGTGAGCTTTCACATCAATTAAGCTGAATTCTTTTTGAGAGTTGTAATTACTTCTTAAGAATTTGTTTCTTTCTGTAGTTCAGGGTAAATGACAAACCTGCATTTTACTGATGAGGAAATGTAAATTTATTTTAAAAAAAAAAAGGAAAGACAGACCACTTAAATTCTTTGCAGAGATCCTTTAGAGATAGTCATACTTCCCTCAGGAAATTGCTAACAAGGAGAGGTGCTCAGATCCCCAAGTAGCTATTGTCACCCTTTGCCCTTTTGATACATGAACCTGTTAACCATGGGATTGGCTAAGGAATCTAATCATATACGTCAATAATAAAGAGCAAAGCACCCTGTAGTTTTCTATTCTACTCCCCTGTGAAAGACAGATGTGTTGCATCTAATTATTAACTGATTGGTATCTGGAGAAACATTAACATAATTGGCACATTTGTTCTAATTAACAAAGGGAAATTGCCACATGCCACCCAATATGAAAAGTGAGTCCAGCAAGCATTAGCTAGAAAAATCCACGTCAATCAGAAAGGTTACTCTGCTAAACTCAAACTGGAGTGCCTCAAGTCCCAACACTGAGGTTGAAAATGACACAACAGAGTTGAGAAGCACGTGTACACCTAAGAGAATGGAGATTCAGCCTAGAATTGTTGTATGCAGGTACATCAATCAAATAAATGTGAAAAGCAATTATGGGGCAATTATCAAATGCACACTCAGCCAAGCCAAGATTCTAGAAGGAGCATTAGCTAGAAGCTGGGAGTTGGCCAAGTTTTACTAGATGGTTTAGAAGTCACAAGTTTGAAGCTTTTCCTGTATTCGTTTGTTTTAACCTTGCCCTTTAGACCGGTGTTTCTCAAACTGTTGAATTTAAGCTATTAAAAACCTATTAAAAATAGTGATAACCCAGGCTGCATAAAATACCTATTAAATCAGTATCTTTAGCGTGGGCTATAAGCATCAGTATTTTCTAATGATTCCCAGGTGATCCCAATGTGCATCCTAGTTTGAACACCGTATTGCAGACTGGTTCTGATAATTTTGCTGAAATGCAGACTCTGATTAAGTGCCCTGGATGGGGCTTGAGATTCTGCCTTTCTAAGAAGCTCCCAGGTCAAGTCAGTACAGATAATCTATGCATCGCACCTTGAATAGTAAAGCCTTCACAATGCTAAACGATACCTCTAGCTAATAAGCCTTCTGTGACTTTCACCAGGTAGGATTTAGCTCCATTGCTTCAGAGTTCGAAATCACAGAATTATTTCCTGCTGGTGTCTCACACTGACAACAGGTGTCTCATATGACCAACCAAGAAAGTCTTCATTATAGAATGCAAATGAATGTTATTTACCCATTAAAGTTGTGGGTAAAAAGTATCTTAAAAGACAAGAATCAAAACGCCATTAAAAAAAAAAAAGCGTACAGAGAAACTCTCCCCGACCCCAGGTCCATTGTGGAGACACTGTTCTAGATGCTGCCTCTTGTCAAGAACAGAAGGCTACTTTGTTTATGCAGCTATTTGCTTCTCAGATTGGCGACAGCAGTAAGACACTCATTCACTTCGGCATTGACCACTGTCCAATATACTTTGTGCCTTTCAGTAGCTTTGTGAAAGTGTTTGTATTTTTATACTGTAAAAAAGAATTGGACTTCAAGCAAGTTGAAATTATATCTTTAGACAACTGTACCCCCCCCCCAAAAAAATAGCCAAAGGATTAAAAAAAAAAAAAAAAAAGCAAGTAAAAATGAAACCATGTCCCACAGACTTAACAGGAGCTGATAACGAATAGAAATTCTTGAGCTTATCTTACAGAACCGCAGATACGGCAACAGCTTGTCCAAACCCCTTTGCTTGTAAACTCCTTCACTGATTAAGCCCGTTTTAGTATTTCTTTCTTTTTTCGCCTTTTTAATCACATACCTCCCCAGCTTCCACTCGGTCCAGCTGTTCCACAGGAACCTGGAGTCAGCTCCTGCCCAGTGCGAGCGGCTAAGGCTGCTTGGGACCCCTGACCCTAAAGCTGGGCCTGAGGCCAGTTTTTTAGGCGATGAGTGGCCTGTTGACTTCAGAAGCCTGGAAACATACCCTCCGCTCACGCTGGGCGCCTCCACTGCGAACAGACAGCAGCGGCGCACGGAGATGCGCCTGCGCAGTACACCCACTGCCTCGCCTTTTCCCACCTCCAATCAGCTTTCCCCAGCCTAAGACCGCCTTGGTTATCCCACAAGTATCCCAACCCCCCTGACCTCGGGGAGGCGGAACTAAGACTTGTTCTCCATCTTGTTAGTTGGCTGCCTTGGGAGCAAACTCTTCTCAGCTGCGAACCTCAGCGTCTCAGGGATTGGTTCACTGCGAGTCTGGCATAGGGACGTGGTTAGTAACCTAACAGAAACTGGAGTGACATTTTGCTCAGTTGTTGCAACCTCTGCAAAGGGAAGGAGTTTGCTAAGAAAGGGATGTTGTTTTCCTGCTGGGGAAACACCTCCTTAATTGCACATATGTCCGGCTCATTGCTTTTGAGAGTTGAATGCGTGCAGACCACGCTGTAGAGGTGAACTTGTATTGAAATCTGAAAACATAACATTTCTAAAGCCTTAAATTCAACTATGAGGAGATGAAAGCAGGTTGATAAGTGAATTAATAGTGACAACCACCAAAAGAGCCCAAAGTAGAATGACTCTATCTGATAATATCTTACAAGGGAGCAAAATGGCACTGAAATGTCCTTAAAATGCTAAATTTTCCAGGGCAAAAGGACTATAAATTGATTAGTCCTGAGATAGTTCCTAACGAGTCTTTACTATAAACTTGCCTTTCAGGTTAAGTAACTCTCAGCATTTCCTCATATTTAGCAATTAAGGGCGTTGGGACTCTTGCTAAGTCTGACCACCTTTAAAAAACACTGGCTTTTTGCTCTTTTTGCTATGACTGTCATTTTTCATCCACAATCAGTTTACAATAAATAGTGCCTCTAGGCATATGAAGAATCATTGAAAGAAATTTCAAAGCAAAGAACTTACCCAAGAAAAAAACTTTTTTTTCATGAAATAAAGGCTGTGGAAATAAAAGACCCTCCTGCCCTGTGATTATGTACTCGGGCTAGGTCACTGCCTGTTACTGAAGCATCACTGAGAGAGAAAGAATGTATTTGAAAACAGATGAAGTCTACTGACCACTGATTTTAGGTCAGCTAAGAAAAGCTCACTCTACTGGGTTTGCTGACCGTTAGCATGGAAGATTTCACTTTCTTCTGAAGGACCAAATATTTTCTAGATTTTATTCATTTAATAAAATCAGATTTAAAATCCAAGTTCAGAACTTTCTGTTCCCACAGGAATTAAAATATATCCTTTATTTCTCCACCTTTCTCTCTCTCTTCTACTTCTACCCTAAGACCATCAACTATCTTCTCTTACTTGAAGTAAGGCAAGATCTCCTAAATGGTGTCTCTGTTTCCATTTTTACACTTCTAAAATCTATACTCCCTAGAGCAGCAAGAATGATCTGTGAAATAAATATATATCAGGTCATGACAATTCCTTACTTAAAATCTCCAGTGACTCTGCATATATTCAGAAACAATTCCAAATCCCTTACCATTACCACGTGTTAGTCCCCAAGCTCATCCTAACCCTTTGACTGAAAGGCTTCCTGCCCTCCTGATGGCTCACTGTGTCTCACAGACACTGACCTCCTTTTTAAACCATAACCACATTCTGAGGTATTCTGCTCCCCTACCTGGAGCTTCCTGACCCAGATCTTTTCAAGTCTGGCTCTTTCCTGTCATTCAGATCTCAGCTCAAATGTTATTTCTTCAGACAGATTCTCCTTGAACTTTAAAGTGACTCCTGGTCCCCAACAACCGTCAACCTCTCAGATACGACCTTGTCTTATTTCCTTTAACGTGCAATTATCTGACAATATCTTGCTCTTTTATTTCTATTCTTGTTTATGGTTTTGTTACCCTTTAGGGACTTTGACTGACAAGTATCTCCTTTAACTAGAAGAGTATCCAGCACACGGTGAGTGGACAATTAATATTCCTTGAATAAATGAATTAGTGATTAAAAATAAAAACGGGATTTTGTACTGTAGGCTCAAAGGAACCACTGTGTATATGCAGAAGTCAAGCCACAAATCTATTATAAATCAGAGGTTTATTATTTATTCCTGTGTTTAATTTTATTATAATTTTTAACTTGGTTCACAAAGTTATCTGTGCTGTGGTGCTCTCTGTACATAACTATTAGAGGCGTATTATTTACACTGGCAGAAAAACATATCAAGTGACCAAAATAAAGAGATGACGTTGGCAAATATTGACTGGACCAATGCAAAGCTTGCAAGCTGACTACCAGTCAGGGAACCTGATACTTGTGGCAAACCTGTTTGTAAGGCTGATACTCATCTCATAAGCAAAACCCCTTCTTGTTGCTACACACATGCTAGGAGAAAATTCCAGCAGATATCACTGGGCACTGAAAGCAATGTCTCCCTCCAAATTAGTATTCAAACTCTTCTTTTCTCTCTAAACCTTTTTTGTCTGCAAGGAATAGAAAGCACAGCTTGGGAGAAAATGTACCTGCGTGGAAATGCGTCGACACGAAGTTCCAACTATGAGGGAAGGGCAGCAAAACATGCACTCCTCTCATGAAACAAAATGTTCATTGGCCATATTAATAATCAATTAGATGGAGAGCTACCTGATGCTGTACATTTGGTGAGGCCTCCAGCTGCCAGCAGCTTTTTCCCCTGATAAACCTGATGCTGCTTTTAAAAAATCTCTTTCCTGTTTAGCAAGACTAAACTCAGCAAAATAATCTATTCTTTTGCACTTCACCCCATATTTTCCCACTTGCTAATTAGAGATGCAAATGTGGATAAGTAAGATGACGTTTTTAAGCACAACTGGGTCAATATGTTGAACATTGTGCCCTGTTCCTCCAATTAGACTCCTATGAGAAATAGTTCGATTATAATTAGAGGAGCAATTATCCCCTTGTTTAAGGTGAAACAAATCACAGGTTTGTTTTAGTGAAAAATTCAGCTTTGCTCCATCTGCCATGCCAACAAATCTTGTATCCACTGATGTTCTGATACCAGTACTCTCCAAAAGAGATTATCTGATGAAATAAAGCATCTCTGAGTACATTTCTGGCTCACCATATGACAGCAACATTTTCCAGGCAGAAACTAAAATGAGCAAAGAGGGATTCATTTCATAGAGTGCTGCTGTTATGCCACTGGAGCAACCCAGCACCCGTGCATGGGCATATTAATTTTCTGGCTTCTTTGGGGAGATGGCGGGTTTCTGCCAAAAGGCAGGCAAATGCCTCCCCAGACATGGGAGAAAAGCATTATATTTTTGGCTTGATCCTAGCAAAAGAGGTATTAAAAATACTGAGCAATACCATTTTAGAATATTTCTGGGATTTGTTATTCTTTCTTTCACCTAGTCTACTTTTAATTTAAATAGAATTATTATTAACCTGCCCTACAGTCCTTGAACTAAAGTAACTCTCAGTGGCCTTTTATTCCCATCTAGTGGGTCAGAAGCCCTAGACTGATAGATTCCCTTACTCCACCCTCACTGAGTTCTCTCAGTATGCATCTTCAGAGGTGACGAACATCCTTTCTCTGAGAAGTTCCATTTCCTGAGGTGCAGCCTCTGTGTCACATCCAACAGGGACTCTTTATTTCATTTAGTTAAATATACTTAGAGAATCTACGATGCAACCTACAGTCTGCTGGTGTTAGAAACATGAACAAAAATCCCGTTTTGTTCCTTATTTCATCCCAGTCTAATCAGGTAGGACAGTA
This sequence comes from Balaenoptera borealis, assembly GCF_965194805.1. NCBI lineage: Eukaryota > Metazoa > Chordata > Mammalia > Artiodactyla > Balaenopteridae > Balaenoptera > Balaenoptera borealis. The sequence continues at coordinate 16,092,627 of NC_138861.1, forward strand.
GTAAACAGATACATTTCAACACAGATAATAGTTGGAGCTGTAAAAAATCAGGGTACCTAGGGGCTGATGTTCAGGCAGTTATACTGGTTCATTCATACCAGATGTCAGATACTGAATAGTTCTGCATCTGCTACTTAATAATTGACATATTTTTTTTCTTAACCAATGAGTACTGAGAGGAGTTCTTAGTCAAAACTGCTACCACCTGGAGAGATAGCATATAAGGAATCCTGGGTTGGCCTCTTCCTCCTCTGACACTTTCTTTGTCCCTCTCTTTCCTTTGGCTTGGAAAAAGGAGAACTACCAACAGTAGCCCCAGCCCAAATTTCCTCTTTGGGAGAAAATATGAAGTCTGGTCCAATGTCTTAGGTCCATTATGACTAAACGGACAACTTGAAAAATCAGAGTAAGGACAGCAGCACATCAGGACTTGCTGTAGATATTCACGTCAACAAGTCATCTGTAAAGTAAATATGTTACATAAATAAGGGAATTTCCTTGTTTTAAAGCTCAAACGTTATCTTCATTTGTAGCACTTATGGACTCTGACCAAAGTAAATGGCTAGAAGACACAGGAGGGCATCTTTGTGGCATCTCTGTGATTCTTCGTAGGGCAGAAGCTTCATCTCTGCACACCCCACAGCGCCCAACACAGCCGCACTGTACTCAGTAACCGCTCTGAATTCAAGAGGTCGAACTGAGTCTTCTGTGAATCAACAGGTGATACACTAATAGCACTGATAATGCTATTGAGCGCTTCCACATGGTCTAAGTGATTTGCATATATCTCATTTAACCTTCGGCTACATTCTGGAGAGACACCATTCATTATTATCTCCGTTTTGTAATTTAATTGAGGAAACTTAGATACCGAGAGCTGAAATACCTTGCCTAAAGTCCAAGACTTAAAAATCGGGACACTTGAGTTTAAACCTAGAGTTCTGTAAAGGAAATTAGTTTAACGTTCTGTAGCAGAAATTAAAGCCAAAATAGGGGAGAAAATTAAATGTTATTTATTACCTCAGATATGCCTGTGCCATTATGTGCACCAAAGGTGATGCTTCTGTAACTTAAGATTAGTAGAGCTCTTTGGAAACCTACTGACTTTTATGGGAAGGAAATTATTGTCTCCTGATATTCTGCAAAGAATGAACTTGACTACTTATTCAATGATGCTAGATAGATACTTATTAAACAAAGATAAATTGAATCAGTCAACTATGTATTTGTTGAGCGTTTACTGAGTTTTTCAGATTCATTTGCCTTGCATACAAAAGAAGCATAAATCCTTGTCAGCATGGCCTGATGTCTTAAGGACTGATTTTGTTTATAGTAAAACATGAGTTTTACCTGCTGGTTTCCTTTTAAGATCAAAATTCCATTTTATGCTATTTTCATGCTTTTAAATTCCTCAAATAAATAAATAAAATATTAAATGATGAATATATATATCATTAAATTAAAACAATCTTATAATCCCTTAACTCACCACGTTACATTTCATTCCTTTCTTCTTTAATTTATCTGCCCCTCTTGAGCAAATGACAGTTGTAATGTGTCACGTTAAGGTATTCATTAGATTTCTGATCTTGGTGATTCTAAGGGTGCTGAAAATAATCAACACAGGAGTTTATCAGCCTGCTCTCAAGCATGTGTGTTTGATCTCTCTCTTGACTTCAAAAAAAAAAGAAAAAAAATTCACATTATAGTTCTGTGAATGTCAAATGGGTATATGATTTTTGAGCTTGCCAAGTGTTAATTGGTCTCTTCCCCAGTGATGATACAGATAAAATTCACAGCCAATTAGTTTGCACTCTTGAATCTTTACTCCTTGACAAAGTGAACCACTTTGCTGAGGAGACCAAAGAAATGAAGAAATTATAGAATCTCCTCACTGAAAATCTCTGCAGGGATTTGCTCTCTTTAAGAAACATCAAGTCAAGAAGAGTCTATGGATACCTATGTTACTCAGGATATGTTTTGGTCTTCAAGGTAGTTTAATGGTGGAGGTTTGCATTAGAATTTTAGAAATACAGTTAAGGAGACAGATGCCCTTATTGTCCTAAGTGAAAGGAAATATTGAAGAGAGAAGAGCTGCCTCCTTTATAATCACAATAAATCATATTGTGTGTCAGTGTTGGAAGATAAGGTTTTGGAGTGGCTGGATAAAACAGCAACAATCATACAAAGTCTCTGATACAGCGCTAGAAAGTGCCATGGGATGCCAGGAACAAGGCAAAAAACAGCTCTCTTCTTTCAAAGAAAAAAGGAAATTTCATTAAGAGTGCCACTTAGAGTCTTTGCATTGATACATTGGAGCTATGGATGACTGTGACAGAAAAATGGGCATTTTATTGTTTGGTGCTAATAAAAAGTCATGGTATAAATCTGATTTGTAATATTTCATTAACTATCAATAGGCTTTGTTTCACCAAAAACAGAAAATGAAAATAAAGAGCTAATGGAAAGCTTACAGGATGAAACTAACTGACATTCCTCAAACATGTTTTTATTCATGGTGTGTGGCTATGGCTTTTAGGTATGTCCATAAATATATCACAGAGCAGGAAATATATACGTGGAGTGCACAGGCTCTCACACACACACACACACACACACACACATGCCTTTCTTACATTTTTTGCAAAGTATCAAGAAAAATAATAAAATTGATGGCACATTATTAAGTCATACCACCTTTCTCTATGATTAGTGCCAGATAAAATAAAACAGTGTTTCTGATTTCTTAAAAGACAATGACAAAATTAAACCAAGCTGCCTGTGGCTTTGTCCAGTGGGGCTTTCTAACTGACTCCAAGTCATTAATCAGTTCCCAATCAATCTATTTTGCCAGTAGCAAGCAGTTAGGACTCCATTACCAACCATTCATCATGCCATACCCTAATTCACTGCACCATTAGCCATGGACTAGGCCTTTGCTAGAATAACTTAAGTGCCAATTGCTAAATGTGAAGCATTTTTGCTACTCACTTCAGCCACTGGGATCCCTTCTGGTGGTCGACACTGGAGCAAGACTTCCTGTTCCAAGGATACTTCCTTTCCCAGGGGTTCCTGCTCAAATGTCTTCCGCAGATCTGGAAAGCACAAGTAATAAAATATAAGACAAAACTAATTAACATCTATTCATTTATTGGAAGTACAATAAACATTCTGCAGCTTCTTATTTGATGTTTCTTTGTATTTTTTAACCATGTTAGTACTGTACCATAATGTGGGTGATTATATTCTGTGTACTGGAAATTATGAAACTTGGAGGCTATTAACTGTTCCTACTTTAATCTTCACTGGAATGCTTTGGAGATCCTCATCCTAACAATTAGTGAAACTCATTCGTTGCACTTCCTTACTATTTCTTAATAATCAACTATAATGATCACATTTTTAATCAAGAGAATCCCATTGTCATGATGCTTATTCATAAAGTCCCTTAGGTATATTCTTATTTTTTCTTTCTTCCCAATAGATACTATTGAAGTTGTAATAACTCTGAGATCTTTTGATAAATAACTCAAAAGCAAGTTTCTGGTCAGAGTGAAAAACAGAATGCTGGAGTCCTGCAAGAATGACTATAGCTTCTTGAGGTGTCTCAAACACAAGACAGGGAAAAGAGTAATTATTGGGATGAGTCTAGAAATATCTCAATATGTAATAATGTGACCATTCTGCAATTAGAAGATTAAACAGTCATTTCTGCTCAAATATACCAGGAATCTAATTATGTATTTATATCAGCAGTCCCCAATCTTTTTGGCACCAGGGACCGGTTTCGTGGAAGACAGTTTTTCTATGGACCAGGGTCAGGGGAGGGTTGGCGGGGGAGGGTTGGCGGGGGAGGGACGGTTCAGGCGGTAATGCCAGCAATGGGGAACCGCGGATGAAGCTTTGCTCACTCGCTGCCCACCTCCGGCTCTGCGGCCTGGTTCCTAACAGGCCACGGACCAGGGGTTGGGGAGCCCTGATTTATATAGTTATAGTTGCTACAGCAATAGGCAGTACAATTTTAAAAACTGCTATTGATGGACACGAAAATGTTAGAAACCAGTTTGTCATTTTAAACACCAAAGCTAAAAAGTACATGAGTCAGTCACAGAGCTTGGAAGGAGCATCTTTTTTTTAAAGCAAAGCAAAAAAATTATTTCATACATGTACTCTTCAGCTCCTTCCCATTAAAAGTTATTGGAATTTTACCCAGTTGATTTTAGTAAAAAGTTAATGCCTCTTTCCTTTCATCCCATGTCCCCAGCAATGACTTCAGAACCTAAAAGCACCATTTCAGCCTACTGAACTAATGAGTGAAATCTGAAGACTCTGGAGGTGTGCCTTTAATGTCTTTCAAGGAGCTATTAGAAAGCACCACTTGGAAAATGCAGTGAGAAAAAAATTCATTGTCATATACTTGCCTTTTGGTTGAATTTCTTGGCAGAAGAAAACCTTCAAGAGCTTAGGGGTTGTGAAAAGATTACTGGACCTATGTGGGTCTGAAGTAAGACAAGAGACTCTACAAATGGTGACAGAATTTCTGTCAGAAGGGCATTTCTAATTTGATTATCAAGAAATTGAGTATGGTGCAGGAATGAACACTTAAAATCCACAGAGTTATTAGAACTTGAAAGTGACCTAAACCAGGTCCTTATTTTACATATGAGAAACACATTTCTCAAATTACTCAAAGCCTCACAGCAAAATAATTGATGCTGCGTTAGAACCTGCTGATTTGATACATATTTTTCTATCCCACACATCCCTTCACATCTCTTTTGGTTGATTTGTGTCTTTTCAACAGAAACATTATAACTTCTTCTGCTCTTTCTTTTCTCGTATAGTAGCTTCTCATTGTTTTTTATCTGCATTAAGATGAAATTTTGGCAAAACACCAAATATTAATAAAAGCAATAGCAGCAGTGGACAACTTTAATGGGATAAAATGTTCTTAACAGGGTAGATCCTGTTGGTGAAAAATGATTCTAAAAAACTCCCATCTGATGCAGGGTAGGGTGAAGACCTAAAGACTGGAATTAGTTCTCAAATCAAATAACATATTGACTCTCACTTAAACTAACCAGCATATCACAAAATAAGGATTGAGAATTAGAAAGAGTGAGGCACATATATATCCAAATAGTCGAAACAAATTCCTTTAACATTTGTAAATTATCTCCTTAAGGTAGACACTTTATTAGGTACTTAGGATGAAGATATGTAAGATTCAGAATCAAGACTAGAACGGTAAGCTGAGATCTATTTATGAAAAGCCTTCCTGCCATGCTAAGGCATGGCAAACCCTCAAAGTCTTTTAAGCAGAGGAGGGAGATAGGATGTCATATTGCCCTCGGTGTGATTGAGGTGGTGGTGAAGAAGCAGAAGGTAGTTAGGAACCCATCTGAATAGATCAGGAGGGATGACGGGGTCCTGATCTCAGCTAGTGACAGTAGACAGGAAGGGGAGAAAGCAGATTCTAGTAATAAATAGATCATATGTTGAGGAAGACCTAGGTATTTGGAGAGTGACAAGAGGAAAAGATAATACTATATTCTTAGCTACTGCAATTGTTAAGTTGATACCAGCATTAAATGAAATAATACCAAACGGGGCAGGAAAGTAGTGAGAAAGATAGCAAATGTATTTTGGTACATGTTCAGTTTGGTGCAGCTGTAGGCTATTCAAGTGGAAAAGTTCAGTAGGTCCATATCATGGTTTCTCAACCTCAGCACGACTGACATTTGGGACTGGATAATTCTGTTGTGAGGTTGCCCTGTGCACAGTAAGTTGCTTAGCAGTAGCCTTGGACTCTACCCAGCAGATACCAGTAGCACCCTTCCAAGCCATGACAAAACAAACACTTCCAGACAATGCCAAATGTCTCCTGACATGAAAAATCACCTCAAGTAGAGAACCACTAGTCTAGAGTTTGGAAAAGAAGGCCTGGTAAAAGATCTGTGCTTCGTTGTCTAGGAGATAGCTGAAGCACTAGAAATAGATGACACTACCAGGGCAGGAAAAAAAAAAAAAGAGGACACCAACATTCAAGAGGAAAACCTGCCTGCAAAAATGATATGGTGTGAACAAAGACGTCGGAGAAAAACCAAGAGACAAGTGTCAGAGAAGCCAAGAGGAGAATAAAGTTTTAAGAAGTTGGGAGGCCAACAGGACAAATGCAGCAAAGGACTCAGAAGGAGAAGAAGTTTGGGGAATTTAGGAGTGAAGGGGGAGTAGAAGCCCAGCTGAGCTGAGGGTGCACAGGAATTGGGAAAATGACCATCAGGAGAACTCCTACTCTTTTGCAAGATTTTATGGCGACGGAAGTCAGCAGCACCATTAAGGGATGATGGGTTCGAATGTAGCAGGCTATAATTCTTCTTAGGATGTGGTATAGTTTTGGGCACGGTTTTCAAATTCCTGCCATATGAAGGCACACCTTTTGAGAATCCTCATTTCCTAATTGAGAATGGTGACCACACATCAGAGTCACGTACTTCAAAAGACAGGTTTAACTGAACCATCACTGAATACCATATAATTCTGTTGTTTTGATGTTATTTAATTTTAAACTCTATGTAAATTTTATCTAATTTCTAAAATGATTCACATTTAACCCCCCACAAGGTAGTACTTCTTCCTGAAAAATCCTTTTAATTCCTGCCCCAAACCTCTTTTCTAGCTTTCAGGTTGTGTAAAGAGCGCAGAATATATTGTGCTGTCCAGCATGGCAGCTGCTCCTTTCATATGCCTCCACGGTACTCTGTAAGGGGGTGAGTAGCATTTTAAGCATATCCTTTATCATTTGGAGAGATGTGATAGAAGGCAGGCTGGACGACTTGCAGGCAGAGAGAACACGAGGGTGACGAATGGATAAGCATGAAAAACGGACACTTGTCAGCTAGGAATTAGATGTACAACAGAATGTTTTAGAATAACGTGGGCATTCCTGTCAGGAAAAAAGATGAATTTTTTGCCCTTGGAAGACCTTTAGGAGTCTACATTTCTGTTTTCCTTCCATTAGTTCTAAGGCTGCTACTAAAATAAGTATAAAGTCCTTTCATTATAACCTAGATTACTTTTGCAAAGTAAACTTGGCTTACCTCTGATTTAGTCATTGACTCCATCAATTAAAAGAAAAATCAGCCTTGTCATATGCATGCATTCAGAGAGATGTTTACTTAAGAACATGAATATTGGGGCTTACTAAATCCATACAGAGAAATCCAATTAGCAGATGTAGAATCAGACCTGAAACTATATGGATTTCTATTTACCATTTACACAGTAATCAAAGAAAGCCTTTTAGAACACACACATGTGTGGGTGTACACGGCATCTCGTTTTTTATGGTAGAATTTTGATGCTGTCAATGAATTTTTTTGCACAATAATAATACTGTGGTTACAAATATTTATGATGTGAAACCCACTAATTTCATGGCATTCTACAAACATGGACTCTGCTTTTTGACAATGTGGTGGGCAGAAAAGAAGGCTACCTGGGATTTTGAAGACTCTGTGGCCTCACTTTCCTCATTTGTAAAATGAAAGTAAGTGACGGAATGCTTTTGAAGATCTCTTTTGTCATAAGGGCCTATGCCTGAGTACACTAACATTTTAAATATGCATTTTAGGGGAAAACAGCCTATCCTTTGTGAAATAAGATAAGATCTTTAAGGATTTATACCAATTATCAAAGAGAAATAATAGAAGAAATTATTTTTCAATAATTTAGGAGATGATGCATCTTTGAAAAGAACAGCTTATATATTTTCCTCTTAGGACAATCTTCATGCAACTTTTGTACACTTCAATATACAGGTATGGGTAAGAGTTAGAAAAATGGGTTGATGGATGGGTTCCAGAAGATTCCATATTAAAAATATCAGAAAATTCTTTGTACAAATCCAAGGGAGCAATATAATATACATCACAAAAGCAGATGAATATTAACGCTTTGATGATTATGAATGCAGAGAATTACTTTGACAAAACTAATTTTCTCTCTCCATGAAGAGATGGGAAGGAAATGCCTACCCAAAATAGCATGCAAGAAAGCCTGTCACACCAAAGCGCATATTTATGAAAGGGGCCCAAAATCAAGTCTCTTCCGCAGTGACCTCCCTCGAGCATCTTTGCCTGACACCATCTGAAAAGGGTGAAAGTGGCCTACAATGGGAAAGTTGAGGCTGGAAAGGTGGGAGCTTTGACTATAACAGGTCATACTACCAAGCCCCTGTGAGCCCTGCTGATTCGGGAAGGAAACCAGGAGAAACTACCAGCAAAAGATCTCCCTATGGTGTCTAAGCAGGCAGGTTGCTGATACTATTGTCTTTGAAAAAGAAAATAAACAGGTTCTCACTCCAAGGTAAAGAAAAAATAACTTACATTTGTTAAAAATGTTTATTCCCTTAGCAATGCTACTTGATTATGCAGAAAGATTTATTAGAATAAAATATTTTTTAAAAGACAAAATCTTGACAATGTGATAAACTGATATTATGAAGTTAAGAGTTCGCGGATGGGTATACTTCAATAGATTATTCTAATGGAAATTAAAGTCCTTAAATTCCATTGATTAATAAGATATAAATGACATAGTATTACCTTATTAAGGTTGGTTGCTTTTTGTTTTAAATCTGATAGGGTTTTGTGAATGTTAGATCTCATAGAGTTTTGTGAATATTAAAAGAGATATTGAATCTGAAAAGGTTTTGGAAGATTATGAAGCACAAAACACATGTAATAAATCATTACAACTATTTCTATTACTATTAGTCAGAGAGTTCTGGCCTGAAAGATGATTACTCATCTGAGTAAATTTCAGCATGTCATTCGCGTACACACTTGGGCCATTTGGTCTATAAACTATAGGATGTAATATTCCTTACTATTCTTACGGAATTTAAGGTTTATTGTTGAGTTTTTCAAACTGTGTGTCATGACCCCTTAGAGGATTATGAATTCAATTTAGGGGATTAAAAACCAGCATTAAAAATATGAAATGGAATAAATAGAAAATGTCAAGTGATCATACATAGTATTATTATGTATGTTTATATGTACATACACACACACACCTCTGTGTATTTGTAGGTATGAAGAGATGGGTATATGTTTATTTAGTGGATCATGATAGAAATATATTTTTTATTATAGGTCACTGTGAAAGAGGTCTGAAAGCCCCTGCAAAGCAAGATAACATTGCAGCCAAGAGCAAGATCTTCAGCACGGACAAACTTGGGTTCCGGTTCTGACTTTACCCCTTGACTAGCTGTGTGACCTTGAGCACACTGCTTAACCTCTTCTTACTTTAGTTTCTTCAGCTAAGAAATGAGTATGATAATAGTAATTATTTTACAGGGTTTTATAGGAAGAAGCACCTATAAAACTCTAGCATCATGCCTTAAATATAAATATGCACTCAAAAGATAGTAATCCCCACACCATTTCCCCCCCCCAGTATTAGTGAATTTTAGTATGCTGTACAAACATTAGGCATTATCATTGTTAGTCAAAATAATCATAAACAAGTGAGACAAAGTAATTACGAGCGTGGAAGACTAATGATTGAAAGTGATGTGTCACAAAGAAAAACTTAGGGATTACCATGCTGTGCTTGAAAAAAATGCAGATTTCATAATCAGATTTGGCTCCAGGAATCCACAGTTTTTATTGGCCCCCAAGTGTGTTTTACACACAGCAGTAAAATCTGAGAACTACCGATTGATTGACTGATTATTTATGGAACACCCATGATATGCACGGCACTGTGCTAGACTCTGTAGGCAGAGGGAGAGAGGGGCCTGGGAGGCCGTGAGAACCAAGAAGACCTGCTTCTGCACTGTGGCTCTTAAGACAGTGAGTCTCTGTTGGTGTTTCCCCAGTGTCAGTACTTACTTTTGTGCAGGTTGATGGCTGACATTGTCTAACACAGACACTGAAATTTCATATGTGTCTAGGGGACAGGCAGGTAACTTAAATGAAGAAAGTTAGGCACAAGAATTATTTTTTTCTTAAAACATAGCACCAACCTGGGCTGTCTTAGGTTTTCCAAATTTTAATAGAGACATGGGTACAAAACCAATTCACTTAACTTTTTACTTGCTACTCAGCTCTATGCTGCCATATAGGAATGCAGATTTGGTGGGCCACAGACCCCATATTTGACAGAAACTAGCAATCAATTAATTCTTTTCATGCTCAATGAACAAAGGTAGTAAAAACATTTTTTAGTTTTTAAAATTCTGTTTTATTGTACTTTCAAAGTGTTCCTCTAGCAAATAAAATAATTCTGTGGTCACATATAGTAACAATACTTGTGTTCTTAGAGGGAAAAAGTGTGCCTTTCTTTCAATAATGATAAAAGGGGATAATTATGTTATCATAGTAGAGTATAACTTATGCTTAAATCACCAAATCTGGCTGTTAACAGGAAATAACTGCCATGAACCAACCAGGATAGCATATTTTGGGAAAACTAGATTAGACTTCTGAGCTTTGAGCATTTATTAAAAGTGAAAAAGTCCTGACAATGCTATAGAACCCTAAAAAGTTTGCCATGGTTTTCTTTTCCAGGAATAGAGTATCTTTGCTGGAATTAAAAAAAAAAAATCATGAAAAAAATGTTATATTCAGCAACTCCTAATGTGGTTTTTAAAAGGAAGGGACACAGTATATAAAAAATGTTGGAAGGAGTTTTCTTTTTAACTTGCTTTTTCTTCTCAAATATTGTAAAAGATAAAACAAAACAAAACAAAAACCCACGAACCAATCAGCAAAAACATGAAGTTTCCTCTATGGTTAGATTGCAAAGTGAACTATCACATTTCTGCAAACCTGTACAATGAATTGGACTGTAAAAAGAAAAGTTTAAAACTCAGATTTACCATTTCCTAAACAAGTGACTAGGGTAAGTTATCTAATATTTCGTTTCCATGCTTCTGTTTCGTTATTTGCAAAATAAGGATAATAACAGATCCTACCCAAAGGACTGTTGGAGGCATCAGAAAAATTAACATGCACAAGGGGCTTATAGAATTAGGCATACGGTAAGCATGCCATAAATGTTGGTTACTAGGACACAGGGTTTTTTAAAGACAAAAGAATGAAGATGAAAGATTTTTATTTTGTTCCTATTATTGTTTTGCAACCTCTTTTTACTTTTTAAAAAACTAATGTTTTTGACCAATCTTATGAATTGCCCACAGACACTTTCATAATATCATAGTTATGGGCAGGGACAGAGGTTAGAATAATTTGAGCAAATCAGCAGAAAGATTATCTGGCAATGTCTTTAGTTTTGCCAAGGCATGGCTATCCCTTACTGCACCGGGTCATTTAAACAGAAATTCTGAGTAAGCAAAGTCCCTGCAAAGGGAAGTACAATTTCAGCCATTCTTCTTTATTTCTTGGCTTTGGGGCATTTATAGGACAAATATATTGTATTCAGATAGTTTTGCTAAAGGGTTTTTAAAAAAATAAATATTTTACAGCTAGAACTCCAAAGACATCCATTACAGAGAAGAGGAAGAAAAAAAAAAAACCCATATAAGCTACCCTTCTGTTCACACTGCATCTTTATTTTCAGAAAAAAAAATGATTATATGTCATCACAATATTTTTTAAGGTATGTCTTAGGGGTAAATAATAAGAAACATGCCAACTTTATGGATGAGGAACCCGATATATCAAAAAGTTAAGGCTCTTTTCTCAGAGTACAAAAAAAGAACACGATTGCAGACAAGCTTTTTTGCAAATAAGCAGTTTAGCCATAAACTTCCCATTTCATACAGCATAAAACATTACTTTAATGACATATTTTAGTCCAGTGGGTTACCAGCCCTTCCTATAGCACATAGATGGATGATTTTTTCCCAAACTATAACTTATGAGACAGTATTTTATCAATTAGATGTCTACCTCTCAGAACAAATATGAGCTATAAATGCCTATGGATTTGTGGAGCCTCCATGAATCTTGAGAACTTCTGTCTAAACACAAAAGCAAATAAGTTTGGAAAAATACAGACTGATGCAATCAGGTATGTGTTATGGTTTTTAATTTTGAAATAGGAACCACATGATGGACTAATTAATATAACGGTTGAGATTTATATGAAACAAGGAGACATTTATTGTTAAAAATTTTGTCTTATTATCTAAAAATGTCTAAATTGTGCAATTAATCTCATCTAATTCAAAAACCGGCCTCTGTAACTTACAGTGGGTTTACTGGGGACTTAAATGGTCATACAGGGGGTCAAACCACAGCTCAGAAGTGCACGTTAGTAAACAGGCCATTTATTCTGGTGTGGTGGCAAGCTTGCTGAGCTCTACCAAGACATTGGTGTCAGGCTGCCAGATCCTGTCATGGTATAACCTAAGTCTTTCAGAACACCTGGTTAACGCAGAACACCTGCATTATTTGGTTAAACTGTATTTTTAATTTTGATTATGCCAAGTAGAGTAGACAGGTAGGAAATGGAAAAGTAACATACAAGGCCACAAATAATGACTTCTGTATATACAAACTAACACAATAATTGACAAGATCACATGTATATTTAACTGGAGATACTACCACCCCTACTATAGAAATATTAGTTCATTCATTCCTTTCAGATATTTATTGAGTTCCTCCACAGTGTCAGGCATCATTGTAGGCATTCTGAATTCATGAGTGAACAAACCAAACAAAAATCTTTGCTCATGTGGATCTTACTTTCTAAGGGGCTGGGGAAAATAGACGACTAGTCATGAACATAATAAATAAGTATATAGTAGGTTCGAAGTTGATAAGTGCTATGGAGAAAATAAATAAGACAAAAGTGTAATGGGAATTTGAAGTAGGGGGAGCACAGGGGCAATCAGTTCAGTCTATCTGATGTCCTCAAATTCCTTGGGTGATAAAACATTTTTACTGAAACAACAAATCATTAGCATGAAATAGCAGCGTCACTTTGCCTTATCATATGCTTACAATTTAATTCGGTTTCATTCCATTTACTTACGTCTTCAGTTACTTTAGCACCAGCCACATCTAAGGCACTGTTTTTAGGCACTGGGGATATAATGATGAAGAAAATAAAGTGCCTGCTCTAGTGAAGCTTATATTCCAGTGGTGGAGCTAGTCAGCCTAAAAGATCATGAATAATGATGAAGAGAAATGCTCTCAAGAAAAATAAAGCAGGCTTGGGGTTAGAAGAGTGACAGAGTTGGCGACAGCGGGTGTTAGGTAAATTGGTCAGGGTTAATCCCACTAAAGAGCTGATGTCTCAGCAGAAATCTGAATGAAAGAAGGAGGTGAGCCACTGGTAGAATTGGGGAAGAATGTTTCAGGTGGGAGGGAAGAGTTATTGCAAATAGCCTGTATCTGGAATGAGTGTATTAAACATTGCTAAAAACAAACTGGTATAGTTGGAGCAGACCAAGCAACAGGAGAGAGGCAGGAACCCAAGGCCTTCTTTCACTTCTGCATTGTAAATAATAGCCTATGTCATTACGCATGTGGAAAATAAGATATTTTTGTGAACTGACACCTGACACAAAATCATGGTCACCTCCTCTCTTATTTGTATCCAGTGTGTTGGTTAAAAGCATGGACTCCTTTGCTGGTCTGACCTACTTCTCCATATATGAGCTTCGAACTCAGGCAGCTTTTTAATCTCCCTTTGTCCTCCATTTCCTCATTTGTAAAATGAGGATAATAACACCTGTTACACAGAATTGTTGCAAGTACTGAATGAACTAATTCATGTAAGTGTTGGTCAAAGGGTACCAACTTTCAGGTACAAGATGAATAAGTTCTGGGGATATTTTTGTACAGCATGGTTATTATAGTTAATCATACTGTATTGCATAAAATTTGCTAAGAGAGTAGAGCCTAAGTGTTTTCACCACACACACACACACACACACACACACACACACACACATACACAGTAACTATGTGAGGTGAAAAAGTGATTGAAACAGTGTATCTATTATTATTATTCTATAGCCCATCTGTCCAATACGAGCCACACGTGGCTATGGAGCAGTTGACATGTGGCTAGTCTCAACTGAGAAGTACTGTAGTGTAAACACACCAGATCTCAAAGATTAATATGAGAAAAGAATGTTACATTGGCTATTTTATTGAAATGATAGTTTAAATACAGTAGACTAAGTAACATATTATTAAAATTAATTCTGCCTCTTTCTTTTTACTTTTTTCAGAGTGGCTACTAGAAAAGTTGAAATGACGTGCGGCTGGCATCATATTTCCTCGGACACTTGTTCTGGACAGCATGCTAGACACTACAGACTCACAGATGTAAACATGGCTTGGTCCAAACCTACCCATGGCTCACAAGGTGGCTCTGATCCCAGGGAAAAGGATGAGGGAGCTATGAGAGGAGGGCGGAGAGGGCCACTCTGATCCTCCTTAATTCCTCCCAGAAACTATCCTATTCCAATCCGTAGTCAGTGGCCTTTGCACACATAAGAAAGAGAAACTCCTCAGGAACTACCCTGACATTCCCAGGAGGATGGATTGTCCGTGCACATAAATCCATTGTAACTACTGAATTGAGGAGAAGGGTGACCGTATTACAGGGCTCCTCTAGCCTCAGGCTTAGGGACAAAATTACAGTCTAATTATACTTGAATCGGCAGAGAACTTCAACCTCTAGGACTGACGGCCCAGGCCTGGTACAGGAAATGGTGAAAGAAGGAAAAACTTTTTAGTTTTTAAAGTTAACTTAGTATTGATAAGTTTCAAAATGCACAAATAAAGTTGTATGAATCATTATCTCTGTTGTTATGAACATTATTATCATACACTGAGCATTTGCTTTGTGTCTGGCACTGTGCCATATGCTTTACAAGTTTATTCTAGTTTAATCTTAAACTAACCCTATCATTTTCATTTCATGGTTGATGGAACTAAGTCTCAGAGGGGTTAAGTCGCTTGATGAAGGTCACACTAGTAAGTGATGGAACCAGGGTTTGAATAAGTAAGTCAACCTGGCCCCAAATGTGTGCTCTAACTACTCCACTCTGCTACTCTCTTCACATTATGCCCACCATCCCCTTACAAAAGCAACCATGAACAACAACATCAATAATCACAACCAACATCAGCAATAGCAGCCAAGACATCTCCTGAAGAAAGACAGTGTTTGCTGACATTTTGCCTGAATTACGTTCTCCTACCTTAACACTCAGAATTCTCCCATTGGCCTATAACAAGGGACACTGGAAGAAACAACCCAATGAAACTGGTGGCTGTGTCACCATAAGGGTTCTACTTTGGACAGTCATTATAGTGTCCACTTGAGTCCCCTCAGAAGGAACTCCTCTCTCTGCAATGGAAGCTGCAGCACCCACTAAGGACACCTGACACTGCCCTCTGCTAAATGTGTTCAGTTCTAGAGCAGGCATATCATGTTCTCAGCTCATACCTGGCCGAATCCTAACTTTTTCCCGTTTCCTGTTTTCCCTCTGCCCCGATTGTCTCACAAACTTATTTTTGTTAAGAAAACTTAAATGAGTGAATAGCTAATATTCGTTTCTGCTTTGTAAACTTCTGAAAATAGAGCTTTTTCATGAAAGGGCTATGGGCCCCTCCACAGAGCACATAATGAGTATAGATCGAATTAGGTGAGAGGTAATTGCACTTATTTAACTTTAGCGTCATGGTTACCTTTACCTGAGAAAAATTTAAACTTTAATTGCAGTTGATGTGACAGCCATCGGTCAGATATTACTGGGCAAAGCACCACAGCTCACTTGAAACAGAGCAAACCAGAAAATCTGCAATCTTCCTGCGACATTAGCAAGGACTCACTTGGTAGGGATCAGCCCAGACAGAGAGAATTTGAAATTTAACTTTTTTTTCATCATGATGTAAATCTATATGAGTAAATCTTTATATATTGGATGTTGTTCCTTGGCCACACACATATGCGTTCAGTTACTTATGGAAGTACAAGCAAACTTCTCTTCAGTCTTAATACATGAAGACAAAAAGGTGCTATGGGCAAATTAATGTCTTACTGGAAGAAGAGTTTATCTTATTATTTGAAAATGTCAAACTACGTATAAAAGCTGTGAAGTAAATAGCAAAGTTTATGTAATACGTTGCAAAGAAAGATGAGGTTCTTATATGTTTTTAATTTTTAATGTGGTGAATAGGGTTATATAAAGATAATATTATATATGCTATTTTATTAAATACTATATATTGTTTATGTATACATATATAAAGTTGGCACCACACAGGAGTCATCATTTGTAACTATGAAGCCCTTAAACTTCAGCTTTTAGGCAAGCCAATTTAGTATAGAGTGTAGATTGGCAATTTTAAATATTCATTACACTTGATATTAATGACCACATAGCAATGCAAGATATAGTTTTATATCATTGTGCCTCTTTTGATTATAACTAGAAGCTAATTTTGAATTCATTTAATTATCTGACCAAAACAATACATTTTTTGTTTCTTTTTGAAATGTTTGAAAGTATGTTCAAGATACTTTCATAACATAAAACACAAAATAAAACTAATAACATAAAATCTTCAAGATTCGTGGTAGACAACTGTAGTGGATTACATACGTTTTCAGGACTGATCCCACCTGTTGGGAGTGTTGAAGGTGGAGGCTCCCAGCCTCTCCCTCCTGGACTTGCCCTCAGTTGAGAAGAGCTGACTTGACCTAGGTCATACAAGTTGGTGAGGGTGAGGAGAAAAGGATGGGCCCACATGCATTGACTAGTCAATGTTGGGGAGAAAGGTCTGCTCACCTCCTGTGCCTCAAGGTGGGACAACTCTGAAGGGTCGTCCTAGCTCCAGAGGTCCCTATGGGGTCATCTTTTGTTGTACCTGTACGGCAGTTCAATTTCTCCCTCTGCCCATTTCTATTCCTCCACAGATGTTTTTCCGGAGAGCCCTCGCTAATACACTGCCCGCGTGCGTGTCTCCACCTCAGAGTCTATTTCATGGAGAATCCACAGAAGACAAAAAGAAAAATCCCTTTAGACATGCTCAGAGAGGAATGATTAATATAGAGCAAGTCTTTATAATGGTTTTAATTCAACAAAATTTATTAAACATCTTGGATATTCTAGGCGTTGTGCTAAGCACTGAAGATATACAGTTAAGCAAACCTGAATTAAGCAAAACTGATCTCAGAGAACTCGCTGGCATGAAACGCAGACATGACGACAAGTGAATATAATTCAAAGGAGACAAGCCTGTATTAAGAGGATGGACGAACTGCTCTGAAAGGTTTGAGAAAGGAACACCTATCATTCTGGAGACTGATGAGGCAGGAATGACTTCACTAAGGACAACTGAAAGAAATCCTTCAACAAGCTCAGGCCTTTTGAATCATTCTCTCCTTTCTTTCTCTCACATCCCACATCTAACCTCTCAAAGAAAAGCTACTACCTCTGCCTTTAAATATATCTAGAATCCAGGTCTCACTGCTCCACAGCTTCTAATCCATGCATCCTAACATCGCCCACATCCACAGCCTCGTAACTGGTCTCCCTGCTTCTACTCTTGCTTCTCATGGTCTAGTCTCAACACAGCAGTCAGGTGTTCTGCTAAAATGGAAGTCGTGTCATGAATTCCTCTGCTGAAAACATTCCGAAGTTCTCATTTCATACTGAGGACCAAAGATGTTACACCCACAGGGCCTAGGCCATCTCCACACTGCCCTCCTGTCCGTACCTTTCTCAGCTCACCTAGGGGTCTACTCTCGCTCACTCTCTTCCAGCCACTCCGGTTAATTCGATCTTCTTGGTACCCGCCAGCACATACCTGCCTCAGGGCGTCTGTACTTATGCCACTTGCTGTCCCCTCTGCCTGACTTCCTCTCTCCCTTCCTTCAGGTTTCTTCAACAGTCAACTTCTTCTGGAGGCCTTCCCAGACCACCCTCCCCAGCACAACAATACCCCCTTTTCCCACTTATCTTTCTTCATAGCACTTACCATCTGCTCTGTCTCTGATTATTTATTTCATATAGAGTGTGCCCTTGCTCACCAGACATAAGCCTCCTGAGGGCAGGGATCATTACATGTTTTGATTCTGGCTCCATACCCAATACCTACAATTGTCCCAAGAACACAGTAAATGCTTACTAAATATTTGTTGAATAAATGAGTTTTTACAAATAATGAAGTAAGAGAAAGGTGAAGCCCTTCAGTATGAACAATACGTGGAAAGTATAGAAATGGAAGTATTTCTAATCTAGTGTGACCCGATTGGAGACATTCTTTGTGGTCAGAGCTGGAAATTTAGGTTACCTTATGTAAACAATGAAATATGGTTGTTATGGGCTGAAATGTGTACCTCCCGCCAAAATTCACATGTTGAAATCCTAGCCCTCAGTACCTCAGAATGTGACTTTATTTGGAGATATGGCCTTTAAAGAGGTGATTAAGTTAAAATGAGGCCATTAAGGCCATACTTAAACAATAGCCTTGTAGCCTTAAACAATATGACTGGCATCCTTATGAGAATAGAAATTTGGATGTGGACCATTACAGAAGGAAGATAGTATGAAGACATGGAGAAGATGACCATCTACAAGCCAAGGAGAGAGGCCTCAGAAGAAGCCAATACTTCCAGCACCTTTATCTTGGAATTCTAGCTTCCAGAACTGTGAGAAAATAAATTTCTGTTGTTTAAGCCACCAGTCGGTGGAATTTTGTTATGGCAGCCCTAGCAAACTAATACAGTGATATATACCATTGTTAGAAATTTTGACTTTATCTCACGATCCACTATAAAAATTTAGCAGAGATGGAGGTGAGCTGAGATGAGACCTGAGTTTTAGGAATCTTCTGAAATCTTGCATTTGTGGTAATATGGAGGAAGGATTAGAAAAGGGAAAAGACTTGAGTCATGGAGACTAACCAGGAAGTGTTTGCAACGGTTGGGATCTAGATCAAGCAGAGGGGAAGGAAGAGGCGAGAACAGAATTGGGGGAAGCATCAGAGCCACAATTGTTGGGACTTAGTGACATATTACAGGTAAGTGACATTAGACATCAATGCAAATTGAAATTTAGTAAAATACAGACATGCAAAGGAATTCAGATAATAAAATTTACATGGGTTTCAGTGGTCTCATACTTGAGAAAATTTCTCAGTATGGAACCTAAAGACAGATTAAAGCAGCATTCATGCCGCTCAAGGTGTGAATAGTACTCGTTGAGACAAGGGTCTGCAGAAAGAGCTGCAGACTACATCTCCTCCTTGGGGATAATATGCACATTAGCATATTAAGGAATCTGGAAAGTTTTGCAATGAAGAAACCTCTTTAACTTTGTCCAAAAAAAAGGTATTTCCCACATTTATTGATTATGGAACACTTTTTTTGTGTGTGAGGCACCTTTTAACCTCTCCCTCAACAAAAATACTCTAGAAATTAACACAGTTTGGAAAACAGTGGTGTATTCTGATGCACTAGAACAGTTCTAAAATAAACAGAGAAACTTTGTCTGGGTAATTTCTATTTCTAATAGCAAAACTAGTCAACACTGTCCTAACAAATTGGCAGAATAAACTCATTAAAGGAATACAGTTGGTTTTCCCGTACCCTAATTACTACCAGATTAAAAAAGAAAATTCAACCTTTTGAAAGTAGCACGAATTCTTTCACACCCATAAAGGAAAATTACTCAGTGCTTGAAACAAAATAAAATGATATTCTGGTGACTTAAAGGGAAAGTGTAGCTCAAATTCAGAAATCTGGGAGCAATTTTTAACCAGGGTTCTTTGACACTAGAGCAGTTATGGTCTAAATTTTCCCATTTTCCATCCGTTTCTGGAATCCACAGTGTCCCTGCACGATGACTCACATGCAATGCGCACGTAGGCCTTCCGGCTCTTGGTGGTACCCGCCGAGCTCCAGGCTACACACTGGCACCAGTAATCTTCAGGCCCAAAGAGTTCTTCCACTTGCTGGCGTGAAATCTCAATGCTTACTTCCCGGACAATGAGACCTGCCAAGGCAAAGGAAGATTTAAGTCAGGAGAAGACTTGTACTAACAAAATACAAAACACCATACATATATTTTTCCTCCAGTGATCCTTCTTGATGCCATAGACCAACATCCTAGATATTGCCTCTTATCTCCTCTGATTTTCCTCTGGATCCAGTTTCTTGATCCACACCTTTTTCATTCTCTTATTTGCTATTTCAAGTCTTCTGGATTCACCAGATAATGAAAGTGGAGTTGGTCCATCACTCCACAGAATTACACCTTTCCTGTTATAGCGTAACATTCACCCTCCACCAAGGTATCTTCCTCTGTGTATTGAAACAGTAACTTGAATTTAACATCTTCTAAGGATTCTATCTCAATTATACAGGTTGTGGGTAAGATACCCATATGCTGTGCACAGCTTTACAATAACTAAGTCTACCTAATTCTTTACATGAAATGAGAAAGAATGACCTAAAACTATAATCGTAAGTATATAAATCATCAATATATATATTTAAATGCACAAATATGTATATCAGTTTTTATTATTACATGACCTAGTACTTTATATATAAATATATATATATAAATATGTGGTGATTTTTTAAAACTAAGTCATTTTAAACAGCTTTGTTTATTATTTGGTTATTATTAAGGCACATTGTTTTTCTTAAAAGAAATACTAGCCTTAGTTAACAAACCTCTGCTGTTCTATCCAAAGAATGTATGACTTTAAGGTTTTCATGAGTAATATTTTGAAAGCCCAAGTGTGTCTCTATAATAACAATGTAACCAAAATCCTGTTAAAAATAAAGTGGCTTCTAGTTAAAATGCTCAAATAATTGGAATTTATTTCACAGTATTATGTAATCCTAAAATAACAAAAATTGAACTAAGAATCTGGGATTATCATTTTAGGGGTATTCATCCTGCAATATGCCTCTTTGCACGAGCAAGAAGGATTATCTGAACAATATACGTGGGCAACTGCCAGTTCTCTTGCACATACTTCCAGCATGGAGTGTCTACTGAGAGAACTGGCAGGGGCACCATTTAGGGAGTAGGAGAATTTGCTCTGGGTCGAGTATGAGCACAGTAAGAGAAGTTAAATGTATTACTCTGTACTGTTTATTCATTCATTCATTCACCAAATATCTACTGAGTATCAATCATGTGGAACATATTGCACTAGGTACTTGTGAAACTCTGATGAGTCAAATAGTCATTGCCCTCAATGAACTTTTATTTTTTATTTTTTTTATTTTTTAAAATAAATTTATTTATTTATTTATTTTTGCTGTGTTGGGTCTTTGTTTCTGTGTGAGGGCTTTCTCTAGTTGCGGCAAGTGGGGGCCACTCTTCATCGCGGTGCGCGGGCCTCTCACTGTCGCGGCCTCTCTTGTTGCGGAGCACAGGCTCCAGACGCGCAGGCTCAGCAGTTGTGGCTCACGGGCCCAGTTGCTCCGCGGCATGTGGGATCCTCCCAGACCAGGGCTCGAACCCGTGTCCCCTGCATTAGCAGGCAGATTCTCAACCACTGTGCCACCAGGGAAGCCCGAACTTTTTTGTGAGGAGGATACATAAAAGTCTCCAACATGAGTTAGGTTGATTAAATCCTATGGGGAGAGGGACAGGGCACATGGGAAGAAGTAGGAAAGGGAAGGAGGAGACTGAGAACCCAGGAGAAGACAACTGAGCACTGGACACAGAATACTAGCATGAGATGAAACTAGAGACAAGAAAGGGACCACTTTACATACATTCTTGTAAACCCACAGTTCTCAAAGTTATGGCCCACAAAACAGCTTTATCAGCATCACTTGGGAACTTGTTGAAAATGCAGATTCCTGGGTCCCACTCCAGACTCAGTGAACAAGAAAAATGGAGAGTTCGGCCCAGCAATATTTTAACGAGCCCTCCAGGAATTCTGATGCATGCTACAGTTTGAGAACCACTGTTGTACACCATGTTTAGGATCTGGGATGTCTTTCTGAGAACCAAGTGTTTTAAGCAAAAAGATGACATAATCAGATGAGAATTAAAAAATATACAGATATAAATATATATATGATATATATGATATAATGATATGTACAAGATATAAAGTTTAACTAGTTCCTAAAAGTTATGATATTTTAAAATGTTTGATCATGACTTCTTGGTATAGGTAACATGAAAGAGCTGTCATCTGGAGAGCCTAAAAAGGGGTATTCCAGTACTTACCCTAAAATCTAGGACATGTTCATATGGGTAAAAGCACTCAGGGAAATTAACAACCACCCAACAATAGTAGGTGCTGACCCATTGGGGGATAAACAATTCTTCCTATCACAAGCTGATGGGAGTTGAGTCACAGAAACAACGAAGTTCTTAGGTCCACTCGTGAGTCCCTGAACTGGAATGAAGCCCAGGAAAGTGGGTTTGATAAGCCCAAGGCACGGCAAAATTCTGATGGGGCGACTCTATTTACAAAAGTTAATTAAGTATATTTAATATTATTTTAACATTTTGGAAATTAGTAACGTTTTTATGTTTATAGAGTGATCAGTTTGAAAAGAATTTTCAAGTAACTGGCATATCCCAATCCCTCACCCTTCTATGAAAAGATTACTATATTATTTTAGCCAATGTCCAACCAATAAAACAAGTCTCCACAGTAAAAAACCAACTTATTAACAAATAACACTAATTTCTTTCCTCTTTCCTGGCCCTTGCTTGGGCTTTTCATTTTCCTGTCTCATTGTAATTGTTCTCATTTTTCTGATATCTAGAAATCTGTGCAAAAATGGGGCAGAGCCTTCCCTCCTCTCCTGCCTCCTTTCTTTTTACTTCACTCTCTCGTTTTTAAAACTTTTGTCTGTTTTACTTGTTTATACCTTCTCTGTTCATGCAGAAAGTCAGTTACTGGAAATGAAACTCTTCCTCTAAAGGTTGCTGCAGTCACCAAAGGGCGGATAAACCTGCAGTATTTCCTTAGAACTATAATGGTTCTTTCCAAAATGTAGAGCAGCAACAAACGGGCTCAGGATAGTAAAACCGCATACAAATATTTTGTGTCCCAAGATGATAACTTCAGGTTTCATTCCCCCCACCCCACCTTTTACTTAAAGCAATTACAGGAAACCTAATTAAATGCTAGGAGAACTTCATGAGGGCCACTGTATCCTTTTGCCTTGAGAGGCTCATGGATGTTTCTACTGAGCACAAATCTAAATCCTTTTAAGAAGCCACAGACCCGCCTGCTACAGGGATTATTCATCATATGAATGTTCTGAATTGTGTGGCCCAGGCTCCCCATGGGCACAGGAGTCAAGCACACACCGATTTTTGTCTTCAACGTCACAGATGCCCCATCCAGGAGGAGATGGATTAATTACAGCTCTGTATACTGGACCCGCCACATACCCAAAGTTTACACTCCAACGTGTGGTCAACAACACCAGAACAAGAAAAAACTGGAGCATGAAGTTATCTAAACACTTACATTTTAGAATTCTCTAGAATTAGCTGCATTATTCAGACTCTGAGTTACTCAGTTACATATCATCTTTTCACTACCATAGGTAAGTTCGTTACCTATGACATTTTGTTCATCAAACCAGAGGCTAGTGGTTTGGCTAAAAGTAGGTAATATCCTTTTTCTTTGAAAGTGCAATTTCCAACCTGCTTGAAGTCTTGAGATGGAAAAAGCAACCTGCCTTGAAATTTGAAATGCCACCAGCATTACTTCCAAGCAGGTTGCTTTGAAGAGCATTTGGGAACTTGAAATTGGTTTCAGGTTATTTAAGGGTGGGGGGAAATGATTCGGTCTACAGGATTTACTCAAATACAAATGTGTATTTTCCATCCTGTCTGATAACGTCAAAGATTTCCCATCACTGTTCTTCCTTTAATAGCGGCATCTCAAGGATGCATGCTGTTTGAAGTTTGCAGTGATTTGCTTTTACAATAGGAATCGCTGTGGTTTGGGAGCCAGAGTGCAGCAAAGTAATTAGCATACTTTACCAAGAAGTCTTATAATGAGCATGAACATGTACTTGTTAATAGGGAGTTTCACATGATTTTAGAAATTCAGATGCAAATGCCACCTTCTGATTGGATCTTTGTGAGGCTATACGTGAATTTGGCAATAAAATCTGGTAATTGACATCTATTCCTTATCTTTAGCATAAATTTAACTTCATAATAGTCAAGCACCCCAAACAGTGTTTTTCTAGAGATTATTATAATGTGATCAAAAATCCATGATTAATCCTGTTGCATAATTATTTAAAACAATATCCATATTCCCCCAGAAATGTAATCTGCAGTGCTGTCAACAAATATTAAAAGTCCACTAATGTCAAAAATTATGTTGTTCCAGAAATGTAAAGATGTATAAAATATCACATCCAGCCTTGTGCTATTCATTTATCATGTTTATTAGGTGACACTCAAAAATCATGCATTATCTTAAAGATTTTTAAAATATGCTCATCAAATCTGCATCTTCTAATACCCCATGTATGTTTCACTAAAAAGCATCCTCACCTCATGTTAGACTTAGGTGTTATGTGTGCCTGAGTTGCATTTCTCATTCCTCCCAATTACTTTATCTTTCATACGCAAAGGGAAGTTTTGAGACACCATGTTGTGCAGAGCTGGCAATTCTATTTCTTCCAGCACTCTCCCTATTGGGAGAAGAGCTGCAGACGTGACTCTACCAAATCTCATTATGGTATATTCAAAGTTAGTACACAGATTGGTGGGAAATGCACAAAGCTGTAGGGAAGGATGTTCTGGAATAGATTACAACATTTTATTGAATTAGTGTGGTCTCTTTTTCATGTTTTTTTCCAGAGCTTAACTCTATTAGTTTTCACTAATATCTAAAATATGAAACATAGCAGCTCAAGATGTCTTAATATAAATTTAACCACACAAAATGCTATCATTGTTTAAAAGGATGTCATACCATAAAAAAAACTGATTGTTATTTTAGCAACTTATAACTCTTACTAAGATAATCAAAATATGAAAACTCAAAAGGTAGAACTTTATAACTAAGACATTGTTTTATGTTACATGAAGTCATTTGACAATCTTTAAAGTACATCAGGAAAAGAAGACACTGTAAACGCATAATTTACCAACTTCTCTCTGAAATGTTTTCCTTGAATTTTTAATATAATATTTAATATATAAACAGTCCATCTAATTAACTAAAATTACTTTGTGTAATTGGGAATTGCAACTTACCAGTGTATTTGATTTATTATGAGTATAATTTTGTTAAAGTTACATTTACTATCTTTGTGATCAAGATGAATTTACCAAAAAGTCAAGGAATAACATGGCTGGGACTTAGTGGTTCAAGAGATTTGCTTGGAAGCATTTCATACCTAGGCCATTGACTTGATTACCTTTTATGTGATAGTTTCTAGTCACTTGGTTCTGGTTTGGCATTCTGTGTCCAATGGGGATTTGTGTTTTGTTTTGTTATATTTTTGTTTTGTCTAGAGCTGAGAAAAAATTATTCATTGGATTATATATCTGGAGTGGGGAGACATCTAGTGCTTCTAGAAAGCTATATGACAACCATAGATAAATGCAGTCTTCCCCCCTGAAACTTGAAAATTTAATTGCAAGATGATATTAAAATAGAGTGACAAATGATACTTACCCTGACAATGCTAACACTGTTTTTCCCTTTTCTTTTTAGGAGTGTCAGGTTCTAGATGTTACAGGAGAAACAGTGCTCCTACTTTTGATTTGACTTTCTAACCCCATCAAACCTAGGGCTGTAAGTATGAAAGATAATTGGAGTGGTGGGTATACGAAATATTTTCTCTTACTTAAAGAGTTGTATGAATGAGTTGACAGAAATTAATCTTACCAGCTTTGGCCCATCATGTAATTCCAATTCTTGACTTTGGTGATGAAAAACCTATTGAATCTCTGTTCCAAGAAGCCTTTCTGAGACCAAAATGGGAACTAAAATGCTTTCTGTAATTAATCTCTTCTCATATGTCAATGTTCTTTAGAATATAAAGAAGCTATTCTGTGAAAATATGATGATGGCAATGTGTTCAGTTTGGAAGGACACAAAGCACATTCCACTGAGAAAGCAAACATATTATTCGTCTAAATATTTTTCCTAAAACATCAAACATTATGTATATTTGAATGTATATTCCAACATTTTTCTTTAAAAGTATAATTCTTAATCATTATTTAAATCTAACTACATGCATTCCTTTCTGTCCCTATTTCATGTAATTTGTTAGTAATTTCAATAGAAGTAATTTTAACAAAATTTTAAAAAAAGATTCCTGTCAATAAGGGTGGGGAATAATAACATGTTATTGTAGATTAGTTAACTGTGGACTTATGAATTATAGACCTTACTATTACTTTTGTCCAGTCATTCATTCAATAGATATTTGTTGAGACTCTACTATGTGCCACGCACTCTTCTATGTGCTGAGGACACAGTGGTAAAGAAGATAGATAAGGATTCTATCCTCCTATGGGTTACATTCTATTGTGGACCTTGTTCTTGAGCAACTGTTTCAGGCATAGTAGTTTCCAAGGTGGGCATAGAGATGAAATGCTTATGGATCCCTTTTTCAGAAGTTTACTGTCTGATACTAGAGATAAAAATAGTAGCTTACTGAGTAAAGGGGCTCTGTCATATGCACTGTATATCCAACAGTATAGTAATTGGCACAAATATTTGTCTAGTTAATGTATGTTAAATGAATGAATGATTTGTTTGTTATAGCTATAATACAAAATAGTGTTAAATCCAAGCTACAGGTAAATTTAATTGTAGCTCAGAACAGTAAAGGTAACTAGTATTTATTGAACATCTACCATGGGTCTCAGTTAATCTGCATAATAATCCTTGGGATTAATATTGTTACACCTCTAATACAGGTAAGACGTGGAGGTCAGAATTTAAACAATTGTTCACACAGCTAATAACTACTGAAATCAGGATTTAGATCCACATTTGTCTGAATCCAGTGTTCCTATTCCTTTCACTACACCAATATTCCTTAAACTGTGTCTTAAAAAAGTGGTTTTTGCTCAAATAAGTTTGGGGATTTCTGCTTAATACAACTTTCTCTTAGAAACTCAGAGTGCCCGTTAGTATACTGAAGGCATTGGTCAGAAGTTCTGCCATAAAGAAGTAGGTTTAATTCGGATTGCCACCATTCCCCCCAAATTTATTAAACCATAGAACCCTACAGTCAACATAAACACAGAACCCATTTCATCATAGCTTTCAATGTGGTTTTGTTTAGCATTCACCAGATGTTGATCTATTGAATAAAAGTAATCCATTGTTTGGAAAATTCTGAAAACCCCATAAAGAAAGCTATAGAGAAATTTCTTTAGAAGGAGAGATCACGGGAAACCTGGGGAATGGAATATTTGAGTTTTAAGCCAAAGCATGGTTTGGGTTTAAAAATTTAGAGAGGAATCAAAGACACTTGAGGAGAAGAGAACAGCAAGAAGCCAAAGGGCAGAGATGAAAAAGCATGGTGACCACTGTGCAGAGTAGTTTACAAGAATTAAGTAAAGAAGACCATGGAATTAGAAGAGAGATTCCTGGAGAGCCTTGTATGCAAGTTACAGAAGACTGTATTGTGGAGAAGGGAGCCTGTGAAAATTGTACAGTGGTGAAATGACATTTTTAAACATGACATATCCTTTAGGAAGATTAATATGACTTTACTAGTAGACAAAACTAATCTAATTTACTTGAATTGAATTTTACTAATTTTAATTTTAATTATCATTACAAATTTCTTTTCAGATCAATGATCTTACAACAAGTCATTAATCATAAGTGTTAAGAGCAATATTCTTGGTGACCCTCTGAAAACAGTCTGATAATAAAAATCAGGTACATATATTCAGAATAATAATTACCCATACTGTCAGGCTTTTATTTTTTTTCTTATCCCAAATGATTTAGAAACAAGCATTAAGAGCCATCACCTCTGGAGTGACTGCCACTTACAACAGTTCATATGTAGGATATTGGGGACAGCTACTTGTTTATCTTAAAAGCAATACATTTCATATTCTTTAAAAAAATTTTTAAGTCAAACTATAAATGCTCATTTTTTTAAAAAATTCAAATCATCCAGACAATTATTATGACAACTGAGGGACTAGACAAATACTTGTCTAATACACAGCAACCCAGTGATTTATTTAGATAAGAGAATAAATTCCTGCTTTGTATATACTATCTGACTTCTAGAAAGTCTTAAATCCATCAAGCCGTGGTTTCCCAACTTGTAAAATAAAGTTAAGAATTTGTTCATTCCATTGGTTTGTGAGGAAAGAAATGAAATAACAGCTACAAAAGTTCTTGAAATCTATAAAATTCCTTTTAAATATCCTATAAAATAGTAATTGAAAATAAAACTACATTCTGTTAACAAAATTACCATTGGAGGTACTAACATAGTTTTAAGGGAGGGGAAGGGGGGAAGAACACCCTGACTGGAAATTGTATTAGTCACATACCCAGATGAGAAAGACATGGCTGGTTTGGGAAATTTTCAACAGAGTTGGGAGAGTTCAGTCTGGGTGGGGACGTGAACTGTCCAGGGCAATGCAGATGTGGCTACAATATTTAGAAATGAAATCTGAACAGCAGGAATAAGTTCTAGTGATTTGCCTTTAAGTTTCCTGTCCTTCAGCCAAATCACCCAGGACTTTACTCACCCCCTAGGTGCCTACTACATTAGAGCACAGATAGAGTAAAGCTACCCTGATGGGATGAGTGAAGAGTCTACTGATTTCAGGAACGAAGAAGCTTGCACAGCTCACCCATCAGGAATTTCTTACATCCCTATCCCAGTACCCAGGTGAGGCAGGGACACTAAGCAACTGAACAGAAATAACTAACTAGGGTAGTTCTGACTAATTTGGGGCAGAATAAGCAAACTTCCATCGTTTAGAGAAGACTTAAAATTGATAAACACAATCACGTTTTCTAGAGTCTTTCTTCACTGTCCAACTAGGATGTGAGCTCCATCAGGGTAGAAATTTTTGTGTGTTACCTGATGTTGCTGTGGCCTAGAATAATACCTGGTACATATTGTAGGCATACAATAAATATTTGTTGAATTAATGAAAGGGTATTTCCCCCAGTACACTATGATATATTTATTTAAAAGGTATGTGATTGTGTTCCCTTAGACTTTAGCGGAAAGGGACTTTCAGTCATGATGGCAGTTGTACCTCCTATTCTAGCCAGAAAGACATAATCAAACACAGCTCTGATTTAAATTTTGAACATGTTTGGTATTTGCACTAAGAACAGGGAACAAAAAGTGGAGTTACTGTAATGCTTTTTAGAGCCTCCAAAATTGTTGGGCCTCCAGTAAAAGCTGAGTGAAAACGGATCAAGTATCAGTGAGAAGATCCTTTTTTCTTATCCTTTTAAAAAAGAATTCTAGTATGCGAGAATGACTCAATCTACAAGAAGGAAAAAATTTAACTTGTGAAATTCTAAGTAGAGATGAAAAATATTAGCATTTCATATTTTCAAGCCAGGAGTATGTACTGAACTCCTGCTGAGACAACAATTTTCAATTTTAACTTTATAGAGAGACTGAGAAATAACTATTTGTTCTGATATTTCCCAAATATTTTAATATATTCTGAGATCCCTGCCTCAAATCTTTCTTTTATTATTCCAAAGGGAAAGATGATTTAATAAAATAATGCAAATAAGTATAATGCACTTAAACTTTTTTCCTTTTTTTTTTTTTTTTTTTATATTTATCTTTATTTGGTTGCACCAGGTCTTAGTTGCGGCTCACCGGCTCCTTAGTTGCAGCATGCAGACTTCTTAGTTGCGGCATGCATGTGGGATCTAGTTCCCTGACCAGGGATTGAACCCGTGCCCCCTGTATTGGGAGCGTGGAGTCTCAGCCACTGGACCACCAGGGAAGTCCCAACTTTTTTCCTTTTTTTAAATGCAGAGAATGTCTCTTTGACCTTCTGCTGATTCTAAGTTACATATACTTAGTTTTTGATAAACATAAGGCTTTAGGTAGAATTCCAGAAGACAACACTACTACATTATTTGCCAGTAAAACCTTATGTTTAATTCATCCTTGGCAATTAACTTAATTGAGAGTATGATCTTTGGAGAAGGACTTGGTTCAAATTCTAGTTCCTCAAATGACTAGATGTATGACCTTGGGAAAATTCCTCTACCTCACTAAATAGCACTTTCCTCAACTAGAAAATAGGAATTAAAATTCCTAACTCAATGGGTTATTTTAAGGATTAAATGAGGTGATATATGTAAAACTCTTAGCAGAGTAAGCCCTTAATACGATACTAACTAGCCTAACTAATGGAATTTCAGAAGCTAAAATAGTTTATGCCATGCTGTGTACTACACAATGCCCTTCATTTCAGAGCTTTACAAAATTAAAGTCTATGTTTCCATCACAGAAGTCTTCAGGGCAGCTATTTTGTGTGAGCTTTCTTAGTAATTCAGGCTACGTCTATCTTCAACCTACATCTTCTCAACCATGGCTACCAGGGTCTCCAAGCAAGGAGAAGAGAGCACAGAGAGCTCACACCTGCTCTTAAAAGGCTTGGCTCTGAAGTTCAACACAGCTCACTCATAGCCCATGGGCTAGAAGTAATCGCTTGGCCAAGCTGCACGGCAAGGAAGTGGGACTTGTAATATTCCTGTGTGCCCAGGAAGGAGAGAATACGACATAAATATTAGATGGCCTTCTACAATATAATTGAGTTTTCAAATATCTGAATGTGTGATTTTAATATTATGCCCCAAATGCTATAAAACAGTATAATTGGCTTATTATGTAAGAAAAATATTTTCAAATAGTGTGCTTACAGTTTTTCAAAATACTATTTCTAAAATAAATGTTGAAGAAATTGATGTGAAAATCTAGGTTATAATGTTTAGTTACTATTATAATTTTCTTTACAGTCCAACATCTTATTTTGATGTTTTCACAAGAGATAGGAAAACTAAAACTTGAAATAATATAAGAGTGATGCCTGATTCTGAATGTCGTGTGTAACTTGTAATGTCTTCATGTCCATTCTGCACTAGCACCACAAAGAAAAATAAAGAAGGAAAAATGATTGTTTCCCACCACGAGCTCCGATTTCCTGAGATATTTATGTAACTGTATAATACTGCCAACTGAACAAACAGCTTCAATCATGTGTCTGTTCATATCTGCAGGTAAAGTTTTGTTCTTTTCCTTTCTTTTATAAATGTATTCCCTTCAAAGGATACATACCCTAGTGGATAAACAATCTCTATGGGAGAACCGGAAAGCTAGCTATTTAATATGTGCAGTTCAGTGTCATAAGGCGTGGAATCACAATAATTAATATTTTGTGATGATACACTAATAAAGATGACATTTGCATGATTAGCCAGGTTTTTAGTAAAATGAAATTAATGGATAGGACTATTCAGTCTGAAGGATAGATACAACATGCTGACAAACAAAACTGGGTTTCAGCATAAAGTGGGTATGTTATATAAGCAGTATACACATGCACCAAATAATACTATGTATATTTATATGCATATCATTCATCTAGTATTTTCTTTTTACTTCCAAGTTGGAATGCATTTACTTCTTACCCTACAAGCCCATTTAGTCACATTTCTGTCAGATCCCACTTGCATATGCAGTGTTGAAAAAATCAGTGGTTAATAAATGTCCTTGGAGGACTTCCCTGGTGGGGCAGTGGACACTGCAGGGAACACGGGTTCGAGCCCTGGTCCAGGAAGATCTCACATGCCGCGGAGCAACTAAGCCCGTGCGCCACAACTACTGAGCCTGCGCTCTAGAGCCTGTGAGCCACAACTACGGAAGCTCGCATGCCACAACTACTGAAGCCCACACGCCTAGAGCCCGTGCTCTGCAACAAGAGAAGCCGCCGCAATGAGAAGCCCGCCCACCACAATGAAGAGTAGCCCCCGCTTGCCGCAACTAGAGAAAGCCCGCGCGCAGCAACGAAGACCCAACGCAGCCAGAAATAAAATTAATTAATTAAAATAAATAAATAAATGTCCTTGGAAATATGTTTAGAGGTAAATAGTGAACTGCTATATCTCATCTTAAATGTATATTTTTACTCTCAGAATCCTAAAAGAAAGATAGCCTGAGTTATTACATACATATATGGAAAAAGAGAAATAATTACAGACCAATCATGTAAAAGGAGCCTGGTTTATTACTCTTGAATGGATATACTATAGACAAAAAAAAAGTAAAATGTTCTCATAACTGTTCACAAAATTTTGCTGCAAAGGAAATACTGAATGAGGATGCAGAGTCAACCTTCCCATCATAGAGCTTTTGTCACGACTCCGCGGGCTTAGGGCCCCGGCCCAGCCCCACAGCAGGCAGAGCTGCAGGACACTCAGAATTCCAGCCCTCCTGGGCCCGCTCTCCCACAGGTACTGCTCCAGCTGACCACATGCACGCTTCTAATCTGCAGCGAGATAGTCTGACAAGCAGGCTGGGAGGATAGCAGACATGGAAACACAGATCAAGTACAGATAAAATGACGTTCACCTTGAAAAACACAAACAGGACTTTTAGGTAAGAATGTACAGGGATGTATCTATTGACAAGTGAGTACACAACCACCTCTTTCTCATTAATACTTTTCACGATCCTCTTCTGATTCTACCCCAACCTCGCTCCATAATCCAGTATCGGTACACTTCCTACATCTATACTTAAATAATATAGATTTATGTCCCCTGCACATATCTCATATATCTCCACCCATCCCCTCAAAGCTGGTTTCAGGTTTGTTTTAAAAATATATCATGTGGGTGATCCCTTAGCAATACTTTGAAGTTCCATCCCCGTTAAAAGTGAAGGGGGCTCCGGTGTCCTGAGAAGAGAAATAATGACAGCGCATGGCTATTATTTCATATGCTTCTGACTGTGAAATAAATATCTGTTTAAAAAAATGAGAACACATAAGCCAAAGTCAGGCAAAATTACAATTGAGAAGGTAAAAAGAAACACCTAAAATCTTGCCAAAGGTTCATGTTTTACATAAAGCTGCAGTTGGGACTTCACAAAGGAAATCTCTGCACTTTTTATTTCTGGTTCAGAGGATTTACATGCTCTTTCTAATGATCTGGGCCTTCAGCACTGGGTAATGTCTCCCAGTCCCCAGCTTAGCACTCATGCAAAATTGAAGCACTTTGGAGGCAGTTTAGTAGCTGCAGATGAATCTCAATGTGCAGGAAAAGGCATAATGGTTGTTTAGCACTTGCTAGGAGAAGCTGAGGAAATCAGGGGGAAACATCTATTGAACTTAAGCCATCTGGGAAGCCAACTGAGAGCGACTGCATTAACAATGTGTTTACATTCCCATTGTGTTGCTAGGCCAAGCAAAAGTGCGTGTGTGTGTGTGTGTGTGTGTGTGTGTGTGTGTGTGTGTGTAGAAGAAATTATCAAGTGCAGCTCTTTTGGTTGTATTGGCTATTTCGATTTGGTTTTGGCAACTCTGTGGGGCAAGAATTTTCATGAGAAACGTGGCTGTGAGAATTTTTACGTTTCCATGAGACAGGACAACTGTTAGAGCACAGAGGCTGGCAAGGATAGCGTGGCATGAGAACAGTGAGCGATACAAGAGCCTGGCTGTGCAACTCTTTCCCCGCATCTGGCCCCCAGTACGACGCAACAGATTGGGCGAGGCTTCAGAAAGCTGGTAAAGAACACGAGGAAATGCTTTCATTGCCTGCTACATGTAGAGTTAACTTAGAAATACTGACTAAACGAGGGGAAATAGCCAGGTAAGTGCCTTCTCTTTCAGCCCCCAGCAGCCCTACTCATGCCTCCACCATCATGGCCTTTTTCTGGTCCTGGTATTTAATTGACTACTACTATTTTTTAGAGCAGTTTTAGGTTCCCAGCAAAATTGAGAGACAGGTACAGAAATTTCCCATATACCTCCTGCTCCCACACATGCATAGCCTTCCCTGTTGTCAACATCTCCCACCAGAGTGGTACATTTTTTTACAACTGATGAGCCTACATTAACAAATCATCACCCAAAGTCCACAGTTCACATTAAGGTTCACTCTTGGTATTGTACATTCTATGGATTTGGACATAGGTAATGACACGTATCCACCAATAAAGTATGATACAGAGTAGTTTCACTGCCCTAAAAATCCTCTTGTGCTCCACCATTCATCCTTCCCTTCCCTGGCAACCACTGATTTTTTTTTACTGTCTCCATAGTTTTCCCTTTACCCAAATGCCAAATAGTTGAAATCATACAGTATGTAGCCTTTTCAGATTGATTTCTTTCACTTAGTAATATGCAGTTAAGATTCCTCTCTATCTTTCCATGACATGACAACTTATTTTTTTTTTTTAGCACTGAATAATATTCCCTTGTCTGGATGGACTAAAGCTTATTTATCCATGCACCTACTGAAGGACATCTTGGTTGCTTCCAAGTCTTGGCAATTATGAATAAAGTTGCTATAAACATCCATGTTTTTGTGTGAACATAAGTTTTCAGTTCCTTTGGGTAAATACCAAGGAGTGCAATGGCTGTGTCATATGGTAAGAGTATGTTTTGTTTTGTAAAAAACCGCTAAGCTGCCTTCCAAGTGGCTGTACCATTTTGCTTTCCAGCCAGAAATAAATGAGAGTTCCTGTTGTCCCACATTCTTGCCAGCATTGGTGTCGTCAGTGTTCTGAATTTTGGCCATTCGAAT
The DNA here is from genome assembly GCF_965194805.1 of Balaenoptera borealis. Classification (NCBI taxonomy): domain Eukaryota; kingdom Metazoa; phylum Chordata; class Mammalia; order Artiodactyla; family Balaenopteridae; genus Balaenoptera; species Balaenoptera borealis. The sequence continues at coordinate 16,127,381 of NC_138861.1, forward strand.
AGATTTGTAGTGGTATTTCATTGTTTCAATTTGCATTTCCCTGACATATGACGTGGAGTATCTTTTCATATGTTTACTTGCCACCTATTTGTCCCCTTGGTGTGGTGTCTGTTAAGGTTTGTTGCCCTTCTGAACTGTCATATTAAGTGACTTTTTCTTGACAGATGTTTGGTGACTATAGTGGGCTAACAAGATTATGTTCACATATGAATCCCCAGAACAGGTGAATGTTACCTTATTTGGTAAAAGGGTTTTGCAGATATAGTTAAATTAAGGATTTTGAGATCTTGAACTATCAAGGTGGGCCCTAAATCCAGTGATAAGTGTCTTTATAAGAGACATACAGATAAGACAGACAAAGAAGAGAAAGTGATGTGAAGACGGAGGCAGAGATTGAAGTGATGGGGCCACAAGCCCAGGAATGCCAGGACCCCCACCAGAAGCTAGAAGAGACAAGGAACAGAGTTTCCTCCAGAGTCCCCAGGAGCGTGACTCCGCTGGATTTCAGACTTCTAGTCTCCAAAACTGTAAGAGAATACATTTCTGTTGTTTTAAGCTACGAATTTCATAGTAATTTATTGTGGCAGCCCTCAGAAACTAATACAGTGACTAAGGGCATTTACTCTCTGTCTGTACATTCAAAGAGTAGACTCAAGAATCTGACAGAGCAAAAAGGTGAGGAAAAGCTGTCTGCCACGTGGTGTTTTTCTGGTTTCACAAATGCCCCATGGAATGGGTGTGGGAAGGTAGCCTTTTGGTCACTCACGTCATTTCATACAGAGGGCATCATTGTCTAGAATCATCAAGGCTGTAGCTATAAAAAGAGGCATGTCATTCATTCCCTGCCATTCCTGGAACTGCCTTGGACAGAACATTCCCCTGGGTTTTTCCAGCTAAATTTTAATTCACTCAAGTCCTGGAGTCCCCCCCTCTTCCGTCAGGAGGCTGTTATCTCTCAGCCTGAGAAGTTTAATAGGCAGAGACAGGCGAAAGGATATTGAAGAAAGCAGGGGCTCTCTACCATGTAACTCCATACCATGGAAATATCAAGGGGTTTCACAAATTTATTCTCATCATGAAAGGAGAACCCAAGCAAACAGTAAAACATACTCTTTTCCCCTCTCTCTTTTCCCTCCTCGATTTTGCCCTCTCTAGACTGTGATCTCCTTAAGTGCATCAGGTCTTAGTTTTATCTCTACTTACAGCACCAAGTAAAGTATCTGGGTCATGGTTTTTGAATAGAAAGTCTATGTACTTCCTCTATGCTGCATTTTCAAAACAGTGTCTCAACAGTTTTCAAGCCTGGTTGTACATTAGCATTACTAGTGAGCTTAAAACAAGCAGACAGACAAAGAAAAAGCTATGCCCTGTTCCCAATTAAACCATTCTCTCTGGGGGTGAGGCCAGGACATATGTATTTTTAAAAATCTCCCACTGATGATTGTCAAATGCAGCCAGGGTTGACAGCAAATGCCTTAGTATTTCCTTGTTGCTCTCGCTTTCATGTTCTTGGAGATTTCTTCCAAAACAGATTTTAAAAATCAGGTTAAACCCTCAATGAAATTAGGAATGAGTCTAAGACTTCCCTAATCTGAATTGTTTTTCATTGCTAGATATTATACTTCCTACATGCTGTACTTGCTTTTTTGCCAGGCCCTGATATTTTGCTAACTGTAGTTCTCATGTTTTATATGCTGGTTTTGTATCTCCAAATAGTGCTTTTCAAAGGAATTGGCAAGACTGGTTATTTCAACAGGCATCCCCAAGAGGGCTCTGAAAATCCCTAGCTAAGGGATGATTCTGGATTGATGATATTTGGGGGAGAAGACTAAAGAATCCAGAGCAAGTAAGGTTTCACCCCTCAAATTTCAGCGTTAGATTATTCATTGATTGCAATTCATTGATTGCAACATTTTTTTAACTAAAAATTTATCTGTTCTATTTTTTAAGATGCCCCAAAAACGTGGGGTGAGGAGAGAGAAAATTTTGAGCCAAGTATTGGGAGAATATTGAATAGGAAGATTTAGTGATAGATACAGAGCCTCAAACAGAATGGGTAACAATCCCTGACATCACAAAATAAGAAGGACAACAACCTGGGTCGTTATTGCATAATTATCAACCAGGTTTATTTATATCTAGCATAATAGGCACAGACACCAAAAAAGAACATTTATATTTGGAGAGAAAGCCATGCTCTTTAGGAAGCTAACCCTCTTTTTTAAGCTGAAATTGTTCTCAAACTTCCTTAAATAAGATGATAAATCCATTTCATATTATAATCTGGAACTCTGTTAAGTATGTTCCTTCCCATGAAAATAAAGAACAAGAAACTCTCTTTAAAACCCTTACACATTTTAGGCAAACATTAGATTAAAAAGACATTATGGCTTTTAACACTTGTGCTATTCTCACTTTGAAGTGGGCATATGCATGGTTGCTGGGCACATGGCGAAACTGCTATAGCAACACAATCACTAGTTGTGCTCCTGAAATGCCCTGTTCGGGTAGCAAGTAATCTAGTGAAGAATGGTTCTTGGACTCCTGTTGCTTATTGTAGTCTCTGTATGAGCCTAGGGGTGGGTAGCATTTGATCTTCTCTTCTCAAAATTTAGAAAGGCACACACACAAACACACTCACACAGATATACATATGTATGTACTTCCATATCAACTTATATGCATATTCTTGATTACACTGTATTAATCAATGCTTTCATCTTAGCTGTAGGAAGAAAAAGGAGTAATGCATTACAAGTAACCTTGCCCTAAGTTTTAACTGGCAGGGGAGAATTCCTTTGTGTTCATTACATTAAAAACTCTCGCTGTATATAATTTTAGAAAATTTCTGTTTTCCTCTAATGAAACACAGCTAGCTAGAACTGCATTGAAAGATGTGATGTGTTCTTGCCTTTACTTTACAATCATGTTCTTACTCTACAATCATGTTTAATACAATCATGTATTAAAAAATACATGGTGTTACATTTTTCTATACAGTATGTAATTCAAATCTTAAAAATCTTCCCCATGGGATAGAACTAAATTAAAATTATATAGTTCTGTAAATATGGTGTAGTCAGGGTGTTTTGCAGTACGTACAGAATCTATAATATTGATGTTTGCAAATATTGGAATTATAAAACACACAAAAATAAAAACTTCATGACAATGACATATTAGAAACAAAAGGAATCCAAATGTGTAGCCCCAAATTTTTCAAGTACTCACTTCTGTTTGTAAGTTAGGAAAAGAATGGCAACAAAAGCCAGCTTTATATACAGTGAGAGCCCAAATCACTCAGCTAGCCAAGACTATTTTCATGCTAGAACGGAATGAAAGCAACTAAAATCCAAGTTCTGGAACTCCAATCCAACCAACTTTTGTCGTTGCAGCTGGGATTATGTTGGCCATGTGAACCCAGGTGTTTAAAGAAAATGTCGATGTGAAATTAGGATAAATCAATTGTGAGCACTAAAAAATGAAGAACATGAAAAAGTATATATTTCGGGATAATTAATATTCTGTTATCACTAACTGGTAACTACTTTCTTGCCAAGTTACCTGATTGACTCAGTGGAAAAGCTTTAATGTACTACATGGATCCTTGCCAGTTTTCTATTTTTATTTTGGGGCTAGCCTCATACCAAAAAGAAAAATTGTTAGTTTCTAGTATTGAAAGAAGGACCTTTGAGAAGGAAATCAAATAAATAATTGATTTATATTCCAGAATCATTTATCTTCACTGGCAGACAAACATATTACAAATATAAGGCTCTATTCTTGCAAAGGCAATACTCCCACTGAATTACATAACAAAATATGGAATAAAGTTCAAATAGGGCTTCCAAATTTTATGCATCATTTACTAAAATTTAAACAAAGCCCACCTAACGTCCTTTTGAAAATATTAACTCTATTAATGAGAACTAAGTTTACAGTAATTATTTTACATGGAGAATAACAATTGGTCTGAAAATTGTGTGTATTTAATGTGTAAAGTAACTACTCTTATAGAAGATTATGCTTTGTTTGTGCATTTCTCAAATTACCTATTCACAAAGTATTCCAAATAAAAACATCATTAGTATGTGTCACTACATTTCAGTTACCCAAATTTAGTAGGATGAATGGCTACAATCTCACAAACAAACTTTTATTCATCATCTCTTGTGCTTAATGCCATATGTTATAAACTACAAAAGACAAAGCTTTACAAAACACAGGCCCTACATACCATTCCAATCTGTTGAAGAGACAGAGATTTTATATATATCATAAATAACATATGATATTGAATTACAAGAAACTGCCATTTTTGTACCTCAAAAATAACTGAATATTGATAACTTCTTATGTATAATACACATATACATTTCACATTTATGAGTATAATGAAAATGGAAGCACAAATAAGTGAAATGTGGACATTTGTATGCTATGACTTGGGGTTTTATAGGATTCACCTATGATATTGCTTTTGAGATACTTCTTTAAGAGTGAGTAGGATTTTAACAGAAGTAGGATGGAGGAAAGTATGGTATAAAGAAACATTATTTCATACAACACACATTTATTGAGCACCTACTAAGAACCCAACACCAAGTTAAGCATGGAACTAGAATAGCAAAAAAGATAGACATAATCCCTGAATTCATGGAGCTTACTCTTCAGCTCATAATGTTTAGACTGAAGAGGAGAGAGAACTTGGGAAAGGAGAAGTGATAACTGTCCCTTTCAAATAACTAAAATTAGGAATAGGCCAGGAGATGACCAGACCTAGTTCCTAAAGTTCCATATGACAAAAGTAGCACCGTTAAGTCATGATAACAGAAAACTGATAATGCTCACTTTAATATAATTTAATGAGAAGCAGGCCAATAATTCATTGAGTTTAAATGACTGTTACAGTCTCACAGCTTAAACCTTCCAGGATCCTAAGACACAAAAGTGTAGAGTGTTTGCATTCATTTAATAAAATTTAAACAAATCTTACATAATTTCCCTTTGAAAATGTATAAGCAGCATTTTCTAAATCATGTCCTGGTGTGACATTAAGTTCTCATGATATTTTAACAGAGGTTCTGAGAAAAAGAGTTCAGCTACCAAACAATATGAGGTTAAAAAATATTTTTCCACTTCAGCGCTTTCCTGGGACTTCTACATGCAAATATACTTTATACTTTCTCCAAAAGGGGAATATAATCATTGCAGTGTTTCCGAAATTATTTGACTGCAAAGCTTTTTGTTTGTTTCCTTTTTGTTTTTTTTTTCCCAAATAGCACTTATAAGACACTGGTGGTTCACTGAACACAGTTTAAGAGGAAAAACCAAACTGGGGGCTTCCCTGGTGGCGCAGTGGTTGAGAATCCGCCTGCCAATGCAGGGGACACGGGTTCGAGCCCTGGTCTGGGAAGATCCCACATGCCGCGGAGCAGCTGGGCCCGTGAGCCACAACTACTGAGCCTGCGCGTCTGGAGCCTGTGCTCCGCAACAAGAGAGGCCGCGACAGTGAGAGGCCCGCGCACCGCGATGAAGAGTGGCCCCCGCTTGCCGCAACTGGAGAAAGCCCTCGCACAGAAACGAAGACCCAACACAGCCATAAATAAAATAAATAAATAAAAATAAAAAAATAAACAGGAGCTGTTGTTAAAACAAACAAACAAACTGGCCTAGTATACAGAGCATGCGGTGGGGGAGAAACTATTAAAATAAAGCTAGAAAGTTTGATTAAGAACAGACTGTACTGAAGCTTTTGAATATATGACCAAGGAGGATATGCTTTACTGCATGGACAAAGGAAAGACATATATTTTAAGAAATGGAATGATAAAAACACTCGGGCCTGTTCTTTAGGCCTATGACTACCTGGAGAATTAATTGCTGAGGAGAAAGGCTGACACCAAGAAAGTGTAGGAGGCTATTTAAATACTCTAAGAGGTATATAATTAAGGCCTATACTAGGGGAGTAGCAGCAAGACTTAAAAACAGAAGGATGTTTTATGGGAGAACTCTGAGAAGGAATTAGCAGTATTTGATGATCACTTTGGCTACTGGAAGAAGGGATAAAGCTGAGATTTCTGTTTTTGCTGATGGAATGGAATAAAGAGGTATCTAAAATAGGAAGACAAATAATAGGAGGACAAAGAATTTCAACTGTGCCACTCTTGTAACAAATGGGGATCTGAGTGAGCACAATATATTTTTTAAAAGCTCTGTCTTGAGTAAAGGCAATTTAATTTGTATCCAAGTATAGCTTCTCTTCATCAATTTCTTTTTTTCTGTTAAGGCTCACCTTTTGCTCACCAGTTGAAATTCTTTCTAATTTTGCTATTTGTCCAAATGTTAAATACCTTCATAAATAAAAATAATCAAATCCTAATAAGCACTATCTTAATTATTAAAGAACCACAAAGGGTCACATATGAAAAACTTGACACAAGGCAAGAAGGGAGATGAATAGCATGAAAGATAAATGTTTAGCTGACATTTAGAACCAGATTTTCTTTCCTGAGAAAAGGGACAATTGTATTACATAGCTCTTTTTTTAGCTTAATTTAGTTCTGCGTTCAGTTATGGCAGAATTTAGGGAGACACTGACTAGAGGGCCAAGAGCAGAGGCTTTGGAATCAGAGAACCCTGGGTTCACATCTTGACTCTGTCACCTCCTAGCTATGCAACTGGGGCAAATTAGTTTCTTTATTCTGCTGAGCCTTAGTTTTCTCATTTGCAAAAGGAGAATCCCAAAATTATCTCGTAAGATTGCTGTGATGACTAAATGTCATAATACATGACATTCAGTATAAAGCTTGGAACTCTCTGTGTTGTTGTTGTGTTGGTCCTATTGATAATATTCTGCTATTGTGAGCAAAAAAGATGAAAAGGGAAAACCTAGGGTTTAGTAAAATTTCAATCCAATCGAGGTTTTCTAAACTCCCTTGCTTCTTCACAGAGGGGAAATATTTACTTTTCAATGGTGAATCTTAGGTACCATGGAAACAAGGGTTGAAAAGGCTTCAAGTAAATAGAAAGCAAGCAACCAAGCCTGAGCTTTTCATAAAAATATAACCATAAAATTTTGAGTAGATCAAGATTTCTTTGGAATCCTTAAAGGAACATGGGTACTTATTACTATATTATCAAATCAAGAGCTTCTCAACATTGAAAATTTCTAAACCATCCAATATATGCTGCTTTCCACTTTTCTGTTTCTTAATATTACATGTTTGCAAGAAATGCAAATGTGATTTAAATGATGAAAAAGCAAACAGTAACAGTAATGAATGATCTTTAATCAGCATATTTTATGATCAATGGAATAGCTTTGCTCAGTAAATATAAATAATCATTTACTTAATACTTCAGAGCAAGAGAGCATATTAAAAGGAAGAATTTTGTGAATTGGAGAGAAACTTTTGTTTTTTTTTGTTTTGTTATTTTGTAGTTTTTTAATTAAAATGTACTTCTGATGGAGATTGTACTGAATGCAGTTGATTTTTCTTAGTTGCAAGGCAATGTACTGATTGCCACATGCTTCCAGATATCATTATTCTAAGGTAGAGGGACCTATAAAAACAAACTTGTTTGCAATGACTTCTCTCTGTCCTATCATCTGAGAACCAATTTGATTTTTAAAATGCCAAGAAAATTTCTCTAATTTGTAATATATTTCAAGACAATGTATCCTAACATTTCTTGATATTAAGAATCACTAAGGCCCATAACAAAACAATACTCAGACTGTATTAAATAAAGAGTTGAGCACCAAAGTTGCAGGTGAATCTAACTTCAGAGGAAAAAATCCCCAAACCGAGCAGTTCAATTCCATTCACAGTGTTCTGATCTCACAGGAAAGCAAAGAGCTCTAATATGAGGCCTACAAATCTCCCCACTTCCGGTAGTTGTACAGATTGGAGATGTATGATAACAGGCAAAGAGACGCAATAAAGTAGTTTGGGCTTTTAAAATTCAGATTTCATTATCTATCAAGAAAATAAAACGTTCACAGGATTGAACAAAAATCAAACAATAAAAGAAGTCTCTTACTGCCCCAGATTCTGAGCTGTCAACTGCTTGTATGTTTCTCAAAAAAATCCCAATGCATAGACAAATACATGCACATTCTCTTTTTTACATAATAAGGACATATTGCACACAATGTTCTGTACTTCGGTTTTCATTTCTGTTTTACCTGAGAGATTTTTCTACAGCTTCACATATGGAGAAACCTCACTGTTTTACAAAGCAGCACAGTATTCCATCCTAGAGTTGAACAGCCCTTGATATGCTAACTGCAACAAGGGTGCAATGGACCACCTTTCATACAAGGCTTTGTGCTCATTAGGAATTTTATTTTTAGATAGTTCCTAAACTTGTAGTTACTGAGTGAAAGAGTGTATACATTTAAATATTGATAGGTATTTTCAAATTGATCTTCAAAAAGATTACATCAATTTGCAACCTCGGGGCTTCCCTGGTGGCGCAGTGGTTGAGAATCTGCCTGCCAATGCAGGGGACACGGGTTCGAGCCCTGGTCTGGGAAGATCCCACATGCCGCGGAGCAACTGGGCCCGTGAGCCACAGCTACTGAGCCTGCGCGTCCGGAGCCTGTGCTCCGCAACAAGAGAGGCCGCGATAGTGAGAGGCCCGCGCACCGTGATGAGGAGTGGCCCCCGCTTGCCACAACTAGAGAAAGCCCTCGCACAGAAACGAAGACCCAACACAGCCATAAATAAATAAATAAATAATAAAAAACAAACAAAAAAACCCCACCCCCGAATAATAACTTAAAAACACAAGACTGTGTACTGAATTTCCCAGCATGACAGCAACCAAAATCATGAAGAACTCTTGTAACCACAATTTAAAAAAAAAAAAAAAAGTTTGCAACCTCATCAACAAAGTATGAAATACCCCTATCCCACTCCTTCATCAACACTGTGTACTAAGAACTGTTCTGATCTTGACAACATTTTCTTAGATGCGTATTCACCATTTACATTTCTTTTCCTATATCTCCATTTCCAAACTCTGCTCAATTTTTTATGTTGGGTTGCAGATCTTTTTCTTAAACATATTTTAAGAGCCAGTAATATATTAATTAAATTAGCCCTTTGATTAATATATATCTGTCCCTTGGTTTTGGTGGTTTTCTTGCTTTATTTAAATTTAATAATGCTTTTTTAAAAAATTATGTTTTCTTATAAAGCTTCTGGATTTTGTCTTCATTAAAAAAGCTTTGATCATCATTGAAACCAAACAACCAACCAACAAATTGCCAAAATTTTCTCCTAGTGACGATGGTGATGACTACCAATGACAACGACGATGACAGTGATGATGATAATGATGATGATGTGAAGCCCTAACATCTAAAATTTATTTTATTCTAAAGAATGATCTAGAACTCAAGCTTTATTTATTTATTACTTTTCCAACTGCCTACGTTGTGGGTTTAAAAATCATCTTCAACATACAGTAAAATGCCTTACGTTTTATTTCCTGGTTTCGATTTTGGTCCATTAATCTGTGTATCTTATTCTTTGCTACAATCAAACTTCTTTAGCCTTATAATACACTTATAAAAAGCTTATATTTCCTTATTATGCTACTATTTCAGAATTCTTCCAGCTATTTTCACAAATTATTTTTCATACAATGTTGGTGACTTTATGGATTCATTTACAAATAGCAAACATTTAAAAATATTGTCTTTCTATCTAAGAACAAGATATGTCTTTCCATTTATTCAAGTCATTGTATTTTTTTTTGGTCTCTGAGTAGATTTTTATATTCTTCTAAAATTCTACAAATTTCTTGATAGCTTTGTATCTACATTTTTTTCATTGTTATTGTAAATGGTATATTTTATTCCATTATAATTTGAATCGACTGTACTTAGAAAAGTTGATGGGTTATGTATATCTTTTATCAGCCAGTTTTCTATATTCTCTTAATGTTTTTTCAATTTTTTCCTATGAAACTGCATAAGTTTTCCAGACCTACAAAATCATATTTGTCCAAATGATAGTTTTCAACTTGCTTTATAATTTTTATGTTTTTCAATTATTTGCCTTGTCTAATTGCATTGGCTAGTGTGTTAAGAACAATACCAAATAATACTAGTATCTGTGGGTATCTCTGTCTTTTTCCTAAATCTAAAGGTAATCATTCTCTTGGATGCTCACTATCTTGTACAGTTTTGGATCAAAACAAAAGACAACAAAAAAGTATGTTGTGTTCCACTCCAAATACGAATACTATGCAAGTATTAGGGCTGACAAATCTTTCCTTAGCTCTAATCTATTCCCTTCTGAATTTGAAACATGCCATATATTTTCATTTATAGTTGCTTTAAGAAGTATTTTTAATCATTGGTATATGCAATAGTAATTAACTTTATGTGGAAATATAAAAAATATAATGCTTTATGGAGAGGAAATGTCTTTTAAAAAGAAAATAAAAATACACACACACACAAACACATAAACACACACACACACACATACACACACACACACACACACATTACCAAGATAGCATAAAGCTGCTAGAGGTGCTCCATATCAGAGCAGTTTTGTCTTTATTTACAGTCTTCCTATAAAAGCTTTTTCATTAATCTAGTAAAGACAAGCCTAAGTAGGTTTATGACTCTCATTTTAGTTTTGTGATTTCTTTCTTTTTCCTCTTACTATTAAAACATGTGTGTTTGAAATCTTTACAAATAAGTGAGCTGAAACAAATAAAACTCAATTCACGAGATTTTGAAGACATCTGGTGGAGTTATTTACTGAGTAATTAGACCAAGAGGTGTAATAGACCAATTCCCTGAAGGATGAGACCATACAGTTGGACACCCAGTTATTTCTAATGGTTTTTTTTTTTTTAAAGGAATGTAGTTTATTTATTTATTTATTTATGGCTGTGTTGGGTCTTCGTTTCTGTGCGAGGGCTTTCTCTAGTTGCGGCAAGCGGGGGCCACTCCTCATCACGGTGCGCGGGCCTCTCACTATCGCGGCCTCTCTTGTTGCGGAGCACAGGCTCCAGATGCGCAGGCTCAGTAATTGTGGCTCAAGGGCCTAATTGCTCTGCGGCATGTGGGATCTTCCCAGACCAGGGCTCGAACCCGTGTCCCCTGCATTGGCAGGCAGATTCTCAACCACTGCGCCACCAGGGAAGCCCCCCCCCCAGTTATTTCTATAGTCATCAGCTTGCATGCAGTGAGCATATTGATTCACAAATTGACAATTATGTAGAGCTGCCGCCTGATTTTCTAAGACCATTTGTGTTACATAAGTATATGTCTCGCATGCTTTTTTTAAAAAAGATGCCTCTTCTCAGGCCTCTCACAGTCTGTTCTATGTATGCTCCATCACCTAATTGCTCTTTATTATTAGAGACACTGAAAGCAGATTTCCTTCAAATGCTGGTCACTCCTTGCCCCTCATTAACCAACATTTAGATACAAATATGAATTAATTACAATTGAATTTTGAAAACATGTATCCATTTCAGTACGTAGAGATATTTATGAAAGAAAATGAAGATATTTAAATGCTTTCACTGTTATCATATCTGTCACTATTTAGCTTGGATATATTGATCAATAAAGTCTTAATTTTTAAAATACATGTCAATATAAAATCACAGATCTAGAAGGGATGTAAAAGTTCAAATTGTTATTCTCCCTACTGGACACCAAAAACTGTTAAATCACTATAGAAAGATATATATCTTTTAAGTTTAAAATAACTCTAGGGGTTTCCAGAACTATCTTAACTTACCCATTGTGGAATAAAGATTTCCTATCAAGAAAGTTTCCTTTATAGCCAGTGTAAATCCCACCATTTATTGAGATCTACTTCATCCTCCTTGCCTTTAGTATTTTACTATTAAGAATGATGTTTACAGAGCAATAAAGTCAGGAGTTTTAACAATGCCAGAAGCAAAGATACTCTGATGAAAACCCACCCAGATGGAGTCTACACTCACAACTTCTCTTTGTGGATCCCACAATATCAACTATTCTCAATCACTCTTGATTTAACTTTAGCCAAGAATTAGGTAATTAGGATTCATTTTTAGATGTAAGTTAACGGTACAGAATATTTTGAATCTACAGTGTTTACAAGTTGTTTTAAAATATATAAGGGGAAACTATGCATGGAAATTAACATTTGACAGTCATGTAAACATCTACAATTTATCCTTAATTGAACATGTTCCTCAATCCCAGGATATTTAGACCTGACACCAGACTTGACACACAAGTGAAATTCAAGGGCATCTTTTACTAGGGTATTTATTTACCATAATTCAGTCTATTCACTCTCATTATTTATCTTCTTAAGCATGAACCATGCCTTAATTCTATGCAGTCTAACAGGAATCAAGTCAAGATTTATTCATCACATTTTACTTTGCAATGCATGGAAAGAGATCACCAAATCTTAACCAAACTGAGTTAAACTTTTTACCAAAGGAAAATAATTCTATTTTCAATTTCAATAACTGAAAGAACAATATGACAACATGGCAAAGTAGTAAGTGAATCCTAAACAGCAGTCCAAATACAATGGAAAACTCACCAGAGGTTTCGTCTACTCTTTCATCTACTATGTGGTCCTTCTGATGAACCCATTCACTATTGCACTTGAAGTAGATCTGGGTGGCGGGGCTGGCTTTACAATACAGGTTCACAGGCTTATTCTTCACAATATAAGCTTCTTCAGGCTCAATAAGGAAATGTGGCAGAGGCTCAGGTGGATCAGATGGAAAGGTTTCTGGGAGTTCATGAAAAAAGTCGTCCTCTGGTAAAACAAGAAGAAAGTGAAAAATGTTCAAAACATTGTAGTCATTTTCCTTTCACTTGCTACTCTTTCAAAAGTAATGAAACTGTTGGGTAATCAATCAGTCAAATCCATTTCACCTGCCTTCATTAATCAAGGTCTACAAAAGACTTGCATGTCCTCCAAGAGCACCTCGCCTAAACAATAAGATGTTTGCCTGAGTCATTTTCCAGGAACTTGGAGTCAGCTGTGTCTACTCTGAGCTGAGCTGGTTAAAACTGGATAGGACCACTGACCCTTGAACTGGGCACACGTGAGTGTACACTGGGTGATCTTTTGACATCAGAGGGCTGAAAACTCCACCCTCAGATCTTGCTAAGGGCCTTCATTTTTGAGTGAACAGAAGCCTATAGATGAGTTACGCCTGTGTGGAACAACAATTACTGCACCTTTTTCCAATCACCTTTCCCCATGCTCCCCATGCCTTCGACCACCCTGCTTCTTTACTTTTCCTCATAAATACCCCCAAGCCCTTGCCTTTGTGGAGGTGGTTCTGAGACTTGTTCCTCATTTCCTTACTTGGCTGCCTCGTGAATAAACCCTCTCTTTCCTGCAAACCTAGGCATCTCTGCATTTTGACTTGCTGCATATTGGGCAAACAAACCTGGTTGGATAACAATAATGATTCATAAATCATCTAGTTAAGTAATTTGAGTGCCTGCTATGAACCAGGCAGTATGTTAGGTCTATTGACTGGTTGTTCAATTAAGGATTTAGATGATTATTCTCATTTTCACACCTGGCAAAACTCAACATCCGGGAGGATCACTGATCCCAGCTCTGCTATTGACTACCTGAAAACACAGGTGGTAAATAGCTGAGCTGGGATCAGAAGTCAGTTTTGTCTCCCTCAAAAACTGTGCTCTTCCCAACACAGCACTACACCTCCCACTACACCGTGGTAGCCTTGAGAGCTGACAAAAGCAAGAGGAACTTCATTAGAAAAATTTATTTGAAAAGTGTAAGGCTCGACCTTCAAGATGGCGGAAGAGTAAGACATGGAGATCACCTTCCTCCCCACAAATACATCAGAAATATATCTACATGTGGAACAACTCCTACAGAACACCTACTGAACGCTGGCAGAAAACCTCAGACCTCCCAAAAGGCAAGAAACTCCCCACTTACCTGGGTAGGGCAAAAGAAAAAAAAAAAAAACAGAGACAAAAGAATAGGGACGGGACCTGCACCAGTGGGAGGGAGCCGTGAAGGAGGAAAGGTTTCCACACACCAGAAGCCCCTTCGTGGGCGGAGACTGCAGGTGGCAGAGGGGGGAAGCTTCGGAGTCACGGAGGAGAGCACAGCCACAGGGGTGCGGAGGGCAAAGCGGAGAGATTCCCGCACAGAGGATCAGTGCCGAGCAGCACTCACCAGCCCGAGAGGCTTGTCTGCTCCCCCGCCAGGGCGGGCGGGGGCTGGGAGCTGAGGCTTGGGCTTTGGAGGTCGGATCCCAGGGAGAGGACTGGGGTTGGCGGCGTGAACACAGCCTGAAGGGGCTAGTGCGCCACGGCTAGCCGGGAGGGAGTCCGGGAAAAGTCTGCAGCTGCCGAAGAGACAAGAGACTTTTTCTTGCCTCTTTGTTTCCTGGTGCGTGTGGAGAGGGGATTCAGAGCGCCGCCTAAACGAGCTCCAGAGACGGGCGCAAGCCGCGGCTATCAGCACGGACCCCAGAGACGGGCATGAGACGCTAAGGCTGCTGCTGCCGCCACCAAGAAGCCTGTGTGTGAGCACAGGTCACTCTCCACACCTCCCCTCCCGGGAGCCTGTGCAGCCCGCCACTGCCAGGGTCCCGTGATCCAGGGACAACTTCCCTGGGAGAACGCACGGCGCGCCTCGGGCTGCTGCAACATCACGACGCCTCTGCCGCTGCAGGCTCGCCCTGCCTCCTCTGTACCCCTCCCTCCCCCCGGCCTGAGTGAGCCAGAGCCCCCAAAGCAGCTGCTCCTTTAACCCCGTTCTGTCTGGGTGAAGAACAGACACCCTCAGGCGACCTACACGCAGAGGCGGGTCCAAATCCAAAGCTGAACGCCGGGAGCTGTGCGAACAAAGAAGAGAAAGGGAAATCTCTCCCAGCAGCCTCAGAAGCAGCAGATTAAATCTCCACAATCAACTTGATGTACCTGCATCTGTGGAATACCTGAATAGACAACGAATCATCCCAAAATTGAGGTAGTGGACTTCGGGAGCAACGATATATATTTTTTTCCTTTTTGTCTTTTTGTGAGTGTGTATGTGTATGCTTCTTTGTGTGATTTGGTCTGTGTAGCTTTGCTTTTACCATTTGTCCTAGGGTTCTATCTGTCCTTTTTTTTTGGTTTGTTTTTGTTTTTTTTTTAAATATAGTTTTTAGCGCTTGTTACCATTGGTGGATTTGTTTTTTGGTTTCGTTCGTTGCTCTCTTCTTTTTTTGCTTTTTTAAATTACTTTTTAATTTTTTTTATTTTTAATAACTTTATTTTATTCTATTTTGTTTTTTTCTTTCTTTCTTTCTTTTTTTCTGCCTTTTCTTCTGAGCCGTGTGGCTGACAGGGTCTTGGTGCTCTGGCCGGATGTCACGCCTGTGCCTCTGAGGTGGGAGAGCCAAGTTCAGGACATCAGTCCACCAGAGACCTCCTGGCTCCATGTAATATCAAATGGCAAAAGCTCTCCTAGAGATCTCCATCTCAATTCTAAGACCCAGCTCCACTCAATGACCAGAAAGCTGCAGTGCTGGACACCCTATGCCAAACAACTAGCAAGACAGGAACACAACCCCACCCATTGGCAGAGAGGCTGCCTAAAAGCATAATTAGATCACAGACACCCCAAAACACACCACCAGACGTGGTCCTACCACCAGAAAGACAAGATGCAGCCTCATCCACCAGAACACAGGCACTAGTACCCTGCACCAGGAAGCCTACAAAACCCATTGAACCAACTATAGCCACTGGGGGCAAACACCAAAAACAACGGGAATTACGAACCTGCAGCCTGTGAAAAGGAAATCCCAAACACAGTAAGTTAAGCAAAATGAGAAGACAGAGAAGCACACAGCAGATGAAGGAGCAAGGTAAAAACCCACCAGACTAAACAAATGAAGAGGAAATAGGCAGTCTACCTGAAAAAGAATTCAGAGGAGTGATAGTAAAGATGATCAAAATCTTGGAAATAGAATGGAGAAAATACAAGAAATGTTTAACAAGGACCTAGAAGAATTAAAGAGCAAACAAACAATGATGAACAACACAATAAATGAATTTAAAATTCTCTAGAAGGAAACAATAGCATAATAACTGAGGCAGAAGAACGGATAAGTGACCTGTTAGATAAAATAGTGGAAATGACTACTGAAGAGCAGAATAAAGAAAAAGGAATATAAAGAATTGAGGACAGTTTCAGAGACCTCTGGGACAACATTAAATGCACCAACAGTTGAATTATAGGGGTCCCAAAAGAAGAAGACAAAAAGAAAGGGACTGACAAAATATTTAAAGAGATCATAGTTGAAAACTTCCCTAATATGGGAAAGGAAATAGTGACTCAAGTCCAGGAAGCACAGAGAGTCCCATACAGGATAAATCCAAGGTGAAACATGCCAAGACACTTATTAATCAAACTATCAAAAATTAAATACACAGAAAAAATATTAAAAGCAGCAAGGGAAAAACAACAAATGACATACAAGGGAATCCCCATAAGGTTAACAGCTGATCTTTCAGCAGAAACTCTTCGAGCCAGAAGGGAGTGGCAGGACATATTTAAAGTGATGAAAGGGAAAAACCTAAAACCAAGATTACTCTACGCAGCAAGGATCTCAATCAGATTCGACAGAGAAATTAAAACCCTTAGAGACAAGCAAAAGCTAGGAGAATTAAGCACCACCAAACCACCTTTACAACAAATGCTAAAGTAACTTCTCTAGGCAGGAAACACAAGAGAAAGAAAAGACCTACAATAACAAACCCAAAACAATTAAGAAAATGGTCATAGGAATATACATATAGATAATTACCTTAAATGTAAATGGATTAAATGCTCCAACCAAAAGACATAGACTGGCTGAATGGATAGAAAAACAAGACCCATATACATGCTGTTACAAGAGACCCACTTCAGACCTAGGCACACATACAGACGGAAAGTGAGGGGATGGAAAAAGTTATTCCATGCAAATGGAAATTAAAAGAACGCTGGAGTAGCAATTCTCATTTCAGACAAAATAGACTTTAAAATAAAGACTATTACAAGAGACAAAGAAGGACACTATATAATGATCAAGGGATCGATCCAAGAGGAAGGTATAACAATTGTAAATATGTATGCAACCAACATAGGAGCACCTCAATACATAAGGCAAATACTAACAGCCATAAAAGGGGAAATTGACAGTAACACGTTCATAGTAGGGGACTTTAACACCCCACTTTCATCACTGGACAGATCATCCAAAATGAAAAGGAATAAGGAAACACAAGCTTTAAATGACACATTAAACAAGATGGACTTAATTGATATTTATAGGACATTCCATCCAAAAATAACAGAATACACTTTCTTCTCAAGTGTTCATGGAATGTTCTCCAGGATAGACCATATCTTGGATCACAAATCAAGCCTTGCTAAATTTAAGAAAATTGAAATCATATCACGTATCTTTTCTGACCACAATGCTATGAGACTAGATATCAGTTACAGGAAAAAACCTGTAAAAAATACAAACACATGGAGGTTAAACAATACACTGCTTAATAACCAAGAGATCACTGAAGAAATCAAAGAGGAAATAAAAAAATACCTAGAAACAAATGAGAATGAAAACAAGATGACCCAAAACCTATGGGATGCAACAAAACCAGTTCTAAGGGGGATGTTTATAGCAATACAATCCTACCTCAAGAAACAAGAAACACCTCAAATAAACAACCTAACCTTACACCTAAAGCAATTAGAGAAAGAAGAACAAAAAAACCCCAGCGTTAGCAGAAGGAAAGAAATCATGAAGATCAGATAAGAAATAAATGAAAAAGAACTGAAGGAAACAACAGCAAAGATCAATAAAACTAAAAGCTGGTTCTTTGAGAAGATAAACAAAATTGATAAACCATTAGCCAGACTCATCAAGAAAAAAAGGGAGAAGACTCAAATCAATAGAATTAGAAATGAAAAAGGAGAAGTAACAACTGATACTGCAAAAATACAAAGGATCATAAGAGATTACTACAAGCAACTATAGGCCAATAAAATGGACAACCTGGAAGAAATGGACAAATTCTTAGAAAAGCACAACCTTCCAAGACTGAACCAGGAAGAAATAGAAAATATAAACAGACCAATCACAAGCACTGAAATTGAGACCAATGGCTTCACAGGCGAATTCTATCAAACATTTAGAGACGAGCTAATACCTATACTTCTCAAACTCTTCCAAAATATAGCAGAGGGAGGAACACTCCCAAACACATTCTATGAGGCAACCATCACCCTGTTACCAAAACCAGACAAAGATGTCACAAGGAAAGCAAACTACAGACCAATATCACTGATGAACATAGATGCAAATATCCTCAACAAAGTACTAGCATTCAGAATCCGACAGCACATTAAAAGGATCATACACCATGATCAAGTGGGGTTTATCCCATGAATGCAAGGATTCTTCAATATACGCAAATCAATCAATGTGATACACCATATTAACAAATTGAAGGAGAAAAACCATATGATCATCTCAATAGATACAGAGAAAGCTTTCGACAAAATTCAACATCCATTTATGATAAAAACCCTCCAGAAAGTAGGCATAGAGGGAACTTACCTCAACATAATAAAGGCCATATATGAAAAACCCCCAGCCAACATCGCTCTCAATGGTGAAAAACTGAAACCATTTCCACTAAGATCAGGAACAAGACAAGGTTGCCCACTCTCACCACTATTATTCACCATAGTTTTGGGAGTTTTAGCCTCAGCATTCAGAGAAGAAAAAGAAATAAAAGGAACACAAACTGGAAAAGAAGAAGTAAAGCTGTCACTTTTTTCAGATGACATGATACTATACAGAGAAAATCGTAACGATGCTACCAGAAAACTACTAGAGCTAATCCATGAATTTGGTAAAGTAGCAGGATACAAAATTAATGCACAGAAATCTCTTGCATTCCTATACACTAATGATGAAAAATCTGAAAGAGAAATTAAGGAAACACTCCCGTTTACCATTGCAACAAACAGAATAAAATACCTAGGAATAAACCTACCTAAGGAGGTAAAAGACCTGTATGCAGAAAACTATAAGACACTGATGAAAGAAATTAAAGATGATACAAACAGATGGAGAGATATACCATGTTCTTAGACTGGAAAAATCAACATTGTGAAAATGACTCTACTACCCAAAGCAATCTACAGATTCAATGAAATCCTTATCAAACTACCAATGGCATTTTTTACAGAACTAGAACAAAAAATTTCACAATTTGTATGGAAACACAAAAGACCCCGAATAGCCAAAGCATTCTTGAGAAAGAAAAACGGAGCTGGAGGAATCAGGCTCCCTGACTTGACTATACTACAAAGCTACAGTAATCGAGACAGTATGGTACTGGCACAAAAACAGACATATTGCTCAATGGAACAGGATAGAAAGCCCAGAGATAAACCCACGCACATATGGTCAACTTATTTTTGATAAAGGAGGCAAAAATATGAAATGGAGAAAAGACAGCCGCTTCAATAAGTGGTGGTGGGAAAACTGGACAGCTACAAGTAAAAGAATGAAATTAGAACACTCCCTAACACCATACACAAAAATAAACTCAAAATGGATTAAAGACGTAAATGTAAGACCAGACACTATAAAACTCTTAGTGGAAAACATAGGCAGAACACTCTATGACATAAATCACAGCAAAAATCCTTTTTGACCCACCTCCTAGAGAAATGGAAATAAAAACAAAAATAAACAAATGAGACCTAATGAAACTTAAAAGCTTTTGCACAGCAAAGGAAACCAGAAACAAGGCAAAAAGACAACCCTCAGAATGGGAGAAAATATTTGCAAATGAAGCAACTGACAAAGGATTAATCTCCAAAATTTATAAGCAGCTCATGCAGCTCAATATCAAAAAAACAAACAACCCAGTCCAAAAATGGGCAGAAGACCTAAATAGACATTTCTCCAAAGAAGATATACAGATTGCCAACAAACATGTGAAAGAATGCTCAACATCACTAATCATTAGAGAAATGCTAATCAAAACTACAATAAGGTATCACCTCACACCAGTCAGAATGGCCATCATCAAAACATCTACAAACAATAAATGCTGGAGAGTGTGTGGAGAAAAGGGAACCCTCTTGCACTGTTGGTGGGAATGTAAATTGATAACAGCCACTATGGAGAACAGTATGGAGGTTCCTTAAAAAACTAAAAATAGAGCTACCATACGACCCAGCAATCCCACTACTGGGCATATACCCTGAGGAAACCATAATTCAAAAAGAGTCATGTACCACAATGTTCATTGCAGCTCTATTTACAATAGCCAGGGCATGGAAGCAACCTAAGTGTGCATCGACAGATGAATGGATAAAGAAGATGTGGCACATATATACAATGGAATATTACTCGGCCATAAAAGGAAATGAAATTGAGTTATTTGTAGTGAGGTGGATGGACCTAGAGTCTGTCATACAGAGTGAAGTTAGTCAGAAAGAGAAAAACAAATACCATATGCTAACACATATATATGGAATCTAAAAAAAAACAAAAAATAAAATAAAAATTAAAAAAATGGTTATGAAGAACCTAGATGCAGGACAGGAATAAAGACACAGACATAGAGAATGGACTTGAGGACACGGGGGCTGGAGGAAGGTAAGCTGGGACGAAGTGAGAGAGCGGCATGGACATATATACACTACCAAATGGAAGATAGATAGCTAGTGGGAAGCAGCTGCATAGCACAGGGAGATCAGCTTGGTGCTTTGTGACCACCTAGAGGGTTGGGATAAGGAGGGTGGGAGGGAGATGCAAGAGGGAGGAGATATGGGGATATATGTATATGTATAGCTGATTCACTTTGTTATAAAGCAGAAACTAACACACCATTGTAAAGCAATTACACTCCAATAAAGATGTTAAAAAAAAAGAAAAGAAAAGCATAAGGCTCTTAGGTAAATCCTGAATCCTATGCAAAGAGCTGAGAAGAAATACAGAAATATGAATTAAAAATCTTTAAGCTCAGATTCAAATCTGTCATTATTTTCAAAAGATGCCACTTCATGATATATTCATTCATTCAACCAAACATATTTATTAAGCTCGGAATTATTCTCAACACTGGAAATATAAATGACAGCATCAAGTCAACCAATATTAGTTCCACAGTAGAGCCTAGAGTCTAGAAATGCTGTTTAGTCTTATTTGGAAACTATATCTCAAATTCCATATGTGTTATATGACTAGTCGCACCTATTCTCATTAGAATATTAATAATATTAGAGTAATAACATGAAGAACAAAAGTCTCACTTTTTATAGCACTGAAATTTATTAAACATATTTCTCCCACCCTGCTGTCCCAACACCACAGAATAAACAAAATCCCAAAACCATCAGAGATATTTGCCCACTTTGAGGTATGTTTTCCTTTAACTTGGGTTCTGCATGATTCCAAATAAAAAACAGAAAAGAATAAAAGTGCCTTTAAAAACCCTATTATTATATTTCACAAAAGTCAAAGGAGTCTAATACACTATACTTAAGTTAAGCCTGATACTTTTCTTCCTATGAGGGATAGTGGAGAACAAAACTACTATTAATCCCCTAAGTTGATTAAGCACCCTGGGCTAATATATAAGGTCAAAACTCTGAGGCCAGAATTAAAAGTTTTTACAAGTTCTTTAAAAGCACATAGATTCAGCAGCAAATGCAGTTTATGGTGTTGGCAGTTGAAAACCGGTTGCTAAGATGTTATCTTGGAACTCAGTGCATCGCTCATTCAGTTGTTGCCCTGCTTGGAGAGATGGCCATTGGTAAAGGGGACATTTGCTCACGAAGAATCCTGGCCTGGGACCTTTTTCATCTAGGTCACGTGACAGCTGTCAAACAGTAACGACATCTGGTCTCTACCAATCTGTTTTGCAGTCAAAACTGGCTTCACTTGCATCACTGACAAAACTACCTTTCAAAACTGCTCCACAATTATAAATTACTGACCCTACAGTGTAAATGATGTTTCCTATCTCTAACTTGCTTTCTCACTTTACTTCCTTAATTTACTTTCTTCTGGCAAGGCATCATTTCTGGTTTTTCAATTGTTGAACATCAAGGACCCAAATTCTCAGCTTACTAAAGGATAACCTCATTTCCATCAATTTCAGCTTCTTTAGTCAATATGCAAAAACACTCAAGACTGCTTAAATAAACATAGTTCAGAAAGGCAAAGGAATGGTGAACTGAGGTATTGACAGATCCATCAGCGTGAAGCTGATGTCTTGAAGGCCTTATTCCATTTTTTCTTGTTTTTCTCTTCCAAAGCACTTACTGTTATATGTAATGACGGACAGTGCTGATAATCAATAAAGTGCCACAAAATATCAGACTCAAATCCTGTAAAATGTTACTGTTGTTTTTAATTTTTATTACTCATGAAGGCAGAGGGTCAACTTGATTTTTTTTTTTACTATTGGTGTATATTTATACATACAACAACATGTATGTATTTCATAACAATATGTTTATTCAGGTATGTAAAATATAAAAAGCCTTTCTTTCAGTCATTGTTTCAGAAGGTGAGACTTGTTCCTTTAGAAGGAAGGATGATTGTAAGACACATTGTTCCTTTAGCCGGAAAGATGATTGTATACCACCTTACCTTATTCAGTAATGTAGCAAAAGTACTTATATATTCACATCCTATAGAAAGATAGAGAAGCATTGAAAACTGATTACCCTGCCAGGCCAATGCATATATATCTCTTCATCCTTCACTTCATCCCTGACTTCAGGGAAGTTCAAATGTGGATAAAATGATATGAACTGCTTTCAAAAAAAGTTCTTCTGCTTATTTTTTTGTAAACTATTGGGAAGACTAACGGACGTTCAGAAAAAGTCACACGTGTGTTTTCAAGTCAAACAGCGTTCTGTTAAGTGCTGGGGGAAAAAAAACAGTAATGATCTGATATATT
The DNA here is from genome assembly GCF_965194805.1 of Balaenoptera borealis. NCBI lineage: Eukaryota > Metazoa > Chordata > Mammalia > Artiodactyla > Balaenopteridae > Balaenoptera > Balaenoptera borealis. Next base: position 16,150,401 of record NC_138861.1, read on the forward strand.
TAGAAAATGGATAGACAAACTAATTTTGCATTTCCTTAATTTGGAATTTTCAAACAAGAGGATCACTCCAAGGAAAGAGAAGTAATTCTATGTCTTGGTTTGAGGCTTCATAAAGTATTGACTTTTCAAGGTATTTGTTAAATGACACAATATGTAACTTATTAAGAAATGATTTCTATCACTTGGAATGTTTTCATCATGTCATAAATCCAGTGTTTCGTTAATATATCATCCTAGTCTCTGTATGAACCCCATCTCTTAAATTTGATCTACAGAGATGCCTTAACCAGCCACAGGATATCAGTTTATTAATATTTCTTGTAATACATATACAGTATATTTAAGTCTATGCCCTAGATTAATTCACATCAGGCAATATGGTACATCACTTCTAGTACTCAAGTCAGATGTAAGAATGAAATTTATACAGATAATTTTCAAGACCCTGAGTCAGTAAAATATATATAGTGAAACAGACATGACAAAATGCGAATGAACTGATTACCAGTGGGCTCACAGGCTGTTGTGAAATTCTTCCCTTCTTCATTTGCAACAGATGGCCTGGGTACTATGCTCAACCATGGAAACTGGCCCAGATAACAACTCCCCCACCATCAGGTTAAGCATGCTAAGAGAATACTTTCTTTGCTCTGGACAAAAAAATGGTAAGTGTCAGCATTAATTTCCAGATATAGTGGTATTTCATAAATTTCCTTTTTTGAAATTTCATCTTCTATTTTTTTCTGGAGTAATTTAAAAAAATCAAACAAGCAAATCAATTCTCTTCAACCAAAATCTATAAAGGAAAATGGCTGAGTATTTAAGTCTCCAGTATGGTTACATCTACATATATTTAACAAGGAAAAAATGATCATCTCCGAGTATGTATATTTAATAAGGAAAAAATTATTATCTGCAAATGATCACCTACAAATGAACATTCAGCTGTTCTGCACTATAAATTTGCCTCTCACATATGGAGAAATCTACTTTTCAGTTTTGGAAACCAGAGTTATACAACTATTCCTGATTTTCAAAAGCCAGAAATACATAACAAATGCTTAATGCTAGTATGAAAGTTCTTTGAAGACAGGGACTACTGAGTTTTCATTTTTATTTTCCATAAGTCTAGTATAGTGTCAGCCACTTATAGGAGATCAATAAAATGCTTACACTAATGCTAACTTTGAACATGCTTAACAGATCCACAAGATATTTTAGAGTTTATAGTGTTTCAAATTCATTTACAAATATAGGGCATCATAACAATAGTAATATCTACAAACTAGACTGGCTATGAAATTTGTGTGGCCCAGTGCAGAATGACAATTTGGGGATCCCTGTATAAAAATGTATTAAGAATTCTGAGATGGTGACGATGGCAGTGTGGGAAGACACTGGGTTAGCATCTCCCCTCAACTAGGGTGCCTGCCAGCCACTGGTGGGGTACCCTGATGCCCAAGGAGATGGGAAGAACCCCCAAGTGAACCGGTAGGACGTGGGGGGACTAAGGGGGGAGGAGAATTGGAGGGCAGACAGGATCGGCGCCCCTGAGGGAGGGGAGATGAGGAGAGGCAGGTGGGAGGGACACTCCGGGAAGAGCGGGAGAAGAACAGAGGGCGATTGCCTGGCCCACTGGGACTGGGCAGCCTGCTGAGCTCTCAGTCAGTCCCCTGCCCTCCAAAGCCCCATCCCAGCTATGTCGGTCTTGCGGGGCATAGAAGGGAGGCTGGAGAGATCAGGAGAGGCAGGTGGGAGGGGCCCTCCAGGATGGAAGGAGCAGGAGAGGAGAGGAGGCGTTTGCCCTGCCCACTCGGGCCTGGGGAGCCTGCTGGGCTCCTAGGTGAGGTCCCCCACCCTCTGAGACAAGGGGTGGGGGGCACGCCTGGGCCCCTGCTGTTTCTTGAGCCTAAGCCCCACCCCCCACGGCCCCCAGGGCCTTTTCCAGCCCTGTGGGTCCTGAGCATTGGCCCCGCCCACCACCCAAACCTCACCCTGCCTTAGGCCCCGCCCTCCACAGCCAAGGCCTTTCCCCACTTTTTTATTTCCTTTCTTTTTTTTTTTTTCTTTTCCCTCCTCTTCTGTTTTTACTATTGTGGTACTGCTGTACCTTCCGGTTGTTGATTTATCTATATTTTTATTTTTATATTCTTTCTAACATATCTGTTAGTTTCCAAGTCTAATTTTATTATTTACTTTGTTATTGTTCTTTTTTTTTTTCTTTTTTCTTTTTTTTTTTTTTTGCCATGCCACACGGCTTGTAGGATCTTGCTTCACAAGCTGGGGGTCGGGCTGAAGCTCCTGCAGTGGGAGCTCTGAGTCCACACCACTGGACTAACAGAGAACCTCAGACTCCAGGGAATATTCATCATAGTGAGGTGTCACGGAGGTCCTCATCTCAGCACCAAGACCCAGCTCTACCCAACAGCCTAAAAACTCCACTGTTGGAAGCCTCAGGCCAAACAACCAGTAAGACAGGAACACAGTCCCACTCATTAAAAAAAAAAAAAAAATGAGACAGCAAAAAAATATGTCACAGATGAAGGAGCAAGGTAAAAACCTACAAGACCAAATAAATGAAGAGGAAATAGGCAATCTGCCTGAAAAAGAATTCAGAGTAATGATAGTAAAGATGATCCAGAATCTCGGAAATAGAATGGAGGCACAGATTGAGAAAATACAAGAAATGTTTAACAAAGATCTAGAAGAACTAAAGAACAAACAAACAGAGGTGAACAACACAATAACTGAAAAGAAAAATACACTAAAAGGAATCAATAAAAGAATAACTGAGGCAGAAGAACAAATAAGTCAGCTGGAAGACAAAATGGTGGAAATAACTGCCAAGGAGCAGAATAAAGAAAAAAGAATGAAAAGAATTCAAGTCACTATCAGACACCTCTAGGACAACACTAAACAGACCAACATTCGAATTATCGGGGTCCCAAGAAGAAGAAGAGAAAAAGAAACGGTCTGAGAAAATATTTGAAGAGATTATAGTGGAAAACTTTGCTAACATGGGAAAGGAAATAGTCACCTAAGTCCAGGAAGCGCAGAGAGTCCCAGGCAGGATAAATCCTAGGAGAAACACACCAAGACACATAGTAATCACACTAAAAAAATTTAAAATCAAAGAAAAAATATTAAGAGCAGTAAGGGAAAAACAAAGAATAACATACAAAGGAATCCCCATAATGTTATCAGCTGATTTTTCAGCAGAAATTCTGCAGGCCAGAAGGGAGTGGCAGGATATACTTAAAGTGATGAAAAAGAAAAACCTACAACCCAGATTACTCCACCAGGCAAGGATCTCATTCAGATTTGAGGGAGAAATCAAAAGCTTTTCAGGCAAGCAAAAGCTAAGAGAATTCAGCACCACCAAACCAGCTCTAAAACAAATGCTCAATAAACTTCTCTAGGCTGGAAACACAAGAGAAGAAAAAGACCCACAAAAACAAAAACAAAACAATTAAGAAAATGGTAATAGGAAAATACATATCAATAATAACCTTGAATGTAAATGGATTAAATGCCCAAACCAAAAGACACAGACTGGCTGAATGGATACAAAAACAAGACCCATATATATGCTGTCTACAAGAGACCTACTTCAGACTTAGGACACATACAGACTGAAAGTGAAGGGACGGAAAAAGATATTCCATTCAAATGGAAATCAAAAGAAAGCTGGAGTAGCAATACTCGTATCAGATAAAAAAGACTTTAAAATAAAAACTGTTACAAGAGATAAGGTGGGACACTACATAATGATCAAAGGATCATTCCAAGAAGAAGATATAACAATTATAAATGTTTATGCATCCAACATAGGAGCACCTCAATACATAAGGCAAATGCTAACAACCATGAAAGGGGAAATTGACAGTAACCCAATAATAGTAAGAGACTTTAACACTCCACTTACACCAATGGACAGATCATCCAAACAGAAAATAAATAAGAAAACACAAGCTTTAAATGACACAACAGACCAGATAGATTTAATTGACATTTACAGAACAATCCACCTGAAAGTGGCAGAATACACTTTCTTCTCAAGTGCCCATGGAACATTCTCCAGAAGAGATCACATCTTGGGTCACAAATCAAGCCATAGAAAATTTAAGAAAATTGAAATCGTATCAAGCATCTTTTCTGACCACGATGCTATGAGATTGGAAATCAATTATAGGGAAAAAAAATGTAAAAAACACAAACACATGGAGGCCAAACAGTGCACTACTAAATAACCAAGAGATCACTGAAGAAATCAAAGAAGAAATAAAAAATACATAGAAACAAATGACAACGAAAACATGATGACCCGAAACCTACGGTACGCAACAAAAGCAGTTCTAAGAGGGAAGTTTATAGCAATTCAATCTCACCTCGAGAAACAAGAAAAATCTCAAATAAACAATCTAACCCTACACTTAAAACAACTAGAGAAAGAAGAGCAAAGAAAACTCAAAGTAAGTAGAAGGAAAGAAATCATGAAGATCAAAGCAGAAATAAATGAAATAGAAATAAAGAAAACAATAGTAAAGATCAATAAAACTAAAAGCTGGTTCTCTGAGAAGATAAACAAAATTGATAAACCCTTAGCCAGACTCATCAAGAAAAAAAGGGACAGTATGCAAATCAATAAAATTAGAAATGAAAAAGGAGAAATCACAACTGACAGTACAGAAATACAAAAGGTTATAAGAGACTACTACAAACAACTATATGGCAATAAAATGGACAACCTGGAAGAAATGGACAAATTCTTAGAAAAGCACAACCTTCCGAGGCTGAACCAGGAAGAATTAGAAAATATAAACAGACTTATCACAAGTAAGGAAATTGAAACCAAAATTAAAAATCTTCCAACAAACAAAAAGCCCAGGACCAGATGGCTTCACAGGTGAACTCTATCAAACATTTAGAGAAGAGCTAACACCTATCCTTCTCAAACTCTTCCAAAAAATTGCAGAGGAAGGAACACACCCAAACTCATTCTATGAGGCCACCATCAACCTGATACCAAAACCAGACAAAGATACTACAAAAAAAGAAAATTACAGACCAATATCACTGATGAATATAGATGCAAAAATCCTCAACAATATACTAGCAAACAGAATCCAACAGCACATTAAAAGGATCTTACACCATGATCAAGTGGGATTTATCCCAGGGATGCAAGAATTATTCAATATACGCAAATCAATCAATGTGATACACCATATTAACAAATTAAAGAAGAAAAACCATATGATCATCTCAATAGATGCAGAAAAAGCTTTCGACAAAATTCAACACACATTTATGATAAAAACTCTCCAGAAAGTGGGCATAGAGGGAAGCTACCTCAACATAATAAAGGCCATATACGACAAACCCACAGCCAACATCATTCTCAATGGTGAAAAACTGAAAGCATTTCCTCTAAGATCAGGAACAAGACAAGGATGTCCACTCTCACCACTCTTATTCAACATAGTTTTGGAAGTCCTAGCCATGGCAATCAGAGAAGAAAAAGAAATAAAAGAAAGCCAAATTGGAAAAGTAGAAGTAAAACTGTCACTCTTTGCAGATGACATGATACTATGCATAGATAATCCTAAAGATGTCACCAGTAAACTACTAGAGCTAATCAATGAATCTGGTAAAGTTGCAGGATACAAAATTAATGCACAGAAATCTCTTGCATTCCTATACACTAACAATGAAAGATCAGAAAGAGAAATCAAGGAAACAATCCCACTCACCATGGCAACAAAAACAATAAAATACCTAGGAATAAACCTACCTAAGGAGGTAAAAGACTTGTACTCAGAAAACTATAAGACACTGATGAAAGAAATCAAAGATGACACAAACAGATGGAGAGATATACCATGTTCTTGGATTGGAAGAATCAATATTGTGAAAATGACTATTTTACCCAAAGCAATCTACAGATTCAATGCAATTCCTATCAAACTACCAATGACATTCTTCACAGAATTAGAACAAAAGGTTTTACAAGTTGTATGGAAACACAAACGACCCCAAATAGCCAAAGCAATCTTGACAAAGAAAAACGGAGTTGGAAGAATCAGCTCCCCATCTTCAAACTATACCACAAAGCTACAGTAATCAAGACAGTATGGTATGGACACAAAAACAGAAATATAGATCAATGGAACAGAATAGAAAGCCCAGAGATAAACCCATGCACATATAGGTGCCTAATTTATGACAAAGGAGGCAAGAACAAATACAATGGAGAAAAGACAGCCTCTTCATTAAGTGGTGCTGGGAAAACTGGACAGCTGTATGTAAAAGAATGAAATTAGAACACTCCCTAACACCATACACAAAAATAAACTCCAAATGGATTAAAGACTTAAATGTAAGACCAGAAACTATAAAACTCTTAGAGGAAAACATAGGAAAAACACTCTTTGACATAAATCTCAGCCAGATCTTTTTTGACCCACCTCGTAGAGTAATGGAAATAACAAATGTTATAAAATGGGACTTAATTAAACTTAAAAGCTTTTGCACAGCAAAGGAAACCATAAACAAGGCAAAGAAAACCATAAACAAGGCAAAGAGACAACCCTCAGAATGGAAGAAAATATTTGCAAATGAAACAACAGACAAAGAATTAATCTCCAAAATATACAAACAGCTCATGGAGCTCAAAATCAAAAAGACAAACAACCCAATCCAAAAATTGGCAGAAGACCTAAATAGACATTTCACCAAGGAAGACATACAGATGGCCAAGAGGCATATGAAAAGATGCTCAGTATCACTAATTATCAGAGAAATGCAAATCAAAACTACAATGAGGTATCACCTCACACCGGTCAGAATGGCCATTATCAAAAAATCTAGAAACAATAAATGCTGGAAAGGGTGTGGTGAAAAGGGAACCCTCCTGCACTGTTGGTGGGAATGTAAATTGATACAACCACTATGGAGAACAGTATGGAGGTTCCTTAAAAAACTAAAAATAGAACTACCATATGACCCAGCAATCCCACTACTGGGCATATACCCTGAGAAAACCATAGTTCAAAAAGAGTCATGTACCAAAATGTTCATTGCAGCTCTATTTACAATAGCCAGGACATGGAAGCAACCTAAGTGTCCATCGACAGATGAATGGATAAAGAAGATGTGGCACATATATACAATGGAATATTACTCAGCCATAAAAAGAAACAAAATTGAGTTATTTGTAGTGAGGTGGATGGACCTAGAGTCTGTCCTACAGAGTGAAGTAAATCAGAAAGAGCAAAACAAATACCATATGCTAATGCATATATATGGAATCTAAAAAAAAAAAAATGGTATGATGAACCCAGTTGCAGGGCAGGAATAAAGATGTAGACATAGAGCATGGACTTGAGGACACGGGGAGGGGGAAGCTGAGGCGAAGTGCGAGTAGCACTGACATACATACACTGCCAAATGTAAAATAGATAACTAGTGGGAAGCAGCAGCAGAGCACAGGGAGATCAGTTCGGTGCTTTGCAATGACCTAGAGGGGTGGGATAGGGAGGATGGGAGGGAGGCTCAAGAGAGAGGGGATGTGGGGACCTATGTATGCATATGGCTGATTCACTTTGTTGTACAACAGAAACTAACACAGTATTGTGAAACAATTATACTCCAATAAAGATCTATTAAATAAAAAATTGAGATGTGACAGCAGAGTAGTTAACCAAGCACAGGTCCTGTGTGACAGCACAGGTCACATACCACGAAGCTGGCCCTGTACAAATGTCATTTAGTTGATTGTCCCACTTCATGTGAAGTCTGAGAATTGAAATTACATCTTAGTGGATATACGTTTTAAAACTTATTTGGTATTTCCTGGTTTCGTACAATGATCAGATGTTTTCTAGAAGATGAAATGGCTTTTCAGACTGAGAGACTCAGCTGCCAATCAATTCTCTAAGCAAGTGTGTTTGCAATGGTGTACAAGGGATAGGTGTGATTTTATCTGTTCCTGGCTTTCCCTTTGGATATACTCCAGTGCCCATCCAAGGGCCTGATTCAAAACAAGTAAAATTCCTGTCACATCGACGTTAATTTTTTTAGGGCACTAGAGGGCTGTTTAGTACATAAGAATAATAAAGAAGGTTTGAGACTCTACCTTGAACTGGTGGACTGTTTACTGAGATCATTTCCTAGCATGCAATTCATTTTACTACACAAATAAACTAGCTTTTTGATACTATTAAGGTCATGCTGCAAAACTTGAAGCTATAAAAGAACAATTTGATTTTCCAGCAAGGGAGACCAGTGACTGCATCCTCTTACCACTTTATTTCTTAGTATAAATATCCAAAGAGCCTCCTGAAGTCTTCGGGGAGATGATAGGAACTCGATTTGTGAATAGCCACTTTAGACTGTGAAGTTATTTCTGACAATGTGCCACAGCTATCCTAAGTTATTACATGTTGTATAAAGGCACATTCCAGATACTGATATTGCCTGCATTATGCTACTAGGGCAAATTGACTTGATTAATTAAATTGCTAAACAAGTTTTCTACATGTAGTTCATTCAAATTAACAAAGTAAAATTTCCAAAGTTGGTTTTATTCTGTACATTGAATTCAGTATCAACCTAAAGCTATACTACCTTTTTGATTCAGATGCAACATTATTATTCATTTTACCCTCCCCTAACACTTGACTTAATTTTCTACTTTTTAGCATTACTCAATAATGATATTGCCATTTTTATCTTAATATCAGGTAAATCTTAGCATTTCCTTTTCTGTTATCTCATATAGCCTTTTGTTTTTTCATTACATACAAGAAGAGAAAGCTTTGCACCATGTATTATTTTTATAGACTTTCATTCCACCTAATTCTTGACAGGAAAATATGCCATGAACATCAATCTATGAAGCTTTAGGTTTCTGGTTTTATTGCTATACATCAAGCCTTAATTTTCATCAACTTAATACATAAGTTTCTATATTTCTAAATCATAAGACAAACTATTATTGCTTATATCATAAAATATAGGACTATTATCTCTTTGTCTGAGACCTGAAGCATATTCTTCTGAAATGGAATTTACTTCCAAATGATTCAAGAGCAATTTAAAATGAATGACTGCAAAGCTAATTTTATCTGCATTTGGCTGCCCATCCATCAGAGAGATAATTCATGATATATTACAACAAAAGGCAACCGGAATTAACTATTTGAATGAGACTCCAGCTTATTTTTAATATTTTGATTAAAATATCCTTTGAAAGACAAAGACTATGGCTTATATTTCAAGTAACATTAATGGATTCATCATTAAAATTTAAGTAGCTGAAGATATAATGCCTTAAATGTATTGCACAATTTGAAGGTACTGCATAATTTCTAACTCGAAAAAAAAAACTTTTTTCTGCTTTTAAAGAAATAATCTCCAAATAATGCCCATACATTAATAGTGACATGAAGTCAGCATGCTATTTGACATGCACTTAGCTGTGAAAGAGAGGCATCTCCTTCTGTCCCAGTTTAAGCCTTTATTATTTCTGACTTTTGCTAACATAAAATTCTCCTAAGTGTTTTCCTGCCTGCAATGTCGACTTTTGCCATGTGGTCTATACACCATGCTCTTAGAAAAATTTTTCAAAAATACATTTGCTCCCTTCTTCAAACAATTTAATAAATGCAGTGTAAAGCAAGATAGTAACTTTCTTTTTATCAGATTAGCTAAAAAAATACTGAATGACTGATGAGGTGTTGAGGAAATGTGTATTTGCATATACTGACTGTAGTATAAATTGGTATCACAGTAGAGAATATTTGACAATAGGAGTAAAAATTAAATCTATGCAAACCTTCAAATAGGTTATCCCACTTCTTGGAATCCATGTTACAGATATATGGCATCAAAATGTAAATGTATACAAAGATGTTCACTGCAGCATTGTTTATTTAAAAAATAAATGATATATTGCAACAAAAGGCAGCTGTAATTAACTATTTAAATGAGTCTGAGAACAACTTAACAGCAAACTGAGGAATGATTAGATAATTATTTATGATACATCCGTTCAAGAGAACACTATTTCACCAATAAAATAAGGAGACAGATTTGTATGTATTAAACTAGAAGGGCATCCATTATTTAGTAGGCAAATAAAACAAGGTTTCGGTCAATCTGTATAGAGTGATGTTGCTTTTTGTTAAAGAAGAAAAAAAAGGAAAAAAAGGAGGGAGAGAGGGGAGAAAGAAGTGTGTATGTGTGTGTGTGTGTGTGTGTGTGTAGATGGCTGCATCAATAAATCACAAGAAGAAGCATAAGGCAAAGCCTAGACCCCAAAGCTCAAAAATAGTAACAGTAATTACTCCTGGGGAGAAGAATCGAAGAGCTTTAGGGGGAACTTTTATCCTCTATTTGGAGTGGGTTTTTCAAATGCTAGATTATGGATGATTTCTATTTTTTAATGTGTTTTTTGAGTTTTTATTTAAATTAAGAGATGGAGAATTTAAATAATCCCATGTGCAATTTATTGCTTCAGCCTAGAATAACCACTACAGGTTTCTGCACTAAACTAAACCGTCCCGAATCAATGATTCTGACTCCATAAAACCTTATGTGATGTCTCCACTACAACTTGTGTTCAAAGACCATATTACTTGTAGCTGTACAGCATTTATTTCATTCTGCCTAGTTTCATATCATTTTTCTCTTATATTCCATTGTGGTAATTTCCTCATCTCTGTGATCTCTGACTTTGAACTAGACTAGTTTACTATCTTTCTCAAAATTTGTTCAAAAATAAATATTGATGGATCATCTTCTATATGCTTAGGACTGTCCTAGCTGTCATAGCCAAGCTGAACTTTATCTCTCATCCTTTTTTCTTATAAAATGAAATAATGAAATAAAAGATACTAAATTTATGAAAATCTGAATTTATAATAAAAATTGGCCTATTAGTCTGGTTATGTAAATAACATGTTTATAATTCATTAGTACTTGACTTTCACTTTAAAGTGCTTAATTTTAGGTTGTCAGAAAGGTTTGCTAACATGTATAGAGACTTACACAGTGAATTAAGGAAAAGGTCTACCGTTTTCTTACTCTCTATTAATGGTTAGAGTTACAAATCCTGTACTATTATTTTGAACTTCAGGAACCTAAAGAATAAAACAAGATCACTCAGAAGAATATTAAAGAAATTAAACAATTATTAATAGATAAATAAGACAGCATAAATTTAAAGTTAACCCTTACTAGTTAACTAAAAGAATGATTTATAGTTTAAAAGAATCCAATAAAGATTTGAAAATTCAACATTACATTCACATAGCACATGCTTATCTCTTCCCTGGAATACTCTTTGTGATGGTCAGTTTTATACGTCAAGTTGCTAGAAATACATTCTTATTCAAACACTAATCTAGATGTTGCTGTGAAAGTATGTTCTGGATGTGATTAAGTACAAAATTAGTTTCCTTGAGTAAGAGAAATTATCCTAGATAATGTGTGTCCCTGATTCCATCAGTTTAAAGGCCTAGTAAGCAGAGCTAAGGCTTCCCTGAGCAGCATCTAGATTAACGTTTGGTTGAATCATGGGGACTGTAGCCTAGCCAAGCTGACACATGAAGCTGGACATCACACTTCCCACAACTTCATCACCATCTGCTTTGTAACTCTTACTCATTCTTCAGACATCAAACACCCCTTCTTCTGAAGGCCTCCCCACTTCAAAGCCTGGACATCAACCCCTGAGATCATCTCCCATTGCTCTCCACTCTTCTTGTTTATATCTCTTCCCCACTAGAAGGCAAGTTCGAGAGTTAGGAACAGTGTTTATCTTATTCATTTCTGCATAACTGACATCTAGTCCAGTGCCTGGCGTGAACTTCAGGGTTATTTTTTCTTTTCCATTTGAATTGTTGTTCCCAAAGAAGTTCTATAGGATAGAAGTATATAGGAATTACTCTATCAATAGAAAGCATGAGAAGAAATCCTTGCACGAAATACAGCAGGAATACACATATCTGAAAGGTGGTCCTTTAGTGTTTATAAGTACGGATCCAGTTCCTGTATAAAAAATTATATCTATCCTCTAAGCAAGTGTAAATGTCATGTATCATGAGGTGTGCACACCTTTCGACTAAATACATTCCCTCACTAATCAAAGTTGAATTTAAAACATTTTGTGAGTGAGAAATAACATGATACATCCGATTACAGTGCCTCTTCAACCTCTTGGCCTCATCTGACACTTGACTTCATTGCACGACTCCATCCTTTTTGAAACTTCCTCCTCTCTTGGGGACTGTGCATTAGCACTAGATTGCTTCCCACCCTATCTCTTCGACCTTTCTCTTCTTTCTTTGCTGCTCGAATACAGTGAGATACTTACCAAGTTTCTCTCCTTTAGTCCCTCCCTTGGGCATCTCATCCACAACTCTGGCTACAATTATCAGATCATGTCACACACACAACCTTCCCTTCCACCCCCCGCCCCTGCTTCTTAAAATCCTTCAATGCCTTTGCCTTGACTGAGAATGAAATCAGGTTCTTTACCAAGGCCAAGAAGGCGCCACATGACCTGATTGCTGCCAGCCTCTATGTCTCCTTTCCAACCCTTCTGTCCTTTCCTCACCATGCGCGAGACAGACAGACTGGTATTTATATCTCTGAACACACCAAACTCAGTCCCACCCGAGGTCATTGGCACTTGGCACTTACGCCTCATTTCTCTAGGAAAGATCTTCCCTCTCCTTCTCGCCACTTAAGCTTCAGCTCAAGATGCCTTCTGGACAAAGAGATATTCTCGACCCCCCAATCTCAATCTCTTGATGTCTCTCTCCAAGAACACATCATTCTATTTGATTTCTTCTTATCGTTACCGAGTCCGAGCTCGCACTGTTCACTGCACAACAGGACAATAAATCGAGAGATGAGTTGCCGAGGCAAAGAATAGTGACTTTATTTGGAAAGCAGGCAGACTGAGAAGACGGTGAACTCGTGTCCCAAAGAACCATCTTGCCTGAGTTAGAATTCAGGCTCCTTTTATACTAAAAGTAGAGGGAGTAAAGTCAAACATTTCCTGATTCTGGTCAGCCCCTGGAGGCTATGTGTTAATGTCTTCCTTCCAGCAGTCATTCACAGGCGGGCCTGGTCAGGATGTTTCCTGTGAACTAAACAAAGGCATTTTACCTTAATGCTCATTACCTGGGAGGCAGGGCTCCTGGAGATGGGCCATTATGTATAATTTAAGCTTACAGGCAACATCCCTTTAGTGATTAACTTGTCATAGAATACAAATGTTCTTCCCTATTACACTATCAGCAATCACTATCTCAAATTAGCTTGTTTACCAAGTTAGTTTCGTATTTTCTTTTCCCCTCCCAGAAAACTCCAAGCTTTATGAGATCAGAAATTTTACTCATTTTGTTTAACACTCTAGCCTCAGCCTCAACATCAGATAAACTTATCTTCCCTCTAAAACTAGATTCTTCTTTTGACTCAGCTCCTTATTTCTGACTATAATATCCTCAAGTGAAAAGCCTGGAGTCCCATCTCTCCATCAAGTTGAACTCACCTACATGTACAGTGCATAAAATCTGCTCTAAATTGTCTCTCTCACAATCAACTCTTATTCTCCTTTTTCATCACCAGAACTCAAGCTGAGGTCCTCCCATTTTCACTGAGATTATTACAAGACCCTTGTAACTGATTTGGCTTGCTTCTGACTTTCCTTTCTCAATCCCATCTATATCACGTCATTATATTAGCATTTCTAAACAGAAAATGGAATCGTAACAGCTTTTGCTGGAAACTTTCAGTATTCAACAAAACATGGCCCCAAATTAATTTAATTTTCAGCTTATTTACCACCACTTCACCAAAGCTAAATTTGGTAATTCCGTATTCCATAAACGTAGCTTTAACATTTTTTCTCATTTCCATACATTTGCTCTGCACATAGTGCCTTATTCCCTATTGACTCTTCAATGCCTATCTCAATACCACCCAAAAATCTATTCTTAATGCTCCCAGAGAAAACCATTCTTTGCTGTTCAATTGTAAAAGTCCTTTAATGCAATTTGAGAGTCCCAATCATTTTTGTATTCCTTACTGCAGCCCGGCTCAAACATACATCCAGTAGACTCTAAAACTGTTTCTCAATTGAGGTGAACATATCTAAAATTAATTACTTGTTTCAAGAATTATGAAGAAAATTAATGTCATTTCCATAGATAATATATTAGTATAATTCAAATTATCAGAATATAATCTATATCTATCTACTGATCAAAAATCTGTATATATTTTTAACTATGATGGAAAATTTCAAGTCTATGCAAAATTATAGAAAAGAACCTCAATTATCCATAGCCTAATTTCAAAGAATTTCAACAGTGCGCTCATTTTGTTTTATATACACACACAAAATGTTTTTAAGCATTTAGAATTCATAAATAAGGGAAACAACATATCAGAGTACTAGGCTGAGATGATGAAGGAGAAATATCACCAAATTAAGAATAAGAATTAAATTCATAATATCAGAAACTATGAAAATAAAATCTATGGTAATACATGGAAAATAAGAATACTTGGTTTTATGGGTACAGTGTTCATCCGTAAACTAAAGACCTAAAAATAATAATGATCAATGATAGACTACATAGGTTAAAGTATATTTGACAAGGCATAACCATTAAAAAACGCTTATCTGAGATTTCCCACACAAATCAGAGACCCCGTTTAGTGACTTGAAAGTGAAGCAATTATCCCTTAAATTTAATGAAATAATTAATAATATAGCTGAACAATCTAGTAGTCCATAAGCCAGTGATGAAGTTCATGAGTATAGGAAACTTCACAATTATGAAATCTCAGTCTTTCCCAAGCCAGAAATCTAAGAATTGTCACTGAGTCTTTCCTCTCCCTCACTTCCAACATAAAAGCAATCAAGTCCTACTAATTTTACCACCTACATGCTTCTTGAATCTGCCTCTTTTTCTCCATTTCTGATTCTACTGCCATCACCATTTCTTGTCAGAACACTTTCACAGCCTCGTGATTGGTATCCTTTGTTTCCTGTCTATAGTTACTTCTCTATTTAAAATCCTAAAGCCCCTCATTTCCTATGAGGTAAATGCAAGCTCATCTGCGTGGCACACAAGCCCCTTCCTCATCTGAAGCATGCCTACCATTGCACCTTCTTCTCTCACCACCTTCTTCTCTCCCTGCCTTGGCCTCTACATTCCAACAATACAGACTGTCTACCCTGCGCTGGACACAACATGCAGTTTCCACCCTTTCTGTCTTCAGTGACATTCCTCTCCTATTTCACCTGCCCCTCCTCATCCTCTAAGCCTCAGCTCAGGCATCATTTCTTCCAGGAAGTTTTCTTTGCTTTCCTCACCTCTGCCAGCTTAGAACCTACCTCTCCCCACCCCTACCTTCAACTTTGGTAGGAACATATACATATTTTTAGCACTGCATTTTATAATTAACTTTGTAGCTAACTAACTGGCTCTTATTCATCTTTGTATACTTGGTGCTTATTATAGTCTTTGGAGCTGAATATACATTTTCTGAATAAATGTATCTAGGGAAGAACCCACAGACTTTGGGTTCTCATAGACTATGAATTGTGTAATTGCCACAAAAACAGAAACCCCTATTGGGACCCCACAGACTTGGGTTTGAATCTCTGCACCTCTATTTACTATATATGTATGACTTTTGGGGTTTCACCCAATCTCAGCTTACACGGCTATAAGATGGGTAGGTATAGCAATGTGGTGATGGGTGCAGGTTCCATAAAATAAGGTAATAGGAACGACTGAGCATAGAGCTGACTACAGATAAAATCTTCATATCTGGTAACTATTTGTATTATTTTCTTGTTGTAATTGCTACTGTGGATACTAAGCTTCTCTCGTTTTCCTAAACACACTTTAGTGCTAGTATCTCTTTAATCCGTTTTCCTGAAATGCCCTTTTCCTCCTGTGCCTAATAAACTCTTCTTTCCAAGTTTACCTTAAGCTTTCTCTCCTCCAGGAAGTCATTCTAGACCCTTCCAGCAAGCGTTTGTTGCCCTCTCTCTCTGCCACCAAGGCACAACATGCACTCTTATATTGTTGCACTCCTCACACAGTAATGTGTCACACTGACCTCTTCTGTCCCCCCACTGCACAGAGAGCTTCTCTGAACAAGATTATATGTATTTCATTTAAGAATTTGTAGTACCCAGCCATGTTTGGTACACAGCAGAACCAAAATATAAATGAAAGATTATGTTTATTGAATGAATTGATGAAGAGATACAGAAATTACTGAAACTATGTTACACATTTTTTAAAATGTTAAAGTCAATACTCTTCATTTTTCTACTTTGTAACAAATGAGACTTTAGATTTTTGTGTTAGCACTTTCTTAAGAGTCCTTCTTTATTGTGGGTATGTAAAATAGTTTTGTCTTGCCTTAATTCTTTCAGAAATTTGGACATAATTTATAAAAAAATTTTGGGATTTGCTCTCTCACTAATAGTCTCCATACATAGAAACTTCAGTTACCATATCACTTTCCAAAATATGTTTACTTTGCTGCTTTGGAGGAGCCAGCAGGAGGTGGTAAAAGAAACACTGCACTGTAAGTTGGGAACCTGGTGCTGGTCCCAGTCACTTCCCAATGATTTATTGCTTCTTGTAAGTGTGGTTAGGTAGGTTGATAGGAAGGTTTGTATCATGAGAACTAAAATCCAATTTGTGAGAATACCATACGTGCAAATAGCAGAGCTTCCAAAAAGTGAGAGTACTCTAGAAGTCCTCTAGTCTAGAAGTCTGTGCTTCCATCACAACTGTGTGTCAGGACTATGCGAGGGAGGCCAGGGTTACCATGGTGGGAGAAAGATGCTAAGGGAATTTTCTCATTTCCTTGCGCCCTATCTCACTGGCTAGGTGGCTGTCACTGAACTGTGGGGTGGGGAAAACATGATGAGTGCTGCTTGCAGTTGTAGAGAAGTAACTTGCTGCATAATTCAATATCTACGTGAAATTTGAGAGTTGGCCCATTTTACAGAAAAGGAAACTGAGGCCCAGCACTTTCAGTGGTTTGTCTGAGATTGCACAGCTATTAAGTAGCAGAAACAGACCTCCCAGGCCAATATTGAAATTTCACGGCTCTAGTATGTATTTTCTGATTATGTAAACTCTGTGGCACTGTCTCAACACCCCCTTCTAATTCACCTGACAGTTTATTTGCTGTCTTCTTATTTTTGATTTACCCCATGGGCATTGCTTATTTATGCTGTTATTTTTCTTTACTAAAAAGTTATAATACGTACAGATTTTAGTTGCTAAAATTCTACAACAAATAACAAAAATGGAAAGTCACTCCTCGAGCTCCATCCCACTCCCCACACCTACCTACCGTTAACACTACTGAGTTTCATTCCAGAACTTTCTCTATGCAGTTACTTATGCAGGTATGTGTGTTAATGTGTGTGCCATATATATATATATATATGGCATTAAGGAAATACAAATGGGATCATGCTGTACGTGTTGCTCTGTGTTGACTACTGCTTTTTATAGTAGATTCTCTGCCTCACTTGATCCAGCACTTGCCAAAGTGAGGGCTATGATATGCCTAATATGTGCCAACCATTATCCTACTATGTTTAGTATAAGCTAACACCCAGTGTGGAAAGAAACTGTCCATTTAAGGCTTTGGAAGTGTTTGCGTGACACCAAAATTTCTGCGGATGTTTTATAACAAAAACAAACAAGCGGGCTTCCCTGGTGGCGCAGTGGTTAAGAATCTGCCTGCTAATGCAGGGGACACGGGTTCAAGCCCTGGTCTGGGAAGATCCCACATGCCGTGGAGCAACTGGGCCCGTGAGCCACAACTACTGAGCCTGCGCGTCTGGAGCTTGTCCTCCGCAACAAGAGAGGCCGCGATAGTGAGAGGCCCGCGCACCGCGATGAAGAGTGGTCCCCGCTTGCCACAACTAGAGAAAGCCCTCGCACAGAAACGAAGACCCAACATAGCCATAAATAAATAAATAAATAAATAAAAAACAAAAAACAAACAAACAAACAAAAAACAAACAAACAAGCATTTATTAATGCCATTGTTATCTTTAGCTTTGATAGTTGAATTCTGGATCCATATGTCTTTTATTAAAATCATAGTTTCCATGTGGCATGTGATGTAAATTCATATTTTATGGATTCTGCTTATTAAGTGAGGGTACTGATTATGTACCAATACATACATTTTTATCCTTTTTGATGGAGCAAATGACATTCTTTCAAAATTTACCGTTTCGAAAGATAATACACCCAGCATACTAAAGAAGATGGTAAGGGTACGAATCACCACCAGCAAGATACAGGGTTGGTTAATTTTCCACGTTTTCACCTGTTCTGCCACTGGAAATCACAACACTTGACACTAGGTCACAAAATTATTAAATCTTAAAGCAGCAACACTTCCTTCTCTATGTGAGACCTTACTTCTCCTTGACACTTTACTCCTGAAATCCCTTTAGGCTCCTGGCCTTTTCTCCCTGCCTTTAACTCCCATAACTAATTAAATCTGGACAAGCCTTTGGTGAAAATAGTTTTCCTTCAAAGTTCCCCTTAAGGCATTCTTTGTCACTTTAGCCTAGCCTGCCATCTTTACATGAAGGTGAAAGAGGTGATCTATTTTTATAAAATAAAAAATCTTTCAAAATCTAAATCTACCTTGATATTTCAGATAAAGAGTATATTCTGATATATGACAAATGCTTCAGCATTTCTAGAAGTTTACAAGTAAACAAAAAGTTCCAAAGACTATAGTCTCATGTAAAAACAGTTCAACTTTTAAAAATGTTTTATTATATTTAGAAGGAGTTTAATTGGGGTCTATAATTAAATTCTTCAACAAAAACACAAAAAGATTAACCAACTAGGATAGCTGAACTCACTCCTGATAAGTTTGTTCTGGAAATCATATTGGACTGAAGAATTAAGCAGCACTTCTATTGCTGTTATCTATTTAGAAGACAAAAGTGAAGATCAAATAAAGTAAGGGATTAAGATTGAGAATACGGCACTGCTTAAGTATTTTCTCTGCTGAGATAAAATTAAAACTTGCCCAGTTGCCAATTACTTTAAACGTATTCCTACGTTTTATAAATAAACAGAAAATATTACTTTAATTTTGTTTTACATCGTAAAGATCAGGCATGTACCATTTGCTGTTGATCCAGGATACTCAGCTCTAGGGCAAAAGACTGGATGAGATTTAATGATGGCTCCACTACCACTTGCTTAAAGCCAGAAACTTTCTAAGAAGAGGTGAAGTTTTCTTCATGAAATCAATTGTTTCCTATATTATTTAATAACATTATATTGCTGTTTAATTTTTAGCTACCCTATGGGATGTGGCTTTTCTTTTTTATTATTATTTATTTATTTTTATTTTTTGGCTGTGTTGGGTCTTCGTTTCTGTGCGAGGGCTTTCTCTAGTTGCGGCAAGTGGGGACCACTCTTCATCGCGGTGCGCGGGCCTCTCACTATCGCGGCCTCTCTTGTTGCGGAGCACAGGCTCCAGACGCGCAGGCTCAGCAGTTGTGGCTCACAGGCCCAGTTGCTCCGCGGCATGTGGGATCTTCCCGGACCAGGGCTCGAACCCGTGTCCCCTGCATTGGCAGGCAGATTCTCAACCACTGCGCCACCAGGGAAGCCCCATGGGATGTGGCTTTTTATAATGAGCTCCCTAAGTTCTTCTCAGATGAAAACTTGGATTCTGAAATTTTGAATATGTTTCCTAAGATTATCCATCCGTTTAATGGAAGAGCTAGGAAAGGAATCCAGGTACTCTTGGCTTGGCAAGCCTGTGTGCTTTATGAGTGATGCCGCCTGCTACAGTGTGAAAACTTGTAACTTAGCAAATCACTGTCCCCAGTTCTCTTACAGTACTACTGTTAACAACATAGAAACTATGAAACAAGAACAAATACTTCTAAAGCATTTACAAAATGCCAGGTGGCCCACTAAGTGCTTTAGGCTTATACCCTCACTTAACTCACACAACAGCGCCATAGGTAATATAGTTATCTTCACTGTAAAGATGAAAAAACAGAGGCACAGAGAATTAACTCGCCCAAGGTCCACATAGCTAATAAGTAGCAGAAATTTCCTTTGACTGACACTCAACTCACAGACTTAGGGAATCACGTGATGAATAATAAGCTCTGTGGAGTTTCTCACGGAGGTACCAACATCTATTTATTAGTTATAGGTCAAAATGAGATATATAGCTGCTACTGCTTCAATACATAATTTTATACCTACTTATCTGCTAGTGTCTTCAGAGATCACAATGATGTGTTCTTATTGCTCTCTTATTTTGTTTACTTTCTAATTTATTCAAACATATTTATAATAATTGCTTTAAATTATCTGTAAAAACTATTGGGTTGGCCAAAAGGTTCATTTGGTTTTTTTCTGTAAGATGGCTCTAGTAGCACTTTATTGTCCTTAAATTCATTTGAAACAATTCTGTTAGATTGTATGTGACAGCTGTCATATCAACATGCATTAAAAAAAGACACCAAAATTGGTGAATTTTTGTGTAGCCATTTTAATATTGAAGATGGAAGACAAAAAAGCAACATTTTCGGCATATTATGCTTTATTATTCCAAGAAAGGCAAAAACACAACTGAAATGCAAAAAAAGATTTGTGCAGTGTATGGAGAAGTTGCTGTGACTGATCGAATGTGTGAAAAGTGTTTTGTGAATTTTCGTGCTGGAGATTTCTCACTGGACGATGCGCCATGGTTGGGTAGACCAGTTGAAGTTGATAGCAATCAAATTGAGACGTTAATTGAGAACGATCAATGTTATACCACGCGAGAGATAGCTGACATACTCGAAATATCCAAATCAAGTGTTGAAAATCATTTGCACCAGCTTGGTTATGTTAATTGCTTTGATGTTTGGGTTCCACATAAGTTAAATGAAAAAAACCTTCTTGACCATATTTCCACACGTGATTCTCTACTGAAAGGTAATGAAAACGTTCCGTTTTAAAAACAAATTTTGATGAGTGAAGAAAAGTGGATACTGTACAATAATGTGGAACGGAAGAGATCGTGGGGCAAGCGAAATGAACCACCACCAACCACACCAAAGGCCGGTCTTCATCCAAAGAAGGTGATGTTGTGTGTATAGTGAGACTGGAAGGGAGTCCTCTATTATGAGCTCCTTCCAGAAACCAAACGATTAATTCCAACAACTACTGCTCCCAATTAGACCAACTGAAAGCAGCACTTGACGAAAAGCATCTAGAATTAGTCAATAGAAAATGCATCATCTTCCATCAGGATAACGAAAGACCGCATGTTTCTTTGATGACCAACCTGGCCGGGAAGTTCTGATTCATCTGTAGTACTCACCAGACATTGTACCTTCGGATTTCCATTTATTTTGTTCTTTACAAAATTCTCTTAATGGAAAAAATTTCAATTCCCTGGAAGACTATAAAAAGCACCTAGAACAATTCTTTGCTCAAAAAGATAAAAAGTTTTGGGAAGATGGAATTATGAAGTTGCCTGAAAAATGGCAGAAGGTAGTGGAACAAAAGGGTGAATACAGTGTTCAATAAAGTTTTTGGTGAAAATGAAAAATGTGTCTTTTATTTTTACTTAAAAACCGAAGGAACATTTTGGCCAATCCAATATAATCTAATTTAAAGGAAAAAGACTTAACAAATCATTGTCCACAATACAGAGAGGAACAATAAAACACAGTGGCACATAATATGTGTAAGAAATTTGAAAATTGTTAACTATTCCTCAGAATAAGCTATTAGCACTGTTAAAATTATTGTCAAACAAGTAATAACAAGCTAAGATAATTTGCAAAAAGAATATAAGGAAAATATTCTAAGACATGTGGTGCAACTCAAATGCAAAATTTGACGACTTTTAGCTGTTATTCTTGAGCCAGAAATCTTAACTTGCATTTTATCCATCTACGAAGTGCCTCTTCAGAATACCTATAATATAAATAATGACTATGAACTAATGTAAACTGAGGCAGAGGAGGGAGATTTGTGGAAAGACGGGGCACCGAGGAAACACCTCTGACCTCTTCTGTTACAGGAGGTAGATTTCCTTGAATGGCATCCATTTTCCTTTCACCAAGGCCTCTGTTTTATCAAACCTCCAAAAGAGAAATAGGAGTTGACAATCTTTACAAATGTAAAGGAGGCAAACGATTTGTGGAGAGGAAGAATAACAAGGTTTCCTCATGCTAAAGAGGTATTTTATCGGAAATGCATTCATGCCTAGAAAATCCAGGTCTTTGAGCACATGTGGTTATTTTCAGGAAGGCTCTGTCTTCCACTTCAGTGAACTCGGGGAGTGAAAAACCATTCTGTGAATGCAGCTAGTTCACTGACATTAGCGGCATATCATTTTCCCAGAGTTTGAGAGAGCAGTGGATTGATTTCAGGGTTCACAGTGGGGCAGGGCAAGACAGCACGGCTCACATGGCTTTTGGAAACAATATAAATTCACAGAGCTATTTCAAGGTTTCAGGAAGATGTGATAAACTACTAGATTGGGTTACACGTTTCCTCCTGCAGGGACTATTTTATCCACTCCTCCTAGATAAGTCAGGCTGATTTGTTGTTTTCATGCTCTGTTTTCCTTCAAATCTACTTAAATAAGCAGGTTGATTTCAGGGCAGACCTCCCGCCCCCAACTCCCTCTTCCTCTGTATGGGTTCAACTCAAGTTCTTGTGAAATCATTATCCTTTTCCTACCTTCCAGACTGACTGCTGCAAGAAGTGAATCAGGAAGTCAACAAAACTAAACTGAAATAAAATGTGGTTATCAAGGATGTGCAGCTCTGTGCATATGTGGATGCAGAATCATGCAGAATTTATGAAGATGTCTCCTATGCAGTGGGAGCTGCAGACAGCTCGAATGTCTGTGACTCTTTAAAACACACACAAGTTCCTCAGCCAAAGTGCCACTTCACTCTCACCAAAACCAGAACCACATCCAAAGCAAAGCAAATAAGATCCTTCCAATAGTCAGGAGAGCAGAGAAAGAAAGAAGCTGAACTTCTTTCTGTTGAAATCACTGCCAGTACTTCAGGGACAGCTTTCACTTGTATGATCTGTCAGGAAAATCAAAGTGCCTTTTACCATAAATTGGGAAATCAGGTTGAATCCTACTGAACCAAAGACTCAAAAAATATTCTCATGTCTCCTATTGTCAATTTACCCAGTCACTACTTCTGATTCATCAGTATCTCGGAGTACCATGTTACAGGTCTAAAAAAGTCCTTGCTGTAAATTACCTACAAACCTGAATCTTCACAGGAATGACTGAACGAATGAGAGAAATTGTGCAAAACATACTGGACTCAGTGTCAGAAGACCTACATTGTCAAGACATCTATCCTCTCTGAGCCTTAGTTTCATCACCTGTTAATGGAAGATACTGTAGTGGAAACATATTGTTTTTCTTTGCCCATCATCCATTTCCTCATTTGTTTTGTAACAGAAATGTCTCCTACACTCTCAGGCCACGTGATTCAGTTTCCCATTCACTTCTCCTCCAGCCCATCAGAGCATTCCGGTCCTGTGATCACAATTACTGGTGCAAGGTGAGCATGTGACCCAAGGTAGTGTCATCAAAATGAAATCTGGGATTTTGTTGTCATGGAAAGAAAATGATTGCTGAAAGGACTGGCTATTAGTGGCCATCTTGATGTGGGAAAGGAAGAGCCAGGTTGACTGGAGCCAACACAGAGAAAGGCAGAGCTGAGAGCTGTAGGGAGAATGTGTTGAGATCATCATTCGGGTCAGTGGACTTGGCTGCAGCTGAAGTCAGATGGGTCCAATTCTGGGATTTTCTGTTATGTGAACCACTATATTCATTTTCTTCTTTTGACTTAGACGTGTTTGATTTGGTCTTCTTTCACTTGCATCCTAAAGATTCCTAACTATTACAGTGTGAAGGCTGAGCTGATATACCAATACGAATAATGTTTTGGGAAAGTTCTTATTTGTTTAAACACAAAAGTTAAAATCCTTGGCTTGGTCTTCCCTGGTGGCGCAGTGGTTGAGAATCTGCCTGCCAATGCAGGGGACACGGGTTCGAGCCCTGGTCTGGGAAGATCCTACGTGCCGCGGAGCAACTAGGCCCGTGAGCCACGATTGCTGAGCCTGCGCGTCTGGAGCCTGTGCTCCGCAACAAGAGAGGCCGCGATGGTGAGAGGCCCGCGCACCACGATGAAGGGTGGCCCCCGCTTGCCACAACTGGAGAAAGCCCTCGCACAGAAACGAAGACCCAACACAGCCATAAATTTAAAAAAAATAAATAAATAAACATAGAACAACAACAACAAAAATCCTTGGCTTTATAAAATATATTTGCACTTTTGTTCAATTAAATGTATAAGCTTTTTAAAAAAGTTCCTTATGCCATAGGGACTCTACCACGGCTTGGCAATATTAAGAATAAGAAAACAAAATTAATCCTGAAGGAGTTTATAGGCAAGTAGGAACACAAACATGTGTTAAATAATTACAGGATACTGTTAAAACAGTAAAAACCATGGACAATATAAAATGTAGAACTACCATATTACACAACTCTAGGGGGCACCATTCACACCATAGCTTATGTAAGTGTCATCCCCTGGAGTCATACATAGAAACCCAACTCAACTATACCTCTCTCAGCTGGAGACTGGGCCAGCCAAACACTTGCACAAGCAAGTATTTTCAATCTCCGTAATAGTTCTTGGCTGTTGCATTTTTTAATGAACTGATTATTGCCCACTATATTTGAGTTTTTAAGGAGAGTTTCTGGCAGACAGCTGGCACCCACAGGTTTACTATTACACAAACCAGACACAAATCTCACTGGTCTTCCTTGGCTGTGCTATCATTTGTTAGTGATCAGCTAGCAGAAGCACCACTAAATCAAGTATCTGCAAACATAAAATGTTGCGTCTCAGGATTACAGAGGTCTTTGGGCAGCGGGAGATTCATTGAACATCAGATTAATTATTTGGCAAAACAAGCGGAGCTTTTATGACTCAAAGGTCATTTACAACAACATACTTTCACACTGTTGCCTCAGCGATAGTACTTCATTTTAAGTGGCAAAATCAAACTGTAAGTAAATTAGTACCCAAATTAATCCAACAGCTGTGTTTTGATAGTGATTAATATGCACTGTATAAAAGAGGCTTTGCTTCTCTCTTGTTCTCAGTCACAAAAGAGAGAGAGAGAAAAGAAGTTCGTTGATATAATGCCTCTTCTGAAGCAGTGCCAAGGTAGTTCATTGTTTAGTTACAAAAAAATACTCAGAGACCTTCAGGGCGAGGCTGCTGCTTTTCTTCTCTGGTGGATTAACAGCCACAGCTCCCCTGGTAACCTGGGCGAGCCTGCCTGATGCCTCACTCCTGGAGTCAAGCTCGGACGAGGCCACCTCTAGTTCACAGGACAAGACAGCTCCAGCCCCTGGGCTTGGATGGATTGCTTTACTTAGATGGTGAATCTTTTGGAGGAAGCAATTGTAACCCAGCAATTCAACCATGCTGGCCAAATTCTTTGGATAAAGTATTGGGATGGCAAATCCATACACATTCACATCTGTATTTATCAACATAGTAAGCTTTGCCACTAGTTTGGCTGCATGTTCAAAATTACCCATTTCCTTCATTCCTAGTCCAACCTGCTGCCGTCCTTAACCCAGGATGTGAAATTTTCTAAAATACCCTCTGGCTTGCATGCCACAAAATACCACTGGTCTGGAGGCTGAAAGATTTGACTCAGCTGAGCTAGCAAAATACAACTGTGCTCAGCTGGCTTGTACTAATATGCTGCTGTTTAGAGGTATGGATATTTTCAAGAGCTATGTCCCATTATTGATATGGGGCCATAATTTGACTCTTGATATGATTCAATACATGGTGCAGTGAGGTAGTTTCAAATACATCTATAATGTGTTATGACTTTTAATTTCCCGGGATGATTGACATATTATTCCTATTGACACTATGATTATATTTGCAGCTTTGGTTTAACTGCTAAAAGTCTTACAGCCAAATCTGTGGTACCCTGTGGGTAAACCGCATGCTGGGTTTACAGAGAAGGAGCTCAGTGACCCGGAGCCCAGGCTCAAAGGCCAGGTGGCAAGTTTCCAACATGGGTTCTGCCTCTTTAACTCTGTGACTTAGAACATGCATCTTAATGTCTTTTCTTCATCTGTAAGATGTTTGACCAGCTAAGGTTACTGTGAGGAGTAAATGAGTTTCTACATGAAAAGCGTTCACAACAGGGCCTGGCCTTGAGTACACACGGAATAAACATGTCACCATCATCATGAATTCATTATCATCATAGCCTTGATGATTTTCCTGCCTTACCAACTTCCTCTATGATTTATTTTATTCATTGTGGTTTATGCATTTTTCTAAGCATTGCCAAATTCTTTATTGAGCACAGTTCAGTATAAACAAAATAAAATAACATAATTTATTCTTTTAATTTTCTAACAGAAATAGTACTCCACTTTGCTTTTACAAGCCACATCCTCATTGAAAATTTTATTTCATAATAAAATTTGAAGATTCTATTTCATAATGCTACTTCTAATGGCTCATACCATATTTAAAACTGGTCTTCTCAACACCCAAATATGTGCTGAAATTTCAAGTGGTCTTTTCAAACACAGATCAATTTCTAATGTTCATAAAGTTAAAACTACACATGCTTTAAATGCCAATGCATATGAAAAATTATTGAAAGTAAATAACATAAAAGGTAAGTGAAATAACAAGACCCGGGTTTTCTGAGGTGACTTGTCATTTCTAGAGATCTGAGCTCTGGCAGTGGCACTCGTCTACAGGGTAGTATCTTCCTTCTAACCCAGGATTTAACTGTTATGCACCAAGTAGCTTTTCCCCCCAGGATTTCTTCACTCTAAGGAATTTCCTGAGAAGTAGTTTTTTCATATCCAAATTATAAGCAATAATCTATATGTCTTTCTTCTATTTGAAGAAAAATTAAATTTGGTTCTGTAGAATATCATGGAACAAAGATAATGCAAACCCACTGTCTGATCCTGTCAATAAAAGGGCATGGAATTACCTACTTTTCAAAAGAGAAAGGTACAAGCTTACGTTTTTTAAGAAATGAAGTCAAGGTAAGCATTAATTTTATATTAATAAAATACATGTGATGTTGAAAACACTAGTCAACTTACAAATTATATTTCACCCCAAATTAAGAAATGGATAAGTCACTATATCCTTTTATCTTAAACTTCTTGAGAAATCTAAACTGCCTGGAGTGTTCAACAATAACAGAGACAACACAGTTAAAATCACAGTCTTCTTCCTGGATTCTTCTTAGTCTTCAGAAATTGCTTCAGAATCTAAAATTTCTCATTTAAATAAAAAATTAAATACTAAACTAGACATACAGTTCATTATAAAATGTAACAAGAAGCTATTACTGGTAGGACCTTTGTTAAAGTAAAATGCTAGCTGGAAACCTAATTGTAACATAATTTGTAAAGTACAGTTGACCCCTGAACAACAACGGTTTGAACTGTGCAAGTCCACTTACATGCAGATTTTCAAAAGTAAATACTGCAGTACTGCACAATCTGCATTAGGTTGAATCCATGGATTAGAGGAACCTCAGATACAGAAGACCGATTATAAATTCTACTCAGATTTTCGACTGTGTGGAGGGCTGACACCCCTCACCCCCATGTTGTTCAAGGGCCAACTATAGTTCCCTATTAAAACCTTCTGTGATCTTCTGATTATGTCCAGTCAAACCTAACTTTGTATTTTTTAATTGTTAAACTTATTTTGGTCACACTCGACAGCAGAGCTGAACAGTTTGTTATTTTAAGATAATAACTTTTCTTTGTGAGGCAGTTTATGCCAAAACATTTCTATTTGTGCCCAAGTATAATTTGCAATGATATCAGGTCTACAAGCAGCTGAAGAAAGCAGAGGAACATCATAAACCTTTAAAGGAATTTAAGAAGTTAGATTGGTAATAATATCTTGCATTTGATTAGTCATTTAAAGTTCAGAAAGAACCCTTCAATAACCTACCTCATTTTAGTTTCAGTGAGACCCTGTAAGATCAGGCAGGGAAGTGTTTATTAATCCCCATTTTATAAATTTATTTATTTATTTATTTTGGCTGTGTTGGGTCTTCGTTTCTGTGCGAGGGCTTTCTCTAGTTGCGGCGAGCGGGGGCCACTCTTCATCGCGGTGCGCGGGCCTCTCACCATCGCGGCCTCTCTTGTTGCGGAGCACAGGCTCCAGACGCGCAGGCTCAGTAGTTGTGGCTCACGGGCCCAGTTGCTCCGCGGCATGTGGGATCCTCCCAGACCAGGGCTCGAACCCGTGTCCCCTGCATCGGCAGGCAGATTCTCAACCACTGCGCCACCAGGGAAGCCCCTATTAATCCCCATTTTAATGTAAGGATACTGAGGCTCAGAAAGCTTACTAACAAGTCCCTAAGTCATGCTTCCGATCAATAGTAGGTCAGAACTCAAATCTGGATCTTCTCACTTCTTCTCCAGTCCTTTTTAATATTATGTCTTGTGCCACTTTACTTGAATTTAGATATTAGATATTCTAAACATTCTACATATTAAACATCTATACTTATCCTCTAAAATTTTGATCTTCTCTCCTCATAAATCTCATGGTTACTCCAAGAAAACTGGAATATACTAAGATTGATGATGGTTTCCTGATTATATTCAAATTTTTGAACATTACTATATATTATACGAATATTATCTTTCTTTGTTCTCATGTTTAAAGTTTTCACATAGATTAATTTGAATGATTCACATAGATTTTAGTTGTTTCAAGGAAATGGTTAGATGTCCTACCATACTTAGCTCATAGTAGGTGTTTAAGAAATTCTTTTTCTGGGGCTTCCCTGGTGGCACAGTGGTTGAGAGTCCGCCTGCCAATGCAGGGGACACGGGTTCGAGCCCTGGTCTGGGAAGATCCCACATGCCGCGGAGCAACTGGGCCCGTGAGCCACAACTACTGAGCCTGCGCGTCTGGAGCCTATGCTCCGCAACAGGAGAGGCCGCGATAGTGAGAGGCCCGCGCACCGCGATGAAGAGTGGCCCCCGCTCACCGCAACTAGAGAAAGCCCTCGCACAGAAACGAAGACCCAACACAGCCAAAAATAAATATAATAAATAAATAAATAAAAGATTACTATTAAAAAAAAAGAAATTCTTTTTTAATTGACCAGCTTCTATCTAAGGACACGACTATAGATTGTGTTAGCAATGGAATACAACTAGAACATTCAGAAAATTATTTTGTGTTATCTTCCCTAGAAATGGCTGACAAATTCATTCTGATGAAAGACAGATACGGTGCACTGAATAGATGCTTTCACAGAAGCACTGGAGCCCATGAAAATAACCCAGACAGTCTAAATTAGCCTCTGGTGTGCTGACAGCCTGTTCAGCCTCGTGTATGAATACCCCTTTCATGATTTAAAAACATTTTGACATCTAAAATAACATTAAATCTAGTTATCTCTGATGTATGGAATTATAATACATCATAACTGAGCAGTTCGATTGAACACTGAGGTATTTGGCAAAGCAAATTCAATAGCATAATAAGTCTATGTTTTTTCCCTCTACCCATAGAATTTAAGTAAGAACTTGTGTTATAGTATATTTTTTTTGACTGTTAATTTCAAAACACTTTAACAAAATATAGACTTATTATTATATTTCAGGTTGCTTTATGGAATTGGTAAGAATTATTAATTGACTTTAAAAATATGAATACATAAAAAAACCCAGAAACAAAAGAAGCAAGAATATTTCACAGAGCAGTATGTTGAAAGCTAGGCCAGCTCTGTTGACTGCTAATGTTTATTTATAATGCACTTCATTAAACCCTTTGACTTTTTCAAGGGGCCACCTATAAACCAGTTATGATTTGTAAATTTCAGGAATGTGTTCTACTCTTAGCCATTATGCTTCAAACCAAGTGTTTGAGACTTTCCCAAAGCTCAGCTAAGTATCAGAACCTAAGCCAGAGCTACCCAATACAAATATAATGCAAACCACATAGGCAAGTTAACATTTTTCAGCAGTCATATTACAAAAAAGTAAAAAGAAACAAATGAAGTTAGTTTTAATAATATTTTATTTAACCCAATATATCAAAAATATTGTCACTGTAATATACACGCAACATAAAAATCTATTGACATTTTACATTCTTTTCCTTGCACTAAGTCTATGCAATCCAGTGTGTATTATATTCGTAATTCTAGCGATCCTAATTTGAGAGCTAAATTTTCACTAGAAATTTGGTTCTTATAAAATTTATAGTTCAATAACTATAGTAGATTCACATACCCAAAATATTCCGAACATACTTAAATAATTACTAACAATTGACTCCAGTAACAGTTTTAAATTTAAATTAATGAAAATTAAATAAAATGAATTCAATTCCTGTCATACTAGCAACATTTTAAGTCCTCAATCATTCAGTGTAGCTAGGGTTATGTATTAGACAGCACAAACTAAACAAATTAAACAAAAGTTTCAAGTGGATCAGTATGTAAAATAGGACAAAACATGAAGGACGGCATTCTAGAGGAAGAAAAAAAACTAGTAGAAATGATAAATATGGATAAAGCTACCTTTTGTAAGCCAAATTTAAAAAAAAAACTGTTTCTAGGATTATTCTAGCATTTTGTGGTTTCCAGGATAATTTTGCCATCTGTCTATTTGCTATCCAGAAGAAAATACAGAACACAGTTTTAAGGTTAGAATGGAGCTAATGAGCATCCACTTCAAAACCATTTTATCAATAAGAAAAATTCAGTCTACAGTTGAAGTGTCCAATACATTGGCCACTAACCACATGTGGCTACTGGGCACCTGAAACATGGCTAGTCCAAACTGAGAAGTGATGTAAGTATGAAATACACAATGGATTTCAAAGACTTATCACACACACACACAAAAAGGTAAAATGTCTAATTAATAGAGTTTTAAGATGGAATACATGCTAAAATAATCATAGTTTGGATGTATTAGACTATATAATTATATTATTAAAGTTAATTTTACTGGTTTCTTTTTATTTTTGAACACAGCTACTAGAAATTTAAAGTTTCGTATGTGGTCATATTATATTTTTATTGGACAGCGCTGTCTAGAGAGAGAGCTTGCATTTGCTTGCATCACAGAGTTGACTCCTGAGGCTGCATTGCTTGGCTTTTGGTTTACTCTGGGCATGTGATTTCTGACATTCCCAGAACTCTTCTTTACCAGTATGCTGCCAAGAAAAGGATGCATATTCTAGGCCACAGTGGGGCTTTATGACCTGGTTTCCTGTCGCTGGCTTTCTCAAGCAAAGTTAGGGTGGACTCCGGGGCCTACATGAAAAGAAAGGTTTATCTGTACTCATCTTCAACTAATTGCTGTTTTGTTCTGTTAACCTGCTTTTGCTCACTTATGTTTGGTAGCTTGGTGTGTGCTTTTCATCCTTCAGGAGTTGCAAAAGTAACAAACTGTACCACCCATTGTAGGTGACGCCATGCAATTACTGCATGCAGTTTTACATTTTTATCACTGTAGGACAAAGGCATCATAAGAAAAGCACTATGTGAATGATTATATGAATGAAATGAAATAATGAAAAATCAGGTTTTTCAGAAGAGCATGTAATTAAAAAGAATATGCAGTTCAAAGTGGTCATGCATTCCTTAACAGGCAGGCAGTCTAGAAGGAAAGCTTTAGTTTTCTTTAAGCCTCAGTCTTTCCATTGCCTATCTGGTTATCAGATGATCTTTGTAGCATGGTCCTGAGGTTGTCAGGAAAGTTGAAAGGACTTCTCCTGCTGCCCACTCTACTACATTCTCGTTGGTTGGGAAGGAGGTGAAAATAGCTTCAACAGTATTATACCAAGGTGCTTAGAGATTGTTTCAGTCTGTGTTGCTTACGTTGTTTATACACAGACTGAAGAAGTGGCATCTGGGAACTTCAGTTTGGAAAATCTCTAAAAGTGGCCTTATCATAGCAGGTTTTTGGGCCTTCTTTGATAAGTGATTCAACCACATGTGGCCTCAGCACTCTGTCTCAGCACAGGGCGCTGTCACCAATTCCTCAGTGCAAAGTGACACAGAGGGTGCTTGCTGATTTTGCTGAGTTGCCAACACCACATCTGACGCTCATCATCCTTTGTGACATTTCCTGGCCCCTATCGTGAACATAGAAAGTTTGCTTCCACACCACAGACTCTCTGCATTTGGCCCTTGAAAGGAATTTTGACGGTAGCTCTGGGGTTCTAATACAACACACTCTTGCATGGCCCAGATAATGAGGAGCAGATTTCTCCCTGCCTTGTAACACTGTGGTAATATGCCTCTAAGGATCCCATGAAGGGGGCCCTTAGAATATGAAATAGTCAAACCTCATTAAAAATAGACCATTTAATAACACCATCTACAAGCACAGATTTTCAACAGGAAACATAAAAGGACAGAGTTATACAGAATGCCCACTGGAGGTCCATCAACTTCAGTACTTCCCTTTAAAGGGTTGATGAGGTTGTGTGTATGACTGAAACGGAAAATAGCTAATGTAATTCACCTTTTTAAAGGTTCATCTTGCTGGAAGACAAGAAGCTGAAAGGCAGTTTATATAAACACTGACTTTAGCACCCCACGTGGGTACCTATGTGTATTTCAAATGCATATAACAACACACTCTCTAGTTTTAAGAAATAATTATTTTTCTAATTATTAATTCCAGTGAATTTCTAGAAGAGTCAAGCTGGAATATTAATTACATAATATCTGCCTTTTCCTCTCAGAATTATTTACCCGAAATCTCACTTATAAATAGAAGAGGCATATCCTTGGGAATAGAATGTGAAAGGCATGGGATTTTAATACATTTGTTTTTCTAATAAAAATGTAACAAGTGTTGGTAGAGATTGACAAGAAAAGAAGGAATACGTTCGGGACCACGCCTAACATTCGTCAATTAATTTATGGCTTGAATAATATATAGCTGACATCATTAAACAGTTTGATATTCTTTCTTTGTTGTTACGGCCACATTTAATTGGGCCTGCTTTCTCAGAGAGAATTTCCAAGACTTTGAATTAAATAATATTACATTTGTTGAGAGCCTCCTGTATGCAGGCACAGTACTTGGCACTTAAGTACCTGGCTTTCTTAATCCTTACAGCAATCAGCTCAAGTATGAGCTTCATGTATAGATGAGGAAACCAAGCGTAAGTGAGAGCAGTTTCTCCAAGGCCACACAACTTGTATGTACAGAATGCAGACAGGATGCCGGTGTGCCTGACTGTAGAGCCTGGGGCTTTCCATTAAGCTACACTGCTACCACGAAAGGAGTTATGCAATGATGGATATGAAATTTTAGAGATACGATACTATTTGTTATCATCAGACAGAGTATTAATCTAGGCTGCAGAAGCCCTCAAGCAGTTGTTCCCTGGTAATAGAAAATAATGTCAAATCTCTCTGGTGATAGACAGAAGTATGTTTCTCAGTCTTCCTTTCAAGAATCGGCAAGATGAGGAATCAAAAATATGATTCCAAGGCTTGAAGCTTGTAATGTCCTTACTTCTATCACTCAACTCAAAGTTATAATTTCTATCACCCATTTCTACTGAGCCAACAGACTGGCTCTTTATGTTGAAAAAATGCACCTGAGATAAAGATGGGTGACTATTACCTACTAGCATTACTGTAGCAATTATTCAAAAGTGAGTACTGAGGTTGCTTTTTCAAGCTTGGTGATAATATGATATTTTTTTTTAATTGCTTGGAATAGCATGTTGATTAAGCTTAGGACTGATTTTAGTGAGGTAAAATTTTTGGATTGAATAATGTTCACAGTAACTGTTTATCAATAAGCAGAAGTCGCTAATCTCTAAGTCCTTGGCATTACCCTTTGCTTACATAATGTTCTAAATACTGTAGAGATAAATAAAAAATGAACCTATAAAGAAACTACCACATGCTTTTAGTCATATAGAGCACAATATGTCTATATTTTAGTGACACTTAAGAAAGCTACAAAATTTTTTGCTCATAACTCACTCTCTCTAACCCTTAACACTAATTTTAAGCAATTCACATATAGGTTATTCTAGTTATGAAACAGAACAATCTTTAAATCAGTCAGGCAAGAAACAGCACATGGCTGACATTAACCATGGGATTCCTTCAGTCTTTGGTCTGATAACAAATTGAAAGACTGTTCAGTGAATAACCTCCTATCAAATGTTGAATTGTCCAAGTTTATGGCCTTCTAAAGGAATGTCATAACTCTCCCAGTAATTCATAATTCTATATATACATGTCTCTATGTATATATGCATTTTTCTGTTACACTCTTCAGGTAGCCAGAGAGGGCATTAAAGGAAAATAAGCCAGCTTTGTTTAAGATTATTAAGTTAAAGTAAGGCAAAGAGTAAACTTAGGTGGTTTTTTTTCTCTGACTCAATTGTTGATTTGAACCAATCCTGGATGATCTGGAAAAAAAGAAATAAAAAAGTTTTATAATGGAAGCATGTTAAATGCTCAGAACTGTGGAAGTGATACTAGGTGGATAATTTATGATTTTACATATATTTGATAACATAGTACAAACTGTATATTATAGAGTTACCAAAGAAAACTGTTGGAAAGGTTGGTAGGAAAATTTCTTTAATCAAATCAAAGACTTGAAATTTGAGTTAACGTTTCAATTCTTGTGATTGGCTGAAGATTGTTTTGTTCCTTAAAGGTGACTTCTTTCCCTCTTCTTTCCCTGCATGCTCTTATTCCCTTCCCTGACTTTAGTTCATAACTCATAAACTATGTCTCTAAACCTCTATGGGTCAAGTGCAAGTTGCCATCTTATTGGACACCTTTACATAAATATGCAACTCACATCGCCAAATTCAACCTGTCCAAAGTGGAGAGAAGGGAGGGTGTAAAAAAAACCATGAACGAGGTAATTAATATTTACATAAGTTTTATATGATGTCCCCCAGTCTGATTCTCTTCCTGTGTTCCTTAGCTCAAACATAGTTAAATTAAATACACCTTTTCTCTTAAGTCAACAAAGTTAGAAACATGGGAATCAAGTTTAATTCTTCCCTCTCCCTTACTCCTCACAATCACTCCATTTTCAAGTCCTGTCCATTGTACACCTGA
This sequence comes from Balaenoptera borealis, assembly GCF_965194805.1. Taxonomy (NCBI): domain Eukaryota; kingdom Metazoa; phylum Chordata; class Mammalia; order Artiodactyla; family Balaenopteridae; genus Balaenoptera; species Balaenoptera borealis. The sequence continues at coordinate 16,185,671 of NC_138861.1, forward strand.
CATGTTTCCACATTTCACCCCCATTTTCCTTTGCCACCAACTTTTAGTTGGATCCTCCCCGGCTTCACCTGAATGAATTACTACCAGAACCGCCTACCTGTCCTCCTTGCCTTAGTGGAAACACCACACTGCCTGTGGTTTTTTGTTTGTTTTTCTAATGCAATCTAATCATATTACTAACTTTCTCCAAAATCCTTTTATGTTCCCCTTTATCTCTGGCATTAAAGTCAAACATCTTGTATTTATATTCAAAGTATTTTATAATACGGCTCTGGTTCACTTTTCAAGCCTCATCTGACACCACCCCACCCTACTTTGGTCTTATAGGACTTTTTTTCTTGGCCTTAGTCTAAATCCTGGCCTTAATCCTTAATTCTTGGGCTCTAATTTTTATTTTTAATCTTCATTTAACTTATTATAATTACAACTCTTGTCCCCTATCTAGCACTCTTAATTCCTCTTACTCTGCTCCATCCTTTTCTCCTACAACATCTATCACCTTCTAACCTATCAATGTTTTACTTATTTCTCTATTATTTACTGTTAATTTTTATCTCACTAGAATTCAGGCCTCACTAAAACAGGGATTTTTCTCTGTTTTGCTTACCTATATACTTATCATTGCAAATGACTAGAACAGTTTCTAAAACATAGGGAGTATTCAATACATATCTGTTGAATGAATAAATAAATTCCCTGAATGACACTGTTCCTTGCATCTTCTGTTTCCAAGGCACCCTCATCCCTTGCCTAGTTACCCATCCTTTAGCTGGCAAAAATCTCACCTATCCTTAAACTCATAAATCTAACATTGCCTTATTTTTGAGGTTTTTCTTGATTCCTTTGGTGTAATTAGTCAATACTTATCCTATGCCTCCATAGCACTTAACCCAGTCTACCTTGTGTTATGCTCCATTATCAAACTGAGCAATGTATCTTCCCATCTGTCCAGCCTTACACACAGTAGGAGCTTAATACATGTTCAGTAAATTGACTTTAAACAGAGGTGTAGATGGGAAATAAACTGAGGAAAATAAGACACGGGTTTATCAAATGGAATCATGGTAAGGCTACTATTTTGGTTGAGAAACAGCAAGGACAAAGAGAGACAAGCTGTAATTTCCTAAATCTGTATTCACTCTTCAGGGAGAAAGGACTAGATCGAATGACCTGTATTCAGCCAATAACAGGAAATTTGGAGACATTATCATTTAATACTTTTAGAACAGCTGATATTAATTTTGGATATACTTAACAGGACAAATACCATCTATGAAAGCAAGATTTCTAGAGCATTAAAATAGTCCTTAGTGTTTTTGCAACTACCTTTATCTATCACAGGTTAGCTTAAGTGATCTAACAATATCACAGCAATGGAATTCGCTTCAGGCCACTAGTGAATTCTGTGTGCTCTAAGACTCTGCGTGGTAAGTCAAATGTTAATTAGACAATGAAATAAACCAGAGTTGGCATTAGAAAATAGGCAAGCATTGATTTTCTCTTCACTTTTTATTTATTAAAATGTTAAAGAGGAAACAGATAAACTTTCTTGGCTCAGTTTTTATGACCGAAAAAGGGAAAAATGCCCTGAGAGACAGACTGTAAAAGAAAGAAACCCCAATAAAGGTGGAGGCCTAAGCTCTCTTTGAACTCCTGTCTTCTGCCTGTGAACATCTGCCTGTGGGTGATTTTCCACGTGGCCCTGCATGACGTACCCTGCTGCTCCTCCTCTCTAGCATCTCTGTGTGGCTGGCAGGGTCTTCATGCTCTGGCGGGGTGTCAGGCCTGAGCCTCTGAGTCAAGAGAGCTGAGTTCAGGACATTGGACCACTAGAAACCTCCCGGCTCCAAGTAATATCAATCGGCGAGAGCTCTCCCAGAGATCTCCGTCTCAGTGCTAAGACTCAGTTCCACTCAACGACCAGCAAGCTCCAGTGCTGGACACCACATGCCAAACAACTAGCAAGACAGGAACACAACACCACCCATTAGCAGAGAGGCTGCCTAAAATCATAATAAGTTCACAGACACCCCAAAACACACCACTGGATGAGGTCCTGCCCACCAAAAAGACAAGATCCAGCCTCATCCACCAGAACACAGGCACAATGCCCCTTCACCAGGAAGCTTACGCAACCCACTGAACCAACCTTAGCCACTGGGGGCAGACACCAAAAACAATAGGAATTACAAACCTGCAGCCTGCGAAAAGGAGACCCCAAACAGAGTAAGTTAAGCAAAATGAGAAGACAGAGAAATACACAGCAGATGAAGGAGCAAAGTAAAAACCCAACAGACCAAACAAATGAAGAGGAAATAGGCTACCTGAAAAAGAACTCAGAGTAATGAGAGTAAGATGATCCAAAATCTTGGAAATAGAATGGAGAAAATACAAGAAACGTTTAAAAAGGACCTAGAAGAACTAAAGAGCAGAAAAACAATATGAACTACAAAATAACTGGAATGAAAAATTCTCCAGAAGGAATCAATAGTGGAATAACTGAGGCAGAAGAAAGGATAAGTGACATGGAAGATAAAACAGTGGAAATAACTACTGCAGAGCAGAATAAAGATAAAACAATAAAAAGAATTGAGGAAAGTCTCAGAGACCTCTGGGACAACATTAAATGCACCAACATTCGAATTATAGGGGTCCCAGAAGAAGAAGAGAAAAAGAAAGGGACTGAGAAAACATTTGAAGAGATTATAGTTGAAAATTTCCCTAATATGGGAAAGGAAAGAGTCAATCAAGTCCAGGAAGTGCAGAGAGTCCCATACAGGATAAATCCAAGGTGAACCACGCCAAGACACATTAATCAAACGATCAAAAATTAAATACAAAGAAAAAATATTAAAAGCAGCAAGGGAAAAGCAAGAAATAACATACAAGGGAATCCCTGTAAGGTTAACAGCTGATCTTTCAGCAGAAACTCTGCAGGCCAGAAGGGAGTGGCAGGATATACTTAAAGTGATGAAAGGGAAGAAACTACAACCAACATTACTCTTCCCAACAAGGATCTCATTCAGATTCGACGGAGAAATTAAAACCTTTACAGACAGGCAAAAGCTAAGAGAATTCATTACCACCAAACCAGCTTTACAACAAATGCTAAAGGAACGTCTCTAGGCAGGAAAAACAAGAAGAGGAAAACACCTACAAAAACAAACTCAAAACAATTAAGAAAATGATAATAGGAACATATGCATCAATAATTACCTTAAATATAAATAGATTAAATGCTCCAACCAAAAGACACAGACTGGCTGAAGGGAGAGAAAAACAAGACCTGTATATATGCTGTCTACAAGAGACACACTTCAGACCAAGGGACACATAGAGACTGAAACTGAGGGGATGGAAAAAGATATTCCATGCAAATGGAAATCAAAAGAAAGCTGGAGTAGCAATTCTCATATCAGACAAAATAGAGTTTAAAATAAAGACTATTACAAGACATAAAGGAGGACACAATATAATGATCAAGGGATCAATCCAAGAAGAAGATATAACACTCGCAAATATTTATTCATGCAACATAGAAGTACCTCAATATATAAGGCAAATGTTAATAGCCATAAAAGGGGAAATCAACAGTAACACAATCATAGTAGGGGACTTTGACACCCCACTTTCACCAATGGACAGATCATCCAAAGTGAAAATAAATAAGGAAACACAAGCTTTAAATGACACATTAAACAAGACGGACTTAATTGATATTTATAGGACATTCCATCCAAAAACAACAGAATACACTTTCTTCTCAAGTGCTCATGGAACGTTCTCCAGGATAGATCATATCTTGGGTCACAAACCAAGCCTTGGTAAATTTAAGAAAATTGAAATCGTATCAAGTATCTTTTCTGACCACAATGCTATGAGACTAGATATCAATTACAGGAAAAAAACTGTAAAAAACACAAACACATGGAGGCTAAAAACACTACTAAATAACCAAGAGATCACTGAAGAAATCAAAGAGGAAATCAAAAATACCTAGAAACAAATGACAATGAAAACACAACCACCCAAAACCTATGGGATGCAGCAAAAGCAGTTCTAAGAGGGATGTTTACAGCAATACAATCTTACCACAAGAAACAAGAAAGATCTCAAATAAACAACCTAACGTTATAACTAAAGCAATTAGAGGAAAAAGAACAAAAAAACCCCAAAGTTAGCAGAAGGAAAGAAATCATAAAGATCAGATCAGAAATAAATGAAAAAGAAATGAAGGAAACGATAGCAAAGATCAATAAAACTAAAAGCTGGTTCTTTGAGAATATAAACAAAATTGACAAACCATTAGCCAGACTCATCAAGAAAAAAACGGAGAAGACTCCAATCAACAGAATTAGAAATGAAAAAGGAGAAGTAACAACTGAAACTATAGAAATACAAAGGATCATGAGAGATTACTACAAGTAACTATATGCCAATAAAATGGACAACCTGGAAGAAATGGACAAATTCTTAGAAATGCACAACCTGCCGACACTGAACCAGGAAGAAATAGAAAATATAAACAGACCAATCACAACTACCTAATTTGAAACTGTGATTAAAAATCTTCCAACAAACAAAAGCCCAGGACCAGATGGCTTTATAGGCGAATTTTATCAAACATTTAGAGAAGAGCTAACACCCATCCTTATCAAACTCTTCCAAAATATAGCAGAGGGAGGAACACTCCCAAACTCATTCTATGAGGCCACCATCACCCTGATACCAAAACCAGACAAAGATGTCACAAAAAATGAAAACTACAGGCCAACATCACTGATGAACATAGATTCAAAAATCCTGAGCAAACTACTAGCAAACAGAATCCAACAGCACATTAAAAGGATCATACACCATGATCAAGTGGGGCGCATCCCAGGAATGCAAGGACTCTTCAATATACGCAAATCAATCAATTTGATACACCATATTAACAAATTGAAGGACAAAAACCATATGATCATCTCAGTAGATGCAGAAAAAGCTTTTGACAAAATTCAACACCCATTTATGATAAAAACCCTCCAGAAAGTAGGCATAGAGGGAACTTACCTCAACATGATAAAGGCCATATATGACAAACCCACAGCCAATATCATTATGGTGAAAAACTGAAACCATTTCCACTAAGATGAGGAACAAGACAAGGTTGCCCACTCTCACCACTATTATTCAACATAGTTTTGGGAGTTTTAGCCACAGCAATCAAAGAAGAAAAAAAATAAAAGGAATCCAAATTGGAAAAGAAGAAGTAAAACTGTCACTGTTTGCAGATTACATAAGACTATACATAGAGAATCCTAAAGACTCTACGAGAAAACTACTAGAGCTAGTCAATGAATTTGGTAAAGTAGCAGGATACAAAATTAATGAACAGAAATCTCTTGCATTCCTATACACTAATGATGAAAAATCTGAAAGAGAAATTAAGGAAACACTCCCATTTACCACTGCAACAAACAGAATAAAATACCTAGGAATAAACCTACCTAAGGACACAAAAAACCTGTATGCAGAAAACTATAAGACACTGATGAAAGAAATTAAAGATGATACAAACAGATGGAGAGATATACCATGTTCTTGGGTTGGAAGAATCAACGTTGTGAAAATGACTATACTACCCAAAGCAACCTACAGATTCAATGCAATCCCTGTCAAACTATCAATGGTGTTTTTCACAGAACTAGGACAAAAAATTTCACAATTCATATGGAAACACAAAAGACCCCGAATAGCCAAAGCAATCTTGAGAAAGGAAAATGGAGGTGGAGGAATCAGGCTCCTGGACTTTAGACTATACTACAAAGCTACAGTCATCAAGACAGTATGGTACTGGCACAAAAACAGAAATATAGATCAATGGAACAGGATAGAAAGCCCAGAGATAAACTCACACGCATATGGTCGCCATATCTTTGATAAAGGAGGCAAGAATATACAATGGAGAATAGACAGCCTCTTCAATAAGTGGTGCTGGGAAAACTGGACAGCTACATGTAAAAGAATGAAATTAGAACACTCTCTAACACCATACACAAAAATAAACTCAAAATGGATTAAAAAGACCTAAATGAAAGTCCAGACACTATAAAACCCTTAGAGGAAAAAGGAAAAACACTCTACGACATAAATCACAGCAAGATCCTTTTTGACCCACCTCCTAGAGAAAGGGAAATAAAAACAAAAATAAACAAATGGGACCTAATGAAACTTAAAAGCTTTTGCACAGCAAAGGAAACCATAAACAAGGCAAAAAGACAACCGTCAGAATGGGAGAAAATATTTGCAAATGAAGCAACTGACAAAGGATTAATCTTCAAAATATACAAGCAGCTCATGTAGCCCAACATCAAAAAAACAAACAACCCAATCCAAAAATGGGCAGAAGACCTAAATAGACATGTCTCCAAAGAAGATATCCAGATTGCCAACGAACACATGAAAGGATGTTCAACATCACGAATGATTAGAGAAATGTAAATCAAAACTACAATGAGGTACCACCTCACACCAGTCAGAATGGCCATCATCAAAAAATCTACAAACTGGGCTTCCCTGGTGGCACAGTGGTTGAGAATCTGCCTGCCAATGCAGGGGACACGGGTTCGAGCCCTGGTCTGGGAAGATCCCACATGCCACGGAGCAACTGGGCCCGTGAGCCACAATTACTGAGCCTGCGCGTCTGGAGCCTGTGCTCCGCAACAAGAGAGGCCGCGACAGTGAGAGGCCCGCGCACCGCGATGAAGAGTGGCCCCCGCTTGCCACAACTAGAGAAAGCCCTCGCACAGAAACGAAGACCCAACACAGCCATAAATAAATAAATAAATAAATTTAAAAAAAACAAAAAAACCCCTGAATCTCTGCACCCATGAAGCAACAACTCCCCGTTTCCCACTCCCCCCCCCCAAAAAAAAATCTACAAACAATAAATGCTGGAGAGGGTGTGGAGAAAAGGGAACCCTCTTGCACTGTTGGTGGGAATGTAAATTGATACAACCACTATGGAGAACATTATGGAGGTTCCTTATAAAACTAAAAATAGAACTACCATACGACCCAGCAATCCCACTACTGGGCATATACCCTGAGAAAACCATAATTCAAAAAGAGTCATGTACCATAATGTTCATTGCAGCCCTATTTACAATAGCCAGGACATGGAAGCACCCTTAATGTCCATCAACAGATGAATGGATAAAGAAGATGTGGCACATATATACAATGGAATATTACTCAGCCATAAAAAGAAACAAAATTGAGTTATTTGTAGTGAGGTGGATGGACCTAGAGTCTGTCCTACAGAGTGAAGTAAGTCAGAAAGAGAAAAACAAATACCGTTTGTTAACAGATATATATGGATCTAAAAAAAAAAGGTTCTGAAGAACCTAGGGACAGGATAGGAATAAAGACGCAGACATAGAGAATAGACTTGAGTACACAGGGAGGGGGAAGGGCAAGCTGGGACGAAGTGAGAGTGTCATGGACATATATACACTATCACATGTAAAATAGATAGCTAGTGGGAAGCAGCCGCATAGCACAGGGAGATCAGCTCGGTGCTTTGTGACCACCTAGAGGGGTGGGATAGGGAGGGTGGGAGGGAGATGCAAGAGGGAGGGGATATGGGGATATATGTATACATATAACTGATTCACTTTGTTATACAGCAGAAACTAACACAACATTGTAAAGCAAGTATACTCCAATAAAGATGTTAAAAAAATATTTATGACCTATCTTCCTCTTTTAACTGTGTCTTCATAAAAGCAAGTGTCTTCACAGGCTAGTTGAAAGCCTGTCTGTTTCAAGAATGCTTTGGTTAAGCAGCTTTTTCCCAGCTACAACAGGCCCCTCACCATAGTGCCACTTGGTGGATTATTTTTTCATGGGTTTTATCTTGCAGAAATAGTGTCTTAAAATAAGTAAGAAATGCAAAAGATAAGAAAATCCAGACTGCTTTTTAAACTGATGCAAACACACTTTGCATAAGGTAGATTTGCCATTGTGCTTCAGCATTTGCTGAGCTGATAGTTATGATAAGAAAGAAAATAAAAACACTTAAGGGTTTTGTTGTTGTTGCTTTTGGTGAAAGCAGATGGAACTGAAATTAGAATTGGAAAAGATCAAACCCTTTGGTTCCTCTAAAGCATAAGGAAGATGGCAGCATAATCTGTCTGTTAAGAGCCATGTCTCTGCATGTACATTGCCTGAGCTCACCATTTAATACCTGTGTGAATTTGGGCAAGTTAACTAACCTCTCTGTTCTACATTTTTTCATTTGAGAAATAGGGATAATTTTATTACCAACTTCAAAGCATTGTTATGTAGATTAAATGAGTTAATGTGTAAAAGCACTGGGAACACAAGAACTCTGTCAGTGTTTGTTAAGCAAATAGCTTTTCATAGAAGGAAGCAAGCTCAAAACCTTACAGCATATGGCATACATGAGAAGCAATACATCAAAACGGTATTTATTTCCAATTTTATCCAGTATAACATATGTTCCATCCAAATAAAACATTAAAATGCAATAATCCTTACTAAACTTTGGCGATTTATTTATAAAAACCGTGTTCTACATTTCTTAGTAAAGGTTTTCAAGGTATCTGTCTCCCTGGTTTCTAGATTATAATGCAACTAGCACTGGAGCCCAGAAAATTACAATTACTTATCAGTTACCTCTTCAATGCAATGAATCCTGAAGCCATTTCCTAAAACACGTAACAATCCTATCACATAACTGTGTAACACCCAAGGCACCCATGCCTGTTGTTTAATGCTAATTTCCTTGAGCTTCCGAAGAGGAATTGCTGTTGATGACTTTCGTTAGGAAACGACTGACCCTTCTTCAGTGGAGCGTCCTGAAAAGAAATTCACTAAATATGCCCATATTTCATCTTTTGAATATCAAGGTGCAATAGGCATGGTGAAGGATATGGTTTATTTATTTAATCCAAAATTAAAATTTTATAGGCTACATTACCTAAGGTAAATTGCTTAATATATTTAGAAGAACAGCTGCTTTCTAAGTGTTTGGCATCCATGTATTTTATTTGAGGCCCAAATTAGATGAACTCAGAGGCACAAGGGCAGACAAAATGGTCTCCACAATATTTCAGATTCTGTATCTAGTCCTCCCTCCCCAGCCATAGACACAAAACTAATTTTCAGACAGGAAGTATTTGCTCTAACAGACACCACTGATTCCAAAGAGATTTCTTAATCCTTCCTCTTACTTTCTTAGTCTACAAAATTGAGAAACAGTGAAAAACATTTTACGAGGTAAAGCACCCTGATTTTCAATTTCTTCAGCCTCTTTTGGGTAATACTACATTTTTATTAAAAATCAGTATTCATTCCACATTCAAAAATAGATATACAACATAGGACTTAAAGCTGGAACTAATGTGCCTTTGTTGGTTTGTGAACACAGAGGAGACTCTCTTGCTCTGCTTCTAAGTAAAGTACACCAAAATCCTTCTATCACACTCGGAGAATGCAAATATAACAAAAGAGTACGGTCTAGATTTCTGTACAGTTGCGTGTAAGAGATAGTACCAGACTCTAGGCCCTCAGGAAGCAATACTACCACATGAGAGAGAAGAGTGAAAAAAATAAAGAAAGAAAGGTAGCAGGATTCTACCAACACTCCTTGCAGCTAGAATTAAGAGCTGACTTCTGCAAACCAGATATCCTCAAATTCATTTCTTGCGGCATCCTCTGCTACCAGCAGAGTACAAGCCACCATGATCTTTTGTCTTGTAACTACTACAGGAGCCTTTTTCAGCTCTCCCTACTTTGACGTCAAACTCCTAAACACCACTATCTCCCAACAACAAAGTGATATTCTTAAAACATAAATGAACGCGTGCCACTTAAGACCCCTGATGGCTTCATTTCACCAGGTCTTTGAACACCCTATATCTACACAACTTGTTACTAGCTTCCCATCCTTTCTACTACTCTCTCCCTCCTCAACTCAGTTCCAGCCACTGGGCTTTTCTGGTGTTCCTCTGACAATTGCCAAACAACCTCCTGCCTCAGGGTTGTCTGTGGTTCTGTCGGTTGGGACATTTCTCCTTCCACTCTGCTCTCTCGACTCATACAGGATCCCCTTCCCCTTCTCACTTACTCAGAGAAACCTTCCCTGACTCTTCTCTGTCTCCTTGTCTACTACTTCATTCTTCTTCATGGCCTTATTCTTCACCCAACATTATGACATATGTTGATTTGTTAATATGATTTTCATCTAGTTCCTCCTCTCAAATGTCCTAAAAGTATTTGTTTCCCTGCTGTCTCCTCAGCACCAGCACAGAGGCTGGCACATAGTAGATACCAACAGAAGACCATAAGTAAGTGAACTGATCTCCAGTTTATAGGAAATAAATGGCTTAGCTGTTGGACTATGGGATAGAGACTGAAAGACACTGACTCTTTCTACAAATGTGGGAAGATGAGAGAATACATCCATTAACTCCCCTTTGTTCCCTGAAATATGCTAAGCTTCAAGATAAAAGGCAAGAGTAAATACATTGTTTCATCTTGGATTGAGAAGCAATTCTAAATATAACTGAGTCCTTTTGATGACAATCTCTAATCAAATCACCAGAGATGAGACCCGCTCTCTAGTTGGCCCCTAATTGTCATCTCTCCGTGAGTCTGAAGAATGGGTCTGAGTCAGCCCTTCACTTGTATTGTAAGCTGGTCTGCATCCCAACGCAAACTCGGGAAGTGTGCAGTTTGATGTTAAGAAAAGAGGAAAGTGATGTCAAAGCAACCTCCCTCAGTACAGATGTCAATGAATTAGGAAAATAACCAAGAAAACAAAGGAAAGTAATATTTCAACACAGACTTGCCGCCAACATTTGCAGGACTCAGGACAAGAATACAAATGGAAGCCTGCATACCATATGTCTAAACAGTTTAAAGTTATAAATCAAGCTAACAAACTAATAAATAAAATATGTGGTATCTCTGATCTTGACAAATATACCTTCCAGGGATTTACTATATGGCTAAATTCTAAATTATCATTCTTTAAGTGCTCTGATTTCCATGGTGAGTTCCATGGGGCATGGGAAGAACTGATTATTCTCTTTCCACCTACACACCCCCTGCTGCCATGAGTGGACTTGCCTTACATGGCCATCCCTGAAATCAAGCTAGAGCCATTTGAGCAAGGAATTCTGGAGTCCTGGGTGCCCACAGCATAATCTAGAAGAGGAGGTGGGTAAGGAGAGGCATAGCTGGAGGAGGGCTAGAATGGAGACCCTCTAGAGTGGGAGGCACAAGGCTGCAGGCCCTCTCATCCAGGCCTGAAGGTGTACGGTCCAGCACCAGTCAGAATCCTTCTGTACAATAAGGAAAGACGGAAGCAGAAAAGTGTGGAAATCAAACACAGTACACAGGTCATATAAAGTAAACACAAAGTTTAGAATCAGATTACTAATTATAAGGAAGTTTAAAACGTCATGGAAGCTAAATTACAATGATATAATAGGTTGAATTGTAATACTGAATAGTTAAATCAGCACCTCAAGTATTAAATAATAGAATTGACATGGAAAACAACATAGATAGGAGTAATATACATCAAAAATACTTAACAGAAACTGAGCATTTTATCCTATTTGTCTTTCCTTCATCCACCTTGCGTAGTGGCTTGTCACAGCTGATTTTCAATTAACATTTGGGTAAGAAGTGGATAAACGAATAGAAAGTAATTAAGAAAAAGGTGAGAGAAGATGACAGACAGAAAGAGTAAATAATCAGGATTTGAATCAATATAAAGATGAATTAGAATTGGTTATTAAGGACATAAATGAAGAAAATATTTTAAAACTTAGTTTAAATTAACAAGAAAAAAATTATCAAAACACCTTCTCTTAAGATTTTGTAACTTCATAGAAAAATAAATTTTCCACATTCCCAAACAGGGTGAAAAAAACAACAATGGATTATTTTAACAGAAACCATTATCAACAAATGTGTAGATATTCTTTCTGCAGTGAGGAAGAAACAACAGTAGAAATGCAAAGGTGATTATTATAAAGAAAATGTGTTAATTCAACATGCTAATTAAACAGCAACCAAAATATCATATAATTAATTAAAGCCAAAAAAGTATCTGATAACTTTAAACACTTATCCCTAATAAAACTACTGAAAATATGATTAGAAGGACAATTTTCTAAGAGCAAAGTGACTATTTTGAAATGAAAAGCAATATTCTCAACAGCAAAATTCTTAAGAAAGTCCCTTTAAATGCAGGAATGAAATACGAGTGCTCACTATTTAACATTATTTTGTATTATATTAATTTACACTACATAATTAGAATATATTATTTAATATTTCTTATACAAAATGCTTTTAAAATAAAGGGAATAAACATAAATGATATTTGATCCATTAATTCATGTTTTTTTAATGCCCTTGATATATAAACATATATATTTTTTAAAAATTTTGTCCTTGACGTATAGATATATCTCATATATATATATACAAGCACATACTTTTTTCAGTGAAATTTGCTTGCTCTATATTGTGTATTGTTGAGATATAAGGTGATTCACAGTTTCTACTCTAAAAAGCAGGATATATATTAACAAACAGAAGGAAATAGGTTGTTTTTAAATGTTAAGATTGTTCCCATGTTCTATAAAACAAGTAGATATGAGATGACAGAGAAATATGTCACAGATGAAGCAGCAAGGTAAAATCCTATAAGACCAAAAAATGAAGAGGAAATAGGTAACTTACCTGAAAAAGAATTCAGAGTAATGATAGCAAAGATGATCCAGAATCTCAGAAATAGAATGGAGGCACGGATTGAGAAAATACAAGAAATGTTTAACAAAGATCTAGAAGAACTACAGAACAAACAAACAGAGATGAACAACACAATAACTGAAAGGAAAAATATACTAAAAGGAATCAATAACAGAATAACTGAGGCAGAAGAACGAATAAGTGAGCTGGAAGACAAAATGGTAGAAATAACTGCCAAGGAGCAGAATAAAGAAAAAAGAATGAAAAGAATTGAAGACAATCTCAGAGACCTCTGGGACAACATTAAACGTACCAACATTCAAATTATAGGTGTCCCAGAAGAAGAAGAGAAAAAGAAAGCGTCTGAGAAAATATCTGAAGAGATTATAGTGGAAAACTTCCCTAACATGGGAAAGGAAATAGTCATCCAAGTCCAGGAAGCACAGAGAGTCCCATACAGGATAAACCATAGGAGAAACACACCAAGACACAAACTCATCAAACTAACAAAAATTAAATTCAAAGAAAAAATATTAAAAGCAGCAAGGGAAAACAAAAAATCACATACAAAGGAATCCCCATAATGTTATCAGCTGATTTTTCAACAGAAACTGCAGGCCAGAAGGGAGGGGCAGGATATAATTAAAGTGATGAAAGAGAAAAACCTATAACCAAGATTACTCTACCCAGCAAGGATCTCATTCTGCTTCTATGGAGAGATCAAAAGCTTTTCAGACAAGCAAAAGCTAAGAGAATTCAGCACCACCAAACCAGCTTTACAACAAATGCTAAAGAAACTTCTCTAGGCAGAAAACACAAGAGAAGAAAAAGACCCACAAAAACAATCCCAGTACAATTAAGAAAATGGTAATAGGAACATACATATCAATAATAACCTTAAATGTAAATGGATTAAATGCCCCAACCAAAAGACACAGACTGGCTGAATGGATACAAAAACAAGACCCATATATATGCTGTCTACAAGAGAACCACTTCAGACCTAGGGACACATACAGACTGAAAGTGAGGGATGGAAAAAGATATTCCATGCAAATGGAAATCAAAAGAAAGCTGGAGTACCAATAGTCATATCTGATAAAATAGACTTTAAAATAAAGACTGTTACAAGAGATAAGGAAGGACACTACACAATGATAAAGGGATCAATCCAAGAAGAAGATCTAACATTATAAATATTTATGCACCCAACATAGGAGCACCTCAATACATAAGGCAAATGTTAACAACCATGAAAGGGGAAATCAACAGTAACACAATAATAGTAGGGGACTTTAACACCCCACTTACACCAGTGGACAGATCATCCAAACAGAAAATAAATAAGGAAACACAAGCTTTTAATGACACAACAGACCAGAGAGATTTAATTGATATTTATAGAATATCAATTATTTATATTGATATCAATTATTTATATTGAATATCAAATATTTATTTAATTGATATTTATAGATATTTATATTTATTTATTAATTGATATTTATGGATTTATTTATATTTATTCCACCCGAAAGTGGCAGAATACACTTTCTTCTCAAGTGCACACAGAACATTCTCCAGGGAAGATCACATCTTGGGCCACAAATCAAGCCTCGGAAAATTTAAGAAAATTGAAATCGTATCAAGCACCTTTTATGACCACAGTGCTATGAGATTGGAAATCAATTACAGGAAAAAAACTGTAAAAAACACAAATACATGGAGGCTAAACAGTGTGCTACTAAATAACCAAGAGATCACTGAAGAAATCAAAGAAGAAATAAAAAATACATAGAAACAAATGACAATGAAAACACAATGACCCAAAACCTACGGTACGCAGCAAAACCAGTTCTAAGAGGGAAGTTTATAGCAATTCAATCTCACCCCAAGAAACAAGAAAAATCTCAAATAAACAATCTAACCCTAAACCTAAAGCAACTAGAGAAAGAAGAACAAAGAAAACCCAAAGTCAGTAGAAGGAAAGAAGTCATAAAAATCAGAGCAGAAATAAATGAAATAGAAATGAAGAAAACAATAGCAAAGATCAATAAAACTAAAAGCTGGTTCTTTGAGAAGATAAACAAAATTGATAAACCCTTAGCCAGACTCATCAAGAAAAAAAGGGACAGTACACAAATTAATAAAATTAGAAATGAAAAAGGAGAAATTACAACTGACACCACAGAAATACAAAGGATTATAAGAGACTACTACAAACAACTATATGGCAATAAAATGGACAACCTGGAAGAAATGGACACAACCTTCCGAGGCTGAACCAGGAAGAAATAGAAAATATAAACAGATCTATCACAAGTAATGGAATTGAAACTGTGATTAAAAGTCTTCCAACAAACACTAGCCCAGGACCAGATGGCTTCACAGACGAATTCTATCAGACATTTAGAGAAGAGCTAACACCCATCCTTCTCAAACTCTTCCAAAATATAGCAGAGGGAGGAACACTCCCAAAGTCATTCTATGAGGCCACCATCACCCTGATATCAAAACCAGACAAAGATGTCACAAAAAAGCAAAACTACAGGCCAATATCACTGATGAACATAGATGCAAAAATCCTCAACAAAATACTAGCAAACAGAATCCAACAGCACATTAAAAGGATCATACACCATGATTAAGCGGGATTTATCCCAGGGATGCAAGGATTCTTCAATATACGCAAAACAATCAATTTGACATACCATATTAACAAACTGAAGAATAAAAACCATATGATCATCTCAATAGATGCATGAAAAGCTTTTGACAAAATTCAACACCCATTTATGATAAAAACCCTCCAGAAAGTGGGCATAGAGGGAAACTACCTCAACATAATAAAGGCCATACATGACAAACCCACAGCAAGCATTATACTCAATGGTAAAAAACTGAAAGCATTTCCTCTAAGATCAGGAAAAAGATAAGGATGTCCACTCTCGCCACTATCATTCAACATAGTTTTGGAAGTCCTAGACATGGCAATCAGAGAAGAAAAAGAAATAAAAGGAATACAAATTGGAAAAGAAGAAGTAAAACTCACTGTCTGCAGTTGACATGAGACTATACATAGAAAATCCTAGAGATGCCATCAGAAAACTACTAGAACTAATCAATGAATTTGCTAAGGTTGCAGGATACAAAATTAAGGCACAGAAATCTCTGGCATTCCTATACACCAATAATGAAAAATCAGAAACAGAAATTAAGGAAGCACCCCCATTTACCATTGCAACAAAAAGAATAAAATACCTAGGAATAAACCTGCCTAAGTAGATGAAAGACTTGTACTCAGAAAACTATAAAACACTCATGAAAGAAATCAAAGATGACATAAACAGATGGAGAAATATACCATGTTCTGGGATTGAAAGAATCAATATTGCGAACATGACTATACTACCCAAAGCAATCTACAGATTCAATGCAATCCCTATCAACTACCAATGGCATTCTTCACAGAATTAGTACAAAAAATTTTACAATTCGTATGGAAACACAAAAGACCCCAAATAGCCAAAGCTGTCTTGAGGGAAAAAAACGGAGCTGGAGGAATCAGACTCCCTGACTTCAGACTATACTACAAAGCTACAGTAATCAAGACAATATGGTGCTGGCACAAAAACAGAAATATAGATCAATGGAACAGGATAGAAAGCCCAGAGATAAACCCACGCACGTAAGGTCAACTAATCTATGACAAAGGAGGCAAGGATATACAATGGAGAAAAGACAGTCTCTTCAATAGGTGGTGCTGGGAAAAGTGGACAGCTACATGTAAAAGAATGAAATTAGAATACTCCCTAACACCATACACAAAAATAAACTCCAAATGGATTAAAGACTTAAGTGTAAGACCAGACACTATAAAACTCTTAGAGGAAAACATAGGAAAAACACTCTTTGACATAAACCACAGCAAGATCTTTTTTGACCCACCTCCCAGAATAATGGAAATAAAAACAAAAATAAACAAATGGGACCTAATTAAACTTAAAAGCTTTTGCACAGCAAAGGAAACCATAAACAAGGCAAAAAGACAACCCTAGTATGGGAGAAAATATTTGCAGATGAAACAACAAAGGGTTAGTCTCCAAAATATACAGACAGCTTGTGGAGCTCAATATCAAAAAAACAAATAACCCAGTCAAAAAATGGGTGGAAGACCTAAATAGACATTCCTCCAAGAAGACATTAAGATGGTCAAGAGGCACATGAAAAGGTGCTCAACATCACTAATTATTTGAGAAATGCAAATCAAAACTACAATGAGGTATCACCTCACACCAGTCAGAATGGCTATTATCAAAGAATCTAGAAACAAATGCTGGAGAGGGTGTGGAGAAAAGGGAACACTCTTGCACTGTTGGTGAGAATGTAAATTGATACAGCCACTATGGAGAGCAGTATGGAGGTTCCTTAAAAAACTGAGAACTACCATATGACTCAGTAATCCCACTACTTGGCATATACCCTGAGAAAACTATAATTTAAAAAAAGACATGTACCACAGTGTTCATTGCTGCACTATTTACAATAGCCAGGACATGGAAGCAACCTAAGTGTCCATCGACAGATGAATGGGTAAAGAAGATGTGGCACATATATACAATGGAATATTACTCAGCCATAAAAAGAAACGAAATTGAGTTATTTGTAGTGAGGTGGATGGACCTAGAGTCTGTCACACAGAGTGAAGTTAGTCAGAAAGAGAAAAAGAAATACTGTATGCTAACACATATATATGGAATCTAAAAAAAAAAAAAAAAGAAAAAAGAAATGGCACTGATGAATCTAGTGGCAGAGCAGGAATAAAGACGTAGACATAGAGAATGGACTTGAGGACACGTGGGGAGGTGGAAGCTGGGGTGAAGTGAGAGTAGCAGTGACAAATATACACTAGCAAATGTAAAATAGTTAGCTAGTGGGAAGCAGCTGAACAGCTCAGGGAGATCAGCTCGGTGGTTTTTGGACGCGACCTAGAGGGGTGGGATAGGGAGGGTGGGAGGGAGTCTCAAGAGGGATGGGATATGGGGATATATGTATACATACGGCTGATTCACTTTGTTGTACAACAGAAACTAACACAGTATTGTAAAGCAATTATACTCCAATAAAGATCTATAAATAAATAAATTAATTAATTAATTAAATTTTAAAAAGAAGCAGGTTATATATTAAAAACTAGAAGGAAACAGGTTGTTTTTAAATATTAAGATTGTTCCCATGTTCTATATGAACAAGTAGATATGCTGGTGTATCAATATTTATGTTGGTTTAAAACAGGGTCAGCTTAAGAATTAGCAATCATGTATACCTTTAGAAGTTTCCTCTTTTTTTAAATAAAACATGTTTTTAAAGTTTCTTAGTATGATAACTGAGTTATGAGCTTATTATCCTAAATCAAATTACAGTCTTTGACATTAGATTAAACTTAACATGAAAAAACTGTAGGCTGTAATTACATAGGGTTTTCCTTGATTAAGTATTTTCAAACTATTTCAAGACAACGTTAATGTTATTGTCCATAACACACCATCCATCCATTATTTTATTGTTAAAAATTCAAATTTGACCATTTCAGATGTATGGATTTTTCTTGAAAATATGGTTTCTTCCTACAAATTGAGCTGAGAGTCAGCACGGCCCAAAGGTATCCCCAGAGCCCCTAGACAACAGTTTTGGTTGCCTGCCTTTTCTCTGGTATTTTAAACCCAATGAGTGCTAATATCATTTTCTACTCATAGCCCTAAACTCTACAGAATTATTTAACATTAGACACACTTTGGATAAGCAAATCACTATTCAGTAATATTCAGGGAATGTAATTACTTGCTTGATTATATTTTGGAATGTAATAACACTGAGGGAAAAGAAAATCAAACAGCTATGACCAAAAGAGCAGGTAAGAAGGCTTTATTGTGAGGGGAAAGTTGTATTTTAATATTATTATTTTAAAATCACAATTTTCTGCTTTATAAGGAACTACAGCCAATTACTTCCCATCAACACTGATAAAAAGAGCTGTCTAACTGTTCAACATTTGTTCTACTAATTGAATGATCAATTATTCAAATAAATGATTCTCCCTATCAAGCTCCAGGAAAGTCCTGGTCGTTGTTCCAGCCTCTGATATAAAACAAAGGGTGGAGCAACAAAGAGACCAAATCCAGATAGAATTCTAAATTGCTAAGAGAAAAATCCCTCTAATTGGGCTAAGATTTATGGCTACTAGAAAGTGCTTTGGCCTCTCATGGATTCTGATCTTTTCTGAGACGGTTAATCTCACCTTCTCATAGTCTATTTTGCTGATTAATTCATTGGCAAGTATCACTGTATTCCTTAAGAACGTGCACTTTGTCAGGTAATGGATTTTAATGATTAGTCTAAATGCACTCTTTCCTTGCCAGCCAAGAAAGACCTCTCCCTAAGTTATCTTAGCCCCAAGAGGATGTGGGGAGTAGGGGCTGAGGTAGTGGCAGGGGAATTCTCAGCTGACAGATGGCAGATGTGTTCTGCATTCACGTCCTATATTTAGATGGATTAATAGTAGCTGAAGGTCATTCTGTGAATTTGCTCTTTTTTTTTTAATTTTTTTATTTTTTATTTATTTATTTATTTTTTTGAATTTGCTCTTTTAAAGTCAAAATAACTTTTAGAAGACTCAGACCGCATGTGTAAGGAGATACTATCCAATCGAATTCAGGATTCCTTCTAAGTAAGCGACAAGCTTTAAATATATACACATGCATCCGAGCAGGAAGCTCTCACATCAGTGGGGCAGGATGTTTCCCCATAATTATTTTCACACACAGAGTCTGGACAGAAGTGTTTTGAATGATTTTCCTATATTTTTTTCTTTCATTTCTCTGTCTACATCTCAAAGCCACCTAGTTAAACTCAAGATTTAGTAGTTTATGTAGACAATGGCCTAACTTTCATCGGCAGTTCATGCTCTTCCCCAAATTAAGAATACGCTGATGGAAATGAAAATGATAGCTTGTAGAATAGAGATTGTTTTGCAGATGAATTATCCATATCAAAAGAATACAGTAAATGGGAAACATAACCCACTTTCAGAATAGGGACTAAAACTCAGATACTCAGACAGAGATATAATCTATGAATGGAAGGAACATTGTCTTAAACTGGCAGAATTTTATCACAAATCAGGTTAAAGTACTGATAAAAACCTACATAACTATAACAATTTTTATGATACCCTAAGGCTATTATGGTGAATGATCATTTCAGGAGCAAAAAGAAAGTCAAACTTTTTGCATGCTACAAACATGCGTTTTATAAATTCCAGTTAGTAATAGCCTCTGGTACCAAGCTTATGAGGAATCTCTAGAACATCACTGTAATCGTAGGAGACCTTGTTCCCCTTTCTGTCAGCACCTGGAACATCAGGTCTCTGTAGATATTTCTTGAATGAATGAATGAATGACTCCAGGTAGCTATGACTATTTTAAACTGTATTTAATTATTCTTTCATAGTAAATTTGAGGGTAAGCATGTAATTTTTAAAATCTTAATTAGATTATAACCCACAATTTCTCAAATTTTACACTAAGAACTTCCTGTAAATACAAAACACAGTAATTTAGGGTTATTTAAGGTTACTTAAAAGTAGTTGACTTACTTTGTGTTATATTTCTAGAGAAAACACTAAAATTTCTTGGTAGAACTTAGAAACTTCACCTAACATTTTACTAGTATTTTTGTTTTAAGACTTAACCCAATTGGTCACATGATAATGTCCTTGCTTTGAAAACTTTAGAAATTATTACTTGTTTTGAAAGTAGGAAGTAAATATTCTTACTGAGGATAATTTATTGGTTCTGGTACACATAATTTAAAAGCTATTGGTGAATAGGGGAAGAAGGATAACTGGGGCCAGGAGAAGAGAGACAATAAAGAAATAGTCCGATCAATAATAAATAGGATACTAAGAAACACCCCAGAGACTCCATGCCTCCAAGTTCACTTAAGTCTTAACGTACTTTACATTTCAAATCATATCTTACAGAACTAGTGATAGGATTACACTGCTAAATCCATAAGCATTGATTTTTGTCTCAGTCACAGATGCATGCTGTGCACTATCGGAAAATTTGCTGAAATAGGTTTATGCCATACAGTGACTACCATGTAGCAAGCACTGTATCTATAAACTTGATGAAGTCTTTAATGAGCAATTATCTAAACTTTAGAAAACATAAACAACATTAAATTATGCAAACACCTCTCTGAACATGCTCATGGATCTTTCCCGTTTCTACCATTTTTCATTGTTGCAGAGGCTTTCCTATTCCCCAAGCAGAGCATCCTGCTTTCTAAAAAATCACAGCACACATGTGTGAGCTTTCAAAGTGTTTTTAGGAAATATCCCCCGTGGACTCTGGAGAGCTTGCCTTCCGGTCAGAGAAAGAAGAAGCACTCAAATGGGCTATTGTTTTCACTGATAGGTTGACCCCATTCCTTGTGGAATTTTGGATTTAGTTTCACATGATTTAGTTTCACATGGCGGTAGATCAGTGCTCAGCAGCCAACAGAGTAACAAGGACTTGGCACTTCTGAGGCGTGATAAGGAACCTCAGGGAGCACAGGCAGAAGATAAGGAGGTGACAAAATGGCAGCCCTGCCTCCTGTCTTTGTCAGTTCTGTCAACTACTCCTAGGAGAGGGTCCTTAGATGGGGCCAGTAGATGGACAGGAGCCATGAGTAGTCCCTGAAAGACTTGTGGCTTGATGACCAAAAAATACGTATTATTATAGCATTTGTTGCATTTATCACTCTGCTCCTCCGCCATTAGGAAGCTTTCTGAAACATCCTCTTTAAAGTTTCTGATCTGACGATTCTCTTTGTGCCTTACTTTATTTTCATGCCCTCCATGTTGACTTAACTCTCTTCAATGAAAAGCAATCATATTTTGTCCCATTTTCTCATGCACGAATTTTCATTTGAGCTATAGTTGCATATCTAGTTTCTTTCCAAGTATTTTTAAAATTACTTTGTTTTTAATAATTAAAATAATATAAAACATTTAAATTTATTTAAAACAAAATCAAGGTTATCAATTTGTATTTTTATGGCTCATTAATATGGTCAAATTTGGGCAGAATATAAATAATACATTATAAAGAACACTCAAAATCACTAATATAATTATGATTACAAATTACTGTGTTTCCTGATGTCTAAGACCTTTATATTCCTTATGTAACCATCTTTAAGATAACTTTTTAAAAGTAGCCATTAAAAAAAAACCCCTGCAAACTAAAGCTCTAGATTTGCTGTGAAGCTATTTTTCTCACCTTTCTTTCTATGTGACAAACGACTCCCTTTTGTGAATATCCTGGAGTAAAACCACACTATTTATTCAGAATTCATTAAATGATCATTTCTAATTTCTATGATTAAGCACTTAGCTTCAGATTTTGCATGTAGCTAATAGCACTGAGCCCACTTTAACTAATTTAACCTCATTAAAGAAAGGATCTCTTTCCCAGGGACTATGTGACAAGTGAAATGTAAAAGTTCATATTTTGTTCAGTTTTACCAGGCCAATTTTAAATCTTCATTGTTAAATCTTCATACGAATATTTGTTATGTATGTAATTTATACGATTTAACTCAGTACACAAGAAGACCAAAAAACAAGACACTTAGGATTTCAACATCTTTAAATGCTAATATGTAATACCATTATTGCTTATAGATTCTTAATGAGCTTTTTATTTTAGAATCATACGCTTTTTAAAATTTTTACTGCACTATCCTCTAACAAGGCACAACTTGAATTTCTCATAGGCACAGAATGAGATGCATGCTTTGCCTCTGAATATGAACACTCATCATTATTGAGCATAATAGTGCTGCTAAGCGAGTCACTTTGAAGAGCTACATCATGGAGCTGATGTGTCGATTGTATATTTCTGTGAAATTATTCATGAAGGTGCTGAATGGCTTGAAGTTCACAGCAGATCGGCTGTAAAAGGAAAATATGCCTGTGTGGGTGCCATGTTGCTAGAAGAAAATGGAAGTGGAAGGAGCAACTATTCCTATTCTTATGTCTTCTTATTTTATCTTATTTCAAATAAACATGCCTTTCTTAACTTCCCCTCCACCAAAAAAAAACAAAAAAAGCCACCACACCGCCACCACTATATATTCCCGTCTGTGAGAGAGTAACTTTGGTTACCATTAACTTTAACAAAAAGTAATTAAATTTTGAAGAATATGTCTAAAGCTCAGATATTAGAATATCAAATTAAATTGTACAACTTAATTATTTGGTACTTTACTTCTAAATTTTAAGTATGTTACTGTCAATAATGAAGACTTGGAAAATTGTGAAAAATACTGCATATACACTTACCAACTACCTAAATGGCAACATATGTGCCTAGATATTTAAAAAAACCAAAAAAACCAAAAAACACCCAAATCCTGCTAAAGCATTAAATGAAAACTATAAATTTACAAAACTATTAAGATATTCAGATATGCTAGTATGGGGTCTTCTCATGCTAGTATGCTATCAGTTTAATAGTGATTGGCTGTTGACACAACCCTGAATATAAGTATGAATGTATGTGTGTGGGCTGGGTAGGGGCAGCTGGTCTGTAAGAGAGTGTTACTAGAAGAAAACAGCAAAGCCCACACTCTAGAGTTGCTAAAGCATCCACCCAGAAGCTCAAGAGCCCCAGACAAAGCTGGGTGAGAATCTGGTCTCTAGGTTTCCCAGCCAATCCGGAATTGATGCCAATGAGTGGGTTCAGGTCAAGAGTGGCCTATTTCAAAGTCCAGTGTCAGCACTTTTTACCAGGATCATCATCTCAGACCTGCAGGAATATGTCCAGATTTTGTGGCACCTAAGCTTTAAAAGTTTGGGAGGCCCCAATAAGAAGAAGAATCCAAAATCATGTATATACATTTACATACAAATTGGATATTTCATTTAGAATGAGAAAAGAAATAATAACAAATTAAAAATCTGAAAAAAATGACAGATATCACAATTCAGAAAAGTAACATTTTTTTCCTTTTAACTAACTGCTTATCACACTTCTGTAATACTTTTTATTCTTGCTTTTTTTTTTTTTTACCTGCTCTTTGATGGTTTTTCCATGTAACAAAGGTTTTGTGTTTAGTATATATCAATGTAAGGTCTCCTTTCCTTGGGTTATAATTTCAAGCTTGAAGTCCATTTTCATGTTGGTCTTTGAAACGTTTTTCAATGCTACTTCCTTTTAGCTTCTTACTCCTAAACACACATGCTTGGTTCTACTTTTTTTTTTTAAATAACATTTTTATTTAACCAAATAAATCCAAACATTATTATTCAAAATGTAGTCTACATCAGAATGAAGAACAAGGTATATTATATCCTTCTGTTCTTTCTGAGCCTTGAAATACACTGTTCTTCGATTACAGCACATCTCAATTCAAAAGTTAAATTCGATCAGTTATATTTGATTTGTATAAGGATTTCATAAGATCTATAGTTGTAAGAGAAGATTTGTTTTCTTTTTAATTTCTCCAAACATCTTTTCTGTTGTTGTTGTTCTACTTCTGATGGCAGGAGGTCACTGGCCTGGTTAGTACACCTACTTCAGTGAATCACTCTTCTCAGTTACACTGCCTGGCAGATGTGACAATGGGTTTGGTTTCACCGCCACCACTGGCTTTCTCCCTGTGACAGCTTTGCTCTCTCTCCTGACTCCACTGTGACTGGTATCTCTGGCCTTTCCTTATAGCAAGTTGGGATACAGAGTGGGGAACTTGAACCTGAAATCTTTCTTTAAGCAGAAAAGAATAGATGATAATTCTGTGCACTTTGCTTAATATGATAAAACATAAAAGCTCACATTCAAAGAAGTGCTCTCCCAAATTTGGGAATTGGAAGCATCTTCATTCACTTTACATATTTTAACACTTTTTGGCCCACTATATAAGATAAACTTCCATATAGAAACATAATGTACATATTCTCCAAAGATCTCTTTTCTTTGAAGTCACAAACATCTTGCTTATTTGATTACTTCTAAGTACACTTGCTTGAGAGACAACTCAGAACTATCCTGTGTCGTTTTGCATAAGTCAACCTTCTGGGAACAGAAAATAGCTTAGCTTTTAATCGTGCTTATTAATATATGACCAAACTGGCATTCTAAAGGAATTCATAAGGCATAGATGACCCATCTTTTAATTTGGGTAAGTACGTAGTATAGAGTCCCCAGGCAGAGTAATCTACTATCTGCTTGTGTCTCCTTTTGGCAATGGGATAAGTAGCCTTGTCATCTTTTGCTTCTAAATTGATTCTCCTATTAGCCACTGCTTTATCAATGCTTGGCTGAATGTAAAACTAGAAGTGAGCAACTTCCTCAGGGTGCACTGCTTTTGATGAGTTAGCTGTCAAATGCTCCATTGTCCAAATTACACTGGTACTGTAGATTTCCTGCTAAGAAACAATTTACTGTAGCATTTGGCTATCAGTCTTGTGGGCTGTGTTAGTTTGGGGGTATCTAAATCTGATTAACTTACTGCAGATACACAGCAGTTCCTACTGTTGCTTTTCCCAAATTTCCATTTACTGTACTGTTGGCAGGATATGATAACAGAGGCTCTATATAGGAAGCATCCCTAGAATAAACAGTGAACAATGCTGCCACAGCTTAATGCAATATCAAAGCTGAAGATAAGTGTGAAAGTAACAAATCAAAAGAAGAGGATGAAAAAAAAAAGCTAAATCATCAACACATTCTCATTTTTTCTTCTTCCAAAAAAAAAAGACAAGCAAATTATCTGATATATATATATATATAAATATAAATATATATATATAAATTATATATATTTATATTTATATATATATATATTTATCTTTAGTTAGACATCTTTTTCAAACTGATAAACAGTTATAAAAGGATAAGTACTATAAACTCTATGTGTATGGATTTTCTTTAATGTTGTTGTTAAATGCATAAAAATAATGGGATGTTAAATCTCTTTGGGTGATTTAATGTTTTCTCCTTTTAAAAACTATTTCCATAATAGTCATCCTCAAGATTTCTGTTTTGGATGTTAAGACTCAGTTATCACTTTACTGATTCAACACAACAACTTAATGATGAGTCTATTTACCTTTTTCTGACTGCTTATTTATATAAATACTAAACAACAGCACACCAAAGAGATATCTGTGATAAGGAAAACAAGCTGTTTACTCCTTATTCAATATGAGGGAGTTGAGTACTAGACTTAAGCGCTCATTGCATTCACGTTAGGACTAAACATCAGTTCTAATATTGCATTTGTGATAATATTGATATTCATATTTGCTAACTTAATTGAAGCATGACAACTAGCTTTAATATAAACTTCCCAATTTTTAACAAGCTGAGACGTGGACATTCTCATTACACTGGCAAATAACTGTACACATAACCTTTTCATCTTAATTTTCAATAAGACCATGGGTTTCCTCTTCACGTCAGGATACTCTAATTTGTCTCTTTCATCTTTCATTTTAAAAAGAGCACTAGATTCTTTCCAAACATTATTTTACTTTAGTATATTATACACTTTTGTAAATAGCATTAACTAATTTACTTCATAAAGTGTCACTTATTAAATTAGCAGTAGAGTGTTGAAAAAAATAATTTACTCTAAAATAAGGTAATAACTAAAACAGTATATTTCAAACCCAAATATTTTACTGTATATAACTATAACTAATTATATATATCCCAAATACAGATGTAATATATATATAGGTGTATATGGATATATACATTTTTTTTTCCAATAAGCTTTATATGAAAGCTTGTCAATGGTAAGTTTAAGAACAGAACTGAATATGTTCCCAACATCAAGCCCATCTATGGTTATTTTCTTTTTTTTTTTTTTTTTTTTACATCAAATCCCCATTCTTTTTTTTTTAAGTTTAATTTTTATTTATTTATTTATTTATGGCTGTGTTGGGTCTTCGTTTCTGTGCGAGGGCTCTCCCTAGTTGTGGCAAGCGGGGGCCACTCTTCATCGCGGTGCGCGGGCCTCTCACTATCGCAGCCTCTCTTGTTGCGGAGCACAGGCTCCAGACGCGCAGGCTCAGTAATTGTGGCTCACGGGCCCAGTTGCTCCGCGGCATGTGGGATCCTCCCCGACCAGGGCTCGAACCCGTGTCCCCTGCACTGGCAGGCGGACTCTCAACCACTGCGCCACCAGGGAAGCCCCTATGGTTACTTTCTTAAATCAACTCATGAGGGAGTTTATTTATTTATATTTATTGAGTAACTATTATGTACCAGGTCCTGTGCTTGGGCTCATATATACAATGTGCTTATGGAAAGTCTTTAAAGAATTCACAGTAAAATGGAAGGAGAGATTGAAAAACAATTAAAATTACAGGAATAATAGATAGAAGTATAAAACAAAAGGAACAAATTGTGCCTACAAGGGAGGAGGTCAGAGGAGATTATGTTTTAGCAGAATCTTGAAAGATGACCTGGTTAGGTCAGCAAGTGGGTAAAGGGCACTCTACACACTTGCCATGTTACAGAAGCAGGGCCAAACAGAGCAGCTGTGAAACAGCACAGGAAATCTGGTAGAGCTGGAACAGAGGCCTCATGTGTATGAGTTTGGGTAAAGGCTAGAGAATAGATAAGGGCCTAGGAGGTGGAACCAAGAAACTTGAATGACATCCTGGCAAGAGACCAATAAAGAATTTTCCAGAGGAGAGTGACAGGTTCATATTTCCATTTAAAAATAATTACTCTGGCAGCTGTGTGGAGGAGGGACTGAAAGGGGTGGAAGACAGAAACAGGGATGAGTAGGCAGAAGGATATTGCAAATGTGGTGAGAGATTATGGAGGCCCGTACCAAAACAGTGGCTTTGAAGAAGATGAGGAAGAAAATTTAAAAGATCCATAAAGGCTGAATTGAGATGGTTAGATATTCGATTGAATATGGATACTGGAGAAGAGAGATGAAGTGTCTGACTTGGCCCAATAGTGCTACCAATAAATTAGACAAAGAATGTAAGAAGAACAGAGTTTAAAGAGGGGAGAAGGGCAATGAGTTCCCTCACATTGCATTCATGCCCAGAGGGAGGTCTGGAACCCATTTGGAAGTGGCAGTAGGAGCTCTCCCAGAGTGAAGTGAAATGTCTTCAATCACTAGAAAGATTATGGGTCCCTGTTTATATCATTCATTCACTCAGTGCTTTGTAGACTCTGAATTAAAGAAAGAAAAACTTTTCATGCACATAAAGACTTCATTTTATTTCAAACATGCTCTGAAAACAAACTGTGCTGCTTATGTTTTTTTCCCTATTGTGTAGATATGTTGAATTGCTCATACTTACAGAAAGTTGTAGATTACAGTTTGCAGGAAGATAGAAGAATATATAATGTTGTACTGCTCAATTTCATTTTGTTCTTATAAAAAATTTATATTTTCATTAAAATTCATTTTAATCATCACTAAACAAGTAAGAACTAAAGCCAAATGATTTTCAGTGATACTTCATAGAACTATAGAACATAGAAAGAGGATTTTTAATAGCATAGTGTATTATTCCAGGGTTCTGCAATTAAAAGTGTCAGAAGATTCTATTGCTATCAAGTAGACAGTTTTTACATGAAAAAGAAGAGACAAAAAAGTGCTTATAAACTTGCAAATACTTATATTCTTACAACAAAATTATTATTTTTTGCTAATGGCTATACAAACTTTATCTCCAGTGCTGGGCAGTGTGAAGGTCTAGTCCCATGATAACAAACAACTCCAGTAGGTAACCTACCTGGATGTCCTCCTGGGACCTCAAATTACACATATTTAAGAAATACACCATGTCAGTCTTGTTTTTTATTTAATATCCTTTTGCGCTCTGATATGTCCAGAATTCTTTTCTTTGCCTATATTTTAGTAGTGACCTGAGAAAAATCAGGCTCTATTAGGATGACAATTGTTGCATAATCCCAAGCCAAAAAGTTGGTCAAGGGCTGAATCAGATTTATACAAAGCTGAAACATCAAAAAGCCTCAATTCTCTTCAAAAGACATCTAACATTCTCTCTACATAAAGAGTCTGTTAATGGTGCCACTGTTACTGCTGGTACCCATTTTGAAACTCATCTTGACTCATTCTAATCATCCATTCATAACTTGCAGTGTCTCTCCCTGTAATTTTTCTAATGCTTCTTCCATCTGTTTCTTCATTCCCTCAGCTCACTCTTGTATTATTACATCCAATTTCTAACTGGTCTCTCTTACACTATCGTTATGCCCAGATACTCTTTTTGCGTGTACTGCTGGTCAGGCATTCATGTCTCCATATTTTTTCAGTCTTATCTCCTTCCTCACTATAGCACTCATCTTTTGATGCATTCAAATATTTCTTTCTTCTGAGCACATTTAGCACAGCTGCATAATTTGGACATGAATGCCTTTGATCATTCTGCTCTTTCTCTCTGAAGCCCTCTGTCCTCTATCTAATGCCTGTTTATACTTTGAGATGCAGACGATCTCTCAGTCTCCCTGGTGATGATGTTCTCTTTAAAAAAAAAATGGACAAACTCTGCAGGGCTGTGACTTGCTAGTCTCTCTTGGGGACAAGAATGTTGATAGCAGGAGACACCATGACCATGTCCTTGCCTTGTTGGGAATGGCAAATGCTGGAGCTGTTCTCACTTCCCACCAAAAATGTCCTTATCTTATGCTCCTCTTATACTTAATTTAATGTAGTATTTTTTTTTTCTCTCCATGAAAATCTTCTTGTGGATCTTAATGGACATTCACACGGGTTATAATCCAAGATTAGAAACCTACACAAGATGTCAATGAAATACAAGGTATATTACCAAGGCTTGGACATTTATGATAATGTTTAATCTAAACTCTGGTCTTCTAGATACACTCACTTCTCTTTCACTTCTCACACAAATAAAATGTCAAATCTAAAGAATATTAATTCAAATACAGAAGAAAAAACATGTATTCTAACTCAAAGAAATAATATTTTAAAAAATGTGTTCATGTTTTATGTGACTCTGTGCTCTATTTGTTCGAACTCAGTATCTTTTAGGATAAACAGCCACACGTCGAATTAAATATCCTGACATTTCTAATTTTGTGCATCTTTCTGACTTAGTTCTACTTTTAAAATGTAAAAAAAAAAAAGTGTTCTGAAGCTCCATCCACATACAAAGCTAACAACTCAATATTTTAAAAATCATGTTGAATAAATTCTAAAACCCTGTTTCTTCCTTTGCTGACCTGACTATGAACTTTTGTAACTAACCCTGTCAAAGAGTGAAGTAAGATTTTTTTTCTGCCCGTGATAATGCATCTTAAACATTGGTTCAGTGTAGGTTTTCACTTTAGCTGACAAAGACCCCCTTCCTAAAATATTTTTACTTGTAATAACCTGATTATCTCAAGGATTTTGCTGTTTAGTGGAAAATGCTTAAAATGATTGACTCCTCTCCAAAAGTAAGGGAATGATTTCCAAGCTATGTTTTCAAGGCAGTTAGGTAGATAAGCAAAGCCCGTAAGAATTCCGTTCAGGAGATGGATGGTTCTATATTTGTTCCAGGATATTTTTCATAGTCAGTGAGTAAGCAAACTTGTTTTAAACATTGAAAACTACCTAACAGAGATGATCTATTTTCATGCAAACACTATAAACATAACACATGCCTCATTAATAATAATAATACAGAAAAGAGTTCTGAGAAATAGGAGTTCAGGAACATGAAGAATGATGTAAATTAAAACACAAGCAACAACAACAATAATAGGACAGCAAAAAAGTACAGTAATTTACCAATCTGGCACTACATAAAACTAGCAAATGTACTTCATGATGTTTATCTTTGCTATAATTTTCAGAACGTAAAACCATACATTGATTAAAAGTCTGATCTATTATTCATAGAATCATTTTTGAGAATTTGTTTATAAAGTCTTGTTTCAAAACAGATGCAAACTAGTCATCTTGGAACAGGTAGGAAAAGCAAAATTTTCACAGTGAAAGTGATGAACAATTCCTTTTGTGTCTTGGGAGAAAGAACTTGCACACTAATTCAAAAGAGAAACAACGAAAAAAAGAAACTGGAGACTTTCCACTTTGACACTCCACTCTTCAGGGTTTATACCCTTTGACTTTCCTTCACCATTGCCAGGTATAGCATGTGCTGTTCCTCTTTTTAACCTTTGGAAATGGGCTTAAAGTGTGACAATGCCTATAGTTGTAGCAGTTTTGTGTAGTAATAATTCATATTCTGAGCACTTATTCTGTGCCAGGCACAGGGCTGAGGATATATTCTCATTTGACTCTCTAACAACCCTGTTAAGTAGATCCAATTCCTATCTCCATTCTAGAATGAGAAAACTAAGCTTAGAAAGGTGAAGGAAATTTGCACAAATTCATATAATTTATAAGTAGTGGAATCATGATACAAACACAGCCAGCCTGACTCATGAACCGTGCTCTTAATTCCTTTGTTGTACCATCTCTATACATGGCCCCGGAACACTAATTTTTAAGAAGGTAATGGTAACTAATAAGCCTATATATTATATAAAAAAGTATTTTCTAGAATCTGCCAGTTAAGAACATGTTTTCTAAAATGATTTGCCAGGTACAGGAAATGCTACAAAAAGCTGCCCTAAGCATATTCCATGGATCTCCCAGTTGGCAATTTGATAGGCCTGTTATTATTGCAAAACATTTCTCCTTAACCATACTAGAGCAATCAAGTGAAACAAAGCAGGTTACATTGAAAGTACTTATAAAGCAGGGCACACAGTTATACAAACCTACAAAGCATTCAAAGCTGTGGGAGAGGAAATCTGGTCAATTCAAGTACTAACAATCACAGTTAAGGCAATTTCCCAACATTTAGCTTCCCATCAGTTCTTTTAATGGATGTTTTACTAGTCAGTATGAAAAGGAAAATCTATTTACTACAGAAAGTATGGAGAAGGTGTCTGCATAACAAAATAAAGCAATAGTCAATGAAATAAAGTCGATGGATAGATGGATTTTTGACTCTTTTCTTCTCTCACATAAATAGGAATATGCTAAAATAAGAGCATTGCACAGGCTTCTGAAATTGTGCTATCCTATATGGTAGCCACTAGGTACATGTGGCTATTGAGCACTGAAAACCTGGCTAATATAACTGACAAACTGAACTGATATTTAATTCAGTAATAGAATTTTTTTTTAAAAGTATCTTTGGAACAGCTGGAATGTGCAAAGTTATATTTTTCAAATGCAAATTTCATGAAATCAAATACAGATCAGGAACTTCCAATGAAAATTTAGCATCTGAATTAAGATGTGTTGTGGATTTCAAAGACTTATTTAAAAAAGAGAATGTAAAATATCTCATTAATAGTTTTAAAATGCTGATTACATGTTAAGATGATATTTTAGATATACTGAGCTAAAAATGTTAAAATTAATTTTAACACTGCTTCCTTTTACTTTTTTAGTGTGACTACAAGAAAATTTTAAATTACATATTCAGTGTGCATTCTAGTTCTACTGGATAGAGCTGTTCTAGAAGGTCAAGTTAAAAGTTCATTGCTTGAACTTCTTAATACCCTTAATACAGTTCTTAATAACCCCAATGGCATTCTATCTTTTGGGCTGCATTCTAAAAGTAGATATAATCAAACAAAACAAATAAACACACAAGTAAACAAATGAGATGGCTCAGTGTATCAACAGGTCTAAACTGAGGTCCAA
This sequence comes from Balaenoptera borealis, assembly GCF_965194805.1. Classification (NCBI taxonomy): domain Eukaryota; kingdom Metazoa; phylum Chordata; class Mammalia; order Artiodactyla; family Balaenopteridae; genus Balaenoptera; species Balaenoptera borealis. The sequence goes on from NC_138861.1 coordinate 16,218,227, forward strand.
GTTCTGTGTGCCATGGAGCAAAGATCACTACTGCCCTGGCCTGTTCTCTGATTTCCCAAATGGAGACCGGGAGGCTCATTATCTCCAAAGGCTCGTTATAGCTCTTAAAGTGGGTGATTCTAAACGGATTCTAAAAAGCTAACTCTTACAGAATGCTTTCCATTTTTCATAGCACCTTCCATGTTTAATTCACAACAACCTGGTGACGGCTTTTTAACACCCTTTTACAGAGGAGAAATCTGAGATGCAAAGTGGCTAAATGTTCACCAAACTGACACATTTTTAGAAACTAGGGAGCCTGGAACAACAACTCATCTAAATCATTTTCTAGTATATTATACTGATTGTCATTCTCTGACAATTACATAAATTATGCTGAACAATTATCATATATTAAATCATTTACAAGAGATGAGCTAGACAGTCAGATAACTGTCATTTCTTTCTCTCAAATATATCTTCCGCTCTTTCCTTTTCTTTCACTGTCAACACCACTTATTTTACACGTAAACTATTAGAACTCAGTGAGAATATCTATTAACTATGGATAAAAACTATTTGGTAGACAGTGTCATAACTATCTTAATGATGACGAATCTCTTAACTTTTTCAACTACCATGTTATACAAACTATGATGTGAGCCATGTTCTTTACATGAGGAAAAGCAGTACTTTGTAATAGGTACTCATAATATTTTTTAATGTAGGTTGAAAAATAAATGAATTCTTTTTTACAGAATTATACCTTTGAGACCTAGAAGAACTAAATTGCTTAAAAATTTACCCAATTTTCAACCAAGAACCTCCTCCCCCCCAGAAACCAGGTTCATTAATGAGTAATTATACAGTTACTTCTAACATTTTCTGTGAGTCAGTAGAAAATAATTATATAACTGATACCATTTTTAGGCAGGCAGAAAGCATTCCAGTAAATGATTAGTCATTAATTAGTCTAAAACTGGTACAAATTTTGGCAAAATTTAAACAATTGGCAAAGCTGTTTTTAAAAGAGTTTGAATTATCTAAACACCTTTCCAATGCACTATTTTACCATAAAAATCTTATCACTGAAAAGTGATGAAAAGTGTCACAAGATAGAAAATAAGAAAATTTCAATTTATCAGATGTTTTATAAACCCATTCAGCTAAATGTATAGTACTGGTTCGGAAGGACTGAGGCCATATTGATTTAATTGTGACTATCTAAAAGTAAAAATCTCCCAGGAGACTATAAATAAGATATATACATCTCACATTCCCTGGGGAAATTCCTTCAGATCAACATTCATGGTATTAGATGTTCACAAATGCACCCTTTAACCTGGAAACAAGAGAGAAAAGAAACAGAAGGGATCTCTACCCTTGGGGAAAATAGTAAGTCACAGGCTTAGATTTATTATACTGCTCTTCTATTATGTGTCACTTCATGATAAAATGCAAGGTGGGAGTACGACAGATGGAGGAATTAGATGGTTCAGAAGGAATCTAACAGTCATGCCTGTTGACTGCAGTGTTAACTCCCCCACACCAATATATTAGGAGTTACTATTTTAAGAAGGTCAAAGGATAAACCAAAATGTTGAGTGAATGTAAGTAATTTGAATTTTCCAAGATGGAACTTTTGTGACCTGATCCTCCTCCTTGGCTGTAGAACACTGTTGGAGGAATTAAAGGGGGACTATCAAGAAAGGAAGCAGGGACTTCCCTGGTGGCGCAGTGGTTAAGACTCCGCTCTCCCAATGCAGGGGGCTCGGGTTCAATCCCTGCTCAGGGAACTAGATCCCACATGCGTGCTGCAACTAAGAGTTCCCATGCCGCAACTAAGGAGCCTGCCTGCTGCAAGTAAGAGACCCAGTGCAACCAAATAAATAAATAAGTAAACAAATAAAAGAGAGACACCTAGTTCTCTTTAAAAAAAAAAAAAAAAAGGAAGCAAAAGACTCTTCCTTTAAAATGCTTATAGCAACTATGTGGGCTGAAGTGATAACCCCATAGGACACTTCTTATATCTTAGGGTTCTCCTGGAGTATTTTCTAAATTACAGTTACTCCAACTGATATTCTGGACTTGATTAGGAAGTTCCACTAGGCACCATTAACATTTCCAAATATTTAATTTTTGGTTGCTTCTAAATATTGAATGAGAATATTATTTCTGTGGTCTAACTGTCCACCTCCCTGAAATATGGACATGAGTGTCATTTTACCATGTTTATGTGGAGACCATTTAGCATGCTGATACTTTCTTCCCATGATTACTTATTCACTTGAAATTAAAAACCTACAGTGGTCATTTTTCTGATGTTTTATTATAATGAGCTATTCCATAAATTATAGATGCTTTAAAAAATAGGATTCAAAAAGCAATTCCTATATGATGTTTTTTAAAGATAGCTTACTACATGTCTCTTCTGTAGGCATCAACCCTGGGGGACAGTTTTGAATGTAAATAAGATTAAACTTATGATAATGGCACTCACTTTTGAAAACCTATTATCTGATAGTTTTATTAAGAAACAGAAAAATAAATGAAGATGTATGGCTGAGTGGCTAAGGACATCTTATCTGCAAACCTGTACCAAGTACTGTTAATGCTTTGCCCTTAGTGGTGCTTTGATGGACCGAAGCTCATACTGACACAGCGAAATAAATCCGCTATTCTCTGCAGTACTGCTACTCCATTTGTTTTATTTTAAGAGTTAGCTAAGCTTGACTTCTGTACCCAGCTGCTTTCTAACCATCTAACTGAGACTTCTGTCAACTCCTGAAGCTTTATAAATAATTTGTGAAGGCACCTTCAATCCTACTAACGCGATTTCTGAAAGGCGGTAATGAAATCTCACAAACCAGGAGGAGTTAATTGTGCAGTCAGTCCCTCCTTGTACTATGAATAAAACGTTTCTAATTGGGAAATTCCTCTTGGTAGAACAACGTTTGACCTTTACTTACTCTGACTGCCAAAGGATGAAAACTGGAGTAAATAAACCTTAACAGCAAAACATATAATGTAATATTTTTCCATTGATTTCCAGAGATAGGCTACGAGTTGGGCTGGAAAAGTTCAGTACTGGGACAAGTACCTCCCAACAGATTTCTCTACATAAATCAGAAGGGATGACAAAAAATATACAGTCATAATTCCAGAAAGGTATTTACTATATAAATTTTTCTCATCTGTCATTATCTGGGATTATTTTTATCCTTTGTTAGTATTATCCAGCTGTTTGCTAGAAAACACGCTCTGCAGAAAGATGCTGGTTCAGAGCAATTTGGCAGCACAAACAGCACTAGAAGAACGGATGAAAAAACGGAATAAGAACCAAAAAAATAGCCTTACTCTCTTCTATTGCTGACACCTAAAACAACAGGCAGTGAAAATGGTTTCATTAAAAAATAACAAGTCCAGGCTCACCAGGGGATAGATCAGGGCAAACTGAATCAAGAATTCCTCAATCATTGCTCAAGTAGGTCAACTAGAATTAATTCAAAGGGCAAAGATTCACAGTGAGCCCCCCATTTCCCACCAGTTTGCTTCTTCAGCCCTCCTCTCTGCCCAGGAGCTAAATGGTTTGGAGGAGCCCTCCACGGTGGGCAGGTTATTTGGCCAAGCCTCGCTTTACATCAGTGTAAAAGTGGCCCCTTGTACTGTAGACTATTAGTTTGAGCTCTGTGAGTTGTCTACATTGAAAAGCTAACCAACTGCTAACTGGATCCAAAGTTATTTGCCTTTCAGCAATGTACTTCTGCGATTTTTTTTTAGTTACCGCCTTACTTTTCCAATAGAGTCGCTAATTCAGTTGTATGGTTAAATGCTGATCATCACAGTAAAGCAATTTTTCTTCTGCATAGGTTCTCATAAAGCACTATTAACTTTATTCTTATATATAAAACTACATTCATTGTTTTTAAAAATCAGAACAAAGTCCCTTTAAATAGAGTTCGAGAGGAATTGGTCCAGGTTAAATCTATAGAGCTCTAAGTCTTAGTTTCCTCCATGACCTGTCAAAGGGTACAACTGTCACAGAGCAGCTTTCTTCCTCCTTAGCTGCCATATCAAAGCTAAAGAATCCTCTTTTTAAATAAAATGCAGCATGCTGCTTTAATGAAAATACATTTCTTATCTATAGTACTAATTGAGGGGTTTAATAGTCCTGAGTTTTGCATCTTAGTTCCTTCCATGCAGAGCAGATCTAAAGTTTCCTGAGTACCAAGGGATTTACCACAAAGATCCGCTACTTCATCAGAGGACTGGGCAAATAATTTGTAAGGCCAAGAGGTCATGAAAATATGGTATTCCTTACTTGAAAAATACTACAAATTTCAAGATAGCAACAGCAGAGCATTAAACTAATCTTGGGGCCCTTTTAAGGGCCGCAACCCTTCCAGTGGCACACCCAAGAAGCTGGTCCTGTCTCTGTGTCTCACTGACCTGGCGTGAGGATGTGGGTAGCTTTCAGAGCAGCATAGTTTCTCTGACTTCATCCCAAAGCAATTTCTTTATTTTTCTGAATCAGCCTTTATGGTAAGAGCCTTAGGAAATAACCTGCAGACTATTATAAACAGGTAACTGATAAATAGGGCAAGGAGTTTCAGCTTGAGATAAACTCACAGGATATGACCCTGAGGGTTTGTGCCTTGAGGACCCTGGGAAGCTACCAAGAAAGGAAGAGATTCTGATGAGTAGAAAACATTTGCTGACCCTACAGATATCAACACTTGGATTCAGGATCTGGTGCTCATTAACTAGCTATGTGATCTTGTAAAGATATTCCAGCTCTCTGGAGCTCCTTTTTCTCACTTATAAAGTAAAAGTGTCAGATATATGATTCCAAGGGTCTCTGGAATACCTGCTAAATCTATGAGATGAGAAAAAAAGAGAGATGACCTGTATTTACTTCCTCAAAGAGGGAAACACCTCTACTTTTTTTTTTTTTTGGAAATTATAACACTTTGTACAGTGTTTTGGTCCACTCTTGGCTTCTTTTTTTCATCCTTTTTTTTCCAATCTTTTTACGTGAAATTCACATCACATAAAATTAATCATTTTAAAGCAAACAATTCAGTAGTATTTTAGTACATCCATAATGCTGTACAACCACTACCTTTATCTAGTTCAAAAACATTTTTACCACCCCAGAAGGAAACCCTGTACTCCTTAAGCAGTTCCTCTCCCTTTTCTCCTCGTCCCTAGACCCTAGCAACCACCATTCTGCTTTCTATCCCTGTGGATTTACCTATTCTGGATATTTCATATAAATGGAATCATATGTGACCTTTTATGTCTGGCTTCTTTCACGTAGCATAATGTTTTGAGGTTCATCCCTGCTGTGAATCACGTCTTCATCCCTTTTTATGGCTGAATAGTATCCCATTGTATGTATATACCACAATTTGTTTAGCCACTGATGGACCTTTGGGCTGTTTCCACCTTTTGGCTGCTGTCAATAGTGACGCTATGAACATGCATGTACATGTATTTGTTTGAATACATGTTTTCAATTCCTTTCGGTATATCCCTAGGCGTGGAATTTCTGGGTGATATGAATATTCTATGTTCAACTTTTTGAGGAGCAGCTCAACTGTTTTCCACAATGGCTGAACCATTTTACATTCCGGCCAACAGTGTACAAGCATTCCAATTTCTCTACAACTTCACCAACACTTTTTATTTTTCATTATAGCCATCCTAGTGGAACACCTCTACTTTTTTTTTTTTTTACATCTTTATTGGAGTATAATTGCTTTACAATGTTGTCTTAGTTTCTGCTTTATAACAAAGTGAATCAGCTATATGTATACATATATCCCCATATCCCCTCCCTCTTGAGCCTCCCTCCCACCCTCCCAATCCCACCCCTCTAGGTAGTCACAAAGCACCGAGCTGATCTCCCTGTGCTATGCAGCTGCTTCCCACTAGCTATCTGTTTTACATTTGGTAGTGTATATACGTCCCTGCCACTCTCTCACTTCATCCCAGCTTACCCTTCCCCCTCCACACCCCCCACCCCCGCCCTGGGTCCTCAAATCCATTCTCTATGTCTGCGTCTTTATTCCTGTCCTGCCCCTAGGTTCATCAGGACCATTTTTTCTTTTTTAGATTCCATGTATATAACACCTCTACTTTTAATGGGCATTTATGTTTGTAGAAGGGTAATGATGATGATAATACTATGTGCCAAGCTTTGTTTAAGTGCTTCACATGTTACATTTAACTAATTTAGTTTATATTTAGCTCATCTAACCTTCATAGATACTTGGTGAGGTAAGTACTATAATTATGCCTGTTTTACAGATAAGGAAGTTGAGACCCAAAGAGCTTAAAGACACTGACATTCACCAAACTCCTACGTACCATGCCCTAGGATTTATGGCAGAGCCCATGGGTTCAGTGCATTCAGACAGGGAAGCCAGGAGGCTGGATGCCAGAGAAGCGAGGGGAAGAAGAGGAAAGGTGAGAAATCTACCTGTGCTGTCTGGGTGCCCTGGGGAGGAGCAGAGCACAGAAGGAAAAAGTAGGGGTTTGACAAGTGGGAAGAAAGAATTTTCCCAATGAATATAAAATAAATTTCACTCATGATTCTGAGAAACCCAAGTGCTTTACAAAAAGTAAGAATGTCTACCAAATTCCGAGGTTAATAAATTGATGTATTTATATCTTTGCCAATCAGTATTATTTTCAACTAAACAACTCTGGACACGAGAACTCACATTTGTTTTTCTGTTAATCTCATTCCATTAATGATTTTTAAACGTTAAAGAAAAGTTAGTAAGAAAACACTTAGCCATCTAAAGGATTTACGTAATTATGGTCTAGACAAAGAAATTGTTATCTTTATATCCCTCCTGGTTTTTCATTAGACATTACACTAACAATTCGTTTTCAAATAAACACCAAATATATTCTGCCAAAATAGAAAGAAGTACACTGTACAGGATACACTACAAGTAGAAACTTAAGTAGCTCTTTTGATAGATTTTTGTTTATTTATATCATCAGATGCCTAGGACATGAATGTACACAATGTGCCCAGTAACTTCCTTAAAATTCAGTTCTTTGGACAAATGTCCATCTACTGAAGAAACAATGTATGCGTTTCTACTGCCCTTCAAATTTTTAGACATGGACTTCAGGGAATAAAGCACATTTAAATTAGCTGTGCAAGGCAGACAGCAGAGATCATCTCATCACACAACATTGAGACAACAATCAAAAACACTTCTTGGAAACTCTCATCTATATTTTAGAGCAGTAGTATTATTAATTGTCTGCATTTTGCTCCATCTTCATAATTCAATGTGTCTAGTTCTACAGTCTGTTCATAAAATTGGCATCTTTATTGCACCCTTGGGACACAATTTCCCAAGAAGAACTAGCCAAATGCAGCTTTTTTTGTTTCCTATGTAAGATGCTACAGTGGATAATATACATCCCTACTCCCAAAGGGCAGGAAGAAAATTTATATGTCTAACCATATGCAAATTGAAATAAAGGATTCCATGGTTATAATCAAAACCGTTTACTTGGGACATCAAAATGACTTGGGTAATCAGAAGAAATTATCTCTCCAGAATTTTAACGAAAGGTATTCTGTACTGCTGAGTAATTGAATCTGTTCTGCATTTTACCAAAGTTGCAGCCAAGATCACCCCAAATTGTGATACCAGTCCTGCCCAATTTCGGTTGCCAGATTCTGTAAACTGTCTACCAAATTAGTGAGAATAATAGCTGCAAGTCAGAAGTCTAACTTCATTCAACCACTCATTATTCATTCATTCAACAGTTATTTGAGTGTCAGCCTAAGCACAAGGTAGTAAGTGAAGTTCTACCATAGCAGAGGACTCTCTCCACTGAGTGTTTATATCATTCTAAACCATTGTTGATTCGCTAAAACTGTCCATCTGAAAATAAAAACTTGCATTTTAATTACTAGTTTAGACAAAGCAATGAATACATACCTCCTATTTCTTGTTTCTGTTGCAAATTATGTATTTCTAGAAGACAATAGGGCATTGATTTTCAGCCGCAAGTAAACAAGGCATCTGGACTTTGTCTTAATGAGATAAAGTTTAGTCTGTGCTTTCTCAGTGGGATGGTTTTTGCTATTTAATTGGCAGCAAAAAAACTTCAGCAGCATGTCCTTTTTCTGCCAACAGTGAATTCTATGTGGGAATGAGGTTGCTGCAGAAGGCTTTCAGATATAAATGCAGCTTTAGAATTAATTAGGTAAAAATCCAGGAAAAATACTGTTAATTACTTGAGAGGAAACTAAAAATATTATTTTACTCCATGAATTCCCTGAATAATACTGGAAAAAATATAGAACTTAGGTTCTGTGTTTCTCCACTGAAATCTTCCAAAATAAGGTCAATTTACTTTAAACATGCTATTTATATCACAGCTCTTTCTAACATCTTCAACATAATTAGGATAACAAATATGAATAGAAGTATGTCACCTGCAATGCTATGCCCCTAAAATAAAAATGCAATCAGGAGAAAATAAGAAAAAACCCAAGACACAGAAATTATCATGCCAAAAAGGTATTCTAAAAATGTTAAATGAGACATGATTAAATAGCAATTACTTTAAGTAGGGCCTTCCCTAGAGACTACCAGGGAAACCTTGTCAACAACTTCACAAAAAGACATTGTATTGCATACAACAGGCAAGAATCGTTAAGTTATTGAGGATAAAAAAAACATGCAAAATATTTTTTTCTCCATTAGTGTTTTCAAACTGAATCATGTCACTTGCCCGCTGAAAAACCCCTCAGTGGGTTCCCACTGCACTCAGGATAAATGTAAAATCCTCACCAAGGTCCACAGCCCCTTTTTACCTCCCCATCTTCATCTATATCCACAGTGCGTCTCCTCTAGTTACATTGATCTTTTCCAGTCTCTCAGAGGGGCTTAGTCTTTCCTGCCTCAAGGCCTTTGCACAACTGTTCTTTCAACTTAAAGTTCCCTTTCCTTCCTCTTGAATAACTTCCAGGCATTCTTTAGGTGGTCAGATGACATTTCTTTAAGGAAGCATGCCATGATCACCAAATCCAGAGTACTTTTTGTTTTTTATTCTCTCATAACACCCAAGTGGGTTTCCTTCATTAATCTTCTGAGAACCTTGCTATTTTCCTTCTCAGCACTTACTAGAAACTATAATTATATATGTGAGTAGGATTTTTGTCTTTAATATTAGTCTTCCCCATTAGAGTATGCTCCTCAACTGTAGAGACTGTCTTCACTGTTTACCCTAACCTAGCACAATGCTTGCATATATTCACTTATATATATTTTTTTTAATTTTGTTTTGTTTACTTCAGTTCTTATTAGTTATGTATTTTATACATATTAGTGTATATATGTCAATCAAAATCTCCCAATTCATCCCATCACCACCACCTCCCGCCTGCAGCTTTCCCCCCTTGGTGTCCATACTTTTGTTCTCTACATCTGTGTCTCTATTTCTGTCCTGCAAACTGGTTCATCTGTACCATTTTTCTAGGTTCCACATATATGCGTTAATATACGACATTTGTTTTTCTCTTTCTGACATACTTCACTCTGTATGACAGTCTCTAGATCCATCCATGTCTCTACAAATGACCCAATTTCTTTCCTTTTTCTGGCTAAGTAATATTCCATTGTATACATGTACCACTTCTTCTTTATCCATTCATCTGTCGATGGGCATTTAAGTTGCTTCCATGACCTGGCTATTGTAAACAGGGCTGCAATGAATATTGGGGTGCATGCGTCTTTTTGAATTATGGTTTTCTCTGGGTATATGTCCAGTAGTGGGATTGCTGGGTTGTATGGTAATTCTATTTTTAGTTTTTTAAGGAACCTCCATACTGTTCTCCATAGTGGCTGTATCAATTTACATTCCCACCAACAGTGCAAGAGGGTTCCCTTTTCTCCACACCCTCTCTAGCATTTGCTGTTTGTAGATTTTTTGATGATGCCCATTCTAACTGGTGTGAGGTGATACCTCATTGTAGTTTTGATTTACGTTTCTCTAATAATTAGTGATGCTGAGCAGCTTTTCATGTGCTTCTTGGCCATCTGTATGTGTTCTTTGGAGAAATGTCTATTTAGGTCTTCTGCCCATTTCTTGACTGTTTGTTTGTTTGTTTAATATTGAGCTGCATGAGCTATTTATATATTTTGGAGATTAATTCTTTGTCCGTTGATTCATTTGCAAATATTTTCTCCCATTCTGAGGGCTGTCTTTTCGTCTTGTTTGTAGATTCCTTTGCTTTGCAAAAGCTTTTAAGTTTCATTAGGTCCCATTGTTTTATTTTTGTTTTTATTTCCATTACTCTAGGAGGTGGATCCAAAAAAAATCTTGCTGTGATTTATGTCAAAGAGTGTTCTTCCTATGTTTTCCTCTAAGAGTTTTATAGTGTCTGGTCTTACATTTAGGTCTCTAATCCATTTTGAGTTTTTTTGTGTATGGTGTTAGGGAGTGTTCTAATTTGATTCTTTTACATGTAGCTGTCCAGTTTTCCCAGCACCACTTATTGAAGAGACTGTCTTTTCTCCACTGTATATCGTTGCCTCCTTTGTCATAGATTAGTTGACCATAGGCGTGTGGGTTTACCTCTAGGCTTTCTATCCTGTTCCATTCATCTATATTTCTGTTTTTGTGCCAGTACCATATTGTCTTGATTACTGTAGCTCTGTAGTATAGTCTGAAGTCAGGGAGTTTGATTCCTCCAGCTCCGTTTTTTTCTCTTAAGACTGCTTTGGCGATTCAGGGTCTTTTGTGTCTCCATACAAATTTTAAGATTTTTTGTTCCAGTTCTGTAAAAAACGCCACAGGTAATTTAATAGGGATTGCACTGAATCTGTAGACTGGTTTGGGTAGTATAGTCATTTTCACAATATTGATTCTTCCAATCCAAGAACATGGTATATCTCTCCATCTGTTTGTGTCATTTTGATTTCTTTCATCAGTGTCTTAGAGTTTTCAGACTACAGGTCTTTTACCTCCTTAGGTAGGTTTATTCCTAGGTATTTTATTCTTTTTGTTGCAATGGTGAATGGGATTGTTTCCGTAATTACTCTTTCTGATCTTTCGTTGTTAGTGTATAGGAATGCAAGAGATTTCTGTGCATTAATTCTGTATCCTGCAACTTTACCAAATTCATTGATTAGCTCTAATAGTTTTTCTGGTGGCATCTTTAGGATTCTCTATGCATAGTATCATGTCATCTGCAAACAGTGACAGCTTTATTTCTTCTTTTCCAATTTGCATTCCTTTTATTTCTTTTTCTTGTCTGATTGCTGTGGCTAAAACTTCCAAAACCATGTTGAATAATAGTGGTGAGAGTGGACATCCTTGTCTTGTCCCTGATCTTAGAGGAAATGCTTTCAGTTTTTCAAATTTGAGAACGATGTTTGCTGTGGGTTTGTCGTATATGGCTTTTATTATGTTGACGTAGCTTCCCTCTATGCCCACTTTCTGGAGAGTTTTTATCATAAATGGGTGTTGAATTTTGTCAAAAGCTTTTGCTCCATCTATTGAGATGATCATATGGTTTTTCTCCTTCAATTTGTTAATATGGTGTATCACGTTGATTGATTTGCATATATTGAAGAATCCTTGCATCCCTGGGATAAATCCCACTTGATCATGGTGTATGATCCTTTTAATGTCCTGTTGGACTCTGAATGCTAGTATTTTGTTGAGGATATTTGCATCTATGTTCGTCAGTGATACTGGCCTACAGTTTTCTTTCTTTGTGGCATCTTTGTCTGGTTTTGGTATCAGGGTGATGGTGGCCTCATAGAATGAGTTTGGGAGTGTTCCTTCCTCTGCAATTTTTTGAAGAGTTTGAGAAGGATGGGTGTTAGCGCTTCTCTAAATGTTTGATAGAATTCATCTGTGAAGCTATCTGGTCCTGAACTTTTGTTTGTTGGAAGATTTTTAACCACACTTTCAATTTCATTACTTGTGATTGGTCTGTTCATATTTTCTGTTTCTTCCTGGTTCAGTCTTGGAAGGTCATACCTTTCTAAGAATTTGTCCATTTCTTCCAGGTTGTCCATTTTATTGACGTAGAGTTATGTGTAGTAGTCTCTTATGATGCTTTGTATTTCTGTGGTGTCCATTGTAACTTATCCTTTTTCATTTCTAATTTTATTAATTTGAGTCCTCTCCCTCTTTTTCTTGATGAGTTTGGCTAAAGGTTTACCAATTTTGTTTATCTTCTCAAGGAACCTGCTTTTAGTTTTACTGATCTTTGCTATTGTTTTCTTTGTTTCGATTTCACTTATTTCTGCTCTGATCGTTATGATTTCTTTCCTTCTACTAATTTTGGGTTTCCTTTGTTCTTCCTTCTCTAGTTCCTTTAGGTGTAAGGTTAGGGTTTTTACTTGAGATTTTTCTTGTTTCTTGAGGTAGGCTTGTATTGCTATAAACTTGCCTCTTAGAACTGCTTTTGCTGCATCCCATAGGTTTTGGATCATTGTGTTTTCATTGTAGTTTGACTCTAGGTATTTTTTTATTTCCTTTTTGATTTCTTCAGTGATCTCTTGGTTATTTAGTAACATATTGTTTAGCCTCCATGTGTTTGTGTTTTTTTTACAGTTTTTTTTCCCCTGTAATTGATTTCTAATCTCATAGTGTTGTGGTCAGAAAGGACGCTTGATATGATTTCAATTTTCTTAAATTTACCAAGGCTTGATTTGTGACCCAAGATGTGATCTATCCTGGAGAATGTTCAGTGTGCACTTGAGAAGAAAATGTAATCTGCTGTTTTTGAATGGAATGTCCTATAAATATCAATTAAATCTATCTGGTCTATTGTGTCATTTAAAGCTTGTGTTTCCTTATTAATTCTCTGTCTGGATGATCTGTCCATTGGTGTAAGTGAGGTGTTAAAATCTCCCACTATTATTGTGTTACTGTCGATTTCCTCGTTTATAGCTGTTAGCAGTTGCCTTATGTATTGAGGTGCTCCTATGTTGGGTGCATATATATTTATAATTGTTATATCTTCTTTTGGATTGATCCCTTGATCATTATGTAGTGTCCTTCCTTGTCTCTTGTAACATTCTTTATTTTAAAGTCTATTTTATCTGATATGAGTATTGCTACTCCAGCTTTCTTTTGATTTTCATTGGCATTGAATATCTTTTTCCATCCCCTCACTTTCAGTCTGTATGTGTCCCTAGGTCTAAAGTGGGTATCCTGTAGACAGCATATATATGGGTCTTGTTTTTATATCCATTTAGTGAGCCTGTGTCTTTTGGTTGGAGCATTTAATCCATTCACGTTTAAGGTAATTATCGATATGTATGTATTGACATACATGTATCGACATGGAGCTTTTGATTTCTCCATCAAATCTGAATGACATCCTTGCCGGGTAGAGTAATCTTGGTTGTAGGTTCTTCCCTTTCATCACTTTAAAGTGAGACAGAAGATGGGTGATATTTTAAGCTGCTACTTTTGTGGTATTTTTTTCTGTAGCAGGAAACTAATACAACTGCTAAATTTCATCACCTCCAAAGCCAAATAACCATGAAATGTGTTCTTTTTTATTCTGACTTTATCAACTGAGTTTTGGATGGTAGGATGTTTTCCTTTTTTATTTTTTAAGAGACGATTTTCTCACTAAAAGAAATATTTTTTTTCCCCTTAAGATATAATCTTAGAGGTATTTTTCTTTTCAATATATTTTCTGATTGGGGGGCTTTAAGTTGTTAATAATTGAGTGCACTACAGGATGCATAAGTTAGAGTGCACTCTTTGGGGGCAAGTATTGAAGCTGCTGGAGAAAACACGTAATTCAATAATATAAAACAGACTGGAGAGTAATACAAAGAACTCAGTCATATATATTTAGTGCCTCTTCACGATATTTTTATTCTAGTCCTCATCCATAAGAGGCTGGGGTGGAGCCCCTGCTGGTATTTGGGGCAGAACAAGTGGTCAAGGGCCTGAGAGAGGTGAGGCTAATTAGACCTCAGCATGCAGAACTGTCTGAGTCCTTCTCATATGAAGCCAGGAATGATTTTTTTTTCCACTTGTGTATTCTCCAGATGAGCATTTGATATTCAGGAAATACTGATTTTTAACTGAAAGCCTGAGAGATATCAGAGAATGATGGAGCACATCAAGGATAGCATCTTGAAAGTGGTGTCCTAGTTGGTTTTTGAAGATGTGGACAGCAGTTATTAATAGAGAGATTTGAGAAATAGCTCTTCTCCTGTCTTTATGTAATTTCAGGTACTAATTATCTAGTTTTTCCCTAAAAGCTGTTTCTAAAAATGTATCATTTGTAGTTTTATTCATTTGGTGAAATGTAATACTATTAATGCAACATCTTCACTTAATTCCACCTCTACCTCCTGGTAGTTTTTTTCAGAATGTTTTCTGATCAATGCTATTATGCAACTTAAAGATATTATCTATGTTTCACTCTGCTGGGTATAATTTTTAAATGATTCCTACCCCCTGTGTAGCATCCATCAGCTATGCATTTCCATGTTTCTCTCTTCTGCCTGGGCCTGCTGTCCTGGCACACGGAGACCTTGACGTGGAAGAAAGAGCTCTGGGCATGGACAAAGAAGACCTATGTTTAAATCTAGGCTCTGTGATCAAGCATACTTCTCTCAGGGACTTATTTTGTATAATAAGCATAATCTTTCTCCATTTGTTTATTTCTTGAAGAACTGCTTAGCCTTGAGGGAATAAAAATGCACACAAATGCTTCTCCCTGTTTCTGATGATGCACAACCAATAGGGGAGAGGAATAAACAGATAATCCCAGATGGCCTTAAAAGGTTATAGTACCTAAGTGTTAACAGGGTGGTATTGAGGACAAAGATAATATATACACAAAAATAATTTACAAACTATAAAAACCCTCTATCACTATATAAATATACTATAACAAGTATTTACTATCTATTTGGTGGTTGTACCCTATACTTTCCTCCTCTCCACTTTAGTTCAGGCTACTTCTTTCGAAACCTATTTGAAATCCTGATTCCTTGGCAGCAATTTCTCTAGAGTCCCTTAGTCTAAAGAGATTGCTCCTTTTTTTCTAATGTTACTAAATAATCTAAAGTCTCCTTGGGACATTTCTTCTGTGCTCCTAAGAGTGATCTAAACTCTGGGTTATTTATTTTTTCATGTATTAAATAGCAATTCTTTAAAATACATTGTAAGGTATTTAAGATATCTTTTCAACTTAAGGAGTATAAATTACTTCTATGCTCAGGAGGTCAAGAACTTCACAATCTTAGAGGCAGAGAGAAAGAATTAGACAACGGCATCAATATTTAATAAGTGGAATGAAAGAGTAAATGCAGTAGGCGTTAAAAATAAAAAAGGAGCAATAGATTGCATCTGGTTGGGAGAATCAGGTAAGGCTTCTCAGAGTAAGGTCTTTAAATAAGCCTGTCAGTATTAATGACATTTCAAAAGTAAGAGACAGGGAGTCAGCTGGGAAGAGAACATTTAAGGAAACAGCCTGAGAAAAAATGAGTTGGTAGAGCAACTGAGAGCATGTTCTTGAACATGTCAGTGTGGCTGGGACTCACACTTGGGAAGAAGCTCAGTGTGGAGCTGAAGGGAAGGTGTTTAATTTGACAGTGGGAAGCCACTGAAAGCTTCTACTCAGGAAGTCAACAGTGCTCAATAAATATTTCTTAATATTTTTGTTTTATTTCGACTACCTTTCAATGCCTTGCTCCCCTTCAGGAGTCACTGTAAACATTTTAAATATAATACTTTCACTGTGGAAATAAAATAAATATATGTTTTCCATACTCACTGTCAGCTGCAGATCAATCGTTATTTCACAAGTTCTTTTCTTCTGGCCCAAGTCCATCTCTTTCCATTTTCCTCAGCGTCTGTGTCACTGCCCTGCTCTATGGATCTTTTACAATTTCTTGTTTCAAGGATTTCCTTTAGGTCATAATTAAAGAAGGAAACACTGGTATGCTTCCTCAGTAGTGTTTCTTGAGTCATCTTCTAAAGTTCTTTCTTGTAATCAATAGGAGCATATTTCCAAAGTAGCCAGCGTGGCTCACAGATGGATCGCTTTCTAGCAATAGAAAGCTACCTTGGGGGAAGGAAACTACTTAGCCTCCTGTGTGGCAAGTACATTAGACATATATAACACAATAATTAAATTGATGAAGAGTCAATAGACTCTAACAGACTGGCAGGAAAAAATAAAAAAGCACATGAACATTCCCCTCTTCTATTTTTCCTTAAAAGTAGCTTATGTTACTACGAAAACAATGTCATTTGTCAATATGTCAACTACGAAAACACATTAATAATGCAACTGTTTACAATTCTGAAGTAATTTACAATGTCTGCTAATCTTTCTATGTTCTCCTGGAAGGAGGTCTGATTATACCTGCTCATATTTCACTTATATCTAACCACTGAAAGGAAATGGAATATTTTTGAACAAAACTACCCAAAGGTATGTTAGATAAAAATTAGTAGTCTTGAGTTATTTTTATTAGCTGCTGGTACTGATGAAGCAAATCACATGATTCTTCAAGTGCCTACTTGGCTGAGCCTTGTTTCACTTCTGATTGTGTTAGATGTAAAAAAATTCAGCATCCTGGCATGATACACACTAAGTTCGACAAGTTTGAGAAAATCATATCACAAGGCCATAACAATTTCGTATGGAGAGGATCAAAGTGGGCCCAAGGTTCTAGGCCAAAGTCAAGGATCCAAGGAGTTTTTTTGCCTCTAACTACTAAGCTGTATGATAACGAGCTTCATAAGTTTTCTGAGATACTTTAGTTTTCTCATTTATTAAATGAGTATTGACCGGGGAAGTTAGTCTTTATGTTCGCTAAGGGTGCTACCAGGTCTAAAGTTCTATGAAACAAAGTCAGTTTGTTCTTCTATAATTCCTCTGTTCCTTAGTGCAATGCTGTTGATGGTTATCACCAGTTTCTTCATAATTTTTCACTCCTTCCCAGATGCATCAAACTAAAAACAACCTATACATATATTAAGTGTCAGAAAAAAAATCTTTAACTTAAGAAATATGAGGGGTTTAAAAATAAGAAATCTGGTCTGACGCCTCATTTTAGATGGAGAATTTAGATGGCCTGCCCATGCCGTACATTTGCTATGGACAGAACCAAAGTCCAGGCCTCCCATCCTCTCGTCCTGCATTCTAAACCTTAGCTCCATGTTCACAGTTTCTGATATATTTGCTCGCCTTGAAGTCTTATTTGTGATTTTTTTTTAATTGAAATCAATTCATGTTTTTACCTCAGCATATTTATTACAAGAGGATTCTGTATATCATCACATTAAATGGAAACAGTATCAACTGCCATCAACAGAAGGTTACCATAATATGTAAAATGAACACAAAACAATGCTTCATCATTTAGTAAAATACTTTTGTTTGCCATAAGCCTGGGGCCTAAGGCAGACTCTTTTTGTTAAAAACAGAAATTAGCAAATGTTAGGAGATGTCAGGCAAGTAACAAAAAATAGAAACTCTTGTCTTAATGAGTTCTGAGAAACAGAAGCAACTCTATTTACGTGCTAGATCAAGGTATGATTCCAAGATTACTTGACTTGCCAATATCTTGATTTCTGACTCCACTCCCACATTAATCATTTACTAGTTCTAGTTCCCATTTCACCGCTTCCCAATGTTCTGCCCACCTGTAGGAAAACATCATCTATATCAATGTTAAGTTGGGTGAGAAGTTGCCTGCCCTCCAGTTAATAGGCTGCAATATATAGCATGAGCTTCTTGGAGACAATGCCATAATCTGCAGGCACTGTGGCAGGCTTTTCAAAGACCTTGAAATCATCTGAAAAGTTACTGTTTGATTCCATTAGGGCCAGGCCTGATCTCATTTCTCTAAAATGAAACCTGACAACTGTGACTTAGGCATGGCTTGCTTGTATGTGATGCAACTAGGGCAGACTTGATTCGTAGTCCAAATTTATCAGAATGTGGCAAAAAAATAGGTTATATAACAAAAAATAGGTCATAACCTTGACTTCTTTTACTCTTAGTCCTTCAAGCCACTCTACTTCATTAACAAAGTATATTCATTCCTTATTTCCATGTTTAAATTTCTGGTTATAATTTATAAAGCAATTCAAACAACGATAAATATAGTGATATACTCCTGGAGAATGAAAGTAACATTTAAATCTTAGTGGTTAAAATTGTTAACTAAAAATAATTTTTATATTTTTCAAAAGCCGGTTCACTCCAAACTATATTTTCAGCAATTTAATTACTTAAAAAATATGCCCATTCAAAAATTCAAGCATTTGCTTTTAAAATTAAAATAATTCAATGGTTATTGATGGCAAATTCAACAAATATGATGTTAAATGGGCATATTTTAGGGGTTTCATGAAGGAGGAACAACTTATTGATTATAAGTGGATGGTTGCACCTCACTCCTGAAACTCCTAATTCTAATGAAAAGCTGCAAGCACACTAGAAAAAAAGAGAATGGGAGAATAGGCCATAGCAGGTGTTGGTTGTAAGAAAAAAAAAGTAATATGGAAATAAGACGATGAATTATTAAAAGCTAAGGTTTTAGATAATAAAGTTCTTATCTAGAAATCTATATACAGCTCAGTACCAACTGACTATCTGAAGAGAATAAAGATGTTTTCATATATACCAAGGACATTAAAATTTAATCTTTCTCATCTTTATCTTTTACACATTTACTCTTAGGAAGATGCTAAAGGGTGTATTTCACCAACACTAGAGAGTAAACCAGACAAGAAGAAGTGAGGTATTTCAAGAGGCAGAACGTCCAGTAAAAGCAAAGGGTATTTCTGGGGCAACAGGCAAGGGGATCTTAGGTAGACAGCTGTGTGGCAAGCCTGGAGGGGCACCAAGAACACTGGAGCTGGGACAGAGGACAGCGGGCTCCAAAACAATTGTTTCCAAGGGACAACAGATAGATTACATGATGCATTTGGCTTTGCTGGGAGGAATTTTAGAATTTGGTGGAAGGCTTTGGGGATACATTAATGTTAGTACTTAGAAATCTAAAGTGAGGGGGTAACAAACAAAGACAGGGAGACAGAGAGAGAGAGAGAAATACAGAGAGAGGTGGAGGGAGAGGCAATTATTATTTCAATAAAAACAAAAAGTTGTACAAGAAAATAAATAAATTAATATGATGATATATACACAATCATGAGGCTGTAAGCAATACTAATTTAACCAAAAAGTGTTTGATAACTAGATGGGGGAGATAAGTGAGGGAGCATGTGGGGTGGAAAAGGGAGCTATAATAGAGCTAAGTTGCAGTTTGAAATAGTTGAAAGTCAATCATGGATGGCTAAAAATGCTAAGAAATAATAGAACCAACAGTTTATTTAGGAATAAATAGGTAAAAACCAGAAGAAACAATTAAAAGTGTCAAAAGTGGTTGGCTCAGAGGTTTGAAAGGGAAAGGTAAGGAATAATCTGACTTCTGAAAATGTTATCTTTGACTATTATAAAAACATATTACACATTTATTAATATGTAAATTAAAATAAATGTCTCTGCCTTGTTAAATGTATTGTTAAATACATTTATTGCTAAATAAATTGTTAATTTCTATAAATATCTATCCACCTATATATATAGAAAGAGAAAAAGAGACATTACTAGCTACTTCAAATATGCCACTTCTTCTGCAGCATTTAAGTAGCCTACATAGTATAACCTCCCCAAAGATTAGAGTTGAAGATAATAATCCATTTACTCTTTTGAGCCCATGATCTGACCCACATTCACATCATTAGAGAAACGGACACAGGCTAAAGCAGCTGATGCCAGTATAGTTTCTTGGGACCCTAATCCAAGAAGAGGCAGGTAACGTAGGTAGTTTGACAAATTAGCTTTTTTGACGTTTGAACTGCATTCTAGATTATTAGAATTTCTTATTTCAAGCCACTGCTAATACCTTCATATAATTTGAAATGCTTTGCAAGAACTTTCCTATCTGTCAGATTAGTTCAACCTCACACAATCATTAGGAGGTTAAATGACAGATGTTATTATCCTCATTCCAATAATGAGGAAACAGACTCAAAAAAGTTAACTGGCTTCTTTGCTCTGTTTAGTTTTTGAAAAAGCAGAAAATAGGGCTCAGGTCTCCTATCTTCTCCACCCAGATCTTTTTTCACTCTGTCAGTGATTCCCAACATACTGTCCTCAAACAAGCCAAGAGACTCAGACTAATTTTAGTGTTCAAATCCTCAGGTCCAAATGCAATCCTGGCATTACCTTCAGAAGAACCAATAACATATCCTACATACACGTGTACTTCTACTTTTCAAATATACATTGATGTTGCTCTGATGAATAAAATATACATTTGTGCAAAAGTTTTTACTGAATTCACAATAGCCTTTTATCTCTGTGTATTCTCAAATCAATGAAAGTACCACTAATTCTGTGGAGGTGGTCACAGTTTTGGCTGTTGAAAGGGATGCTATATGAATAAAGCTGGGGAACTTTACACCAGGCTCTCAGAGGCCCTCCTTGACCAGCCAAACTAAAGTAAGCACCCACTCCATGCACTGTTCTCTAGCTTAGCCCCTTTTACTCTTCACAGCACTCACCACACTCGCAAGCATTCCTTTTACCTTCTCACTTGTTCTGGAATCCACTCGGCTCCACCTCTCACCTGCCACAAAAGGGTGTGATCCGTGAGGGCAAAGTCAGTGTTGTGTGCACCCAGGATTGGCCTGGGGGCAAAGGATGGGCTTCACCAAGCTCTGCAGACTTCATATGGAAGGAATGTTGCCACACCCATTCTCCCCGCTGGCTCCTGGCTCTATCCTCTTAGAGAGCAGATGATCACAGCGTGAGTAGTAAAACAACTATGCCAATGAAAATGGTGACTGCTGACAGTTTTGGGGTGCTTAGCACATCGTGTTAGCACCTTACATATGTATTGTATTTGCGTCCTGGTCTGTAAGATGGGTATTATTACCTCTACTTCACAGATGACAAACTGATTCTCAGAGGAGTTAGACACCATACCCTGGACCACACCAGGAAGAGGCACTAATGCACCTCTTAACAACATCTGCATGTTCCTAAAAACTGTCCTAATCCACTGGGTTATACTGTCCCTGGTACCACTCCAAATACAAGGCATCCCACACTAGGTCACAGCTTTTTAATAAAAAAGAGAAGACCAACAGATTCCATTCAAGGGGCTACCTGTCCTCTCCTACTTTTGCGCATTCATTACAAACTCTGCTCCTTTAGAATGCAACAGATGTTTCAGCATTAACTAAAATCCCCTATTATTTTTTCAATTCCTGGAGGAGGGTAGAGAAGAGGGAAGAGAGGCAGGATGCTCACAAAGGGAAGTCTGTGATGTTGAATCAGCCTCAGAGTTGAAGCACAGGCAGAGGATGCAGCTACCGCCCAGAGCAAATGAAAGAGGCACTTTGTTAGTAATGGGGGAGAGGGTTAGGGGACACAACATTTAGCTAGAAGAAAGTCAAGCCTCAGGCAGAAATCAGGACAATTACTGAACAAATCTGGGGCATCGCATTCACTCTGAACACTAAAGGGATGATGGCCTTCTGCTCAAAGGCAAATGACAGCATTCAAATGTGTGTCCCCCCCCAAACTCAGCCCCCGCCCCCTTCACCAGTGTAAAGAATCAAAGGGAGCTGTAGTTCAGCCTGGCTCTGCCTCGGGGTTGACAAATGTGAGATCGGCCCCTCCTCATCACCACCTGATCCCCTCTGGACGTTCTAATGGTTCAGAAGGCAGAGGAATGATGCAATTTGTCAGGAAAGGGACAAATGCTGCAATAACAATGTCCACGTAAACTGAGCAAACGCTTAGTTTAATTGTCTCTACAAGTCAACCTCGCAGGAGTTAAGGTGGGGAAAGCTGATGATCAAAAAGAAATTATTTTCTTATCTTTTATTGAAAATTTCAAGGAAAACACATGCCACAGCCCCTCAGGACAAACCAGAGAATGGCCAGGACAAGGAAGAGGGATGTCTTCCAACGTCTTGACACATCTAACTTTAAGATATTGAGGATACTATCATAACTTTCTGCCTTAAATGTCCCTATTAGAGAAATAAGATTTATGTTTCTGGTCTAGGGGGCAAAAGAAACTTGGACGTCCATAAAGGGTCCTGTGTCAGTCACTCGGCCTACCTGATTAGGGGCACAGAGGGCAGAATTTTAAAGAGAAAGTGATCTTCCTTTGGGTGGCCAGGTTTCTCTTCCTTGCAATTTGCTTTCATACATTCCCTTGACCTTTCTGGCACATTATATTACTTTTTGGTTTCTGTTAGAAGTTCCTGCAGGAAATAGTAACTCTCTAGTTTCCCGATTTTCAAAAATGAATGTACGCATATGTTTAACATCAGGCTCCCTCACATCCACCCATAAATCTGCACACGAGAGGAAAAGCACATATATTTTAAATAATTCACATAACACAATATGAGCTTGTATTACACTGAAGGAAATTAGGCAAATGAAAAAGCTGCAATTAAATTGGATCTCTGTCATTTCTCTTTATTCATACGTTTTATTAAATCCTCATAGTTGGCTAAGTGATGTCTAGGAGAATACAGCTGGTTATTAAGTTGGAGCTTTTCTGATGGCTTTCAGCAGGGGCAATCATGGATCCTACACTAGTCATTATTTTCCCCCAGCAGGTCCCCTCCTGCCTGTGTCCTTATCCTTATCTCATGTTTGACTCAGGCCAAATGACTTGCAATGTGATACGCTCTTTAAGCCTTTTTATGTTCATACATACGTCTCCCCCTTCTCAAGACTCCCCCTCCTCAATTCTGTTCACTGGGTTCATATCACTACACAAAATTCAGCTCGGATATTACCTTTTCCATGAAACCTTCTCTGAACACATTCTGCGTGGTGCAACTGTCCCACTGGGGGTTCCCACTGGATCTGCTTTTCTTTTCTCACACTTTATTATAATTTTATGGTAGCCTTTTCCCCCTTTTGTGGACTGTGAACTCCCTGAAGGAACCAACCTTTATCTTATAGCTGTTTTTCAAGTACCAAAAGTTGTGCCTGATATATATTAGTAGACACTTGATAATGTTTGTTGGATAAATGAATATATTAAGAGTATATTGAGTTGAAATTCACTGTATTTGGTATAAAATGAGAAGCAGTGAAAAGTCAAATGTCTCCCCCCAAAATTATACTGATGCCTGAAAATCTATCATTCATGATTTACTCCATAAATGATTTATTGCCTTATTCCTGGAAGACTATTAAAGTGTAAATACTCTTGTGAGAATTAGCAAAGAAAGTCACCAACTCCTGACCTTGAGTAGTTTTAGGTTCCCACTGTCACCAGAGAGAACGGAGAGCATAAGACAGGCGATAAGAGAAAGGGCAGATAGCAAAAGGGTGAGGCTAAATTGCACAGGGAGCAGAGGAGAAGAGTAAAAGTCTTCAGCTTCAGAATTTTCCCTGGCATCAGCTCTTGCTTTCCATCTACAAAGCCAGGATTGTCCCTCACTTCTTTCACTTATGGGAATTGAACACAAGTGAACAGGGCAATTTTTTTTGAAGGTACAACAAATCTGGGTAAACAAAGAATGGAGAATCCCATGTGAACCTCTGATAAACCCACCTTCCCTCTTCACCAAACTCAATTCCCCAAACTCATATCCCAATGCCCTTGCCATACTCCAGCCTCCTGGTCTTACACTTCATTGATTTTTTTGGCGCTACTACTTTAATATACCTGAGGCATATCCTGTTCAATTTTTGGTATGGCCCCTCCTCTGCTTCCAGCATCTCTCATAACATCACTGATGTAAGCCAAGTGGGCTTTTTCTTGTGCTCTCTAGAGACGCCGGCTAGAGAGAGCATTGACCCACATTTCCCTGCCTACCTCCCCAGCCCTGCCTTCTCAAGGCCACCCATGGTGGAGCCTGGCCTCCAACATTTTCCCACAGAAGGTTACACTCCTTTCCAGAATTGCCATTCATCTACCTCATCATTCATATGGGATCTAACATCTAATTATTCTGATTATACCACATTTGTGTGGAGGGTCTTATTACCTTTGTACTTTATTGAAGACAATGCAATTCAGAATAATCAACTGAATTCACTCTCCCAGTGGTGGGAATGAAGGTTTTAAAGCTACACAGATTGGAGAAAGTGTTTTGCAGCTCTGTCATATACCTCATTTTTGTTCTTATCACAATAATAATTTCTGCATGTAAAAACATGTTGCTTCCAAAGAGTTGAAAACTTTTCCTCATTATCTGTTTGTCAGTCTGTGCAACAGCCAAGGAAGCAGAAGATCATACATTTCTCATTCCTGCGTTATTAGACTACACAGCTCTCCACGGCAAACCCTGCAAATGTATAGTGTTCAGTTAGGTGCAGAATGGTTCCCTGGTTTTTCTTTTAGAACAAGAGACACAGCCTGCAAATGGGAAGGATGAGTCCTCACCTTTAGAGAAAAGCTGTTTCTTAATTTGCACTGAGGCCCAAAGACACTGTAAAACTTCTCTGGACCTTATTAAATAGTGGCGGCACATAGACAAATATGGATTTTTTTTTTTTACAATCAGATCGAAGTATCACCTTAAATAGCACATGAAGTTAACTTATTGAATCACTCATATGGTTGGTAAAAATTCCGAAATTAAGGAGAGAGTCTTCATTAGTTCTTTATAAACCTCTCAAATTTCCTGGTTCAGTTTCCATTTCTTTTTCTTTCCAAAAAGTTACCACTCCTCCAAAAAAAAAGAACAGATGAAATGAAAATGTAGACGGTCGTACCAACAAAGAAATTAGGCATGCATCTAATGCATTTAAAAGGTCTACCCTGCCTGCAAAGTTGACTCTGTGCTCCCAGCACCTCCATGATTGCTTATGAGTTTCTGAAGACACAAGCTGAGTGTGGAACTCAATTGGCTTTACTATGAAGATCGTCAGCAATGATTTGAATTCTGTCAGGCAATGGATGGTATTACCTGAACTTACTGGCATATGATGGCAAAATGCAGAGTATAAAGAAAATACTTAGCAACGAAGGTGCTTAGACCCAACTGTTTTGCATTTTGTAATTAGGCAGGTAGAAACTCATAACTTAATATTTTAAGGTAATTTTTTTAGGTTCAGTAATATGCCTTTGAACTTAAACACGTTTCCTTCAAGGAGGTTATATAGTGCAGTGAAGGAGAAAAAATGATCTGGATAATTATGCTGAAAATATAAAGAAAAGAATTTTGGAGAGTATTGTGACCTTTCTTTTACAAGTGGGAAATAAAGTCCAAATCTTCAGTACAATAGTATTTACTCATCATATTAAATTCATACAACCTTAAGCCTCCTCCTTGATTATAAACCCATCTGAGCCCTGGCCACCACAACTAAAGATTTCTTTCTTTTCTTATCTTTTTGATACTCTAGGCTGAGCTGTCACAGACCCTTTTAACTCTTAAAGGGAGTACCAGAAAAATAAATGTGAAAGTACCACGTAAATAATTTTTTAGAATACTAGGCATACAAAAGGTTCATTAGCCACTAAGACTTGTCTCAACCTAGCCTATTTTTACTTACACCCTACTTCCTTCTTCTAGACACAACTTTTTAGTTCAAGTTTATGAATACATTAGGACAATGATCCTCAAATGACTTGGCAAAAGGAATCACTGGAATTGTTTCGGTGATTATAGCTTCTTAGCCCTAATTTGACTTTCTGAAACCAAATCTCAGGTGGGGCTGGGAGTACAGATGATTCACAGCAAACACCTGGAGTTTGCTCCCAAAACACAGGTTTCTAAGGAAAAGAAACAAATAAAAAAGCAAGTCAATGAAAAATAGAATGAATATGTCAAAATGATTGTTCACTGATTGAGCTGATATTTATTGAGGTTCTTTTATGTGTCACTTCTTTTCTAGTCCCTGGGCACTATTTACACATTATTCATTAGGTTAATTGTCTGGTTTTAACAAGTTCAGTGTCTCATTTTCATTAAAGCAATGATGATTTTTAAAATGAGGCTTATTACATGTATCAGAATTCATTTCCTAAATAACCTTAATGATTAACAACCTTGAAGAGTGTCCATGATGAGTCATTAGAAAGTACAGGATAAACAGGGTGAACTTACTGAGTTCAGGAAATGCAGGTGTTTAAAAGGCAACCTGAAGTGTGAACCCATCATTCTGAAGAAAGGCACTTGCTTTGAGACCAGTTTTCAAGTGCTTTGAAAATCGCTTAAAATTGTTGTTTTTTACTCTGGCAATAACTGAAAGATAATAATGTCCCTATGTCCCTCAACCCCAACTTAAAACTTCATCAGATGATGTAAAAACATTGATGGAACTGGGCATGTTAAGATTAAAACAGCAGAGAATAAGTGAGAGAAAGGGGGTTTTGTGATAAATTTATTTATGAATGCCCAGAGGTCAGAAATAGAATGGAAGTTAGAAAAAGAATGGTTAATGGAACTTAGAAAGATTTAAGTCAATGTTAAGGAAGAACTTTTAAGCACTTATTTCATGGATGGGCCGGCATGTCAGCAGAAACAAGGGTACCATCTCCCAGTGTTTCTGCGGGCACTCAGACTAAGGGTTTTGAAAGATTACTGGCTAAATAAATATGAGTTTTTAGAGTGAGGAAGCACCTGAAATGGTGGTGTGCACTGTAGCTTCCCTAGAGAATTAGAAAGTTTAATTTAAGGAAAGTTCACTCTTCAGTGCATCCTTAAGAATCAAGTGGAACACCAAATAACTAGAGACTATCCTGGGGACAGTGATTTAAACATCAACAAAAAAATGAGGCAATAAGGGTGTGGATATGATACAAAATCTCTGCTGTCATGTATAAGTGCTACCTTGATTCCCTGGCTCTAGGGGATAGAAAGAAAATTAATGTGTGAAAATTAAGAAGAGATACAATTTGATTCAAGATAAATTAGATTTGTCGGGCAATTAGAAGTTAGGTCCAGTTCGCTTAAATATACTTTTATCAGCACTACAGAAATATGCTTTCACTTCCAAAACTTCAATGACATCATTATCAAAATGTCTACATACCACTTCCAAGTCACAGGGCAGCAGAACAAAATATATGACATAATTAAATAGCTTGTTCTTCTTGGAAAAATAAGCATTTATAGTATTTAATAAATAGTATTTAAAGCTGTTTGAAAGGACCCAGCAGAGTGCCTATCCTGCACAAGGTAAATACTTCATAAAGACGTATGGAATGCATATAGTAGAACTAGATGAGTGCTTGTGATAGCTCAAACTTCTGTTCCAGGAATTCAAGGTGTGTTAAATCTATTCTCTCATTTATTTCTTTAAATAGCCCTATGAGGTAGATTCTATGAAACTCTCTTGGTGACAAACTGAGGCCAAGGAACTTGCCCAAGGTAAGTTAAGTGCTGGAAAGAAGAACTGAACCCAAGTCTGTTCAATAGCCCAAACCACACGCTTACCCACTTATAAGTCTGGGCTGAGTGATCTTCAGACGCCTCTTGCTCCAGCGTATTTTATTTTTATATATTTCAGAAGGAGTCCCATCAGGACCTCTGTAAGTCTGAGAAACTATAGCTCTAATGGCACACAGAAAAATGAATTGTATATGAAAATGATTTTGCCAGGTAGAGATTTAATACATCATTTTACATAAATTAGCACTGTAAGTCCTGAATGTGCATGAAGTTTAATCATTTGTTTTAAACGTGCCTCCCTCCACGACAGAACTCTTTGACCTATATTTTCATTATTAATAAACTCCAGTGTTTGACATCGTGCACTTGTTGCATAGTGATTTTCACATTTAGTGAGCAGGAAAAATCATCCTCTTGATGACCATTTTGTAATTCTCCTTGAAAATGTTTCCTTGGGATGTTGTTCAGATTGATTAAAACTAATTTAGAGGGAAAAGGAGGCAAGCATCTTCAGTTCCTAAGCTGATTAGCATAATATAAAGTCTCTGGAATTGACATAACATTTCATAGTTGTATTTCATCATTCATACGGTGATTATTCATGAAGTAGAGCCAAGGCAGGAAGGAAATGGGGGCAGGCACAAAGGGAATGAATAAGTGAATGTGCATGCCGAGGACTGAGGGTATGCCTCTGGCACTATACCAAGTCTGAATAAACACGTCATTGTTACCTGTTGTTCTGTCAGAGCCACACCAGTCATTTCCTGTCCCCTGACCTGGTACCAAGCGCATTTAAAACAACTGTATACGAAATGCAAAGCACAAGAGAGTCCTTAAAAATCCAAGAATGCTCTGTCAATTTTATGCAAAGAATTCGGATATAATGGCGCTTTGAGATAAGCAATACCTGTTTTCTCTCCCATAATATCAATGGCAAGAGATTAGGGACACACACCCAAGCACTCCCTAAATAAATAAGTACGGTTTATCCATGGCGTTAGCTAAATGCTTTATGAGTCTATTTATATTTTTAGTTTTACTTCTCAAGACAGTGATAGTCTTCTGTTTACAATCTGCTTTAGGATTTCACTTCATTTGACTTACATGCATCTCCTCCAAACTTCTCAGGATGCTTTCAAATTGTGGAATTTCATGAAATGGACTTACCTGCTTGCTATCCTGTCAGTTCTAAGAGAAAGTGAAAGCAACTGAAATGTGTCTTCCTGTGCTTCCTTTTCTGTACCTATAATCCTCCTTATCAGCCACCTTTCCCTCCAGGCACCATGTAGTCTCTGGCTGAAGAAAATGACTTCCTGATAAATTAAGATCTTTGGTGACCGTGTGAAGTGATTAGAAACTTTATTCTTACTTCTTCTTTAATATGGAGAAGTGGTAGCTTGGGAGTGAGCAAAAAGTCCCTGGGAAACTGTTTTCTCAATAGGCTTCACTCTCCAAACTCATCTTGTGGACAATTCCTCCACTCAGGTGAAGGAGCGGTGAGGACCCCACCCACTCGCCCTTGACTGGGGACTCTGATAGCTTTAGAGGCTTCGTCTTGCCAGAGCGAACGATAGCACATTTCAAAAACGATTGTGTCCTCCCTTGAAATATCAGCATGAGGTTAGTGTTCTCTTTCAGAATTCAATTCCAAAACTATACAAGCATAAGAGAGCCATGATAAGACGTTTTCGCTTTAATTTATTGATGGTTTTTGGAAATGAGAAAAACTTTGTTATCTTTTAGGCAATTTTTAGAATAAACTTGGCTAGGAATTTTAAGGAACACAAAATTAAGAAAGAATAAAAAGAAAATGTATTACAAGTAATCATGCTGTGATCTAAGTCCATCTGCATAGGGATGCCAGCTGGGGATGGGAAGTATGCGTACAACTGTCTCTTGCTACATTAACATGAATATCGTTTATTGAACAAGCACCAGATGCCCATGGCTCTGACTCCTGAGCATTTATAAAGAGAAAAGGTAAAACTTTGGAGAAAAAGTAAAACTTTCAGTGCTAACAAGAGAAAATATAACTTTCTTTAGAAAGATAAAAAATGATTACAAGACAGTCCCTGTTCTTCGTGACAGTGAGAGGCCAACACCAGGCAAATATCTCAGACTAACTGCATTCCTCCCTAAACCACCGCCCTCCCCCATGCCAGCCTTCCTGGACTTCAGAATGTTTTTCTGCTGCTCACTTTCTGTGTCATTGACTTTAGTTTGTTTCGGGAGTATCCATCTCATTAGGTGAGACATAATAATCTTTGATATTTTTGACATCCCTTAATTTTTTTCCCATAGATACTTGGAATTGAGATAATGTAAACAAAAACATAGACTTCCTTAAAGTCAATATTCTGACAGCTGAAACATTAAGATATCAAGTCTGTGATAAATGATTGATGGAGATGGAATAAACTACATCCATGCGGTTTTTTCGTTGGTTTCTAAATATTCCCTCTAGCTCACCTGGTTTTGTATCAGGGAAATTCAGATGACAAAGTAACCTTGCTATTATGTGAACATACATAAAGTAATTCTTAATTTCCTAAGACGATGAAAACCACAAAAAACTCAAATAATTATCTGAAAACCCAGTATTTTACTCCATTTGCCTTTTTGCCCATAGATTCTTTATGATAATATGAACTTTGTTTTCTAGTAAACCATTTACTAGTGATCAGAATGAAATCATAATTGATCTTTCAACTTGAGTCTTCCCTTTGAGCAGAGGTGAACACTAAAAAGAGGTTGTGTTCCCTCCAACTCCAGGGACAATATTCTATGGTTCTCTGCAGCCTAATGCAGCTGGCTGCCAGCAAAGGATTTCTGGTAAATGCTAATTATGCCCACTCAATTAAAGTAAACGGATATTTATTGAGCTGTACAGAAGACAGAATGTTGCAGTAATGTGGTAATGCAGTCACCACCTTCCCACCCTAAAGACCCTCAACTTTTCTTCTTTCAGAGTTCAGCACCCAGGGAATTCATTCCTGGAGTGGTTTTCTGGTACATGTTGAACATTTATAAAATACTAATTACTCCTGATGCTATCATGGATATACTAGATAATATAAATATGTAAAACAAAGGATTCTTGCCCCCTAGGATTCTTGCCTTCTAAAATATAAGCCCAGAATAATTCCATAGGTCTTTTAGAAATGGGTAGCATGATCTTGGTTACAAGATAAATAAAAAGAACTTGATATGCAACACAATATTTCCATAATTTTGATGGTCTTTTTATGAAGAAATGGCATTTTCAACATTTCCACTTGAGAGGGCCTGAGAATAAATACAAAGAATCAAACATAAAAACAAAGCGTTAGTAAGTATTTAGAATTTGTTAGCTTATTCTGCACTTACTGTGTGTCTGAAAAAAGATGGATCAGGTTAAATTAGTCTTATTTGAAAAGTATTACAAATGTCTACCCTCTAAAATATGATGAAAACTCACTGAACAAGTACCAAGTCAGTATCTTTAGGTGCCAATTCCAGCTCTTCTTCCTTATTACATTCATTGGGGATGTCTGACGTAAAATTCAGGCAGATTTAGTCTATTTTGTAAGCAATTTCATTGACAATGTCAGATATATTTGTATCAAAGAGGACACATAACCAAAAAAAAATCAATATTTTCATAAGTCTAGAGATTCAACAAATTTAATTTGTTTTAGCTACCAGTACTTGCACACTTTTATTTTTGAAAAGAGGATTGATAAATACTTCCCAGGAACACTTTATGCAAGTATGTTTTATTGATGCATATGCTAAAACAAATGAAATATTTTTTAGAGTTCTGAACTGGTTTAAATTCATTTATTTGTTCATTTTCCTTTATTTTAAATGGGAATCTTTTTCAGTTTTTATTACAATGAGCTATAATAATTTTAAAAAATGCAACAAAAATTGCCTTCAACACAGAGGTCCTGCAAACCTAGTAGAAAACATACTCTTTCATGGATGCATCTATATACTTGTTCTGTGAGTAACATGGAAAAGATACATGAGACTCAAAGAAGGACCAGAAAAGGGAAATATATATAATCCGGGTTACATTTTTAAAAGAGCTTAAATGCAGAAAATTCTCCAGTAAAGACAAAAAGCTACTTGATCAAATTCTATAAATCACATGATGAACACTTGAGATTAGCAAACCAAGGCCATTCCAGAATATAATTTCAGGTCTACCATGTATTAGATGTTGAGATTTGGGGCCAGTTTTCTGAAAGATCTAACTAACCTCAATCTCTATAATGTTCTAGTTCAGTCTTTCTACTCCACCTGGGCAAATATCAATATAAGTAATGCTTTTCCCTTTCCCAGTTATCACACATGTACTTTCCACTCATTTCTGTCTAAACAAATTACTCTGCACCCTCAAAACCTCCACATGATCTTTTTGGAACAGACTTTCCTGCCTCTAGTTACTGTAAAAGTCTCTTTCCTATTGAATACCACTTATAACTGTAGAGTATTCTTCATAAAGGTAAAGAAAGACCTAGCAAAATGTGAAGGATAATGTCTGAATCAATGGCTTTGCAGACAGAATGACGGAGAATAGTGGACACCTCAACCAGCCCACTTTTCTCTGTCACTCGTCTCCTTCCTACATTTCTGGAATTTATTTTTCAACAAGGTTAGGGAAGTAAAAATAATTTAAATTCAACATATTTATTGGACATCTATTTGAATGTTTAATCTTATTTCAGGCACTATGGTGATGAAAAAGAAATTTTCTTTTGGTTTCTGCTCTTAAGTAGCATATCTATTATTTGACATTTAATACAAAACAAGAATCAGAAAGTTAAAATCAAAATTACTTCTCACTCATTTCTACTACACACTCTGTTTTTCATACACACACAATGTTAATTGTTAACTACAATAGTTTTCATCAGAATATGAAATATAATGGTGTTTAGCAAACAAATGTTTATGAATAATTTAATGTAACTATTTCAGGCCCCCAACGTAATACTCTTTTTACTGTGTTTTCCAAAGCTCTCAGGAAGATAATTATGCTGCACGGAAGAGCCCCTAACATATCCCCTATTATGAATTTTATGGTTCATTTTACTGAAATACTTCTTCCCTTCTTTATTATCTGGACTTGGATGCTTTTTTTTCCTCTAATACTTTACTACCAAGACAGGAAATCAAGTTGATAGTGGCCTATGGATCATAACAAGTTCATCTGTTTGCACTGGTGGAAGATCTGTGGTAACAGCAAGGGCCAGCCGAACACAACATGTCAGACGTGCTGACTGGTCCCAAGACAGCAGGCAACATGCAACAAAAAAGAGAAGTTCAGGACCTCACTGACGACAACAAGCTGCAGCAACAGCTTCCCAGCTGAGTGACACGAAGCCTATGAAGGAAACATTACTCGTTTAGGTAGGCACACATGAAATATTAATTTCCTGGATCGCCTGCATTTGCATAGTAATAATAAGTTCACCTTCTTAGCTTGTTCTGGCCTCAATTAGCAATTCTACTGTCATACCTGAGATTTGGGGAAGGAAAGAGAAGAGAAGGCTGTAGAAAATGTCCCTCTGGAAACAGCAACACTAATGGAGCTTATCACTACCATCATTAATTTAATCAAAAACCTTGAGGCAGAGGACCAGAGCAATCTGTTAAGGAAACATTTTCTAAAATGAGAGTGCTTCCCATTTCAATTAGGGTCTTGCTGTTTTTTGGGTTTTTTTTTTTTCTCTTTGAGACGTTATTTTTCTCTGTTATCTCCCCCTCATCCCTCCCCCATTCCTGCCACTGATCAGATCTGCAACTGGGGGCTGTATTTTTACTAAAAAATGTATTCTTGCAAACTGGCAGTTTTGCAAGAACAACCCTCTCCTCTAACCTTCTTAACCGACTTCTTTTTTTAATGACATCTCAATTAGTTCAGACCCTCTGTGCCAAAGATAAAGTCCTTGTATCTCAATGAGGGAATACTCTAGAGAGAATGAAGTTTGCTTCACGGTGTGCATGTTAATATGCTATTCTCTCTAATTAGTTTTACAGATAATGGCTGCCACTGGATGATTCTGCTGTACTTATATGTGTGTTTGTACTCACATGCGTGGTTAGGTGTATTTCCCCTTCCAGATACAAACCAACAACAGAACTATGAGGGAAGTCGCTGAGAACAGATTTCTTGAAAGTGGAATCCCAAGGATGACTACAGGCATCATGCATATGAGACAAAAATATCAATCCACAACTTGAGAACTATAAATTTGCTGATTTTTAAATCTCAGGAACATCATTATTAAATATACATAAAGTAGTGGTGGTCTTGGCTCAACAATGAGACTTCTCTCTGCTACTTCCAGGGAATACCTTTACCAATGCAGATAAATCCTTTGACAAACCCTACTGCAATGATGATACTTTCTATATGAAATGACTATGTCTTCTGCTAGAAGAGAATTTCCTGAGCTGAATATCACCTGAGCATCCCAATAGCAGTAGCTCTCTGGGAGTCGGAGGAAACAAAACTGCATCTTGGACCTCTGTGACACTAAGACAACAGTGATTTGGCCATGCTACCCAGAATACAAGGGCATCACCTCCAGCTGTGTTCACTGGCAGCTTATCCCAGTGGGCGCTTTTATACGGCAGGAGGAAGCAAGGTGTCTGCTCTTGGCTCACCTTTTCCTATGCCGTTGCGCTTTAAAATTTTAAATACCTGTAAGTAACACCATGGAATTATGAGGTCGTGAAATTGCAGGTTAGGGATTCCATGCATGGGCCACTATAAGATCGGAAAAAGCTTTCATAAGAAAATACAACCTCAAGATGGAAAAGAACATTTTTACATTGTCCTTTTCTATAAATTTTCTGTGTTAGCTTTTAATATTTAAAATATGTTTGGAACTTGGGGAAGATAAATCACAAATAAGAGGTATTTTAAAAAGCATTTACGGAGAAATGTCCTTTAAAATAGAGAGCAGACTTCCAAAGCTGTAAGTAATCTCAGTTTTGTCCTTTAAAGGTACAGACTCTATGCCCATTCCTGTGTGCCTGAGAGAGAAGTACTGGGACAAGTGAGCATCTGTATTGGTGTGATTAAGAGCCAGGCTCTAGTTAACTCTAAAGTAAACATTCCATAACACCTCCATAATCTTCTAAAGTTGAAGACACAAATGGCAGTGAAACAAGCATTTCAATAGAGTTATTATTGTTTCTAGAATGAATAGAAATATGCTCATGGGCTAAGCTAGAAGCTCTCAGCATGTATAACTATACAACAAAATTAGTCAATTCCGTCAACATTAAACACTAAATGAAAGGAAAGCATGAATTCACACATAAAAAACTGCCATCTTTTTTTTTTTTTCCGTGAGGGCAACATAACAGGCTCTACTTTTTCTCTCTCTGATTGATGAAATTTTTCATCAATTTTTTAAATTTTAAAGAATTTTTTCAAATTTTTTCAAATTTTAAATCTGAGGGATGAAAAATGTGGTAAGAGACTTCTGAAGGTACTAAGATATCATTAAAATAAATAAATAAATAGGAATAACCCTTGACATTCCTCTCCTCCCAAACTGTAATATTAAACTTATCATATAGATATATATATATCTTTAATGTATGAAAAATAGGTAATATCGATTGCTCATATATGATAGGAACTCTGCTGAGTGCTTTATATATATATTATTCAATCTTCTCAGCAATCTCACAAGTAAAATAACCCTTTTAGTTTTACAGATGAGGAAACTGAGGCACAGAGAAGTATAGCAAGTGGAAGTGACTGGCCTGGGATCCAAATCCATGCACTTTTAACTACCAAACAATTATTCTGTCTCTACTGGAGGGAAAAGAACTGGAATAGGGCTCAGGAAATTTTAATTAGCTGCTTTCTTTTCCATTATAATGACTCTCCGAACCTCCATCTCCTCACTTCAAAAATATCTAAATAACATGAAGTTGTAGGTTTCTATGTCACTTTTCAGCTCCAGTCTGCATAATCTTTCAAATTGTAAATTGCCCCTGGAAGTTTAGTGCTGAAAGGGCATTTGAGATGCCCAAATCCAGAGTCCCTCTCTCCACTAAGGCAATTCATCCTATATTATCTCTGATTTACTGTGATTTTTCTACATGAATTTTTCCAATGAAGGGCATATAGCCCATAGGACAAGAGACACTGTTAAAAGTTTAATTGTTAGAAATATCTTCTTCTTATTTACCTTAACTATATCTACCGTTAAGGCTTAAATATTAACTCACTTCTTTTGTTTTTTGTATCCTTTGTTTTTTATATAACTTTCTACAAACGTAAAGAAAACAGGATTATTATGTAAAGTTTTAGAAAATACAGGAATACTAAAAATAAATTTTAAAAACTTAAATTTAACCACTCAGAGAAATCCATTAAAAAGGATATTTTAGCAGTTATTTTAATATACATATTTCAACTTTAAGAATTAAACTTTGACCTAGTGATCTTTTTACTCAACAGTATAATGTGAACATTTATTCATGCCATTGACTATTGTTGGTGAATATGATTTTTATAATTGTTTTAGCTTCTTTATATTTAAAATTTTTTATTATAACTTAATAATTTTTGAGTAAATCAGATAATCCTACTCATAACTATCAATATTTTCTTTATGGTTTCTTCATTAGTATCATCCATTTCAACTCCAAAAGAAGTTAAATATTTGTTTCTATTTTCTTGTGTAA
Organism: Balaenoptera borealis; assembly: GCF_965194805.1. NCBI lineage: Eukaryota > Metazoa > Chordata > Mammalia > Artiodactyla > Balaenopteridae > Balaenoptera > Balaenoptera borealis. The sequence continues at coordinate 16,254,344 of NC_138861.1, forward strand.
TTTTTATGGTTTCTCAATATTTTCTGTGTTATCTCTTTAATCCATCTGTCATTTATTCTGGCATATATTTATATGGGTTGAGAAACTATAAATTTCTGAAACCCCACAAATGATATTCTTCTATATAAGAGGGCTTCAGATATTTGAAATCTATGATCATGCCTATCATTTCTCTTCCATTCAAATCACAAATCGTCTCTGTTAAATACGATCAAGTCCTTCTTTTTTCGAATGGGGTTTGGAAAGTAGTCTCCTCTGTATGTTCACAGATATGCCAGTTTTATTTGGAAGCGGAATGTTCACAACTGGATACAGTTGTTTAACTGCCCCATCAGTGTCCATGTATCTTAGGGCAGGAAATTATAATTCCATAAATGCAACTAAGATTAAATAGAGTTGTAGGCTACCACATCATAACCTCGGCACGAATTCAACTGGTACTTAACTAAAGTCTCCCAGATCTTTTTCACATGAACCACTACTGTCAAGCCCCATTTTCTGAAAATGCTGTCAATTAATCTACAAGCCTTTCATCTACACAGCAGTAGATGCATATACATTGTACTTTCAAATGGTGCTTGCGTTTCTGATTTAAATAAGCTTATGCATTTACCCAGAAACACAGAAGGGGACCCAATGCATGCCTTTGATAGGAGTGATAATGTGGCACTGTACAGATGCTGGAGTCCCTATTCAGTAACTCTTCCTCATAAACACACTCCGTCCCACTGCTGCACAGGAAACATGAGGGCCATACAGTTAGCAACACATATCTATGCTATGATAATAGACATTTCAGGGAATCCCTTTAAGGATACCAAGAAACAAACTTAAAACTCCCCTGAATAAAAGAGGAGTTTCAGGAACCAAAAGAACTGAGCCGACCACTTTTTTGCAAAGCCCTTTGTGATCTTCTTAAGCCCATCTATTCAGACTAAAGGTCAAGTGGGCAAAGCCAGCAATTCTATTTTCCCACAAAGCTGCTACAGTTTTCTGTCTCCTGACAGCCCCATCACTAGGAGTCTATTATCTTCCATTCTCCCTCCAGCACCACCCAGATCCTTAACTGGAAATGCACTAAACAGCTCCTTTCTTTCATGGGTTGACTTTCAGTTTTTTGTAATGGCTTCATGTTATACATCTAAAAGCTTTCTTCCCTTGCTCTGTTTATTTAAAGAGGGCAATTTGAGAAAGCAGAACCCACCCTAAACAAGCCTTTCACTATGGTAGGCCAAATGCAAGTAAATTTGCTAATAAAGGCCTTTTCCAGTTCACTAGGTGGCACTTTAAAAGTAGCATCTAGATGACAGGTCTGAAACTGTCTTTAAAAACTGCCTGAAGAATTTAATTTCTACTTGAAGGAATACTTTGCATCTTCCTTTAAATAACAGTTAGTGATCCTTTCAGAAAAAAAAAAAACCTTGGAGTTTACTGTCTAATCATACAGACTACAGGTTGTGTCTGCACTCTATCAAGAACTCATAGTAAAAGCTTTAGTTTTTCTTGACCCAATACCTGTTTAGATTGGTAGATGTTTCCGTGTTCAAGTCTTAATCCAGATCAAGAAATCAAACACTAGAAAATAAAATCTAGTTGTTTTGAGTTGACAGCTACTTGGCAGATCAAAAAACCAAATCTACTTTCAAAGTTAAATGGAGAAAAAGGAGAGGAAAAAAAAAAGTTGCTTCCTGGCAGACTCTAAGCTTCCCATTTAAAGGTGTTTGTACACTGATGTGGTCAGAGCAGGGCCAAGAAGTAGCATTCACAGCAGCAGAGTTAACACATCAAGTTTAAATTCAAGGTAGGTGTCTTCTTACATTTCTTACATTTAGTGCGCATTTACTTGCCATTTCTTGACTGGCAATTCTTGACACATAATACACATTTATACACATACATGTCCTTAACCAGGAAAAGAAAGCAGGTATGGGTAACTGACTGAAAAACTAATGGCCAAATGAACTGAACAAAACACGAAATTTCTTCAGTCTGAAGGTTAATGTGTATCTTAATGTTAATTTGTGAAGCAGGATGGTGATATTTACTTATTTAAATTTCAAGATAAAATGTATTCAAAATAAAATATTAAAAAATGTCTGATTTACCTTCTCTTACTAAGTAGAAAAGAAATGCACTTAAAAATTCAGGCCATAGACCTAAATGGCAGAATTTTAGATCAAGTTTTTTCCTTTTACTTTTGTCACAAGACATTGTTTTGCCATAGTGCTACTGTTCATTTCCTAATATTTACAAACATAGTTAATGAAGAGAGTAGTTTGAATTATTAGGTAAAAGTTATCTCCAAATAAAATATATTCAAAAAGCCATTCTTCTTGCATGTTACATCATGACTTGTTATTTCTGTAGGGTTTCCACCCTTGGAAATTGCAGTACTGTAACTGTACCAAAAGCTACTATCTTCTTAAGACGGTGATAGACCCAAGATTATACGGAGCTTAAGAACATGAACAAGCACAGGAATGTTGGCAAGGGCACCCAGCCTGCGGGAGTTGTGATGGCTGGCAGGGTGCTGCCCTAAATCCTTGAGTTGGCTACAAGAACTCTGTAATCTGATCTCAACCCACTTCTCCAACCTCATCTTTACGTCACGCCTCCTCAACCACTCATATGACATATTTCATCCAGATAGATCTATCTGTGGACTCTAGAAAGCACCATTTTCTCTCTAGCTCCTAAGTCTTTGCACTTAAATTTATTTCTACCTAAAATACACTCACCTTCTCATTCTTATGAATCCCACCTTCCTGATTAGGTAACTAACTGTCACGCAACCTTCAGTACTCAACTTGAATCCAGTGTTACCACCATGTCAATTTAGGTTCCCCTCCTGTGAAGTTTAATGGCACCCCTCACTCACTCCCATAACACTCAAGAGTGATGGTATGAAGCAGAGGTTTTCAAAATGTGTCCAAATATCACGTGCATCAGAACGTCCTCAAAGGCTTGTTAAAACACAGCCTTCTGGGTTCCACCACTGTCCTACTGAATCAAAATCTCTGGGAATGGAGCTGAGAAAGCTGCACTTTATAAATAAACTTCCCAGATAATACTTACCCATCCTCGCTTCAGAGGCTACATTCTTTGAAGGGGTAAAGGCACAGACTGAAGATACTTTTGCTGTTTTAAAATATCAAGAGAATAAGGGTAATGGCTCAAAAACATATTATTTTAAAAATGGAATCTAGCCTTTACAGGGGGGTAGAACCATACACACATCTGAAAGTCACAATTCTCTACATGATTTCTTTCCTTTTCTAGTCTAGAAAAATGAAATAATACCCTATACATGTCCATTTCATTCTTCCCTGCAAGACATAGAATAATGACTCCTTTAAAGAAGATTGGAGCAAAAATGTGTGTGTGTGTGTGTGTGTGTATTCAAGTGAAGTACTTTTAAAAGAGACATTTTAATTAACCCCAATTTAGCAGACAATGCTGAAACACAGGGGACTTAAGACACTTGTGACCTATAGCTTTTTAGTGATAATGATGATGATAAATGAAGCTACATTCTCCAGTCTAAAATAATTGCCACAGGCATGATTTCTGAACAACTTGCCTCCCTCACTTCTCAATGCCCCATGTGAAGTAATAATGATGTCAAGCACAAGAACAGAAAACCAAGGGAACCAAGTGAAAAAGATAGAAGAAATGAGTATAAATGAGGTTATGCAGCTCTGAAGACATTTTTTTAAACTCAAATTCCAATGAAAATAGTTTAGAAATTGGAATGACCTTCAAGGTTGGTTCTGCAATGAGTATTCGTGCTTCCTGAACAATTTTGGTGTTGTTTCTCAGGTTTTAATTAGCAATGGTGCCACCCTAAAAAGATTCTCAGCAATTTCTCGTAGACTCCAGGCCATTTGCTCTCATTATGAAAGTCTGCTTTCATCGTTCCTGCAGTATAATTGATCTTAGCGCAGTTGCTAATACCAACAATCATCTAATTATTTTCTCTGCAACACGGAGAATAAAAATAAGTTCCTCTGTAAAACCTACCACATATTTTGCTTTTAAAATGTCTGATGGCCTTTCAGAGAAAAGGAAATAACCATATAGTTTTCTACATGCTAAACTATTTCTTTATATGTGACAAAAACATTGATTTTGGCATTTTGCCTGCACCAAGAAAATCAGTGCTTTGAAGGCAGTAAGTGACTGACTACTTACACAGAGTCTGTTATAATCTCTCACCCCCTACCTTCTTGGAAAAGCAGAACTCACAGTGGTTGGTCAGAACCCTGTTTGGGGCTGGAATAGGCCAAGATGACTCAGAAGTTTCTAGAGCCAATTAAATACCCCTGATTTACTGATTTAATAAAGAAACTCTGTCTTCTGACCTCAAAGGGTCAATAAGAACAAACATCAATAAAAGAGACATGTTTTTATTGAAAACACAGGGAGATCAAGCATGAGGTTTCTGATGTGATTCTGTGATGCACTAATTTATCAGTGAAATGCTCATGGTGGGTAAGGAATCAAGGAGAAGAGTAATCTCTGTTCCACAGCCTCAGAATCATGCTACTTAAATTCTCAGAGAAAGGTTAGAAGCCAGACTCCTAAGTACACCAAGCCTCTCAGGCACACTTTCAAAGAAACAGTAGTTCTTCCTTTTATATCATTTAAGTCAACCACAAAACTAAAAAAAAAATTTAAAGCAGAATCTTCTGCAGATAGCTGATCACACTAATAGACTCAAGTGTGCTCATTTCCTTTCTACTATACTGGTAGGTACTGGTAGGTACTGGTAGGTACTGGTGGACAGCTGAGGATTCATGAGTTCTTAGTCTAACAGATTTATCTTTGTGCTTACTCAGAGAAATACCTCGTCAAAAGATTTGATAGTTTAAGTGAGGTAAATCATGCAAATAATTTGACATGTTTTTTAAAGCTAGGAGATATGCTTATTACCATGAAAGAGGTACCAATTCCATAAAAGTAAAAACTCACAGGAAAAGAATCAAGTGGTCATATGCTAGAATAATCCTTCCTTTTGGTTGTAAGATTTTGTGATTATTATGCCTTTCCTTATTATCATTTTGAGCATTCCCTTTCTTTTCCCAACATTTTATTATGAATATTAATACAAACAAACAGCAAAGTTGAAGAAACTTTACAGTAAATATCTACATATCCACCACCTATATTTTACTAGTGACCTTACAAATTTCTATACATCTATCCATTCCTCTATCAATCAACCTTGTATTTTGGATGCACTGCAAAGTAAATTACAGACTCTAGTACACTTCTCCCTAAATATTTAAGAATGCATATCATTATATGTTCAATATTTGTTTAGTGTTTTATGTAACATTTACACAAAATAGAATTCACAAATACTAAGACTGAATTCACTTTTTTTTTTCCTGAGTGAAAGTTCTTTTTTCTAATTTAAGTTTAGTTTATTTACGACATTGTGTTAGTTTCAGGTGTACAGCAAAGTGATTCAGTTATATATGTGTGTGTGTGTGTGCACGTGTGTGTATTCTTTTCCAGACTTTTTCATTATAGGTTATTACAAGATATTGAATATAGTTCCCTGTGCTATACAGCAAGGTCCTTGTTGTTTATTTTATACATAGTCGTGTGTATCTGTTAATCCCAAACTATTAAAACTCACTATGTTTTGCCAAATGTATGCAACTCATCTTGATTAAAATCCAAACCCTCTACACCAAGCATGATCTGGCTCCAGGCTGTTTCTCTAACCGCAACTCCAGTCCATCATTTCTAGCTCACTCATCTCCAGTTACACCAGCCTTCTTTCTTTTTCTCACACAAGCTGAGCTCCTGTTATCTTCACAGCCTTACACACAGGTTAATCCTTCTTCTTTTTGCCCCTCGGCATTCTTCAATGGCCACTTTTAAATATCACCTCCTTAAAAACATGCCCTTACTGCCTGCTCACGTAGACTGTCTTCCCAGTTATGCTCTGTAATTGTTCTTATCAAAATTTGAATTAAACATTTGTTTAGGTTTTCTTTATTTAATGTCTGTGTACTTCACTAGACTAGAAGCTCCATGACTGCAGGGACTATATAGTTCTTTTTTTTTTTTTTAACATCTTTATTGGAGTATAATTGCTTTACAATGTTGTGTTAGTTTCTGCTTTATAACAAAGTGAATCAGCTATACATATACATATATCCCCATATCTCCTCCCTCTTGTGTCTCCCTCCCACGCTCCCTATCCACCCACCCCCCCGCGCCAGGTGGTCACAAAGCACTGAGCTGATCTCCCTGTGCTATGTGGCTGCTTCCCACTAGCTATCTATTTTACATTTGGTAGTGTATATATGTCCATACCACTCTCTCATTTCGTCCCAGCTTACCCTTCCTCCTCCACGTGTCCTCAAGTCCATTCTCTATATCTGCCTCTTTATTCCTGTCCTGCCCCTAGGCTCTTCAGAACCATTTTTTTAGATTCTATATATATGTGTTAGCATACAGTATTTGTTTTTCTCTTTCTGACTAACTTCACTCTGTATGACAGACTCTAGGTCCATCCACCTCACTACAAATAACTCAATTTCGTTTCTTTTTATGGCTGAGTAATATTCCATTGTATATACGTGCCACATCTTCTTTATCCATTCATCTGTCGATGGGCATTTAAGTTGCTTCCATGTCCTGGCTATTGTAAACAGAGCTGCAATGAACATTGTGGTACATGACTCTTTTTGAATTATGGTTTCCTCAGGGTATATGCCCAGTAGTGGGATTGCTGGGTCGTATGGTAGTTCTATTTTTAGTTTTTTAAGGAACCTCCATACTGTTCTCCATAGTGGCTGTTATCAATTTACATTCCCACCATCAGTGCAAGAGGGTTCCCTTTTCTCCACACCCTCTCCAGCATTTATTGTTTGTAGATGTTTTGATGATGGCCATTCTGACTAGTGTGAGGTGATACCTCATTGTAGTTTTGATTTGCATTTCTCTAATGATTAATGACGTTGAGCATCCTTTCATGTGTTTGTTGGCAACCTGTATATCTTCTTTGGAGAAATGTTTATTTAGGTCTTCTGCCCATTTTTGGCTTGGGTTGTTTTTTTTTTTTTTTTTGATATTGAGCTGCATGAGCTGCTTGCATATTTTGGAGATGAATCCTTTGTCTGTCGTTTCATTTGCAAATATTTTCTCTCATTCTGAGGGTTGCCTTTTTATCGTTTATGGTTTCCTTTGTTGCGCAAAAGCTTTTAAGTTTCATTAGGTCCCATTTGTTTATTTTTGTTTTTATTTCCATTTCCCTAGGAGGTGGGTCAAAAAGGATCTTGCTGTGATTTATGTCATGGAGGGTTCTGCCTATGTTTTCCTCTAAGAGTTTGATAGTGTCTGGCCTTACATTTAGGTCTTTAATCCATTTTGAGTTTATTTTTGTGTATGGTGTTAGGGAGTGTTCTAATTTCATTCTTTTACATGTAGCTGTCCAGTTTCCCCAGCACCACTTATTGAAGAGACTGTCTTTTCTCCACTGTATATTATTGCCTCCTTTATCAAAGACAAGGTGTCCATATGTGTGTGGGTTTATCTCTGGGCTTTCTATCCTGTTCCATTGATCTGTATGTCTGTTTTTGTGCCAGTACCATACTGTCTTGATGACTATAGATTTGTAGTATAGTCTGAAGTCAGGGAGCCTGATTACTCCAGCTCTGTTTTTCTTTCTCAAGATTGCTTTGGCTATTCGGGGTATTTTGTGTTTGCATACAATTTGTGAAATTTTTTGCTCTAGTTCTGTGAAAAATGTCATTGGTAGTTTGATAGGGATTGCACTGAATCTATAGATTGCTTTGGGTAGGATAGTCATTTTCACAATGTTGATTCTTCCAATCCAAGAACATGGTATATGTCTCCATCTGTTTGTATCATCTTTAATTTCTTTCAGCAGTGTCTTATAGTTTTCTGCATACAGGTCTTTTGTGTCCGTAGGTAGGCTTATTCTTAGGTATTTTATTTTGTTTGATGCAATGGTAAATGGGAGTGTTTCCTTAATTTCTCTTTCAGATTTTTCATCATTAGTGTATAGGAATGCAAGAGATTTCTGTCCATTAATTTTGTATCCTGCAATTTTACCATATTCATTGATTAGCTCTAGTAGTTTTCTGGTAGCATCTTTAGGATTCTCTATGTGTAGTATCATGTCATCTGCAAACAGTGACAGCTTTACTACTTCTTTTCTGATTTGGGTTCCTTTAATTTCTTTTTCTTCTCTGATTGCTGTGGCTAAAACTTCCAAAACTATGTTGAATAATAGTGGTGAGAGTGGACAACCTTGTCTTGTTCCTGATCTGAGAGGAAATGGTTTCAGTTTTTCACCATTGAAAACAATATTGGCTGTGGGTTTGTCATATATGGCTTTTATTATGTTGAGGTAAGTTCCCTCTATGCCTATTTTCTGGAGGGTTTTTATCATAAATGGATGTTGAATTTTGTCAAAAGCTCTCTCTGCATCTATTGAGATGATCATATGGTTTTTCTCCTTCAGTTTGTTAATATGGTGTATCACATTGATTGATTTGCGTATATTGAAGAATCCTTGCATTCCTGGGATAAACCCCACTTGATCATGGTGTATGATCCTTTTAATGTGCTGCTGGATTCTGTTTGCTAGTATTTTGTTGAGGATTTTTGCATCTATGCTCATCAGTGATATTGGCCAGTAGTTTTCTTTCTTTGCGATATCTTTGTCTGGTTTTGGTATCAGGGTGATGGTGGCCTCATAGAATGAGTTTGGGAGTGTTCCTCCCTCTGGTATATCTTGGAAGAGTTTGTGAGGGATAGGTGTTAGCTCTTCTCTAAATGTTTGAGAGAATTCGCCTGTGAAGCCATCTGGTCCTGGGCTTTTGTTTGTTGGAAGATTTTTAATCACAGTTTTAATTTCAGTGTTTGTGATTGGTCTGTTCATATTTCCTATTTCTTCCTGGTTTAGTCTCGGAAGGTTGCACTTTTCTAAGAATTTGTCCATTTCTTCCAGGTTGTCCATTTTATTGGCCTATAGTCGCCTGTAGTAATCTCTTATGAGTTGTTACTTCTCCTTTATTTCTAATTCTATTGATTTGAGTTTTCTCCCTTTTTTTCTTGATGAGTCTGGCTCATGGTTTATCAATTCTGTTTATCTTCTCAAAAAACCAGCTTTTAGTTTTATTGATCTTTGCTGCTGTTTCCGTCAGTTCTTTTTCATTTATTTCTTATCTGATCTTTATGATTTCTTTCCTTCTGCTAACTTCCGGGATTTTTTGTTCTTCTTTCTCAAATTGCTATAGATGTAAGGTTAGGTTGTTTGAGATGTTTCTTGTTTCTTGAGGTAGGATTGTATTGCTATAAACTTCCCTCTTAGAACTCCTTTGGTTGCATCCCATAGGTTTTGGGTCGTCGTGCTTTCATTCTCATTTGTTTCTAGGTATTGTTTGATTTCCTCTTTGATTTCTTCAGTGATCTCTTGGTTATTTAGTAGTGTATTGTTTAGCCTCCATGTGTTTGCATTTTTTACAGATTTTTTCCTGTAATTGATATCTAGCCTCATAGCATTGCGGTCAGAAATGATGCTTGATACGATTTCAATTTTCTTAAATTTATCAAGGCTTGATTTGTGACCCAAGGTATGATCTATCCTGGAGAATGTTCCATGAGCACTTGAGAAGAAAGTGTATTCTGTTGTTTTTGGATGGAATGTCCTATAAATATCAATTAAGTCCATCTTGTTTAATGTGTCATTTAAAGCTTGTGTTTCCTTAGTTATTTTCATTTTGGATGATCTGTCCATTGGTGAAAGTGGGGTGTTAAAGTCCCCTACTATGATTGTGTTACTGTCGATTTCCCCTTTTATGGCTGTTAGCATTTGCCTTATGTATTGAGGTGCTCCTATCTTGGGTGCATAAATATTTACAATTGTTATATCTTCTTCTTGGATTTATCCCTTGATCATTATGTAGTGTCCTTCTTTGTCTCTTGTAATAGCCTTTATTTTAAAGTCTATTTTGTCTGATAGGAGCATTGCTACTCCAGCTTTCTTTTGATTTCCATTTGCATGGAATAGCTTTTCCCATCCCCTCACTTTCAGTCTGTATGTGTCTCTAGGTGTGAAGTGGGTCTCTTGTAGACAGCATATATACGGGTCTTGTTTTTCTATCCATTCAGCCAGTCTATGTCTTTTGGTTGGAGCATTTAATTCATTTACAGTTAAGGTAGTTATTGATATGTATGTTCCTATTACCATTTTCTTAATTGTTTTGGGTTCTTATTATAGGTCTTTTCCTTCTCTTGTTTTTCCTACCTAGAGAAGTTCCTTTAGCATTTGTTGTAAAGTTGGTTTGGTGGTACTGAATTCTCTTAGCTTTTGCTTGTCTGTAAAGGTTTTAATTTCTCCGTCGAATCTGAATGAGATCCTTGCTGGGTAGAGTAATCTTGGTTGTCGGTTTTTCCCTTTCCTCACTTTAAATATGTCCTGCCACTCCCTTCTTGCTTGCAGAGTTTCTGCTGAAACATCAGCTGTTAACCTTATGGGGATTCTCTTGTATGTTATTTGTTGTTTTTCCCTTGCTGCTTTTAATATTTTTTCTTTGTATTTAATTTTTGGTAGTTTGAATAATATGTGTCTTGGTGTGTTTCTCCTTGGATTTATCCTGTATGGGACTCTCTGCAGTTCCTGGACTTGACTATTTCCTTTCCCATATTAGGGAAGTTTTCAACTATAATCTCTTCAAATATTTCCTCAGTCCCTTTCTTTTTCTCTTCCTCTTCTGGAACCCGTATAATTCGAATGTTGGTGCGTTTAACATTCTCCCAGAGGTCTCTGAGACTGTGCTCAATTGTTTTCATTCTTTTTTCTTTCTTCTGCTCTGTGGTCGTTATTTCCACTATTTTATCTTCCAGGTCACTTATCCATTCTTCTGCCTCAGTTATTCTGCTATTGATTCTTTCTAGAGCATTTTTAATTTCATTTATTGTGTTGTTCATCATGGTTTGTTTGCTCTTTAGTTCTTCTAGGTCTTTGTTAAACGTTACTTGTATTTTCTCCATTCTATTTCCAAGATTTTGGATCATGTTTACTATCATTACTCTGAAGTTTTTTTCAGGTAGACCACCTATTTCCTCTTCATTTGTTTGGTCTGGTGGGTTTTTACCTTGCTCCTTCATCTGCTGTGTGTTTCTCTGTCTTCTCATTTTGCTTAACTTACTGTGTTTCGGGTCTCCTTTTCGCAGGCTGCGGGTTCATAGTTCCCATTGTTTTTGGTGTCTGCCCCCAGTAGCTAAGGTACGTTCACTGGGTTGTGTAAGCTTCCTGGTGGAGGGGACTGGTGCCTGTGTTCTGGTGGATAAGTCTGGATCTTGTCTTTCTCTGGGTAGGACCACGTCCGGTGGTGTGTTTTGGGGTGTCTGTGACCTTTTCATGATTTTAGGCAGCCTCTCTGCTAATGGGTGGGGTTGTGTTCCTGTCTTGCTTGTTGCTTGGCATGGGGTTTCCAACACTGTAGCGTGCTGGTCATTGAGTGGAGCTGGGTCTTAGAATTGAGATGGAGATCTCTGGGAGAGCTTTCGCCATTTGATATTACGTGGAGCCAGAATTCTCTGGTGGACCAATGTCCTGAACTCGGCTCTCCCACCTCAGAGGCCAGGCTTGACACCCGGCCTGAGCACCAAGACCCTGTGAGTCACATGGCAGAATTTCTCTTCGACATCATCCTCAAATTTGTGCTGACTACAGAATAGACACAAGGGCCAAAAGAAATGGCTTCATTGTTCACTTTCCTTGGCAGCTGTAGGCGAAGAGCAATTCAAATGACAGCAGACGTCTCATCAGAAACCAAGGAGGCCACAAGGAAATGGTGCATCATTTTTCAAGTACTGTGGCTCATTTACTCACTGCAATCTGAAAAATGAACTCCTCTTTCTTCCATGTTCTGTCATGTCCTTTCCCTAGGACCTCGACCTTGGAGGCTATAACCGGAGGAGAGGAGGACTAGGATATGTGGTCCAAACCTGAGCTCAGAGAAGCAGCAGCAGCAGCAGCAGACTACCTTGATGCGGCCAGGCCCAGCCCCTTGGATGAAAACCGTGAGGGTAACGGCAGCGGTCTTGATCCCCTGCAGCAGCAGGAGCAACTGGCCCTCCCTGGTTGCTGAGGGGCCACAGATTGTAGCGAGAAAGCAGCGCTGCTATCGTACCGCGTTCACCCAGTTGCAGCTGCAGGAGCTGGAGAACGTTTTCCACCACACTCAATACCAGGACTATATATTTCTAATTCACTATGTCGTCTAACATGTTGAAACATAGTAGGCATATAGCAGATAACTATTAACTGAATGAATTATAGTATCTTTGATTGCGTCTTTCTCAGACACTACTTGTTCATTCTATAATAATGAGCCATATTATTTCCCAGTCAGTTTGTATGTTTATTTTTCTCTCTTTCTCTAGACAGTAAGCTTTTGAGTTCCAATGCATATTCATTCACTCATATATGTTTATTAAGCACCTACTCTACCCCAGACAATTAACTAAACAATTAATAACAGGGGCAATAAATAGGGAATGAGACAGAAACGTATCTATTCTCATTCCACAACAGGACACAGGAAAAAGAGAAATACACTACTGCCTGAAAAGTGCTTTGGGAATGCAAGAAGGGATACCTATCTTGGATCAGATGGGTAACAAAAACTTACCATTGAAAGTGGCCTCCAAGCTGAGGTTTGGAGTAGATCTTAGCCTTACTATCCTTCTTTTACACACTACAATCAAGACCACCTTCTTTCTCATGTGTGGAACTCCCTTTCAGTTTTATCAACATGGACTGTAGAGCACTTTTCCCTATACGGAGAAAGAGCTAGTACTAATAAGGTATCAGAGTGACTTTCACTTGGCTTGTAGCAAGTAAAACCCAGGACAAGTTCAAAGTTAAGACTATGTTATCTTTCTCCCCATTGGTCTCCTTCTTGAATATCCCACAGTGACTATGAAGTTTCAGCTCAAAGAGCTTATTATTATTCTACTCTGTGCACTGGAGTCTAGCTCCATAATATGAAAGCACATTTCAAGGGCCACAGAAGCACTGAAGTCTGTCACAGCCCATTCCTTCCAATATTTGTTAAGTTCTCTCAGAGTATAGAAACACATCACAGGACATTCTTGCTCTTGCAGAAATAGGATAGGTTGAATAAGTTCTGCATTTCCCATACTTTCACTTAGTCCTTTAAATTCATTCATTCATTAAATGAATAGAGAATCCCATGTTTACTTGTACTGACTGGTGTGGGAAGCATAAATTCCAGAGATAAAAGAATTTATCTCTAGATAAAAATAAAAGAAAGCAGACAAACAAAAGATTTTTAAATGTTACATGAATTCTCAGTGGTCTTCCCGATTCTGATATCTCTTCCAGGTGAGATATTATTTCTCAGTGCAAAACAATTTGAATGAATGAATCAAGTTGGACAGTGAAGCTGAAGTTCAATTCTGCATAATAGTTGAGGGAAAAAATAAAAATGCAGCATATTGATTGTACTGATGGTTTTGACAATATTGAACAGTCACCTCTTTTTGCCATAAAGCTCATCATCTTCAGTTAGAAAGTTATTGTGCCTATCTTTTAAATGTATAGTCAATTCCGCTGTAACTCTTGTTTTGAAAATGCAAACTCCCAACAGGAAATAATTTGAGGGTGACACAAATTTCCAATTTGATTATGCATTGTTTTGCTTGTGACAGACAATAGAGGAACACAGAAAACTGTATCCAACTGAATTGGTTATATAGGAATCCACAAAATGCAAACAGACACACACACACACACACACACACACACACAACGCCCCTCAAACATCTACCAGCTACTGCAGTTCATCACATGTGTTAAGAAACACATCCATCCATACCTGGTGTTAGAGCTTCCTAACAGGTTTCAGATAACCTTCCTTCTACCCCTTCACAATAACTCTCCATGTGCAACTCTTCTATAAGCAAACTTTAGGTGTCTTTCAAGGTAAAGTCCATATTTATTGTAGCGTTCATGTATTTCTTTAACCGTTTACATGTGTTAAACTATGCTACCATTTTTTTATAATAATTATTTTTTTAGTTCTTCTTATTTTGAATATCTATTTATTTTACTTATTTTCCTTTTTTTTGGCTGCATTTGGTCTTAATTGCGGTACACAGGGATCTTTGCTGAGGCATGCAGGATCTTTTTCATTATGGTGTGCGGTCTGCTAGGGTTTCTCTCTAGTTGCAGTGCGTGGACTTCTCTCCAGTGGTGGTGTGTGGGTTTCCACCTCTCTGGCTGTGGCGCCCAGGCTCCAGGGCACGTGCACTCTGTAGTTGTGGCACGCGGGCTCTCTCTTGAGGCACGCGAGCTCAACTGTTGTGGCACGTGGGCTTAGTTGCCCCAGGGCATGTGGGATCTTAGTTCCCCCACCAGGGATCGAACCCACATCTCCTGCATTGGAAGGTGGATTCTTTACCACTGGACCGCCAGGGAAGTCCCTATACTACCATTTTTATTAGGTTACTGTCTTTGTATGTGTGTGCGCCTAATTCTGATTTTGAGTGTTATGCCCCAACCCCAGCTTTCCCATTAAGTGCTTGTGATTTTTAACTTCATGATTTTGCGGAGAGGTGAATTTTAGGAACATACATGTTATGTTGTAGCAGAACCAATTGTACAATTTCTTACTGCTCTTTGTGTGATTTTTATGAAGACCCTCTCCACAGTTTGAAAGTGCCTTATGATATTAAATGCAAATTTAACTTAAAATAATTTTATTCTAATAATTTTCTGTGATTATCCATTTGTAGGATTGGTAATAACTAGGGATATAAGAAATTATAATTTCTTTGATGGAAAAACAATCCAAAGAGAAAATTAGCTGTAGCAATCATTAACTAGTGGATTAAAAATAATAACCCATAGTCTATTTCTCTGAAATTGAGAAAATCCTCCTCTATGACATAATAATATCTTTTAAAAGTTCATGAATTATTTTCTTGGAGGTGAACTCCAAAACTCTTTTGAACCTAAAACACATTCCTCAGTATAACAGAGTGGAAAAAAATCACAATTATGAAATTAAAGGAAAATTGTAACTATGGTGATTGTTCAAATATTACACTGAATATTGCAAAGATATACAAATAACTGCAGAAACTGCAATGAACAGTTCTTGTTTGGGCATTTTTGAAGCAGTCATCTTGCTAAAAGTGTGAAGACTGGTCACTCATGACAAAAGGCTCTAGGTTGTTTCTGCTAATTAACTCTAAGAATAACTCAGAATTAAATAAACACTTTCAAGCTACTAGGATAACAGAATATTTTACCAATATATACTAGAATAATGTAAACTGATCTATAGCCAATAGAAATATAGAAATAGTTAGCAAACCAATTAACGATGGGGGCGGGGGGGAGGTGTCCCCATGACATTATGCTCTATTTTTCTAGAACACGGTCAATATTATGACCTTAGAAATAATGATCTTTAACAGAATTTTATGGTTTATGTTTTTTCTCGTGTCTATTTTCTATGAAGGATGTATCATGGGATTTTCATAATGCTTCAATGAAGGCAGGAAGTATTTTTTGAAGTGCTCATAAACTCTGAATAAACTGCTTTTAATTGGGCTTACATTTTTGCTTGCCTTTTTCTTTTTTGTTAAAGAAAAATAGAGACTTAATATAAAACAGCAGGTCTGCAACTTTCTCACTAAGGAAAAAAACCTGACAGAGCAAATCCAAACCAATTAAGCAGAACAGAAAACACTTTAAAGTGAATAAAAGCATAGCTGAACATCAAATATAGGTTTAATATTGATGTGAATAAATTATGTAGCTCTAATTGTGAAATTTACATAAGTATATCATGTCAATTCTAATATATTCATTATACTTTATTAAAAATATTGTTAAAAATTCATATTTAGATGGCCCTGAATACTTGAACTGGTCGTATTTTATCACCACAGTTCTTTTTGTATAACCTAAAATTCTCAAGGATTCAAGAAATGCAAAAGATTTTAAATTATTAAGTTCAATATTTTTATTTATTTAAGATTCATGAATAATAGTATCATATAAATGAGAAAATAAAAGTCTATCTTTATTCTGTGACATATTGTATTAAGAACCTGGAACACTAGGGAAAAACTCTAGAATTTTGAAGATGTGCTAAATAATCTTTAATAAACAATATAGTCCTTCTCTCATAAATAGAGATGATAAAGCAAGAAACTATAAAATAAAATACTGAAAAATTTTGATTATCATAGAGATCACCATATTTTGTAGTGGGTAGAGTAGATAATAAGGGCCAGTCCGATGTAGAATTATAATTAGCTTTCCTGCAACATGGCAATTTAGCAAAGAAGTTGAATAAGCTGGATCCAATCACTGGAATGATACAGCATCAAGATAAGGTCTCATGTGATGCTGTACGATTCTGCAATAAAAGCAAAAACCCAACTAAGAAAACTGTGCTAAATTGTTTTGCACCATCAAAAGAAATAAAATTGAGTGGCAGGATCCTTATCAGAGCTTAGGACTTCAGGGTGATTAATTTCACAATTCAGCTGGAGTTTATTTAGGTGTAGAAATAAAGGCAGAGCTGCAGGTAAGCTTTGCACATTCATGCTTCTAAATTCATTAATAATCGTCTGGGTTTTCTTTTCTATTACTATAATAAAACCCATGGTAAAAGAAACTGCCACAAAGGAACTCCATTTACAGATATTGCCACTGTTTTACTAGATCAGAGTTTTGAAGTCTACCAACATAACTAAAAAATAAAATCTGTTCTTCCAGGGATTGCTCTATTTTTAACAAGTCACTCCTCACACAGATGGCCCTAGACCTAAACTTAGAGATTCCATGAGCACTTTAAACTAATACAAGTAAAAGTCAAAACCATACCTCTCCTTCCTCTATTAAAACAAAGTTCCCCCAAACCACATATCACTATTCAGCAGTGCAGATTAGAAGAATGAATTCTGGTGGCTTTGGAGTCAAGATGACTGTCTGAGAATAAGTACCCTCTTAGTTAATAATTCAACCATGTAAAAGTCTCTTTTAAAAAATATCTGTAAATGAAATGATCTTAAAAATGTATTAAAAAGTATAGTATGAGGCAAAGACATATTCCTTAAAACGGAAAAACACAATTTGTGAAAAATGCTTTTAACTTTTCACTGATAAATAATAAGAGCAAAAATACAGTTATCACTCAAACAGTCTTAAGCGATAGATAGGTATTTCTTATTACCTGCATTTTGCATCTAAGGAATCTAAGCACACATTACCTGAGATGTGCTGGAATAGAAAATGTTCAGCACACGTGGAGTTTCCTAAACAGCTGCTTTTATTGATTGATTTATTTGAAAAATTTACAAACAGTAGTTCTAACTTCTGAAAATATTGTTTTCCAGAAATGATCTACGGATATCATCTCCTTTTTAAACAGTGAGGAAACTCAGCAATAAACTGAGGGCCATTATGTAGTACTAGTTCATCCCTAAATGCTAAATGTCTTTCCTTCTCCCCAAGTGAAGATGATACAAGGTAGCTTTGTTTTTAATCCCTAAAATCCTCAGAAACTCCCATCAGTCATTTCAGTCTCCTTCTGCCCTGTCATGTAGTAAGAAAAACTGCACCTCTGGTGCATACCCAAGTTCACAGGCCAAGTTCAGCTTATTTTTTCTTTTACAGGCCCTTGCAATAAGCAGTCCATTATAAACAGCCTTCTTCATCAAGGCTGGCCCCAACAAATACAAATAAATAATGAAACATCCTAAGCTTCTAGAATGTAAAAGATTTACAAGCACGGCTGCCACGGATGACATGAAGAAGGGTTCAGAGGTCATTCGAACCATAAACTCAAGATGAAAAATCTGAATCATTTAGCAAAAAGAAGAGTGTTAGGTGAGTTTTCGTTTTCTTTCTTTCCTCTTTTCCTTTTTATGTTTTAAGACAAAGTTTATTTAACACAACACATATGCATCCCCTTAGTTATCTGACATGGCTAGGGTTATAGATAAGCTTCTGATAGATGAAAGAGAAACACTTTTAGAAACAAACATTTTCATTCGAACTTTTTTTGGAGGAAACTTTCCAAAACCATATCCCATACTTCCTTGTTTGCGTGGTATGCTGAAAATGTAATTAAACCTTTTTTGATTATTTAAAGCGTCATCCCCCCCGAGTGCATTCTATGGGACACTAGCTCTAAAAGTAGGATGTTAATGGGGTTTCAGGAAAAAAAAAAGTGTTCTGAGGTCAAATAAATTTAGGAGATTCTGATGTCAACTTGGATTTTCTTAAAACAATGAACATTCCCATTTGACTGGCTAACTGGGTGGGAAGCATCAACCCATATGTCAGAGTGTGTAGTGACCCCACAAGCACAAGGAAATGGAATGTCAGTCTTTCTCTTGTAATCTCATAGCACTGCTCCTTCACCCACTCCTTACCAGAGGTTGAAATATTAGAAAGGGAGAGAGAAGGGTGCAGAAGGAGAGGACAAGCCAAAAGCTTCCACACCCATAATGCCGATTGTCTGTTTTCTCTCCTTCACATTTCTCTCCTGTCTTCCAGCTCTCTGTGGCCACAGATTTGGCCAATTGTTGCTGTTTCTGCTTTTTACTGGCATTTCTGCCACTTCCATTCTTTGTTTGGCAGGGCAGCTACCTTCAGCGATTTTTGTTTGTGTTACTGTTTGGACATGTAAAAATCAGAGATAGGCTCACTGTTGTTCTACATGGACAGAGATGCCAGAAATATATGTAATGGGATAAATGGAGATACCAGATTACAGATTATTTTCAGTGGGAGGTCATTTATCTCTGTTTGTTGGTCCCCCCCCCCATCACTAGTATTACAAAAGGAATGAAAACAAAAAAAGAGATACCCCAGGTGAACTTAGTCACATCTAAAAAAGGTATTTTGCTCTCTAAATGTGAGAAATGTGAGAAACAGACCACTTTTTCATAACTTTCAACAGTTAGTAGTGATCATTCCCATCATTTATCATCAAGAGAGGATGTTAAGAGTCTCTCTCAATACTCATAATTATTTCAAATATCGGTATGATTTTAATTAATAAATAAAGTCTGAGTAGAAAACTCTACTTATTTCTTTATAGTAAAAAGGCAACAGTACATACACAGCTAATCTCATTGGCATACAATGTTAAAATGTTACATATAGGTTTCTAGATGTTTATAATGGTGATGGTTAAGACGAGAAAATTAAAATTCCTGAGACCTGACACTAAAGAAAACAAAACAAACAAACAAAACAAAAAAAGGGGGAAAAAAAAAAGAAGGGAAAGATTCCTGAAGTGCTTGAATAGCATGGCATGCATGCCTCAGTGAACTTTTGAAAGGAGTTCAGGGAAATGAAATTTAAAAAGTGTTCATCAGCAAACTTAGCTCTAACATGGTTTTCTTTAATAAGTAAAACTTACATTTAGTGCTTATATCTCAATTTTCATCTTCAATGTATTTTACAAACATTAGGTAATTTTTATAACACTCCTGAGAATTAGCAATGATATCTTGCATTTATATAGGGTCACTCATTTGAAGAATATAAAAAAACTTCACAAATATTAAACTTAAGCCATACTCAACTGATCTTAAAAAGAAGAGGAACAAAAAAAAAAAACTTATCAGGTCATTGGAAATAGACTTCGTATAACATTAGAATTTAGAATTCCTGATACCTAAATTTAGTTTTTGACACAAAAGCATTCCTTCATGGAGGTTGCTTAAATGCAAGAGTGCTTGAGAAACTGGTTCAAAAATGGATACAAAGGGGCTAACTTTCACTTAAAGCCAGCAGACTTCCATTTTTGCATCTTGTTTCTATCCATTTCCTGAAGAGTCAAATATGTCTGTCTCCTCATTACCTGGCTTAATGAAAAGAAGCAATGGCACTGCTAATGCAAGACATAATGTAAAAATCATTCATAATGGACTTCAAATGAATTTATTACTTTCCTTGCAGTAAATTTAAAACTGTATGTTTCAAAAGACAATACTAAAATTGTTTTACATTTAATTAATGGTGAAAGAGAACTCCTTGGTTCGTGGTAAAAAATCTGTGCTTTTTTCTTAAATCAATATTTAACAAAGAAATTTCTAAATTACTTTCGCCAGGTATTATTTGTTTAATATGTTAGTACTCAATTTTTATTTATCCAAAATAACTCTACAAACAAATGTTTTAAAGCCCTTATAAAAATACATATAACAACTGTTTTAATTACATAAATTGTTTTATTTAATTCTCAGAGAAAAAAATAAGTGCTGCTATCACTGTTTTACGGGCGAATTAACTGAAACACAGTTGCGTAATGTACTTAACTAGGATATTATATCTAGTGAATAGTACAGTCAGGATTCAAACCAGACAGTCTGTTTCTGAAGCCTGGACTCTTCAGCACTGTTTTAGAATAAGTCACTTACATGAAGCCAGCTAGTATAGGAAACTACTGAGACCAAGAGATGCCAGGCAGGTAGATCAATGGCTCATCCTGCACAGAGGAAAGAAAGACAGCCTGGATAAGCAGAAACGATGTTCAACTGACTTCCATTCAGAAGCCCAGTTTGAAGAATGGCTTGTATAGTTTACCAAACATGTGACCCAGTGCACTACTGTCACCTTTTTGGATCCCATTTACCTTAACCGTACAACAGAGGTGGAGAGAAAGAAACCGAATTACCAAGTCTTGAAGGTCCCTACTATTTTTTAACAATGTATGTTCTCTTCTGCCTCTAACATTTGTACTTGGAAAAATTTTGGTGAGGTAAAATAATAGCTATCCTACAAAGAATAATTAGCAATGTATTCTAAATAATTAGTAATATATGTAGATGTGTCCTTTACTTTTTTCATAGAAGTCCCGTGCACATATTCATATAAATATATACCATGTATAGTTTCTTCCTGTACTATTTATCATACTAATAACCCAGGCAGGTGTTTCCTAGGGTTAGGGGACATAATGATGAACAAGGCAGTCCTTGCCCTCAAAGAGTTTACATTCTAGTTGGAGGGAACATATAAAGAAGTAAGCTAATTGGAGAGAAAGCAAGTCGGAAGTTGGTGATATTTTAGTGGGGCTGGTCAGGAAAGGACTAAATGATGAGAAGAAGGAAGCATTCTGCCCTGAGACTATCCCAGGAGAGGGAACAGCTAACACAGAAGGCTTGCACTGGTAACCAGCTTGGATAGGCCAAGAGACATCAGGAGGGCCAGCGTGACACAGCAAGAGGAGAATGGTCCTGACCAGATTAGATAGGACACAGTCAGGCAGAGGCCACTGAAAGATTACAGACGGCTCAGCGGCCTTGGCTTGTTTTTGTTATTTTTCAAGTGTAATTAAAAGTTATTAAAGGGCAATAAGCTACCTATTTTTTTCTACTCACAGTATGAATTTGTGTTTGAAATACTCTTTCCTTAAGCCTTACTAACTTTTAAGAGATTCCTGTGAATGATCTAATGCTATCTGCTAATCTAAATATACTTAGGTACTATATGAACAATCAAAGCAATTGGCTGGTCATCTTTCCCCTACCCAGCCTCAGTGGAATCTACAACCTTTGAGAATTTAATAAGTAATTCCTCCTTTTGGAACTTACTGAAAATTTGGTTTTTATCAATATTCCCTTTTGTTATTTTATTCTTTTATTTTAAGTTTATACTTTTTCAGAACTACAGTGTGAAAACTGATGTTTCTAAATAGAATTTTACCAATTTTAAGGGAAGATAGCAAAGTTTATTTGGGCTATATATTTGCTGTTGTTTTAAAATATCGTTCTTTATTTGGGTTTCTGTGGGATTATTGAATTTTAAGTCTAAATGCTAATAGGATTTGAACTGTTCCTTCCTGTATGATACAAATACTATATTTTTCACTAAAGATAAACTCAAGCCAAGTTTAGAAAATTTTTAAATTAAATCATGAATGTTTTTTACATATATAATCTTATATTAATCCATTAAGACTCCATCACCCGTTTGGAGAGGCAGTGCGGTTCCTCTGGGCACCTCCCCCTCAGCCTCCTCGGCCACCTTACCGCCCGCAGGGACCCCAGATCTCGGTGTATGCCCCACCCCTGACCCCGCTAGAGACGTGTCCACCCCGGCTCAGCGGCACCTCATGAGGGGCTTCAAGAGGTTACAGGAGTATCCTCCAGCCGGAGTCAGTGGGGCTTCGTCTGAGAACAACATCATGGTTTGGAACACCATCATTTTTGAGCCTGAAGGCTCAATAGAATTCAATATTACAATAGAATTATTATAATAATAGAATTATTACAATAGAATTCACTGAAGAATCTCCGAATAAGCCACCTACGGTTACATCTGTCCCTAAGATGTTTCATCCAAATGTCTATGCAGATGGTAGGGTATGTCTGGACATAACTTCAGAACCGTTGGAGTCCAACCTATGATGTGTCTTCCATTTTAACATCCATACAGTCTCTACTGGAGGAACCCAATCCCAACAGTCCAGCAAAGAGCCAGGCGGCTCAGCTGCACCAGGAGAATAAGCAGGGGTATGAAAAACATGTTTCCGCGACAGTAGACCAGAGCTGGTGTGACTGTTGACCCGGGTGTAGGAAGAGAAGAGGCTGGTCATAAGAAAACTATATATTGATGTGTTTATCACCTTCCTATTCTTCAGTGTCATTACATTTGCTTTATTAAAAGCAAAATAGCTGTTGTGCTGTTTCCATCTTCCCTTACCAAGCTCTTCCCACCCCTTCTACCCTCTCCTTAAACATCAGAAAACACCCTCTATGAGATCAAAGGTACTGTACCTGGGTTACATGCAAAAATTACTAATGCTTAATTCCTTTTCTGTTGCATCTCATTTCCAGTTTTAGGGCAGTATTGTGTTACTGTACTTTACACTAAGCTTTTCAATGAATTGTTTTACAAGCGGTGCTTATGCATAGCTTGATGACCGGAATGTTATTTTTAACAGAATGATTGCTGAAGCGTTTCACCCTGGCTGGTCCTTCACTTGCGTTGGATTTAGAAGTGAATTTTTGGAATACGGCCTATAGAAAACAGGGAAACAAATCCATATAAACATCCATTTTAAAAGAGCAATGGAAGCTAAAAAGGCCACGATACTAAGATCTAACCAACATGAATTTTGTTTTTTACTGGTAGGAAGGAGAATGTTAAAGGACTCAGTCAAAGGAGTGCAGCGATCATAATAACTGACAAATCCTCCCCTTGCAAGGTATTCACTGGACACACCCAAGCTAAGTTTCAGAATACTGAAGTCTTCTGGATTTTCACTTTTTAAAGAGGTGTGGGAACAGAGGACTGGAGACAATCATTAGTTTTTAAGCTAAGGGAAGTTTGGAGATCCTTTAATCTTTTTTAAAGGAGCAGTGCTACCTTAGATAAACAAATTTATAATCCCTCCTTGTTTTTTGTAGAGTTTTAATTAACCCAAGGAAGGGAACATATCTGTGGCAAACTATTTTCCACTCAAATCCTCAGTTAATGCTGCATGCTTTAGTTTCTTCCTCCCTTTCAGTACTATAAGAACCTTACAGTCAATACTTGCAATCTTTCTTTTGATATGTATATTTTCAGATAGATAGTATCTTTAAGTAGCAGTGTGGGACAAGGCTTGTAAATGTTTTGTCTGACGTTCCATTGCCACCTTTTGTGCATTTATCACTCTTCTAAATCTAACTTCGCACGAGTAACCCATGTAAAAAATGTACATTTTTCAAAACTTGTAAATAAAAGTAACCTTAAAAAAAAAAGACTCCATCACCCTTTTTAAATACTGCAGAATGAATTCCTTAGTCTTTTGTCATGGCGATGGCTATTAAAATAGTACATCTCCATATATACTGATAGTCTACTGAAAGTATGAGAGCACAAAAATTTCTTTATACATTATATTGAAAACAGACAACAAGCAACAGAGTTGGGGTTACCCTTGTTAACAGGGGTTTTTACAGTGAAAACAGCACTGGTTAGATGGAGATCTGCTTCTCATTAACTTCATCTTCCTTTATTCACTACAGGATCTTGGGAAGTTAACTTTGGGCCTCAGCAATCCCATTTATAAAACGGGGATACCTGCTTGTCTGACAATAGGTAGCAGGAATGGATTGCCTTGTGAAGTCCTTTAGGAACCTGTACAATTAGCCAAGGGGACATTAGAAGTACCACAGGTTTAAGGAGAATGGTACTCAGGTTGGAGCAGTGGATTAATAATTCTTTCTTCCAGTGGCTACTGGTACTCAGTGCCTCTGGGTTAGCTCTGATATTTATGTGTTTTAGGGGGATCATCACCATTGTGGAAATCCAAGATTTTGTTTCCATTAAAAAATTAACTGAAATATTAGACTCAGTCTTCAAGTATATTTAGAAATGTACCAAGAAGCATATAAATAGCTCCTCTTAGTAGAATTATTATAATGGAACTCTCACGGCAGGGTTTAATAACGTTGGAGGAAACTAAACTGACAGTGGTGGAGGCCGAGCCTTGGGTGCTTGGGTCATTCCGGAAGGGAAGTAGAGAGCAAATCCAATTTAACAAAATGACAAAGCTGCCACCTCACTCAACTTTATTTCATTATTATTTGCCTTTTGCTTTTCTATTTTTGCAAAGGAGAGAGTTTACAGACAATTCTTATATCAAATACGTATCAAATTGCAGGGGATGCTTTGCAAACTAAATAAGCAAGGTTTATTTGTTCCCTCCTTACATATAAGTATATATCATTTTCATTCTTTTTACTCTTTAATTCCATCTGTCCCCCCTTCTTTCTTTTCTTAGACACATTAGTTAAAGGGATGGATTCTTTTTTTTTTTTCTTTTAGGTGAGTAATGGTGAAAAAGGGAGGCGGGTGTAGCTGAATGCAGCTTAGGTGTCTGTTGCATTCCATCTGGAATCAGACAGGGCTTTTTTTTAATCACCCTGTGACAGCAACAGCCAGAATGTAGGGTTTGTTTTTTAATAGCACCCTGTGATAGACTCAGAACATTAGGTATGCAAATTCAGTAAGAAAATGCTCTCAGTAATGTTGCTTTATACTATCTAATCAATAATAATATCTATAAATATTTATCGGTTTGACAATTGGTTGGTACATCTAGCGCAAAGGGAAGCATTTCAGAGACGAATGTGAAAGTTTTTGGCAATTTGGTTGCTAAGATAAGCCTAAAATTATTATAAAACAGACTCTGTAATAAAGCAGTAGATGAGTTTTCTAAACAATCTGAGTTAGAGAAATCAAGATCAATGGAGTCATCCAGATACATTCTTGAAGAGGAAGGAAGGAAGTCTTAAGTAACCTTGGGCACGATGGGTATTCACTGCTGGAGTGGAAGAGAGGGTACAATTGGGATGTGAATTTATGTTATCATTAAGATAGAACCACCAGGAGTTACTTATCAAGAATATAAAGTTTCTGGAAGATGACAAAGAACCTGCAAAGAAGAGGTTGGTTTTTACAAAAGAAGATTTTATGAAAAGTATTTAAAATGAAAAAAGGACATATGTCTTCTCAAGAGTGACTAAAAGAGACAGGCCCTTGTTCACAGCTTATCTGTTCTTAGGTAACCAATAATTTAAAAAGTTATTTAGTCTAATTTACTATTAAGCAATAGATAAAACATAGTAAATAAGAAGGGCAGAGTGCAGCAAGAGGTAGCCAGAGGGCAAACTGAAAGCAAGTTGTAAAGACAGAAGGAAAAAATCTACAAAATAGAAGATGAGAATCCATAGTTGCCTGAATCAGGGAAAATTAGCACTCTATATGGAGATGATCTGAAGGATCACATAATACAAACTCTTACATATAATAATTACTCAATACTCAATAAGCGATGCTCAAGATGATGACTATTTAAGAAAATCTTACACGATGCTTAATATTATGAGTCAGAGTGAATCTATAATTTTTCAATTAAAAAATCAGTATGACATGTCTTTCATTATATTTTTTTAAAAAATCACTCTAAGAAATAGTCCAAAACACTTACCATGTGACCCAGCAATCCACTTCTAGGTATTTACCCAAGAGAAATGAAAACTTAAAAAACCAGTCCACAAATGCTTGTAGTGTTTTTACTCTTAATTACTAAAAACTGTAGGCAACCTTCAACTGGTGAGTGAATAAACAAACCATGATACATCCATACAATGGAACACTACTTAGGAACGAAAGGAATTAACTACTGACATACACAAAAATTTGGGTGAATATCAAATAATGATGCTAAATGAAAGAAACCAGAGAAAGAAGCTGCTATATGATTATATTTATATGACATTCTGGTAAAGGCAAAACTATAGGGACAGGAAACAGCTAAGTATTGCCAGAAGCTGGGAGTAAGGAAAGGGATTGGCAAAAAGTGGACATGAAGCCATATTTTGGATGTGAGGGAAGTAGTCAATGACCAGCAGCCTGAAAATGGCAGATCCAAGAATTAAACTTAGGCCTGCCTATTTCCAGATTCAGTGACAGTGATAAGTGTTGTATATCTTGATTGTGTTGGCTACACAACTATGATGGTTACATAACTGAATGTATTTGTCAAATCTCACAGAATTGTAAGCTAAAAAGGGGGACTTTGACTCTATGTAAATGATACCACAATTTAAAAATCAGTTCATTTTCTGGTTTGTAAATAGTGGAGCATTAAATATGTCTCTTGACTGAGTATGACTCGGGCACCACTGCGGAATCTTGGCTATCCATTCACCAGGTGGTCCTTGCTGCATTTCTCTCTCATTCCCTATGCACAGTTCAGTAGACTGGGTGAGGCTTAACATTATCTATGCTCATCTCTTTCTCTAACCCCAATCAAGAATTAACTCTATATAAAAATTATTTTAAAATATATTCATAGTATCTTGAACCATGGAATCAAGATAAAAGAGTTCCTATATAGCATGTTGAAAATATTACATTTTATCTAGAAACATTTGCTTAGACCTGAATCTAGTTTGTCCAGTAATAGCTGAATAGTTGGAGATTAGATAGATATTCTTTAAAAAAGCCAATATCCAAGTAGTGTGTTAGATTCATAGACAGATGAATATCTGAATTAAACTCTAGTGAGATACAAAGGCCAAAAATAATAATAGCTACTATTTATTGAGCACTTATTCTGTGTCACACATTTTGCAAAGCTATTTACATGTTTTAAGCTTGAAAACTCGACTGTGAGGCAGGTGACCTAATTTATAAACAAGGAAAGTTACACTAGAAAATTTAGCAACTTGCCCAGGGACACACAGCAAATTTAAAGTGGCAGATCTGAGATTAAAATTCAGGCCTGCCTAACTGTAGATTCATTGAGACACAATGATATAAAACAAAAAGGGTTACCACAAGGCAGCCTGTGAAGAATATTATAAAAGAGGAAAAGGAATCTGCAGGAAAAAGGCTCTTCTTCCAGGACGAAGGGGCTTGGGAGCTGGCCCTATAGGATGGATACAGCTTCGATCGGTGAAAGTGAGAAGGAGGGCTTCGCCAGTAGAGGAAACAATCACTTCCATGCTCACACTTTTTTAGCTAATGTCCAGTTTAGAGTGTGATTTCTCCTATGGTCAAGACCTTCTCTCACTCAAAAAGGACACCTAAGCCAGATTTCTGGACACTGTACAATAGCTTCTGCGGAAGAACTCGGAGCAAGGGTTTTAGCCCCACATGCAACATTTGAAAATCTCGTTATCAGGGGCAAACCATACAGACTAGCTGGGCCTTACTTCCCTCATCTGTGGACTATAATTTACATATTTCTACATTTACATTATATTTACATATGTAAATACTATAACTTACATATATATTATACATATATAAATAAAATAAATTCTAATGTGGCACACAATGGAGCAATTTACGGATAGACTATAAAAAAGTCTCCATATCCTGCTTTCCTGGCCTGGTTTTACCGGATGTACAGTGCACAAAGCAGCTCTACCTCAGCGTGGAGCTGAGAGAAAATGGTGGCAATGGATGCAGACCTGTTACAAGTGTTCATAATGTTCAGTAGTGTGAGAAAGTGTGAAGTAATGGAATTTTCTACATATTTTCCTTTGATAAATTACAACTACCAATAATGCCTGCAGATTTTTAACACAGAGGTATGGTAACGTAATAACACCTGGGAAATACATTTTTACATAGAAAGGCTGTCAGCAACAGATACACTCTTTTGAGATGAATATTTTCTCATCGTATGATTCAATTATTTAAAAAGGAAAAAAAGACACTTTAAATATTGACACTTCGTTCTAGACCTGGCAAGACACAGAGGGAACAACTGTATCTGGTAACTAAAGGAAAGACCACTGCTACCTGGCTCACCGCTAAATAGCAAACCAACTAAGCCCCAGTTTGTTGAAGAAGTTTTTATCTCTGGAATTCTATTTGTTTACATTCTACGTACCCAAAAGCAAAGAGAGGACCACTGCCCTGTCATCAATACCAGAACTCCAGATCTTTAATGAAACTGCCCCTTAAAATGTTTACATAGTTATCCTGTTATCATGTCTAGAATTAAATAAAGTAAGGCTTTTTCTCATTCAACAAATATTTGTTGAGTTTTTATTAATTTCCAGGAATTGGATTAGCTCTCAGGCTAACAGTGCCCAAGGTAACCATCTTTTCCCTCATAAACTTGGAAGCCCCAAAAGACTAATGTCATATAGAGAATATATATAAAAGTGCCTAAAATTTTGCTTGGCATATAACGCTCAATAACTTTATAGTGATAAAACTTAATGATATTAACTAATAATGATTCCATACAATATAAAGACTTCATTTGTGTCGAAAATATGAGAAATTTATAATCCAAGTAGTTCGTTGACCATCACTGACAGGGTGCTGTAGTATTTAGAATTCTCCTTAAGTCTCAGTCTGGAGTCTTGTTACATTGATCCCGTCAGTGGCAACTAAATCAAATGACACATCTAAATAAACTGATCTACAGAGACC